>NC_086454.1:257860142-258517017 GCF_028390025.1 Pseudophryne corroboree | reverse complement strand
CCGGTGGGGTGGAGACGCCTCGAATTCCAGTTTGTACCCCTGAGATACTATTTGAAGGATCCAGGGATCCACCTGTGAGAGAGCCCACTGATCGCTGAAATTCTTGAGGCGGCCCCCCACCGTACCAGGCTCCGCCTGTGGAGCCTCACCGTCATGCGGCGGACTTGGCAGAGGAAGCGGGGGAGGACTTTTGCTCCTGGGAACCTGCTGTTTGTTGCAGCCTTTTTCCCCTACCTCTGCCTCTGGATAGAAAAGACCCGCCTTTTCCACGCCTGTTTTTCTGGGTCCGAAAGGATTGAACCTGATAAAACGGCGCCTTCTTAGGCTGTGAGGGGACATGGGGTAAAAATGCTGACTTCCCAGACGTTGCTGTGGAAACTAGGTCCGAGAGACCATCCCCAAATAATTCCTCACCCTTATATGGCAACACTTCCATGTGCCTTTTAGAATCTGCATCTCCTGTCCACTGGCGAGTCCATAAGCCTCTCCTAGCAGAAATGGACAATGCACTAACTTTAGATGCCAGTCGGCAGATTTCCCTCTGTGCATCTCTCATATATAAGACTGAGTCTTTTATATGGTCTATGGTTAACAGGATCGTGTCTCTGTCTAATGTGTCAATATTTTCTGACAGTTTATCTGACCACGCAGCGGCAGCACTGCACATCCAAGCTGACGCAATAGCTGGCCTAAGTATAATGCCTGAGTGTGTATATACAGACTTCAGGATCGCCTCCTGCTTTCTATCAGCAGGTTCCTTGAGGGCGGCCGTATCCGGAGACGGTAGTGCCACCTTTTTAGACAAACGTGTGAGCGCTTTATCCACCCTAGGAGGTGTTTCCCAACGTGACCTATCCTCTGGCGGGAAAGGGAACGCCATTAGTACCTTCTGAGGAATTACCAATTTTTTATCAGGGAAAGCCCACGCTTCTTCACACACTTCATTTAATTCATCTGATGGGGGAAAAACTACGGGTAGTTTTTTCTCCCCAAACATAATACCCTTTTTAGTGGTACCTGTATTTATATCAGAAATGTGTAACACCTCTTTCATTGCCTCAATCATGCAGTGAATGGCCTTAGTGGGCATCAGGTTAGACTCATAGTCGTCGACACTGGTGTCAGTATCAGTGTCGACATCTGGGTCTGCGGTCTGAGGTAGCGGGCGTTTTAGAGCCCCTGATGACCTGTGCGACGCCTGGACAGGCACGAGCTGAGAAGTCGGCTGTCCCACATTTGGCATGTCGTCAAATTTCTTATGTAAGGAGTCTATACGTGCACTCATTTCTTTCCATAAGCTCAACCACTCAGGTGTCTGCCCCGCAGGGGGTGACATCCCTTCTAAAGGCATCTGCTCCGTCTCCACATCATTATCCTCATCAAACATGTCGACACAGGGGGGCGTGGCCACGGCAGCAAGGGACTAGGCAGCAGGATCGAGGAGCTCCCTGGAAAAAGATCCTGAAATAATCCTGGGGCTCTATACTGCGGTCTTCCCTGGTCCCCTCTCCTGCCTATCAGTACTGGGGAAGCAGCGGGCACTGTTACTGTCCGAAACGAGCACTCCCGGCTCGCGCCAGCGGCCGCCCGGACCTCGGACCTAGGCCGCAATTCAATCCCCGGCCTCAGTTTTGGAGCTCTGCCGGGCGCGTGTGCGCGCGCGCGCGCGCGCGATCCCGCGCCGGAGGCGGACACAGCGGCTGGCGGCTCCTGGGGACAGCGACACCTCACTCCTGCACCCCCAGGGCTTCACACAGGCATAAATCAGCTCCCCTGAAGGCTGGTGCAGGGTGAGAGGAGGGAATGATCAATGTGCTGGGCGGCCATCTTGCTTGCAGCTTCCTCCCTTCCTCCTTACAGCAGGGTGCAGTGAGTGTGTGATTGTGCTGGGCTGGATGAGCTTGGACTGGCCCCAGCTGCCTTCCCCTGCCTTTATCCTTGGAACATCACATATTGGATTTACATTTATATACCACTGAATTCACCTGGTTCCCCCCTTCTCCCACTGGCCTGGCAGCTGGCTTTCCCAGTGCCTGGCAGCTGCTGATACTGCATTTACCACCCTTCTGCTATACCTCTTGACACTGAATATCGAGACTCTGAGCTGTGCTGGGCATTGATACGATGGTGAGGGGTGGCCAGAGCGCTGCCGCTGCTAAATTGGAGAAGTTTGCACGACAGCCTGCAACCCAGTCGACGCAGCCATCACCTAAGGCCTCCCCCCCTGCCAGAATGGATCCCTCGGCCGGGGCCGACTCGGGGGCGAATACACAGCCACCCGCTCCCTCCATCCAGCAGGTCCTGGAGGCTATAGCGGCCAGCGAACAACGTCTGTCGGACAAAATGGAGAAGGTACAGTGTGATCTATCATTGATGCGGCAGGACGTCCAGCGAATACGGGAGAGAGTGGGCGAAACCGAAACAAGGGTCTCCAACCTGGAGGACCTCAGTGGCCCTCTTCAGAGATCGGTGTCTGCAGTCACACAGCAAGTCGCGACAATGCAAACTAAACTCCTGGACATGGAGGGCAGACTCCGCAGAAACAATGTGAGATTCGTGGGCCTCCCCGAAAAGGAGGAGGGGGCAAACCCTGAAGATTTCCTGGAGTCCTGGCTAAAAGAGGCATATGGCGCGGAATCCTTCACCTCCCAGTTTGCAGTGGAGCGGGCTCACCGTGTGCCCTTCCGGCCTCTGCCCCCAGGCGCCCCGCCACGAACTTTTATTGCAAAGTTCCTGCACTACAAGGATCGGGACTCTGTCCTGCGCCTGGGCCGTGTGAAGGGCCCCCTACTCCGGAATGGAATCAGGGTGTCGGCATTTCCGGACTTTGCAGCGGACGTTCAAAAAGACCGGGCCCAGTTTCTTCCCATCAAAAGACGTCTTCGTGACTTGAATCTGCCCTACTCGATGCTGTTCCCCTCCAGGCTCCGCGTGGTGGCGGACGGGGAGACAAAGTTCTTCGGCTCGCCGAGGGAGGCGGCGTCCTGGCTGGACAGGTATGCTCCGGGGGACCGCCAGCTGGCTCCAGACTGACACCGGGTCGCCCTCCTATATGGGCCAACACTCCGCAAGTATAAGTCCAGGGAGCTTCCTCTAGCTTAATGGTTCTGGACTTTGCTGAGAAGTGACATTAACGTACAAAAGGGTTTTTGTATTGGGGTTGATTGATCTGTACACCTGGTACAGTGTTGCCGTAGGCTTTGGGATCTCCAAGGTTAGAGTTTAGTTAGGGATATGGGTATACCACAGTTCGGGGAGGTATACGGGGTGGGGGGAAGTTTGGGGGCCGCCGTTGGCCTCTCAGCAGTTATTATGTTGCTCGTTTTGAATTTAAGAAGCCTATATGCTTGTCAATTGGAGGGTGTGGTGGGCTTGCACTGTTTTATGGGGTCCGGCTCGGGGCTCGGGGCCTGCGGGCGACATGATTATAGGAGCGAAACACCGGTTGGACGGGTGGTTGCTAATAGAGCTGCGCCCCTGCTGATACTTAGACTGACATGCCTCCCTTGAAATTTCTGGCGTGGAATGTCCGGGGCATCAACAACAAAGTTAAACGTTCCCTAGTATTTAAAATGATCAAGAAATATGGCCCGGATATCATTTGCTTGAGTGAAACTCACTTGGAGGGGAATAGGCTGTTATCGCTCCGCAGGCCTTGGGTGGGGTGGGCGTATCATTCCTCACACTCCTCTTATTCCCGAGGGGTGTCGGTGATGATAAGGAGGACTGTACAGTTCGAGATGATCAGGGTAAACACAGATCCTTATGGTAGATACGTATTTCTAGAGTGCAAACTGTTTTCACGAAATTTTTTCCTATTGTCTGTGTATGTTCCCCCCCCATTCTCCTACGATGTCCTGCAAAAGGCTGCCTCATTCGTTGCCTCCTCCCCCCATACTCCTGTCATCTGCCTGGGAGACTTCAACGCTGTGTTGGATGCCTCTTTGGACAGATGGAGGACTCCTTCGAGACAGGGAGCGGGGGGCGACTTGATTCCTCCCAAATCTAAATTTGCAGAGTTCCTAGACAGTATACAGTGGGTAGATGTCTGGAGGGTTCGAAATCCTACCCTTCGGCAATACTCCTGTTACTCGAGTACACATGGCTCCTTTTCCAGAATCGACCTGGCCCTGGTCTCACCTGAGCTTGTGCCTGGCGTGATGGACGCTCATTACGAGGCACGGGGGGTATCCGATCATTCACCCCTGGTGCTGTCACTGGTAGGGGACTGTCAGAGGGGACAATCATACTGGAGGTTGCATCCATCCTGGCTTGCCCAGCTGGGCGAATGCCCAGAATTAGCGCCCACATGGGAGGGATTTTTCGCGGATAACGCAGACACGGCCCCGGCTCCGGTAGTTTGGGATGCATTCAAGGCGTATATGCGAGGTACCTTAATTGGCAAAATTGCTGCCTGCAAGGTGGCTCGCAGGGCGACAGAAAGACAGCTTGAGACCGAGTGCAGGGACCTGGAGACACGCTACCTGACTGAGGGCACCCCTGCGCTGAAGGCCCGATGGCAGACGGCTCAGGGGGCCTGGCTGGCTCACCTCTCAGACAAAAATGCACGCTCCCTCTTGTTTAGGGCCAATAATATATACATGCAGGCGGACAGACCAGGTGGCTTGTTGGCCCACCTGGTGCACTACGACAGGCCTGGGACCACGATAGTGCAGCTGCTCGGCGCCGACGGCTCCATTACAGATAACACCCCCGACATTGCACAGCTACTCCTTTGTTATTTTAGGGAGGTATACAACAGTCGACTGACATGCTCCGGGGAGGAGCTAGACCTCTACCTGACAAATATCCCCCTTTCTAAACTTTCCCCTGAGGATAGGGACGCCCTGGATGCGCCTCTGACCTTGGAGGAGGTGATGTCGGCGGTTGAGGCGGCTCCTAGTGGTAAATCCCCGGGTAGTGACGGTATTCCCACGGAACTATATAAACAGTACATTAAGTTCTTTGGACCTCAACTACTAGACATGTTTGTTAACATATATGCCGCTGACTGCCTTCCTCCCTCAATGTCCGAGGCTATTCTAATAATGCTTCCAAAACCTGGTAAGGACCCTAAACTCTTGGAGTCATACAGGCCGATCTCCCTTATTCCCACAGACGCTAAGATCTTAGCGAAAATTCTTGCGGTCCGTGTAAACACGGTGATTGAATCCATAATCCATCCCGATCAAACCGGCTTCATGCCTGGGAAATCCACGTCCATTAATTTGCGCAGGCTGTACACTATTTTGCAGGCTCCTCATGATTTCCCTTCTGACGAGGTCGTGGTCTCATTGGACGCGGCCAAGGCTTTTGATAGTGTTGAGTGGCCATACCTGTGGGGAGTTATGAGGAGCATGGGCTTTGGCCCTAACTTTATACAATGGGTCAAACTGTTATACCAGAATCCACGCGCCAGGGTCCTGGTGAATGGATACATTTCCTCCTCATTCCCTTTGACACGGGGCACCAGACAGGGATGTCCCCTCTCTCCCGCCCTGTTTGCCATAGCCATGGAGCCCCTGGCCTGTTTGATTAGGTCACACCCGGACATTAAGGGAATCAGTACGGGTCCCTGCACTGACAAATTGGCCCTTTATGCGGATGACCTGTTGCTATTCCTTCGAGACTACGCGGTGGATATGCCCATTGTGTTGCGGGTCATAGAGACCTTCGGTAGGTACTCGGGTCTCCGCATAAACTGGACCAAATCGTTTATCATGCCCGTTATGGGCTCCCCCCCCCAGACCCCGAAAATATCCTTACCGCTGTGTTGGACAGCCCAGTTTAAGTACCTTGGGATCCTGGTCACCAATGACCCATCGGACTTTGTGCCCTTAAACCTTGACCCTGTGGTACAGATGGTTGTGCGCAAATCGAGAGCTTGGTGCAAGCTGCCACTGACAATGACGGGTAGAGTCGGCCTCATTAAAATGGTAGTGTTGCCTAAACTTTTGTATGTTCTATTGCAGTCCCCTGTTTACATATTTCCAGCGTTCTTCAGAAAATTAAATAGTGTCCTGACGTCCTTGATATGGGCCAATAGAAGATCCAGAATAAAATTATCCACTCTTACCAGACAAAAAAGGGACGGCGGCTTGGCATTACCCCACTTCCAACTGTATTATTATGCTGCTCAGTTATCACACATTGGCATGTGGCTCCGAGGAGGGGAGGAAGATGGACTAGGCCGGGCGTTCCTTAGATGCTATTACCCAAGTCTTTCCCCGGCACAGGTTTTGGCGGGGGGTAACCCTTCCAGACTATCACCTCCTATTGTCTTCCAGGCTATGAAGATATGGTTGGCATTGAAGGCCCTACTTGGGTATGAGGGAATGGACCCGGACACTTCTCTGTGGCACTCCAGATTGCTCAGTGAACTGGGGTCCCTGGGGGGTGAGGAGGTATGGGCTCCGTACTTGATAGTTTCGGTGTCCCAGCTATATAGCAATGGCACGTTAAAATCATTTCAGCAATTGAAAGAGGAGTTTGGACTCCCGAACTCTCACTTCTATAGATTCTTACAACTGAGACATGCCCTGCAGGCGCAATTCGCAGATTCTGCCCCAACGCTTTTCCCCTTCCCCATGAAAGCATTTCTACATTCACTGGGCCGAGTTAAGGTGATCTCCTTCACCTACTCGTATCTCCTTCAAACGACACATGCAGACCCGCTCTCAAGTCTTAGGGAGAGATGGGAGAGTGACGTAGGTCCCATGGACGGGGAAGACTGGGAGGGCGCTCTGGGTAACCCGAGCCAGGTCACCAAATCGCTGCGGTTTCAACAGATACAGTTTTTTATTCTACATAGATCATACATGACACCGAGCAGGCTGGCCAGATTTAGGACAGATAGCGCTGGTGCTTGCCCCAAGTGCGGGGTTGCCGGAGGCACATTCTGGCACCTCACATGGGAATGCCCGCTGCTGCAGGTGTTCTGGGCCGGGGTCGGGTCGATTCTGGAACATACGGGGATACAGAGAAGCTCGCTGACTCCGAAATTCTGCATTCTGGGGGTGGGAGACCCCGATTCTGGGTCCCGCTGGGAAGACTTGTACGCCCGCAACATGTGCGCCCTTGCAAAGGTGTGCATCGCGCGGACGTGGATGGCCCCGCGACCTCCCACGATACATGCTTTTAAAGGTTTGGTAAATGATACTCTAACAAAAGAACGATATGTATACATGAAATATAATGCCCTTACCAAATACGAGAAGATATGGTCTCCTTGGATCAATTCCACATACTCATCCCTTGCCCTTCGGACTTAGAGGCACCGACCTTCGCCGCGGTGTGATATTTGGGCCTTGGAGCGCTGAGCCGGACCTTCATCTCTCCTCTATTATAGCTGTTTACATATCTGGTCGCCACACCACACCACGCATATGTTAGGTAACTAGGCTTAAGTTAGTTAAAGGGTTTGTTTGGGGGTAGAGGGGTTGGGGGCTATTTAGGGCCTGATAGACGGGGTAATTTTTAATACAGGTCCTGGGTGGGGGGGTGGGAGGAAATACAAAATGTTAAGTATGTGAAACGCGACCTGGTTACAGACTTCAGAAAATATGTATATGGTGGGAAGAATGCACGGGAACTGTAAAATGGGAAATGTCATTTGTATCAGTATAAGTATACGTATATCCTTGGTGACAATAATGCTTTGAACAACGTGTAATCCCAATGTGCCTCCCAGTGTACACTGAAATGTCTGTATATATAAAAACGCTGTTGAATAAAAATTACTCTATTTAAAAAAAAAAAAAAAACATGTCGACACAGCCGTACCGACACACCGCACACACACAAGGAATGCTCCAACAGAGGACAGGACCTACAAAAGCCCTTTGGGGGGACAGAGTGAGAGTATGCCAGCACACACCAGAGCGCTATATAATGCAGGGACTAACTGAGTTATGTCCCCTATAGCTGCTTTTTCTATATAATTTATACAGCGCCTAAATTTAGTGCCCCCCATCTCTTTTTTTACCCTTTTCTGTAGTGTAGACTGCAGGGGAGAGCCAGGGAGCTTCCTTCCAGCGGATCTGTGAAGGAGAAATGGCGCCAGTGTGCTGCAGGAGATAGCTCCGCCCCTTTTCCGCGGACTATTCTCCCGCTTTTTTCTGGATTCTGGCAGGGGTATTTTCCACATATATAGCCTCTGGGGCTATATATTGTGGTATTTTTGCCAGCCAAGGTGTTATAATTGCTTCTCAGGGCGCCCCCCCCCGCCCCCCCCCCCCCCCCCAGCGCCCTGCACCCTCAGTGACCGGAGTGTGAAGTGTGTATGAGGAGCAATGGCGCACAGCTGCAGTGCTGTGCGCTACCTTGGTGAAGTCTGAAGTCTTCTGCCGCCGATTTTCCGGACCTCTTCTTGCTTCTGGCTCTGTAAGGGGGACGGCGGCGCGGCGCCGGGACCGAACACCAAGGACTGGGCCTGCGGTCGATCCCTCTGGAGCTAATGGTGTCCAGTAGCCTAAGAAGCCCAATCCGGCTGCAAGCAGGCGAGTTCGCTTCTTCTCCCCTTAGTCCCTCGCTGCAGTGAGCCTGTTGCCAGCAGGTCTCACTGAAAATAAAAAACCTAAATCTATACTTTCTTTCTAAGGGCTCAGGAGAGCCCCTAGTGTGCATCCAACCTCGGCCGGGCACAAAATCTAACTGAGGCTTGGAGGAGGGTCATAGTGGGAGGAGCCAGTGCACACCAGGTAGTCATAAATCTTTCTAGAGTGCCCAGCCTCCTTCGGAGCCCACTATTCCCCATGGTCCTTACGGAGTTCCCAGCATCCACTAGGACGTCAGAGAAAATACAATACTCTCCTGATTAAAGTTATGTGGCATAGTTGGTTGTTTCATTATTAGGCAGCATTTGTTACCATTAAAACAAACTGGATTTATATCAGGAAATCTGACTACAACTGAGACGATGATACTGTCCCAATTTATTAATCGGTAAAACCATACCTTGTTGTGACTGACCGCACAGACATTTACCCGCTCCCTGTGACTGCTGCCATTGGAATTAGATCGCAGGGGGTTGATACAATAACTGATTTGTCGCCAAGCATTGCCGCAATGCTAACTGCGACCACATTAGGCACTTGCAACCCACTATGTGGGTCACAGGAAAGATATACAGACCTTTACATCGGCTTCCTCCTTTTCTGCTTCCTCATGCACCACATCAAAGACTTGAAAGTTGCCATTCTTTTCTTCTGCACAGGCATCTTCTTGTGTGGGCAGCTGCTCCTTCACAATGCTGTCAGACTGGCTATTACCAGGTCCACTGTCCTGCTCATCATCACACTTTGGACGAAGGTTTGAGATTAAGCGGTAGCGGCTGTCTTGACGCTCAGCATCCTTTCGGGCTCTTAAGTCTTTCTGAATCCGTTGTACAGACCCGAGAGACGGGTGAAGCACCCGAGAGGCCCGGTCACGAGTAATCGCATCACTTACATACTTCTGAATAGGTTCATTCTAAAAACAAATGGACAGAAGGCACATATACATGCAATGTTAGTCTAAACATTTCTGAATTTACACAGAATCTGAGGACTAATGTTATAACTATCACATATCTATTTTTATAGTCACCACGACATAGAAATTCAAAAGACCAGAGAGCTTGGAAATTATGGTGGTATTTACATACAGACATCCTGGCGAATATGAACTGCACATGGCCAAACACATGCCAATATATGTATATGGTGAATGAGTTCTGTACGGAGTCCACCAGTGTGTAGCCAAGCTGGCCTCAGAGTGCCGTAATCACAATCTCTCCCACAAAATGGGATGTGCTGTGTGTATTGCATACATACATGATTGTGCTGTAACAGGGTGCCATGTCCCCTGTGCTTCCATTCTGTTAAAAAGCATTAAGAGCTGCTACTTGCCCTATTAGTAATTACCCATAAGGACAAAACTATCAGTATGACGAAAAATGGATCCAAAATCCTGGTACACACACAGCTTGAGGTATCATACAGCAGGCCCATATCAAGTGGAGACCCGCGAGAAGCTGCAAACTAGCTGCCATATTTTAGGCCACATAACATATGGTTGGCTACCAGCAGCCGCAGGCCAGACCAGATCATGCCTTTGTGCTAGAAATTGAATGGACCACCATGTGACCTCCTCCTCTGCACAACACAGGCGTACTGGAATTGGAAGCTATGCAAATGGTCAAAGTAAGATTCATTGAGGAATGCCAGTGCGTGGGCCAAGGGCTCCTGCGTCAAAGGTAAATAGGGAGATTAATATAAGAGGCATATTGAGGAGACTGATGGCATTGATTTTGTCTGTAATATTATTTGTGAATCTGTCTCCCATATGCTTCTCTGTCCCACCCACCCTATGTCTGTCTGCATCTCAGGATCCTTCACTTGTGAGTCTGGTGACTTGGAGTGCACTGATGCATGATGTGAACAAATGACAGTGGGGCATAAGGTGAAATATATGATAACATTTACTTTGTGGAGATACTGGAATGTCTGGCCCGCCAAATTTCCCCAAATCAGTGGAATAGAGCACACACAAAAAAGAATACATAACAAAGTTAAAATAAATAAGCCTTGGCAGTTAAACCCAGAATTTAGCCCTGCACCCTAATTGGATATGCCCCATAATCCCACAATGAGAGTATGCTGCAGGAGACAAATAATATTCTAAAAGAGAGAAAGAGAGAGAAAGAGAGAGAGAGAGAGAGAGAGAGAGAGAGAGAGAGAGAGAGAGAGAGAGAGAGAGAGAGAGAGAGAGAGAGAGAGAGAGAGAGAGAGAATGAATATTGCCTAGCATTACTGTCCGACAGCACTGAGGTCATAGATTCAATTCCCACCGTGGCCCTAACTGTGTGGAGTTTGTATTTTCCACAAGTACTTGCATGGTTTTCCTCCGGGTATTCCAGTTTCCTCCCACAATCCAACATACTGGTACTGTAGGTTAATTGGCTCCAAACATGATTAACCCTAGCGTGAATGTGTCTACATGTGGTAGGGAATATAGATTGTAAGCTCCACTGGGGCAAGGACTGATGTAAATGGCCAAAAGATTACACAGAAAATAAGATTTTACTTACCGATAAATCTATTTCTCGTAGTCCGTAGTGGATGCTGGGACTCCGTCAGGACCATGGGGATTAGCGGCTCCGCAGGAGACAGGGCACAAAAATAAAAGCTTTAGGACTAGGTGGTGTGCACTGGCTCCTCCCCCTATGACCCTCCTCCAAGCCTCAGTTAGGATACTGTGCCCGGACGAGCGTACACAATAAGGAAGGATTTTGAATCCCGGGTAAGACTCATACCAGCCACACCAATCACACCGTACAACCTGTGATCTGAACCCAGTTAACAGTATGACAAACGTAGGAGCCTCTGAACAGACGGCTCACAACAATAACAACCCGATTTTTTTGTAACAATAACTATGTACAAGTATTGCAGACAATCCGCACTTGGGATGGGCGCCCAGCATCCACTACGGACTACGAGAAATAGATTTATCGGTAAGTAAAATCTTATTTTCTCTGACGTCCTAGTGGATGCTGGGACTCCGTCAGGACCATGGGGATTATACCAAAGCTCCCAAACGGGCGGGAGAGTGCGGATGACTCTGCAGCACCGAATGAGAGAACTCCAGGTCCTCTTTAGCCAGGGTATCAAATTTGTAGAATTTTACAAACGTGTTCTCCCCCGACCACGTAGCTGCTCGGCAGAGTTGTAATGCCGAGACCCCTCGGGCAGCCGCCCAAGATGAGCCCACCTTCCTTGTGGAATGGGCCTTGATAGATTTAGGCTGTGGCAGGCCTGCCACAGAATGTGCAAGTTGAATTGTGCTACAAATCCAACGAGCAATCGTCTGCTTAGAAGCAGGAGCACCCAGCTTGTTGGGTGCATACAGTATAAACAGCGAGTCAGATTTTCTGACTCCAGCCGTCCTTGAAATATATATTTTCAATGCCCTGACAACGTCCAGCAACTTGGAATCCTCCAAATCGCTAGTAGCCGCAGGCACCACAATAGGCTGGTTCAGGTGAAACGCTGAAACCACCTTAGGCAGAAACTGAGGACGCGTCCGCAGTTCTGCCCTGTCCGAATGGAAAATCAGATATGGGCTTTTATACGATAAAGCCGCCAATTCTGACACTCTCCTGGCTGAAGCCAGGGCCAGTAGCATGGTTACTTTCCATGTAAGATATTTCAAATCCACCGATTTGAGTGGCTCAAACCAATGGGATTTGAGAAAATCCAAAACTACATTAAGATCCCACGGAGCCACTGGGGGCACAACCGGGGGCTGTATATGTAGTACTCCTTTTACAAAAGTCTGGACTTCAGGAACTGAAGCCAATTCTTTCTGGAAGAAAATCGACAGGGCCGAAATTTGAACCTTAATGGACCCTAATTTGAGGCCCATAGACAATCCTGTTTGCAGGAAATGTAGGAATCGACCCAGTTGAAATTCCTCCGTCGGGGCCTTCCTGGCCTCACACCACGCAACATATTTTCTCCAAATGCGGTGATAATGTTGTGCAGTCACCTCCTTCCTGGCTTTTACCAGGGTAGGGATGACCTCTTCCGGAATGCCTTTTTCCCTTAGAATTCGGCGTTCAACCGCCATGCCGTCAAACGCAGCCGCGGTAAGTCTTGGAATAGACACGGTCCCTGCTGAAGCAGGTCCCGTCTTAGAGGTAGAGGCCACGGATCTTCCGTGAGCATCTCCTGAAGTTCCGGGTACCAAGTTCTTCTTGGCCAATCCGGAGCCACGAGTATCGTTCTTACTCCCCTTTGCCGTATAATTCTCAGTACTTTTGGTATGAGAGGCAGAGGAGGAAACACATACACTGACTGGAACACCCACGGTGTTACCAGAGCGTCCACAGCTATTGCCTGAGGGTCCCTTGACCTGGCGCAATACCTGTCCAGTTTTTTGTTGAGGCGGGACGCCATCATATCCACCTTTGGTTTTTCCCAACGGTTCACAATCATGTGGAAGACTTCTGGATGAAGTCCCCACTCTCCCGGGTGTAGATCGTGTCTGCTGAGGAAGTCCGCTTCCCAGTTGTCCACTCCCGGAATGAACACTGCTGACAGTGCTATCACATGATCTTCCGCCCAGCGAAGAATCCTTGCAGCTTCTGCCATTGCCCTCCTGCTTCTTGTGCCGCCCTGTCTGTTTACGTGGGCGACTGCCGTGATGTTGTCCGACTGGATCAACACCGGCTGACCCTGAAGCAGGGGTTTTGCCAGGCTTAGAGCATTGTAAATCGCTCTTAGCTCCAGTATATTTATGTGAAGAGACATCTCCAGGCTTGACCACACTCCCTGGAAGTTTCTTCCCTGTGTGACCGCTCCCCAGCCTCTCAGACTGGCATCCGTGGTCACCAGGACCCAGTCCTGTATGCCGAATCTGCGGCCCTCTAACAGATGAGCACTCTGCAACCACCACAGAAGAGACACCCTTGTCCGTGGAGACAAAGTTATCCGCTGATGCATCTGCAGATGCGATCCGGACCATTTGTCCAGCAGATCCCACTGAAAAGTTCGTGCGTGGAATCTGCCGAATGGAATCGCTTCGTAAGAAGCCACCATTTTTCCCAGGACTCTTGTGCATTGATGCACAGACACTTTTCCTGGTTTTAGGAGGTTCCTGACAAGCTCGGATAACTCCCTGGCTTTCTCCTCCGGAAGAAACACCTTTTTCTGAACCGTGTCCAGAATCATTCCCAGGAACAGCAGACGTGTCGTCGGGGTCAATTGAGATTTTGGAAAATTCAGAATCCACCCGTGCTGTTGCAGCACTACTTGGGTTAGTGCTACTACGTCCTCCAGCTGTTCTCTGGACCTTGCCCTTATCAGGAGATCGTCCAAGTAAGGGATAATTAATACGCCTTTTCTTCGCAGAAGAAACATCATTTCGGCCATTACCTTGGTAAAGACCCGAGGTGCCGTGGACAATCCAAACGGCAGCGTCTGAAACTGATAATGACAGTTTTGCACCACGAACCTGAGGTACCCTTGATGTGAAGAGCAAATTGGGACATGCAGGTAAGCATCCTTGATGTCCAGGGACACCATAAAGTCCCCTTCTTCCAGATTCGCTATCACTGCTCTGAGTGACTCCATCTTGAACTTGAATTTTTGTATGTACAGGTTCAAAGATTTCAGATTTAGAATAGGTCTTACCGAGCCGTCCGGCTTCGGTACCACAAATAGTGTGGAATAATACCCCTTTCCCTGTTGTAGGAGGGGTACCTTGACTATCACCTGCTGAGAATACAGCTTGTGAATGGCTTCCAATACCGTCGCCCTGTCTGAGGGAGACGTTGGCAGAGCAGACTTTAGGAACCGGCGAGGGGGAGACTTCTCGAATTCCAACCTGTAACCCTGAGATACTACCTGCAGGATCCAGGGGTCCACCTGTGAGTGAGCCCACTGTGCGCTGAAATTCTTGAGTCGACCCCCCCCCCCCGCCCCTGAGTCCGCTTGTAAAGCCCCAACGTCATGCTGAGGGCTTTGCAGAAGCCGGGGAGGGCTTCTGCTCCTGGGAGGGAGCTGCTTGGTGCACTCTCTTACCCTTTCCTTTGCCTCGGGGCAGATATGACTGTCCTTTTGCCCGCTTGTTCTTATAGGAACGAAAGGACTGCGGCTGAAAAGACGGTGTCTTTTTCTGTTGGGAGGGGACCTGAGGTAAAAAGGTGGATTTCCCGGCTGTTGCCGTGGCCACCAAATCCGATAGACCGACCCCAAATAATTCCTCCCCTTTATACGGCAATACTTCCATATGCCGTTTGGAATCCGCATCACCTGACCACTGTCGCGTCCATAAACTTCTTCTGGCAGATATGGACATCGCACTTACTCTCGATGCCAGAGTGCAAATATCCCTCTGAGCATCTCGCTTATAAAGAAAAGCATCCTTTAATTGCTCTATAGTCAATAAAATACTGTCCCTATCCAGGGTATCAATATTTTCAGTCAGGGAATCCGACCAAACCACCCCAGCACTGCACATCCATGCTGAGGCGATGGCTGGTCGCAGTATAACACCAGTATGAGTGTATATACTTTTCAGGGTAGTTTCCAGCCTCCTATCAGCTGGATCCTTGAGGGCGGCCGTTTCAGGAGACGGTAACGCCACTTGTTTTGATAAGCGTGTGAGTGCCTTATCCACCCTAGGGGGTGTTTCCCAGCGTGCCCTAACCTCTGGCGGGAAAGGATATAATGCCAATAACTTCTTTGAAATTAGCAGTTTTCTATCGGGGTTAACCCACGCTTCATCACACACTTCATTCAATTCCTCTGATTCAGGAAAAACTACAGGTAGTTTTTTCAGACCCCACATAATACCCCTTTTTGTGGTACTTGCAGTATCAGAGATATGCAAAGCCTCCTTCATTGCCGTGATCATATAACGTGTGGCCCTACTGGAAAATACGTTTGTTTCTTCACCGTCGACACTAGATTCGGTGTCCGTGTCTGGGTCTGTGTCGACCGACTGAGGTAAAGGGCGTTTTACAGCCCCTGACGGTGTCTGAGACGCCTGGACAGGTACTAACTGGTTTGCCGGCCGTCTCATGTCGTCAACTGATTTTTGTAACGTGCTGACATTATCACGTAATTCCATAAACAAAGCCATCCATTCCGGTGTCGACTCCCTAGGGGGTGACATCACCATTACCGGCAATTGCTCCGCCTCCACACCAACATCGTCCTCATACATGTCGACACACACGTACCGACACACAGCAGACACACAGGGAATGCTCTTATCGAAGACAGGACCCCACTAGCCCTTTGGGGAGACAGAGGGAGAGTTTGCCAGCACACACCCAAGCGCTATAAATATATAGAAACAACCCTACAGAAGTGTTGTTTCCTTTATAGCAGCTTAATATATCAATATCGCCAAAAAAGTGCCCCCCCTCTCTGTTTTTTTACCCTGTTTCTGTAGTGCAGTGCAGGGGAGAGTCCTGGGAGCCTTCCTCGCAGCGGAGCTGTGCAGGAAAATGGCGCTGTGTGCTGAGGAGATAGGCCCCGCCCCCTATTTCGGCGGGCTCTTCTCCCGGTGTTTGTGAGACCTGGCAGGGGTTAAATACATCCATATAGCCCCAGGGGCTATATGTGATGTATTTTTAGCCAGAACAAGGTATTATCATTGCTGCCCAGGGCGCCCCCCCCCCAGCGCCCTGCACCCTCAGTGACCGCTGGTGTGAAGTGTGCTGACAACAATGGCGCACAGCTGCAGTGCTGTGCGCTACCTCATGAAGACTGAAAAGTCTTCTGCCGCCGGTTTCTGGACCTCTTCACTTTTCGGCATCTGCAAGGGGGTCGGCGGCGCGGCTCCGGGACCGGACTCCATGGCTGGGCCTATGTTCGATCCCTCTGGAGCTAATGGTGTCCAGTAGCCTAAGAAGCCAATCCATCCTGCACGCAGGTGAGTTCACTTCTTCTCCCCTAAGTCCCTCGTTGCAGTGAGCCTGTTGCCAGCAGGACTCACTGAAAATAAAAAACCTAATAACTTTTTCTAAGCAGCTCTTTAGGAGAGCCACCTAGATTGCACCCTGCTCGGACGGGCACAAAAACCTAACTGAGGCTTGGAGGAGGGTCATAGGGGGAGGAGCCAGTGCACACCACCTAGTCCTAAAGCTTTTATTTTTGTGCCCTGTCTCCTGCGGAGCCGCTAATCCCCATGGTCCTGACGGAGTCCCAGCATCCACTAGGACGTCAGAGAAAATAAGAATTTACTTACCGATAATTCTATTTCTCGGAGTCCGTAGTGGATGCTGGGGTTCCTGAAAGGACCATGGGGAATAGCGGCTCCGCAGGAGACAGGGCACAAAAAAGTAAAGCTTTACTAGGTCAGGTGGTGTGCACTGGCTCCTCCCCCTATGACCCTCCTCCAGACTCCAGTTAGGTACTGTGCCCGGACGAGCATACACAATAAGGGAGGCATTTTGAATCCCGGGTAAGACTCATACCAGCCACACCAATCACACCGTACAACTTGTGATCTAAACCCAGTTAACAGTATGACAACAGAAAGGGCCTCTTAAAGATGGCTCCTTAACAATAACCCGAATTAGTTAACAATAACTATGTACAAGTATTGCAGATAATCCGCACTAGGGATGGGCGCCCAGCATCCACTACGGACTCCGAGAAATAGAATTATCGGTAAGTAAATTCTTATTTTCTCTATCGTCCTAAGTGGATGCTGGGGTTCCTGAAAGGACCATGGGGATTATACCAAAGCTCCCAAACGGGCGGGAGAGTGCGGATGACTCTGCAGCACCGAATGAGAGAACTCCAGGTCCTCCTTTGCCAGGGTATCAAATTTGTAAAATTTTACAAACGTGTTCTCCCCCGACCACGTAGCTGCTCGGCAGAGTTGTAATGCCGAGACCCCTCGGGCAGCCGCCCAAGATGAGCCCACCTTCCTTGTGGAGTGGGCTTTTACAGTTTTAGGCTGTGGCAGGCCTGCCACAGAATGTGCAAGTTGAATTGTGTTACAAATCCAACGAGCAATCGACTGCTTAGAAGCAGGTGCGCCCAACTTGTTGGGTGCATACAATATAAACAGCGAGTCAGATTTTCTGACTCCAGCCGTCCTTGCAATGTATATTTTTAAGGCTCTGACAACGTCCAACAACTTGGAGTCCTCCAAGTCGCTAGTGGCCGCAGGCACCACAATAGGTTGGTTCAGATGAAATGCTGATACCACTTTAGGGAGAAAATGCGGACGAGTCCGCAGTTCTGCCCTATCCGAATGGAAGATTAGATAAGGACTTTTATAAGATAAAGCCGCCAATTCAGATACTCTCCTGGCAGAGGCCAGGGCTAGTAACATAGTCACTTTCAATGTGAGATATTTAAAATCCACCTTTTTCAATGGTTCAAACCAATGGGATTTGAGGAAATCTAAAACTACATTTAGATCCCACGGTGCCACCGGAGGCACCACAGGAGGCTGTATATGCAGTACTCCCTTGACAAAAGTCTGGACCTCAGGGACAGAGGCCAATTCTTTTTGGAAGAATATTGACAGGGCCGAAATTTGAACCTTAATGGATCCCAATTTGAGACCCATAGATAATCCTGATTGCAGGAAATGTAGGAAACGACCCAGTTGGAATTCCTCCGTCGGAACCCTCCGATCCTCGCACCACGCTACATATTTTCGCCAAATGCGGTGATAATGTTTCACGGTGACTTCCTTCCGTGCCTTAATCAAGGTAGGAATGACTTCTTCTGGAATGCCTTTCCCTTTTAGGATCTGGCGTTCAACCGCCATGCCGTCAAACGCAGCCGCGGTAAGTCTTGAAAAAGACAGGGACCCTGCTGTAGCAGGTCCCTTCTCAGAGGTAGAGGCCACGGTTCGTCCGTGAGCATCTCTTGAAGTTCCGGATACCAAGTCCTTCTCGGCCAATCCGGAACCACTAGTATTGTTCTTACTCTTCTTTGCCGTATGATCTTCAATACCTTTGGTATGAGCGGCAGAGGAGGAAACACATACACTGACTGGTACACCCAAGGAGTTACCAGTGCGTCCACAGCTATTGCCTGTGGATCTCTTGACCTGGCGCAATATTTGTCCAGTTTCTTGTTGAGGCGAGACGCCATCATGTCTACAATTGGTCTTTCCCAACGGTCTATTAACATGTTGAAGACTTCTGGATGTAGACCCCACTCTCCCGGATGAAGATCGTGTCTGCTGAGGAAGTCTGCTTCCCAGTTGGCCCCACGCCCGGGATGAACACTGCTGACAGTGCTATCACGTGATTCTCCGCCCAGCGAAGAATCTTGGCAGCTTCTGCCATTGCACTCCTGCTTCTTGTGCCGCCCTGCCTGTTTACATGGGCGACCGCCGTGATGTTGTCCGACTGAATCAACACCGGCTTTCCTTGCAGGAGAAGTTCCGCCTGGCTTAGAGCATTGTAGATTGCTCTTAGTTCCAGAATGTTTATGTGAAGAGACTTTTCCAGACTCGTCCATACTCCCTGGAAGTTTCTTCCTTGTGTGACTGCTCCCCAGCCTCTCAGGCTGGCGTCCGTGGTCACCAGGATCCAATCCTGAATGCCGAATCTGCGGCCTTCTAATAGGTGAGCCTTCTGCAACCACCACAGAAGTGACACCCTTGTCTTTGGTGACAGGGTTATTCGCAGGTGCATCTGCAGATGCGACCCTGACCATTTGTCCAACAGATCCCTTTGGAATATTCTTGCATGGAATCTGCCGAATGGAATTGCTTCGTAAGAAGCCACCATTTTTCCCAGGACTCTTGTGCATTGATGTACTGACACTTTTCCTGGTTTTAGGAGGTTCCTGACCAGATCGGATAACTCCTTGGCTTTTTCCTCTGGAAGGAAAACCTTTTTCTGAACCGTGTCCAGAATCATTCCTAGGAACAGCAGACGAGTTGTCGGGATTAAATGGGATTTTGGAATATTCAGAATCCACCCGTGTTGTCTTAGCACCTCTTGAGATAGTGCTAAAGCTGTCTCCAGCTGTTCTCTGGACCTTGCCCTTATTAGGAGATCGTCCAAGTATGGGATAACTAATACGCCTTTTCTTCGAAGAAGAATCATCATCTCGGCCATTACCTTGGTAAAGACCCGAGGCGCCGTGGGCAATCCGAACGGCAGCGTCTGAAACTGATAGTGACAGTTTTGAACAATGAACCTGAGGTACCCCTGGTGTGCGGGGTAAATCGGAACGTGTAGATACGCATCCTTGATGTCCAAGGATACCATAAAGTCCCCTTCTTCCAGGTTCGCTATCACTGCTCTGAGTGACTCCATCTTGAACTTGAACTTTTTTATGTAGAGGTTCAAGGACTTCAGATTTAGAATAGGCCTTACCGAGCCATCCGGCTTCGGTACCACAAATAGAGTGGAATAATACCCCTTTCCTTGTTGTAATAGGGGTACTTTGACTATCACCTGCTGAGCGTACAGCTTGTGAATGGCTTCCAACACCCTCTCCCTTTCGGAAGAGACGGTTGGTAAGGCAGACTTCAGGAAACGATGAGGAGGATCCGTCTCTAATTCCAACCTGTACCCCTGAGATATTATCTGCAGGATCCAGGGGTCTACCTGCGAGTGAGCCCACTGCGCGCTGTAATTTTTGAGACGGCCCCCCACTGTCCCCGAGTCCGCTTGAGAGGCCCCAGCGTCATGCTGAGGTTTTTGCAGGAGCCGGGGAGGGCTTCTGTTCCTGGGAAGGAGCTGCCTGTTGGTGTCTCTTCCCTCTTCCTCTGCCTCGTGGCAGGTACGACAAGCCCTTTGCTCTCTTATTTTTGTAGGAGCGAAAAGGCTGCGGTTGAAAGGTCGGTGCCTTTCTCTGTTGGGGAGTGACTTGAGGTAAAAAAGTGGATTTCCCGGCAGTAGCCGTGGCCACCAAGTCTGATAGACCAACTCCAAATAACTCCTCCCCTTTATACGGCAAAACCTCCATGTGACGTTTTGAATCCGCATCGCCTGTCCACTGTCGTGTCCATAAGGCTCTTCTGGCTGAAATGGACATAGCACTCACCCGAGATGCCAGTGTGCAAATATCCCTCTGTGCATCACGCATATAGATAAATGCATCCTTTATTTGTTCTAACGACAGTAAAACATTGTCCCTATCTAGGGTATCAATATTTTCAATCAGGGATTCTGACCAAACTACTCCAGCACTGCACATCCAGGCAGTTGCTATAGCTGGTCGTAGTATAACACCTGCATGTGTGTATATATTCTTTTGAATAACTTCCATCTTTCTATCTGATGGATCCTTAAGTGCGGCCGTCTCAGGAGAGGGTAACGCCACTTGTTTGGATAAGCGTGTGAGCGCCTTGTCCACCTTAGGGGGTGTTTCCCAGCGCGCCCTAACCTCTGGCGGGAAAGGGTATAATGCCAATAACTTTTTTGAAATTATCAACTTTTTATCAGGAGCAACCCACGCTTCATCACACACGTCATTTAATTCTTCTGATTCAGGAAAAACTGTTTGTAGTTTTTTCACACCATACATAATACCCTGTTTTACGGTATCTGTAGTATCAGCTAAATGTAACGTCTCCTTCATTGCCAAAATCATATAACGTGTGGCCCTACTGGAAAATACGTTTGAATTTCTACCGTCGTCACTGGAATCAGTGCCCGTGTCTGGGTCTGTGTCGACCGACTGAGGCAAAGGGCGTTTTACAGCCCCTGACGGTGTTTGAGGCGCCTGGACAGGCATTAATTGATTGTCCGGCCGCCTCATGTCCTCAACTGACTGTTTAAGGGAAGATAAACCATCACGTAATTCCACAAATAAAGGCATCCATTCTGGTGTCGACCCCCTGGGGGGTGACATCTGCATATTTGGCAATTGCTCCGCCTCCACACCAATATCGTCCTCATACATGTCGACACCACGTACCGACACACACCGCAAACTCACAGGGAATGCTCTAATGAAGACAGGACCCACTAGCCCTTTTGGGGAGACAGAGGGAGAGTCTGCCAGCACACACCACAAAGCGCTATATATACAAGGGATATCCTTATATTAAGTGCTCCCTTATAGCTGCTTTAATATATATATATATAGCCATTAATGTGCCCCCCCTCTCTGTTTTACCCTGTTTCTGTAGTGCAGTGCAGGGGAGAGACCTGGGAGCCATTCTGACCAGCGGAGCTGTGACAGAAAATGGCGCCGTGTGCTGAGGAGATAGGCCCCGCCCCTTTTTCGGCGGGTTCTTCTCCCGCTATTTTTCCAGTCAGGCAGGGGTTAAATATCTCCATATAGCCCCTATGGGCTATATGTGAGGTATTTTTAGCCTTGTATAAGGTTTATATTTGCCTCTCAGAGCGCCCCCCCCCAGCGCTCTGCACCCTCAGTGACTGCCCAGTGAAGTGTGCTGAGAGGAAAATGGCGCACAGCTGCAGTGCTGTGCGCTACCTTATGAAGACTGAGGAGTCTTCAGCCGCCGGTTTCCGGACCTCTTCACGCTTCAGCATCTGCAAGGGGGTCGGCGGCGCGGCTCCGGGACCGGACTCCACGGCTGGGCCTGTGTTCGATCCCTCTGGAGCTAATGGTGTCCAGTAGCCAAGCAGCAAATCCACTCTGCATGCAGGTGAGTTTACTACTTTCCCCCTAAGTCCCACGTTGCAGTGATCCTGTTGCCAGCAGGACTCACTGTAAAGAAAAAAACCTAAACTAAACTTTCTCTAAGCAGCTCTTTAGGAGAGCCACCTAGATTGCACCCTTCTCGTTCGGGCACAAAATCTAACTGGAGTCTGGAGGAGGGTCATAGGGGGAGGAGCCAGTGCACACCACCTGACCTAGTAAAGCTTTACTTTTTTGTGCCCTGTCTCCTGCGGAGCCGCTATTCCCCATGGTCCTTTCAGGAACCCCAGCATCCACTTAGGACGATAGAGAAACATAGAATTTGACAGCAGATAAGAACAACTTGGACCATGTAGTCTGCCACGTTTTTTTTACCAAATTTTTATCTCAAACCTTATTTAATCCTTATTTCTGTGTAAGGATATCCTTATGTCTATCACATGCATTTTTAAATTGCTCTACTGTCTTAGCCTCTACCACCTCTGATGGGAGGTTATCCCACTTGTCCACTACCCTTTGTATTAAGTAATTTTTCTTCAAATTTCCCCTGAACCTACATTACTTCCCTCCAGTTTCAGTCCAGGTCCTCTTGTCCTAATACTTCTCTTCATTTGAAGAATGTTCCCCTCCTGGACTTTGTTAAAAACCCTTGACATAGTGGAAAGTTTCTATCATGTCCCCCCTTTCCCTTCTCTGCTCCAAACTATGCATAATAAGATATTTTAGTCTCTCTGTAAACGTGTGTACACACAGTGCGATTTTTCTTATGATTTTGACTATATAGTCAAAACTATAAGTAAATATAGTGCATATCGCACAGTCTGTATAGTCCAATGCCGATGCGCTGTATCGCAAGGAAAAATAGACTGTGCAGGCAGCCCAACATTGACTAGATCTGTGTCAAAAAGTCAATGTTGGGCTGTGCGGCGCATAGCGCCATGTGTACACCGCTTGTTTTGTCAAGTAGGCCATGCGCCATTTTAGTTGCCCTTCTTTGTACAGTCCCCAATGTATTAATATCCTTCTGAAGACGTGTTCCCCAGAATTGAACACAGTATTCTAGATGAAACCATACCTATACAGTGGCATTATTACGTTTTTCTACTGCTCATTCATCACCCTATGCAAGCAAGCATCTGACGGGCCTTTTTCATTGCTCTGCTACATTACTTACCTGCCTTTAAGTAGGGTGACCATAATATCCCTTTAATCTGCGACACGTGATTTACAAAGGTTCTCTGGCTGGCAAAAACCAGGTGAAATTCAGGCTAGAGTTTAGTCAGCCACAGAACCTGTGTAAATCATAGGTGTCCTAGATTAAAGGGATATTATGGTCACCCAACTTTAGAGTCACCTGAAATAGTGACACCAAGATCCCTTTCCTTCTCAGTAGTTCCCAGTATAATATTTGCGGTGTGGAATATGTGTGCGCTATATAAATAACTGGTAATAAATAAACACACACGATATGGATCAGCCTCACTCTGGGGCAGATGTATTAACCTGGAAAAGGCATAAGGAAGTGATAAACCAGTGATATGTGCAAGGTGATAAAGGCACCAGCCAATCAGATCCTAACTGTTAATTTACATATTGTAGCTGATTGGCTGGTGCCTTTATCACCTTGCACATATCACTGGTTTAACACTTCCTTATGCCTTCTCCAGGTTAATATCTCTCACAAGTCCTCTGGTTGACAGAGGATGTTGGGGACCATAGTGCCCCACCCGCAGAAACAGTAGCGCTATGGTAGGTACGCCCCTGCTTACCTGAGAGCTGAGGGTGGTCGCTAGCCGGAAGACGTGACTGGTGACAGCTCCGGACTCCGAGGTCCCCTCCTCTGCCCTCCGCCTCTTGCAGCTGATGAGCAGCGCCTCTGCCGGGTCCGCTCCACGTTTGCGCCTCACACGCAGCACCGCTGCCTGAGCCTCCATGTCTCGCCAGGTCCCCGCTCTGTTCACCGCCTCACATCACCGACAGATAGTTGTTGTGACAGGGGCGCAGCCATCTTGTGTGTGGCATGCGTGTTTCCGGCGCCGTGCATTGTGGGAAGATGGCCGCCTCCAGAAGATTACTAACGCTGTGCCAGTGATGTGAAGTAAGTGCCAGTGAATTCTATGGGGCCAGTCATTTCTTACTGTAATAATTCACGTTCACCACCCAGCATTATGAAATAGAGCGCACAGCCGGCGTTCCCTCAGTGGCACATGTACCATTATGTGTGATATGTATATGTACATGTACATGCACCAGACTGACCCCTGTGAGTGTGATGTGTACACCATGCCATATACACACAGCGCTCCCATTGCCTTTCTCATCAGTGCACTGTAATGTAGTGCAGAGATCTCTCATCCTAACCCTAATAACGTTACATGTGGCTCTCTCCTAGGGGTGGTGTAAGGTTCGGTGCCCACCAATGGCCACACTAGCTTTGTTGGACAAATACATACATTTTGAATTGACAACACACAGGACAAAACCGCAGTGGCGATTAGTGACTGACATTTCAGAGTGCAAGCGACACGTTTATCACCATGATGATCTGCGTCCAGTTCTGCCTCTCTGGGAATTGCAAAGCCGCCAGTGGGCGTGTCAATATAAATCCCAGCGGGTGTGACATTTGCATATTTACGCAGAGTACGCATTTGTAGCAGCGGTGGCATTAGCGGTCGAATCTGAATTGGCCGCATAAGGGGACCACTTATCAAATGTGATAAAACTCATTGCGTATGATAAATGGTCCTCCTGCCAGTCAGCTCCTAACTGTCATATTTCAAACACATGACAGCTAGGAGTCGATTGGCTCCATTTATCATATGCAACAAATTTTACCACTCGTTGATAAATGAGCCCCATAGTGTGGGAGTGATTCAAAAATGGAAAATAGAACTTCCCTTTTTAAAAGAAAAAAACATACAAGAGAGAAACATCTTGATGTAAATTATACATTCTTTTGATATATATGTATACAATATAACATCACAAAAGTAGCTAATGCTGCCGTTTAGCAACTACGTTGTAGGTAGTTATGGATATTTACTGTGGAAATTTGTCCCTGAACATAATAGTTGCAAAGGGATGACAAATCAGAGAATAAATACAGTTAGGGGGGTATCCAGTTCCATTTGGTCAATGACCGCGGGTAATTGTATCGCCGGGGGCTATCCTAGTAGGTGTGAAGCATAATCCACGATAAGCGTCTGCCAGAGCCGCGATAACGCATAGAGTCAGGGACTTATCCCAAGTGTTTTCACGTGATAGAAACATAGAATTTAACGGCAGATAAGAACCACTTGGCCCATCTAGTCTGCCCCTTTTTTTTAATCCTTTAGGCAATCTCAACCCTTTTTGAACCTTAATTCTTTGTAAGGATATTCATATGCCTATCCCAAGCATGCTTAAATTGCTCTACAGTCTTAGCCTCTACCACCTCTGATGGGAGGCTATTCCACTTATCCACTACCCTTTCCGTGAAGTCATTTTTCCTTAAATTTCCCCTGAACCTCCCCCCCTCCAGTCTCAGTGTATGTCCTCGAGTTCTAATACTTCTCTTCCTTTGAAGAATGTTTCCCTCCTGAACTTTGTTAAGACCCTTGATATATTTGAAAGTTTCTATCATGTCCCCCCTTTCCCTTCTCTCCTCCAAACTATACATGTTAAGGTCTTTTAGCCTTTCCGGGTAAGTTTTGTGATGTAGGCCATGCACCATTTTAGTTGCCGCCCTTTGTACGCTCTCTAATGTATTTATATCTTTCTGGAGATATGGTCTCCAGAACTGGACACAGTATTCCAGATGGGGGCCGCACCAATGACCTATACAGTGGCATTATCACTTCTTTTTTCCTGCTACTGATTACTCTCCCTATACAACCAAGCATCTGACTTGCCTTTCTCATTGCTTTGTTGCATTGCTTTCCTGCCTTCAAGTCACTTGAAATAGTGACTCCTAAATCCCTTTCCTCCTCAGTAGTTTCCATTATAGTACCCTTGATGCTATATTTAGCCTTTGGGTTTTTGAGACCCAAGTGCATGATTTTGCATTTTTTAGCATTAAACTGTAGTTGCCACGTTCTTGACCATTACTCAAGCCTATCTAGGTCATCAATCATTTGTTTTACCCCTCCCGGTGTGTCTACCCTATTGCATATCTTTGTATCATCTGCAAAAAGGCATACCTTCCCTTCAATACCATCTGCAATGTCACCAACAAAGATATTAAAGAGAACTGGACCAAGTACAGATCCCTGGGGTACTCCACTGGTAACATTTCCCTCCATAGATTGCACTTCATTTACTACAACTGTCTGTTTCCTATCCTGCAACCAGGTTCTTGTCCATTTAATTATTCTATAATCCACCCCCACACTTTCAAGTTTATTTAGCAGTCTGCGATGTGGGACAGTGTCAAATGCCTTACTAAAGTCTAGATATGCTACATCTACAGCTCCCCCTTGATCTATTATTTTTCGTCACAGTCAAAAAGTCAATAAGATTTGTATGGCATGATCTCCCACCAGTAAATCCATTCTGTTTTGGATCCTGTAAGTTGTTTGATTTAAGATATTCCACAACTCTTTATTTTTATAGTTTTTCCATTACTTTCCCTACTACTAATGTAAGGCTTACTGGTCTGTAGTTACTTGCTTCTTCCCTGCTTCCACTTTTGTGCAGCGGAACTACATTTGCTCTTTTCCAGTCCTCTGGAATAGCACCTGTATTTAGTGACTGGTTAAATAATTCTGTTAAAGGTGTAACCAGCACATCTTTTAGCTCTTTGAGTATCCTTGGGTGTATCCCATCTGGTCCCATTGATTTATCCACTTTTAATTTTGAAAGTTTTGTTAGGACCTTCTCCTCTGTTAATGTACTTTCATTTACCTTATTTTTATGAATGTCCTTGCAGCTTAACGGTGGCCCCATCCCTTCTTCTGTAGTAAATACTGAGCAAAAATAATTATTTAGGTGATCTGCTATTGCCTTGTCTCCCTCCACCAAATGCTCACTCTCTGTCTTAAGTTTTATTATTCCTCCATTTGATTTTCTCCTTTCACTTATATACTTAAAAAAAAGTTTTGCCCCCTTTATCTACTGACTGGGCCGTTTTCTCCTCAGCTTCTGCCTTTGCACGTCTGATCACTTTCTTAGCATCCTTCTGTCTGTCAAGATACACCTCTTTGTCATTATTATTTTGAGTCTGTTTGTAATTCCTAAAATACATCTTTTTTGCCTTCACACTGGTTGATACTTCTTTTGTGAACCACACTGGCTTCCTTTTCCTGGTGCTTTTCCTAACCATTTTGATACAAAGGTCAGTTGCACTTAGTATTTCACTTTTCAGTTTTTCGCACCTCTCCTGCACTCCTTCCAAGTTCCTCCAGTCCACCAAAGAATCACTTAAATATCTCCCCATTTTTGCAAAGTCAGCATTTCTAAAATCCAACACCTTTGTTTTTGTGTGACAGGAGTTGGAACCTGTCTTTATACTAAACCAAACTGCTTGATGATCACTGGATCCCAGGTCCTCACCCACATATATGTCAGATATCCTATCACCATTTGTAAGAATTAAATCTAATATTGAGTCTTTGCGAGTGGGCTCCCTCACCAATTGCTTGAGAGATGCTCCCTGTAAGGAATGTAGAAATTTGCCATTTGTAGCTGAACTTGCAAAAGACCCCTCCCAATTTACATCAGGTAAATTAAAGTCTCCCATGATTATGACTTCTCCCTTTAAAGCCATTTTAGTGATGTCCAACAAAAGGTTCATGTCCAAATCCTGCCCCTGGCCTGGTGGTCTATAGATCACCCCAATGCGAATAATGTCCTTCTCCCTGGTTTCTATGGTGACCCAAAGGGCCTCAGTTTTGTCTTCAATATTTTGTATTAAAGTAGCATTTATGCTTTTTTTCCACATACATTGCTACCACTCCTCCTATTCTATCCTTTCTAAATAAATTGTATCCTGGTATAGTTATGTCCCAGTCATGATTCTCATTGCACCATGACTCTGTAATTGCCACAAAATCCAGGTCATCCCTTGTCATTATCGCAATTAGCTCTGGAATTTTGTCTCCTAAGCTCCTAGCATTTGCACACATAGCTTTAAGAATTTTGTCTGGGCATTTGTTATTAGTAGCCATGTCTAGACCATAAAACATAAATGACAAGTTTCAAGTTGAAATTACCTGTTTGGGGATGTTGCTCAGTGTTTGTTTGTTTGTTTGTTTTTACTAATCAGGAATCACACTCTGCCCTCTACACCACGACTACACCTCACTAAATATAAAGATATAGTACACCTGACCACAATGGCCAGATGATCAAAGGAGGTAAACACCAGAGAGCATGCAATAATAAACTGTTTCACTGTGCAACTTCCCCACACATGCAATGCCAATTACAAGCCAATCATGACTTCAAAAACACACATGAGTTTACATAAGAGAGAGCTGTAGTGAACAGATTGGGGATGTCTTTTCACAGTTTAAAAAGGCAGATAATATTGGTACAGGTGAGAATTCAGATGTTTTTGGTAAGCTATAGGCAAAAATTTGAGTAGTTGCGGATGAAGTGGAAAGGTCATGCAGCGTTCCTATCGCAGATTTAAGTTATAAGTGTCTGGCTTACTCAGGCTGGAGTAGTTTGATGTGTAGAGGATTTGGACTCACATTTGTTTAAAAGCTGTCCTTTAGTGGGCCTGATTGTGGATTGGTTGTTGTCCTTCTGTTTATCTTCGGTGTAACTTCGGTGTAACGTCAAAATTATGTTTAAACTTGTAGTTATCCTTTGAATAATGTCCTTTGAAGTAATGGCCTACGGCCCAAGCCTCCTTAATGCTCTTTAAGTAATGGACCAAGCATATGAATACACTGATTACATCCAACTCCAATGATCCCTCCCCCAGCAATGGATAGTAATAAAACAGTTAAAGAAAACAAACTAACATACCAACCACTGAGATTTATCAGAGTCTTGCCCTCATGCCTATACTCAGGAGATAACATTCCAATTTATCAATAGCAAACCATCATATACATAAGCAATCTAATAAAAAAAACAGATTCCTTATGCCTATAGTAATGCTATCATTCTTAACACCCAATTTGCTATTTAGTAATTCAGTGCAATCAGTAGTGATAATCTGCAGCTCTCATTTTCAATAGACCTAGATAAGTATATAATCACAAACAGTCATTTGTGTGCAATGTTCTGCAGGAGGCTAGTAGATGGAATTACCTAGATGATCTCCGGTCTGTTTTTGGCTGATGAAAACGGCATGTAGTAGGATACCACAATAATGGCCATCAGTCATTTAACCATGTCCACAACAATAAAGATCCTTTCAACATGTTTTCTATGTAAATAATATGAAAAATTTATTTCTATTCTTGTTTTTTTTCTAGCTCACCATACAGAGACATTGTACTTCGTGGGGAGTATTTATCAAAGCATGGAGAGAGATGAAATTGTGAGAGATAAAGTACCAACCAATTAGCTTCTAATTGTCATTTTTCAAACACAGTCTGTAAAATGTAAGGCAGAAACTGATTGGTTGGTATTTTATTTCTCACAATTTTGATCTCTCTCCAAATTTGATTAATGCGCCCTTATATGTTATGGTATTATATTATACTATGGTCTGCAGTTTTTCTGATACATAAATGTTGTTTTACAGCTTACTCCCGTATTGACTTCCAGCCTTTACACATTTCATAATTATGAAGGTTTTCTGTGGACGGGTTAACCCCACAACAGGGGCGGTGGACTGGGTGGAGGAGGATGAGAATTATGATTATCACCAAGAGATTGCCCGGTTAGTGCTTTAGAAAATTCTAGCTATTGGAGTTAATAACCTGCATAATAAAACCACAGAAAGGCAGGACTTGCAATCAGTCAGCCACAATGTAGGGATTCTTTTTTTAATTTTTTTTTTTTAATTTTAATAACAAACTGAGGGGGAGATGTACTAAGGAGTGAATAGAGTGGAGAAGTGAGCCAGTGGTCAGCTGCTCTATTTTCTAATATGCAAATTTAAATGTTACTTCAATGCTGACTGGTTGCCATGAACAACTTCTCCACTGGCTCACTTCTCCACTGTTTCCACTGCTTAGTAGATATCCCCCTGAATTTTCTACTGTCCAGTTACTGCACAAAGTCCACATGTGGTGCAGAGGTGCCTGAATAATAACATTTTATGTTCTGGAAGTTGTTATTGTCATGATTCATTATCATGTTTGGATCAAAGGATTTGGCCAAACCCTGTTCTAAAAACCCTTTATATTCAACCAAAATGGATTGTTGTAATGGCTGGATCTTTAATCATATAATGGGGTCAATTCAATTCGGCAACTTATGAATAGCGCCGGGAATTGGCTCCCGACGCTATTCAATTCAGCTGCTAGTTAACCGCAATTGTCGGGAATTCTTCTCTCATCCCCGGGGGATGAGAGAAGAAACCCGACAAAAGTGCTGCCTCGTGCCTGGGAGTTAAGTCGGAGAATGCCCGTTCTCCCGACAATTCAACCTGTTTAGTCGGCGAGAACGGGCCATCGCCGACTTAACTGGAGCTGAATTGAATAGCGTCGGGAGCTAATTCCCGGCGCTATTCATAAATTGCCGAATTGAATCGACCCCAATGATAGATAATTGCAGCCTACAATAGATCGGGCATGCTATTAATGATTTCAGGGAGAAGCCAAATTCCGTAATTACAGGTATATGAGTTGCTATTTACATATTTTTTTCTAAAACTAAAAAAACATGTGATGTCTACTCCTGGTAGAAAGCTGCTTTCTCCTGCTGGGTCCACAGTAATATCCACAGGATATTCATTGGGATATGAAGTAGCGTCAGCGGAATGGCACCAACAATCAAAGCTTTTGGCCTCCCAGATTGCAATGGGTCAGTCTCCTAAATCCCCGTCTCCTGGCTCAGGCAATTCAGTTTTTTGTTTGGTGCGGCTGGAGCCGGACCACGGTCTAGGGCTGCTGATTTTTTGCGGGCGAAAGTTTTTTTTCTTTTCTTTATTTTTATAGTCTTATTCTTTTTGGGTGCTCTTTCTCTAAAATGTTTTATACGCACCTTAGAAAGAGTCGCTCCAACAACTCTCCGCCGGGTCGTGACAACGCTTTCCCACGTGTACAGTGCTGTTTCGGCGGGCGTCACTGAGGATGTTCTAGCAAGTCCAGCTGACGTTATCAGGTTGTGGCCGGAGCACGGGGAGAAGGTGAGGCGTCAGTTCCGCTTAGCAGGTTAAGATGTGAGACACAGCCGCACTGTTTTCGGGAGGAGACTACCGAACAGTTGCTGACGCGACTGCCACCTCGGGTGCACCAGCGCTAGGCCTCAGGGATCATAGGCACCAGGGATTAGTAAGAGGCCGGGATACCTGGGGTTGATGTCAGCAATGGGGATTAGGGCGCACCCACTTCTGTCTGAGACGCTAGATATCTAACTGATCCAGTCACAGCATAGGCGACAGTATCACTGGTGTGTCTTTGTTCATTTGGGTGTCTGTGTTCACTGATAATGTATGTGTTTACTATTTGCGTCTGGATCCACTCAGTGTTTGATAGCATATTGTTCGATCCTGGAAGCGGGGTTAAGTCTCCCTTTATACCGCTCTCCTGAGACAGGTGATACAGCATTACGTCTCTACCTACCACTGGGGTATGAATAGTTGGGATAAGTGCCTGATGCATATGAGTCTGGTAAACTATTACTGATGTTTTCTTTTGCTGTGCGACTGAATACGTTAAAAGTCCTATATAAGGTAATGCAGTAATTTGTTTCTCCTACACACCTGAAATGTATTTGTAGTTGAAAATATGCTCATATTGCTTATTTTACTAATGTTTAACTTGTGACTGATTGCTAGTGTAGCTGCTGACCTTTACTATACTATACTTTATTTCTGTCAGTTTTGCTGTCTTTGTTTATCAGATCCTCATTGCTGGTGCAAGGCAGGGAGGGATCAGATTGTATATCACTTAACAAGCTTAAAATGAATATGGTCACAAATTGTGTAGTTAACACCATACAGGTGTTTGATTTGTTTACCATGTCTAAGTGAGGCAGGGGTGAGGAGGATACACTCTCCACAGGAGCATCAACATCTCAAGATGTGGTACAAAATGGATTATGTGCAAATTGTTATAGCTATCACCAAAGCCACCTAAATATTCCAAAGCAGGCACAGGCTCAATCAGAACCTCCATGGCCATCGTTTGCATAAACAATATCCAGTATAGCCGAGCGGATAATGCCAGCTCCCATACCAGGGATAGGTTACCCAGTTAACCCTTACATGCAACATTCCCCCTGGGTCTTATCATATCCAGTCCAGGAATCTGCAGCCTTTCAACAAAAACAGACTGAAAGGTCTGTGGAAGGTAAATCAATCACATAGGCATGAAACAACATCTTCACAGTCTACACATGTTTCAGAAAGGGACACTTTGGAGGATGAGGATGGTTCCTCGCATTCTGGGTCTGCATACAGAGATGAGGATGAAGGTCCCAGCTCAGTAGATATTCCTGAGCTAATTAATGCTATGAAAGCCGTTCTATCCTTGGAGGAGGCAGCAGAGCCTGTGTTAAAATCCAAGGCAGCTGTGTTTAAACGTCCCAAGATGGTCAGAACTGAATTTCCAGAGTCAGGACAGCTGACGGAAATCATGCAAGAGGCTTGGGTCAGAATTCCTAAAAAATGGAATTCTCATTATCCTCTTCCAGCTGGGCATTGTTTGAAAAAGGAGGTGGCTCCCAAAGTAGACATGCATGTCATGCGGTTGGTGCGTAAATTTACATTACATCTGCCTTCAACATCATTAAATTATGTAACAGATAGAAAAATGTATGGTTTTCTTATAACTGTTTTTTTTCCTTGTTAGGGGCAGTTGTTAGACCAGCCATGGCTTCAGCCTGGATGGTGAAAGCAGTGGGAGCCTAGGCTGATGCATTAGAAGACGATTTGTCATTGGCTTCTAGAGAGCAGAAGTCCCATATTGCACATATTAAACAGGCAGCTGTTTTTATGGAAAACGCAGCCTTGGATATGGGTACTATAGCTTCTCAAGCATCAGCCTCATCAGTAGCGGCACACAGCTGTTTGGCTACGTACATGGAAGTCTGACTCAGAGTCCAAAAAAGTTCTAGAGTCCTTGCCTTTTGTTGGAGATATTGTTTTTGGTAAAGAGTTAACCAATATTCTGGAGTCAGAAGCAGACTCTAGGAAGTGAAGTTTCGTTCTACCTACAAGTCTAAACCTAGTTTTCCAGCCTTTCGGTCCTTTCGAACCAAAGGAAAAGTGAAAGGAAAGGGTTACAGCAAACAGTCCCAATCGGAAAAGTCTGGAAAGACTAAAAAGCATTGGGCTACCAGAAGGCCTGCTTCCAAACCAGGGTGGGAGGCCGACTTCTATTTGCACAGACCTGGCAACAGTCCACCACAGATGCCTGGGTGCAAGAAGCGGTATTTCACGGTTATGCGTTTACCTTCAAGAAACACCCTCCGCAAAGATTTTTTTGGACTAGCCCATTTTCAGTGGGGCTTTACAGGAGGCAGGTCAGAAGTTGCTACAATCAGGGGTGATAGTACGGGTCCCTCCTGCACAGCAGGGATAAGGTTTCTATTCCAACCTGTTTCTAGTAAAGAAACCGAATGGGTCATACCGGCCCATTCTCAGTCTCAAAGCTCTGAACAAATACATTTGGGTGCCTCATTTTCATATGGAGACTTTACGTTCCATTATCTTAGCCATGGAGCCGGGGGATTGTATGGTATTCCTAGATATCCAGGATGCTTACCTGCATGTACCTATAGCACCGTCCCATCAGTCCTATTTCAGGTTTGCTATCCTCCGGCAATATTTTCAGTTTCAGGCCCTACCATTTGGACTGACTACAGCTCCAAGAGTGTTCACCAAAATTATGGTGGTGATGGCAGCTTATCTCCGTCATCAGGGGATACGAATTTTCCCATACCTGGACGACCTATTAATCCTGGCTCATTCCCAGGAAACGCTACAATTGACAATAGACTGTTTAAAAAGCCACGGCTGGCTCATAAATTGGGCAAAGTAATCCGTGATTTCGTCACAACGCATGACGCACCTGGGGGCTGTGTTGGATTCCAGACTTCAGAGAGTTTTTCTACCTCTGAACAAAATATCCACTATACAGACAAGGATTCAGGAGCTACTACACAGTCGAAGAGTATCCATTCATGCAGATTCTTTCCAGATGGAATGGACTACATCAGACGATAAAAACTCAGGGAGGACTATGGTCTTTCCTCAGGAAGTACGAAGGTCATTAGCCTGGTGGCTACAGACATCCCATCTTGACAAAGGGCGACCCTTTTGGATCTCGGAGTGGGAGATTCTGACAATGTACGCCAGTCTTCAGGGCTGGGGTGCTGTGTCAGAAAAATGCTGCTTCCAGGGGCAGTGGACCAAGGAAGAAAGTTGCCTGCCGATAAATATATTGGAACTTCAGGCCATATATATGGCACTCGCTCAGGCAAAGGACATACTTCAAGGAAAACCGGTTCAAATTCACTCGTACAATGCTACAACAGTAGCGTACCTCAATCATTAGGGAGGAACTCGCAGCCAAAAGGCAATGAAGGAGGTAAGCCGCAAGTTAAGGTGGGCAGAACTTCATCATCCGGCACTGTCCGCAGTGTTCGTTCTGAGAGTCCTAAACTGGGAAGCAGATTTTCTCAGTCGACACGCCATTCATGCAAACAAATGGGCTTTACACCCAGAAATTTTCCAGATTCTGGTAAACAAGTGGGGATTGCCAGAGATAGACCTCATGGCTTCTCATCAGAACAACAAAGTTCCTGCATACGGGTCAAGGACAAGGGATCCCAAAGCGATCTTCGTTGATGCTCTTTCGGTGAGATGGGACTTTTTGTGTGGCCTATGTGTTTCCACCACTCGCCCTGTTACCCAGGGTGATTTGAAAAGTAAAACAGGGAAAGGGCGCCATGATACTAATAGCTCCAGCATAGCCCAGAAGACATTGGAACACAGATTTGCAGAGGCTGCTGGTGGATACTCAGTTTCTACTGCCTCAACATCCAGATCTACTGTCTCAGGGTCCTTGTTATTACAAGCACCTGGATCGGCTGTCTCTGACGGCGTGGCTCTTGAGACCATCCTGAAAGCAAGAGCATTTTCACGACAGGTAATTCAAACAATGCTTAGAGCAAGGAAACCGCCCTCGGCTCGCATTTATTACCGGATATGGCATGCTTATATTCAGTGGTGCGGTGCCAGTAAGCTTGACCCTAGGTGTTTTAGAGTTTCTAGAGTCCTAGCATTCCTTCAGGCAGGAATGGACAAAGGTGTGGCTTCCTTGAGAGTTCAGGTGTCAGCATTGACTGTATGGTTTCAAAAGAAAATTGATAACCTACAGGATGTTTGCACTTTTTTTCCAAGAACTACTTCACATCCAACCTCCTTTTGTTCCTCGTACAGCTCCTTGGGATCTACATTTAGTCCTAAAGGCGCTTCAAGTTGCTCCATTTGAACCACTGAATCAAGTGGATCTTAAATGGTTGACAGCTAAAGTTCTCTTTCTACTGGTTATCGCTTCAGCTATTAGAGTTTCAGATTTAAAGGCATTGTTATGTCGACCTCCTTTTCTGATTTTCATCCAGATAGATCGGTTCTCAGAACCAAATCTGGTTATCTTCTTAAGGTGGTCTCTAAGTTCCACCTTAACAAAGAAATTGTAGTTCCGGCTTTCCAAGGGCCTGACCTTTCCTGCGGGAGATGCATCTTTAAACGTACTCCGGGCTTTAAGGATCTATGTGAATCGTACCAGTGTCATTAGAAAGACAGACACTCTCTTCATTCTCTATGGGTTCCACAAGAGAGGATGGCCTGCTGACAAGCAAACACTGGCGAGATGGCTTCGGATGACTATCTCAGAAGCTTATTCTCAAGCTGATCTCCCTGTTCCGGCTAATGTCTTTGCTCATTCTACTCGTAAGGTAGGTCCATCTTGGGCAGCACGCCGTGGTGCCTCTGCGGAGTAGATATGTAGGGCAGCCACATGGTCTTCCATCAACACATTCATTAGACATTATGCTTTTGATACCTTTGCCTCTCGGGACGCTGCATTCGGGCGAAGGATCCTCCTGTCCAATCAGGAGTGTCCCCTCCACTAAATTTGCTTTGGGACATCCCAATGTATATCCTGTGGATACTACTGTGAACCCTGCAGAAGAAAGATGTAGTTATGGTAGTCTTACCATTGATAACTCTCTTTCTCCTAAGTCCACAGTATCCACAGGGATCGCACCCTGACGCACCTAATTTGAGGATCCTTACACTTACTAACCTCTTCCTTCTTGTATGGAAGTGTGTGTATGTTCTTCTCGCCAGATTAGGGCTCTCTATGATGCTCCTGCCTTGAGCTTTGGAAAATAACTGAATTGCCTGAGCCGGTAGGCGGGAAAATAGGAGACTGGCCCGTTGCATTCTGGGAGGCCAAAAGTTTTGATCGTTGGTGCCATTCCACTGACGCTACCTCATATCACAATGTATATCTTGTGGATACTGTGGACTTAGGAGAAATAGAGTTATTGACTGTAAGTCTACCATAACTACATATTTTTCTTACATTTTTCAACTGTCTGGAAACATTATTTATACTGATGAAAGGAAAAATATTTTATAAAAAGTGCAAGATTGATTCCCGAGCTGCTAAAAAAAATTCACATTTAAAGAAGATCATACAGCCTTGCACTGCATGGGAAACCTTAATTCTTTTTATTGTGTTAATTTTTGTGAATATTTAGAATTTTACTTTTACATGAAAATAAATGTATTAATTTTATTTTTGTAGTGCGCTATCTGCATACTAAAAAATGTTTTGCACATTCATGTGGTACATGAGTGGGAGGGGCTAACTGAAGGACTGCTGTAACTGTGGTACAACAAATCAGAGCTGTGTACACATTTAGTACATTCAACATGTAGCTTTTCTGAAACTAGCTCAGATTCTTAACCAGATGCTTTTATTTTTTTTACGTTCTGTCTTCCATAAAAATTTCTTCCAGATCATCATATGCTGACATGTTACATGACAAGGACCGCGTAAGTATAAAAAGTATTATTTATATACATACGCATATACATACGTATATATATATATATATATATATATATATATATATAAAATTTAATTAAATTTTTTATCATCACAACGGAAAAAAAGGTGGATACAGAATGAAGGAAGGAGAGGGGAGGGGGATCTTAGGTCACAATCAATAGTTACAATAGAGTCTGAAATACAAGTGCAAATATCCATAGGAAGCATTGATTTAGGAGTATCATTTTAACCAACATTTAAAAAATACCCTTTAAGTACTTAACCAGATAGTCCAAATAGGGGTCTTATTGATTCTGACAGCATCGTTGCACCCTCACCCTCCACAATAAATTTTTGCCATTTAGACCACTCTACTAATATAGAAGAGGTGGGTATGCTTATCATTTCCATTTGAAAAGCAAATTGATTTTCTCTAACGTCCTAGTGGATGCTGGGGACTCCGTAAGGACCATGGGGAATAGTCGGGCTCCGCAGGAGACTGGGCACTCTAAAGAAAGATTCAGTACTATCTGGCGTGCACTGGCTCCTCCCTCTATGTCCCTCCTCCAGACCTCAGTTAGAATCTGTGCCCGGCCAGAGCTGGGTGCTCCTAGTGGGCTCTCCTGAGCTTGCTAGAAAAGAAAGTATTTTGTCAGGTTTTTTATTTTCAGAGAGCTTCTGCTGGCAACAGACTCTCTGCTACGAGGGACTGAGGGGAGAGAAGCAAACCTACTCACTGCAGCTAGGTAGCGCTTCTTAGGCTACTGGACACCATTAGCTCCAGAGGGATCGAACACAGGTACCTAACCTTGATCGTCCGTTCCCGGAGCCGCGCCGCCGTCCCCCTCGCAGAGCCAGAAGTACAGAAGCAGCAGAAGCATGAAGATAATTTCGAAGAGATTACTTATGGCGTATCCTTTCCCGCCAACGGACAGGTTACGCTGGGAATCCTCCCCTAGGGTAGACAAGGCGTTGACACGCTTGTCTAAGAAGATGGCCCTGCCGTCTCAGGATTCGGCCGCCCTAAAGGATCCTGCGGATAGAAAGCAGGAAACTATCCTGAAGTCTGTTTATACACATTCTGGCACACTGCTGAGGCCAGCAATTGCTTCGGCCTGGGTGTGTAGTGCGGTAGCTGCATGGACGGATACTCTGTCTGAGGGGATAGATACCCTGGACAGGGACACTGTTCTACTGACCCTGGCACATATCAAGGACGCGGTCCTATATATGCGGGATGCCCAGAGGGACATTTGCCTGCTGGGCTCTAGAGTAAACGCAATGTCCATTTCTGCCAGAAGGGTCTTATGGACTCGGCAATGGACAGGGGATACCGACTCTAAAAAATACATGGAGGTTTTACCTTATAAGGGTGAGGAATTGTTTGGGGACGGTCTCTCGGACCTTGTTTCCACAGCTACGGCTGGGAAGTCAAATTTCTTGCCTTATGTCCCTCCACAGCCTAAGAAAGCACCGTATTACCAAATGCAGTCCTTTCGTTCTCAGAAGAGCAAGAAGGTCAGAGGTGCGTCCTTTCTTGCCAGAGGCAGGGGTAGAGGGAAAAAGCTGCACCATGCAGCTAGTTCCCAGGAACAAAAGTCTTCCCCTGCTTCCACTAAATCCACCGCATGACGCTGGGGCTCCACAGGCGGAGCCAGGAGCCGTGGGGGCGCGTCTCCGACATTTCAGCCACCAGTGGGTTCGCTCACAGGTGGATCCTTGGGCTATACAAATTGTGTCTCAGGGATACAAGCTGGAATTCGAGGTGACGCCCCCTCACCGTTACCTAAAATCGGCCTTACCAACTTCCTCCATGGAAACGGAGATAGTGTTGGCGTCAATTCACAAACTTTTTCTCCAGCAGGTGGTGGTAGAGGTTCCCCCCCTTCAACGGGGAAGGGGCTACTATTCCACTATGTTTGTGGTACCGAAACCGGACGGTTCGGTCAGACCCATTTTAAATTTAAAATCCCTGAACATTTATCTGAAGAAATTTAAGTTCAAAATGGAATCGCTCAGAGCGGTCATTGCAAGCCTGGAAGAGGGGGATTTTATGGTGTCTCTGGACATCAAGGATGCTTACTTGCATGTCCCCATTTATCCGCCTCATCAGGAGTACCTCAGGTTTGTGGTACGGGACTGTCATTACCAATTCCAGATGTTGCCGTTTGGCCTGTCCACGGCACCGAGAGTTTTTACCAAGGTGGTGGCGGAAATGATGGTGCTCCTTCGGAAGCAAGGGGTTACAATTATCCCGTACTTGGACGATCTCCTCATAAAGGCGAGGTCCAGGGAGCAGTTGCTGATCAGCGTAGCACACTCTCAGGAAGTGTTGCGTCAGCACGGCTGGATTCTGAACATTCCAAAGTCGCAGCTGATTCCTGCGACGCGTCTGCCCTTCCTGGGCATGATTCTGGACACAGACCAGAAGAAGGTGTTTCTCCCGGAGGAGAAGGCTCAGGAGCTCGTGACTCTGGTCAGAGACCTCCTAAAGCCAAAACAGGTGTCGGTGCATCACTGCACACGAGTCCTGGGAAAGATGGTGGCGTCATACGAAGCCATTCCCTTCGGCAGGTTCCATGCGAGGATCTTTCAGTGGAATCTGCTGGACAAGTGGTCCGCATCGCATCTTCAGATGCATCGGATGATCACCCTGTCCCCCAGGGCCAGGGTGTCTCTTCTGTGGTGGCTACAAGGTGCTCACCTCCTCGAGGGCTGCAGATTCGGCATACAGGACTGGGTCCTGGTGACCACGGATGCAAGCCTCCGAGGGTGGGGGCAGTCACTCAAGGAAGAAACTTCCAAGGGCTGTGGTCAAGTCAGGAGACTTGTCTGCACATAAATATCCTGGAGCTACGGGCCATATACAACGCCCTGAGTGAAGCGGAGCCTCTGCTTCGAGACCAACCAGTGCTGATTCAGTCAGACAACATCACGGCAGTCGCTCATGTAAACCGCCAGGGCGGCACAAGAAGCAGGGTGGCAATGGCGGAAGCCACCAGGATTCTTCATTGGGCGGAGAATCACGTGCAAGCACTGTCAGCAGTGTTCATTCCGAGAGTGGACAACTGGGAAGCAGACTTCCTCAGCAGACACGACCTCCACCCGGGAGAGTGGGGACTTCATCAAGAAGTCTTCACGCAGATTGTAAATCGATGGGAACTGCCACAGGTGGACATGATGGCGTCCCGCCTCAACAAAAAATTAAAGAGGTATTGCGCCAGGTCAAGGGACCCTCAGGCGATAGCTGTGGACGCACTGGTGACACCGTGGGTATTCCAGTCGGTCTATGTGTTTCCTCCTCTTCCTCTCATACCCAGGGTACTGAGAATCGTAAGAAAAAGAGGAGTGAGAACAATACTCATTGTTCCGGATTAGCCAAGAAGGACTTGGTATCCGGAACTGCAAAAAATGGTCACAGAGGACCCATGGCCTCTGCCTCTCAGACAGGACCTGTTGCAGCAGGGGCCCTGTCTGTTCCAAGACTTACCGCGGCTGCGTTTGACGGCATGGCGGTTGAACGCCGGATCCTAGCAGAAAAGGGCATTCCGGATGCAGTTATTCCTACGCTGATAAAGGCTAGGAATGACGTGACAGCAAAACATTATCACCGTATATGGCGAAAATATGTTGCTTGGTGTGAGGCCAGGAAGGCCCCTACAGAGGAATTCCAGCTGGGTCGATTCCTGCACTTCCTACAGTCAGGTGTGACTATGGGCCTAAAATTAGGGTCCATAAAGGTCCAGATTTCGGCCCTATCCATTTTCTTTCAAAAAGAACTGGCTTCACTGCCTGAGGTTCAGACGTTTGTTAAGGGAGTGCTGCATATTCAGCCTCCTTTTGTGCCACCAGTGGCACCTTGGGATCTTAACGTGGTCTTGGGTTTCCTGAAATCCCACTGGTTTGAGCCACTTAAGACAGTGGAGCTAAAGTATCTCACGTGGAAAGTGGTCATGCTGTTGGCCTTAGCCTCAGCTAGGCGTGTGTCAGAATTGGCGGCTTTGTCATGTAAAAGCCCCTATCTGGTTTTCCATATGGATAGGGCAGAATTGCGGACTCGTCCGCAGTTTCTGCCAAAGGTGGTGTCATCTTTTCATTTGAACCAACCCATTGTGGTGCCTGCGGCTACTCGTGACTTGGAGGATTCCAAGTTGCTTGATGTAGTCAGGGCTTTGAAGATCTATGTTGCCAGGACAGCTGGAGTCAGGAAAACTGACTCGCTGTTTATCCTGTATGCATCCAACAAGCTTGGTGCTCCTGCTTCAAAGCAAACCATTGCTCGCTGGATCTGTAACACGATTCAGCAGGCTCATTCTGCGGCTGGATTGCCGCATCCAAAATCAGTGAAAGCCCATTCCACAAGGAAGGTGGGCTCTTCTCTTCTTGGGCGGCTGCCCGAGGGGTCTCGGCATTACAGCTTTGCCGAGCTGCTACTTGGTCGGGTTCAAACACATTTGCAAAATTCTACAAGTTTGATACCCTGGCTGAGGAGGACCTGGTGTTTGCCCATTCGGTGCTGCAGAGTCATCCGCACTCTCCCGCCCGTTTGGGAGCTTTGGTATAATCCCCATGGTCCTTACGGAGTCCCCAGCATCCACTAGGACGTTAGAGAAAATAACAATTTACTCACCGGTAATTCTATTTCTCGTAGTCCGTAGTGGATGCTGGGCGCCCGTCCCAAGTGCGGACTTTCTGCAATACGTGTATATAGTTATTGCTTAACAAAGGGTTATGGTTATGTAGCATCGGTTGAGTGATGCTCAGTTGTTGTTCATACTGTTAACTGGGTAAGTTTATCACAAGTTGTACAGTGTGATTGGTGTGGCTGGTATGAGTCTTACCCTGGATTCCAAAATCCTTTCCTTGTAATGTCAGCTCTTCCGGGCACAGTTTCCTTAACTGAGGTCTGGAGGAGGGGCATTGAGGGAGGAGCCAGTGCACACCAGATAGTACTGAATCTTTCTTTAGAGTGCCCAGTCTCCTGCGGAGCCCGTCTATTCCCCATGGTCCTTACGGAGTCCCCAGCATCCACTACGGACTACGAGAAATAGAATTACCGGTGAGTAAATTCTTATTATTATTTTTTTAATAGAGTATTTTTATTCAACAAAATAGTTAATGATACAGACAATTCAGTGTATGCTGGGAAACACGGTTGGCGTTATACAATATACTGAACGATATACCTCCCCAATCAGTATACATACATAGTAAGCATTCCCGGTAGATACAGTACCAAGTGCTTTCAACCCACAGTATACAGATTTTCTGAAGTCCGTAAACAAATCGTGAGCCACATACTTAACATTTTAAGTTTTCTCCCCTAAATATTGTTGTAAACACCCCAACTAGCAGGCCAGATATAGCCCACAACCCCCCTAAAACAAAAAAACAAACAAAAAAAAACCCCTAAACAAACAACACAAAACTACACAATTGTGTGAGGTGAGGTACAATAGCAATATAAATAGAATAAGGGAGAGAGGTCCGGCTCGGCACCGCAGGGCCCAGAGAACACACTACTGTTAGGGCCAATGCCCCCTAAATCTGAAGGGCAAGGGATGAGTATGTAGAGTTGATCCAAGGAGACCATATTTTCTCGTATTTAGTAAGGGCATTATTTTTCATATATATATAGCGGTCCTTCAATAGAGTGTCATTCACCAGAACTTTAAATGCAGATACCGTAGGAGAATGCGGAGCCAACCATGCCCGCGCAATACACACCTTGGCAAGGGCACACATACTGCGGGCATACATGCCCTCCCACCTAGACCCAGAGTCAGGTCCGCCCACCCCCAAAATCCAAAATCTCGGAGTCAGCATGGCTCTCAATATCCCTGTATGTTCCAGAATCGACCCGACCCCAGCCCAGAACGCCTGCAGTAACGGACATTCCCATACAAGGCGCCAGAAGGATCCTCCAGCAGCCCCACATTTGGGACAAATGGCAACACTACCGAACCCAAATCTGGCCAGCCTACTTGGCGTCATATATGATCTGTGCAAAATAAAGAGTTGTATCTGTTGGAACCGTAGTGATTTGGTGACCTGGCTCGAGTTCCCCAGTGCAACCTCCCAATCCTCCACATCTATGGGGCCCAAGTCACACTCCCAGCGCTCCCGAAGGTTCGAGAGCGGGTCTGCATGAATTGTTTTAAGAAGGTACGAGTAAGTGAAGGAGATCACCTTGACTCGACCCAGTGACTGCAAAAAGGTCTTTATGGGGAAGGGGAGGAGCACCGGGGAGAATCCCCGAACTGTGATTGCAAGGCGTGCCTGAGCTGTAAAAATCTGTAAAAGTAAGAGTTCGGGAGACCAAACTCCTCCTTTAGTTGCTGAAACGATTTCATTGAACCATCGCTATACAGCTGGGACATTGAAGTTATGGAATACGGAGCCCACACCGCCCCACCCTCCAGAGACCCCAGTTAATGGAGCGATGTAGAGTGCCAAAGGGGAGTATCCGGGTCCATACTATCATACCCGAGCAGACCCTTCAAAGCTAGCCAGATCTTCATGGCCTGAAAAACAATAGGAGGCGAGAATCTAGAAGGACTCCCTCCCACTAGAACCTGCGCCGGGGAGAGATCCGGATAGTAACACCTAAGAAACGCCCAGTATAAGCCAGCATCCTCCCCTCCTCGGAGGCAAATACCGATATGTGACAACTGAGCCGCATAGTAATATAGTTGGAAGTGAGGCAAGGCCAAGCCTCCATCAACTTTTTGTCTGGTGAGGGTAGTTAATTTTATTCTAGGCCTTTTATTGGCCCAGATCAGGGACGTTAATATGCTATTTAATTTCCTAAAGAAGGCCGGAAAGATGTACACAGGGGATTGCAAGAGAACATACAATAGTTTGGGCAAAACTACCATTTTAATAAGGCTAACCCTACCCGTCACTGTCAGCGGCAGTTTACACCAAGCTCTTGACTTGCGTACAATCAGCTGTACAAGTGGGTCAAGGTTCAAGGGTATAAAGTCCGAAGGATCGTTAGTAACTTGGATCCCAAGGTACTTAAACTGGCCTGTCCAGCATAGCGGCAGGGAGAGCCGCTGGACCTGGGGAGGAGAGCCCATAATGGGCATTATAAATGATTTGGACCAGTTTATGCGGAGACCAGGAAAGCCACCAAATTTCTCTATGACGTGCAACACAATAGGCATATCCACCACGTAATTATGGAGGAATAGCAACAAGTCATCCGCATAAAGGGCTATTTTGTCAGTGCATGAACCCGTATCCACTCCCCCAATGTCCGGGTGCGACCTAACCAAGCAAGCCAGAGGCTCGACGGCTATGGCAAACAGGGCAGGAGAAAGGGGGCAACCCTGTCTGGTGCCTCATGTCAAAGTAAAGGAGGAAGAAATTTATCCGTTGACCAAGACCCTGGCGCGTGGACTTTGATATAACAATTTGATCCATTGTATAAAATTAGGGCCGAAGCCCATACATTTTATGACTCCCCACAGGTAGGACCATTCAACGCTGTCGATTGCCTTGGCCGCATCCAGTGAGACCACAACCGCGTCCGAGGGGAAGTCATGAGGAGCCTGCAAAATAGTGTACAGCCTGCGCAAATTAATGGACGTAGATTTCCCGGGCATGAAGCCGGATTGATCCGGATGTATTATAGATTCAATAACTAAGTTGAGCCGGAGCAAGAATTTTCGCCAGGATCTTGGCATCGGTAGGGATAAGAGAGATCGGCCTGTAGGACTCCAAGAGTTTGGGGTCCTTACTGGGCTTTGGGAGCACTATAATGACGGGTTCGGACATTGAGGGAGGAAGGTGATTAGTGGCAAATATATCAGCATACATCTCATGCAGCTTAGGGCCAAAGAACTGCATGCACTGTTTGTACAGCTCAGTGGGAATACCGTAACTTCCCGGAGACTTGCCACTGGGAGACATCTCCACCGCCGCCGTCACCTCCTCCAAAGTCAAAGGCGCATCCAAAACGTCCCTAGCCTCGGGGGAAAGTTTGGGAAGGGGTATTTTTGTCAGGTACAGGTCTAAGTCCTCCGTGAAGCACGTCAGCTGAGTATCATAAACCTCTTTAAAGTATGAGAGGAACATCTGCGCAATGTCAGGGGTGTTATCTACCGTGGAGCCGTCCGGACCAGACATCTGCACTATCGTAGTCCCAGGTCGGTCATAGTGCACCAAATGGGCCAGTAAACTACCTGGTCTGTCCGCCTGCATATAGATATTAGTAGCCCTAAACAAAAGGGAGCGTGCATTTTTATCCGAAAGGTGAGCCAACCAGGCCTCCTGAGCTAACAGCCAACGAGCCTTTAGTGGCGAGGTGCCATAGCCAGATAGCGGGTCTCCAGATCCCTGCACTCAAATTCAAGCTGTCTCTTCGTCGCCCTACATGCCATCTTGCAGGCAGCAATTTTGCCAATCAATGTACCATGTAAATAAGCTTTGAATGTATCCCAAACTACCGGAGCCGGGGCCGAGCCCACATTATCCACAAAAACCCTTCCCACATGGACGTTAAATCCGGGCAGTCGTCCAGCTGGGCCAACCAAGACGGATGCAACCTCCAGTATGACTGTCCCCTCCGGCACTCCCCATCCAGAGACAGCATCGGGGGCGAGTGGTCAGACACCCCCCGTGCCTCGTAGTGAACATCCTTTATACTAGGTATGAGCTCGGGTGAGACCAGGGCCAGGTCGATTCTGATGAAGGAGCCGTACGTACTGGAGAAGCAGGAGTATTGCCAAAGCGTAGGATACCGAGCCCTCCAGACATCCACCCATTGCATACTATCTAGAAAATCCGCAAACTTAGATTTAGATGCAGTCGGGTCGCCCCCCGCCCCTGAATCCCGAGAAGACCTCCATCTGTCCAGAGAGAGATCCAACACATTATTAAAGTCCCCCAGACAAATGACAGGAGTATGAGGGGAAGAAGCAATAAATGAGGCGGCCTTCTGCAGGACATCATACGAGAATGGGGGAGGAACATATACAGACAATAGGAAGAAATTACGGGAGTTCAATTTACATTCTAGAAACACAAACCTACCATATGGGTCCGTATTTACCGTGATCAATTCAAACTGTACAGTCCTCTTTATCATGACCGACACCCCTCGGGAAGAGGAGGAGTGTGAGGAATGATTTGCCCAGGCCACCCAAGGCCTGCGGAGCGACAACAGTCTATTTCCCTCTAAATGAGTTTCGCTCAGGCAAATAATGTCCGGGCCATATTTCTTAATAATTTTAAATACTAGAGATCGCTTTACTTTATTATTAATGCCCCGGACATTCCACGCCAAGATTTTTAAGGGAGACATGTCGGCCAATGTACCAACCGGGACACATCACTCATAGATTCCATAAGGTGAAAAGGAAGTACCATTATCAACGCTATCCGTGCGTCTACCCACCCGTAGGGCGCTCCACCCCTGTAACCATATCGTCCGCAGGCCCCGGGTCCCCAGCCAAACCCCATGAAATAGCACTACATCACCTCACAGTTTGATAAACAAATATATAGAAACCAAGAAACTAAAAAAAGAAACAGAAAAATTACAGAGAAACAAATAGCAGCCCCATAACATCCCCCCTCCCCGTATACCTCCCCGAACTGTGGCATACACATATCCCTAACAGAGCTCTACCCCTGGAGATCCGAAAGCCTACAGCAATGCTATGCTCTGCATACAGATCCAAAACAACCCCAACACAAAAACCTATACGTATGTAACTCTACTCAGCAAAGTCCAGAGCAACTAAACAAGAGGAAGCTCCCCGGACTTATACTTGCATACTGCAGGCCCATGTAGGAGGGAGACCGGGTGTCAATCCGGAGCCAGCTGGCGGACACCTGGAGCATATCTGTCCAGCCAGGCAGCCGCCTCCCTCGGAGAGCTAAAGAACTTGGTTTCCCCATCCGCCACCACACGCAGCCTGGAGGGGAACAGCATCGAATAAGGGAGATTCAGGTCACGAAGACGTCGCTTGATGGGCAGAAACTGGGCCCGGTCCTTTTGGACGTCCGCTGCAAAATCAGGAAATACCGACACTCGGACCCCGTTCCGAAGCAGGGGGCCCTTCGCGCGTCCCAGGCGCAAGACAGAGTCCCGGTCTTTATAGTGCAAAAATTTGGCAATAAATGTTCGTGGCGGGGCGCCTGGGGGCAAAGGCTGGAAAGGTACCCGGTTAGCCCGCTCCACTGCAAACTGGGAGGTAAAGGATTCAGCGCCATACGCCTCTTTCAGCCAGGACTCCAGGAAATCCTCGGGATGTGCCCCCTCCTCCTTTTCAGGCAGGCCCACGAATCTCACATTGTTTCTGTGAAGTCGGCCCTCCATATCCAGGAGTTTAGTTTCCAGTGTCGAGACTTTTTGTGTAACCGCAGATACAGATCGCTGCAGAGGGCCGCTGAGGTCCTCCAGATTAGAGACCCACGTCTCGGTTTCGCCCACCCTCTCCCGGACTCGCTGGACGTCCTGGCGCAGCAATGATAGATCGCACTGCACCTTCTCTATTTTGTCCGACAGGCGTTGTTCGCTGGCCGCTATGGCCTCCAGGACCTGTTGAATGGAAGGAGCAAATGGCTGCACGTTCGCTCCTGAGTCGGCCCCGGTCGGGGGAGCCATTCTGGTAGAAGGGGAGGGCTTAGGAGGTGACTGCATCGGCTGGGTAACAGGCTGGCGGGCAAACTTCTCCAATTTAGCCGCAGCCGCGCTCTGGCCGCCCTTCACCATCGTATCAAGGCCCAAGCAGTGCTCAAAGTCCTAATATTCAGTGTCAGGGAGTGCAGCAGTGGATGATGAATGCAATATCAGCAGCACACCAGGGCACAGGACATCCAGCAATAATGCAGAAGGGGGACCAGAGGGATCCAGTGATATATATAGTGTAGGATACTAGCAGCGAAAGGCAGGGCAACGTGGTCCAGCTCAGTTCTTCCAGCCCTGTATTCCCTTCATATACACAGCTCCATGCAGTGAGGAGGGACACATGAAGCTGCAGTCAAGATGGCCACCGAGCCCACAGACTCTCCCCTCCTCTATCAAGCTCACTTATCTCAGGCACCAGGGGAGCAGGATTGGCCCGGTAAGGTATTCAGGGGGTGCAGGAGGGGGGCGCCGCTCACCTCAGGCGCTGTGGGAGGTACTTTTCCCTGCGGGTTCGCGTCTGCGTGCGCCCGCTGCAGCCCGGCGTAGCTCCGGAAATCGAAGCCGGGGATTCACTGGTGGCCTAGGCCCGAGATTCGGGCGGCAGCTGGCGCGAGCCGGGAACACTTGCAGGGGTCGTCCAGTGATGCCCGCCGCCTCCCCAGTGCTGTTAGATGGGATAGGAGCCGAAAAGCAGCCACAGAAAGAGCCCCAGGATGTTGTCAGGATTTATATCCAGGGAGCTCCACAATCCTGTTGCCTACTCTCTTGCCGCCGTGGCCACGTCCCGATGTCACCAAACAAATTTAATTTTAGCTATAATTTTAGTTCAAGCCCGAGCAAGTGAACTTTTCAAATTATGTGCAGCAGCTGCCCTAGTAGCAATTAAAATGTAGCTTAGGAGGTATTGGTCAGATGTAGGTACATCTTGGGGATTTTGATGCAAAAGAGCCAGGGCTGGAGATTCCTGAATAGGGACCAAAATAATTTTAGATGCCAAAGAGAATATCTCCCGTCAAAGTGGTTGCATTGTCAACAGTTCCACCAACAATACTTCAGTTGGAAAGGCCATATTTTATGAAGCTTAGTTGGGGTAAGATACAACCTGTTTAATTACTTAAAATGCATTTCCAAATGATTAGAACATTTCGAAAAACGATGTGCTGTAAGATATATTGACCCCCACTGGGTTGTAAATGTCACTATGAGGTCTATTTTCCATTGTATGTGGGTTTTAGTTTTATCCATTTGCTTTCCATTGCAAGTAAATATTGAAATCGAATAGCTCCTCTGGTATTTCCTGTCAACATTTTAGACACCAAGTGGGTTAGGGGAAAGTTCACAAAGTTCACAATGCTTCAGAAGATAGGAAAAAGGGAGCATAGACATATTACATAACATATCAGCTAATTTGAGGATGCGCAAGGATTTCCATACGAAAACCCATAGGTCGGGGATAAAACCGCTAAAGATAGAGTACGGGTGGGCAGTAGTAATGTTAGAAGATAATAATATATCATCCCACGGTTTGAGCGCATATAAGATAGCTCTTGGAGAATTGAGCGATAATGGACAACATTTTTAGGGTTCCATATGAGTTCCGATAGTGTCATATGTGGAAACAAGGCTTTCTATAAGTTGACCCAAGGTTTAACTGTGAGAGGTAGGGAACAGTTGCTCATTTGCGCTACCAAGCATATACATTTAAGTGAATATCACAGGAATACCATTTTGTTTGGCACCCTTCAAATTAGGTATACGACTTACTATGAGCAGTGCCGTAGAGAGCCACATCGGGCCCTGGTACTGGCATGGGGGTGTGGCCTAAAAGGGGGCATGTCCACACTTCCTGAAAATAATCAATATAGAAAAACAATAATTGCCGGGGGAGCCTTTCAAATCCAAGGGGGGGAAGGGCAACCGCTTCCTACCTTTTGGTGCCCTGTTAAGCTGGTTCCCCCTTCTCGGTTGGTGGCATCTTCCCAGTGACATGTAGGGAAGATGGTGCATGGTCACTAGAAAGCTAAGTTTCTCCACATGCCCAAAGATATCACTGGGAAGATGGTGCCGGTGGAAGGACCTGGGCCCGGGTAATAAGTATTCGCAAAACCCCCCAACCCTCTCCATGTCGGCGCCAGTGACCATGAGTTGCAGCAGTGGATACCAGACTACCAAAGCAATTCAGTATTGCTGCGGTGCGGGATTGCTGCTGGGAAAAGCAGCTGTCCCTTCGATCCTCACCACTGTTACTCTGTGCAGCTAATTAGTAGTGGCAGAAAAGGACACTGCTGGGTTTGACCTTGCAGTGTTGCTGCACATGCGTAAACTGGGCACAAAAATGGATGGAGGAACCCGAACGGCTCCTTCTTTGCAACTCTGACCTTCTTCCTATAGGAAGGTATGGGGCTCCGGGAGCTAGCCCCATCTGAAGGTGGATTATCGGGACTGTTATGTGTGCAAGAGATCAGTGTTATCTGCTGAATTACAGCAATGCTGAGTGAGTCCTTTAAAAACTACTGTTATACAACAGACCTATTCTGCTTGACAATTAGGTCCCTTTTTCCTCTGAACCATGGTGTACAATTTGTAAATTCCAATGTGTTTGTCACTTGTTGTAATGAACCTTATTTAATTACAAGACTACCAGGTTTGGTTTCATAGATACTTTGTTTAATATATGTTTCTCCTTTATCCACTAGGGGACACTGGAGTCTTATACAGTAGGGGTGTGAAGCTTGCAACCGGAGGTGTGGCACAATCTAAAAATTAGCATTGTCTGCACAGCCGGCTCCTCCCCCTTCACATCCCTCAGTTTGGAAAAATTGTGCCTAGGAGGTACAAGCACAAAAAGGAGCTCTTGCTCCATTACAGAAAATAACAAAACTCAGGCTGGGTCAACCTAATGAAAAGGGGGACAAAAGCCTTTAGATTAGAGTGGTGCCGGTGGAAGGACAATGGAGTGACAATGATCCCAGATAAAGGGATCTGCATCTCTCTAGGGAAAATTCGGAGCACAGAGTCAGCAGTTCCTCTAGGGTCAGTGAGTACTGGTTGTTCATATGGGTCTTAAATAGAGAAAATAGAGGAAGAGGCTACAGTAATAGCAAGACTCCTTCCATAGATCCCCACAACATGAGGATTAATAATATTGTTAAATGGGAGAGCAGTGGCCTAATGCTGGGGACTGGTAACAGCAAATGAACTGAAAGTCATGTTATAGTATCACCAGATGCTGATGGATCCTCAGTTCCGCTCTCCTCCTGTGACACCAAATAATAATATATACAGTGTGCACGCTGCTGCATCCAGGCTTTCTATAATAAGCCCTGGCAGGCTAGCAGCGCAGCTCCCCCCGTCGTAGACACAGCGCGGTCTCTCACTCTCCCTGGCCGGCTTCCACTCCCGCTGCATATCAGCTCCCCCGCCCACCCCCCCTTCCTTTACAGCGCTGAGGGAGACACAGTGCGGCTGCCGCTTAAACACACAGCGGGGTGCTTGGGAAGTACATCCCCGCCCGCCGCCCGCTCAAACGGTCTCTCGTCCCCTCCCGCCGCCAGTGGAGGACTGGGTGAGACGGCAAGGGGGATATGTCTGGGAAGCAAAATAGAAAGAGAGAGAAGACCTCTTGCTAGTAAATTGGGCTGAGGCAGCCGTAAAGGGGGCAGAGTGACCAGGGAACGCCTTTAGAGAATATATAGGTATATATATTAAATGTAATTAGCGCCCATTTTAAAACTGATTAGAGGCGCCAAAAGGGCTTTATAGGAGATATTACGCCCCCTTTAGATTAGTCAGGCTTCCAGGCCAGTCAGAGCAGAGGAAGGGGTTTTTATAATAGAGCACTACTCCCTCTACTGGAGATTTGTATATTAGGACTCTGACAATGGGGGTAATTCCAAGTTGATCGCAGCAGGAAATTTTTTAGTAGTTGGGCAAAACCATGTGCACTGCAGGGGGGGGGGGGGCAGATATAACATGTGCAGAGAGAGTTAGATTTGGGTGGGTTATTTTGTTTCTGTGCAGGGTAAATACTGGCTGCTTTATTTTTACACTGCATTTTAGATTGCAGATTGAACTCACCACACCCAAATCTATCTCTCTCTGCACATGTTGTATCTGCCCCCCTTCCCCCTGCAGTGCACATGGTTTTGCCCAACTGCTAAAAAATTTCCTGCTGCGATCAACTTGGAATTACCCCCAATGTCTATTCTTCAAACTCTCCAGACTCAGATGGCGAAGTACTTGGAAGCAACCTGATAAACTATTTCATGTCACCCATTGGGGAGAAGACAATGTCCCCTATGCCTAGCGTGACCGCCTTAAAGGATATGTCATGTCGCAAGGTAGACACTGCATTAAAATCAATTTTTGTAGCAGCATGTTGTCGCATGGGCTGGGCGTAAGAAAGTAGCCTGGAGGAAAATTCTCAGTTAGCGGAGCATATTCGAGAATCAGCGACTTATATGTGCCAGGCTTCAAAGGACGCTAGTAAAATAGTGTCCCGCATCTCGGTGTGGACTCCGATCCCAAGGATAGAGACTATTACATTTGGGGGTTAGATGTTGTTGGTCCTGAGTTAGACAAGTGGATTTTGCAGACAACTGCAGTGAAATCAACCTTTCTACCTTCTTCTTACTCGGGAGGTAGAGGTCATTCACAGTCGACACAGAAAGCAGGACAAACCTGCTGACAAACCCGTGGCATGACGGTCTCCCTGCTCACCTGGGGTCCCCCTTGGTGGGCGCAGAGTTGGAAGGTTTTCAGGACGCCTGGGCTAAAACCTCACCAAACGTCTAGGTCAACGAGATATTTCCCAGGGTTACAGGATACAGTTTTAAAAATGTCCACACAGTCTGTTTCTGTACAGCGCAAGGTCCTAGGTGCCCGTGGCGAGCAGGAGCATTACAGGCGGCAAATTCAAAGACTCTTGCATACAAAGGGTTATGTCACCAGTCCCGAATCCTTAAAGAGGAACGGGATTTTATTCAAATCTTTTGGTAGTGCAAAATACCTTCATTTGCCAATTTGGACCCCCCACCAAGCTTACTTAAGAGTTGCACGGGTGAAGGATCACTACCAATTCAGGGCCCTGCCATTCGGTCTCTCATCAGCCCTGAGAATCTTTACAAAGATCATACCAATAATGGTGACATCATTGAGACAGTTAGGGGTCACGATCATACCTTATCTAGACGATCTACTGATCAAGGCCTCATCTCAGGAACAGCTGATAAAGGATGCTCAGACATCTCATCAATTTTTCATTCAACATGGGTGGATTGTGAACTTCCAAACAATCCAACCTCATGCCAACTCAACGGATTAAATTCCTTGGTCTCATCTTGGACACGGTACAATTGAGAGTATTCCTACCAGAGAACAAGGTCCAGGACCCACAGAGGTTAGTGGCTCAGGTACTAAGGACACAGACAATTTCTCTACACCTCTGTAGGCAACTTCTCGGGAAGATAGTGGCGTCGTTCGAAGCTATCCAATACGGCAGACTTCATTCCCGACCATTCCAGATGAACCTCATTGCTCAGAGAGCAGGTTCGCACTGGCTTCTACATCGAAGAATCTGTCTTCCACCACGCATATGAACCTCTTTGAATTGGTGGTCGTTGCACAAGAATCTCGCAGCAGGCAAGAGATTCGGCATTTGGGATTGGAGGATCCTGACAACGGACGCCAGTCTCAGAGGTTGGGGTGCCGTCCTAGAGGAACAAATTCCTCACGGTTTGCAGATTCAGGATGGAGTAAATCCAGTCAGCTATTTCAGGTTTGGAACAAGGAGAGTTCATGGTATCCATTGACATAAAAGTTGGAGGTTACAGGAGAGCAGCCTACTCATAAACATTCTCGAACTGAGAGCAGTTTACAATGCGCTTTTCATAGCCGAAGACCTAGTCATGGGTCAACACTTAAAGATACAGTCGGACAATGTCACAACGACGGCTTACATAAACCATCAAGGAGGAACAAAGAGCAGGATGGCGTTAAGGGTAGCCACAAAGATCTTGTTGTGGGCAGAAAGGCGAAACATCCTCTCGGCAGTGTTCATTCCAGGTGTGGAGAACTGGGAAGCAGATTATCTCGGTCGCCAGGACATGCAGACGGGAGAGTGGTGCCTACATCCACAGATTTTTGACATGGTGGTGAGGAGATGGGGCCTACCTCAAGTGGACCTAATGGCGTCTCGGCACAACCATCAGCTACCCAGATATGTGTCCAGGACAAGAGATCCAGCAGCAGAAGGAGTGGACGCATTAACACTTCCTTGGTGTTAGAGAAGGGTTTACATTTTTCCACCTTTCCCACTCATACCGAGAGTTTTAAAAAGAGGTGAAACAAGAATAAGTGTGGGCGATTCTAATAGCACCAGATTGGCTCCCCAAGAGTTGGTACTCAGACTTGCAGGAGTTCCTAGCGGAAGATCCTTAGCAGTTACCTCTGAGAGAGGACCTGCTATCTCAGGGACCGTTCCTATACTGAACAAGCTGCACTTAACGGCGTGGCTATTGAAACCCGGATATTAAGAAACAGAGGGATACCGAGAACGGCTATTCCTATGATGATTGCTGTTAGGAAGCCGGTTACAGCCATGCACTACTACAGAATTTGGAAGAAGTACATGGACTGGTGTCAGGAACGTGGCTGGACTTCAACGAACTTCCACTTACCAAACTTCTACTTTTTCTTCAAGCTGGTCTAGATGGAGGACTAAGACTAGGTTCTTTGAAGGTTCAGGTTTCGGCTCTCTCCATACTATTTCAACAGCGGTTAGCATCCTTACAGGAGGTTCAAACCTTTTTACAGGGGGTTCTGAGGATACAACCTCCTTTCTGTCCTCCCACTACGCCGTGGGACTTAAATTTGGTGTTGGAGTTTTTCAGATCACCAACTTTTGAGCCGTTGGAAAGAACAGACCTGAAATATCTCTCTTTGAAGGTCACGTTATTACTTGCCTTGGCTTCGGCCAGAAGAGTTTCTGAGTTTGGAGCCTTATCATGTTAGAGTCCTTTTTTTAAAATTTTCCATGAGGATAGGGCAGAACTCCGTACAAGAGCAGATTTCCTTCCTAAGGTCGTTTCAGGGTTTCACGTAAACCAGCCGATTGTAGTCCCATCTTTTCACGGATTCGCAGATGGGGACATGTCTTTGGATGTTGTCCGAGCTTTACGAATATACGTACAAGTTACGTTGTCCTTCAGAAAGTCGGACCATTTGTTTGTTCTCTAGGATGGTCCAAAGAAGGTTTGGCCAGCATCTAAGCAGTCTTTGTCTAGATGGATTAGACTTGCCATTCGACAAGCTTATATTTCCTGTGGTAACCAGGTTCCGGGTCTGACTGGTGCTCATACCACCAGATCGGTGGGTGCCTCATGGGCGGCTGCCAGAGGTGCTTCCACTACTCAACTTTGCAGAGCGGCGACGTGGTCCTCAGCCCACACGTTCGCGAAATTTTACAAGTTTGATACCTTTGCGTCCGGAGACTCTAAGTTCGGTTCGGTTCCTCACCATGTGCTATCGTATCATGTCCTGTTCTCTCAGTCAAATTTTCCAAACTGAGGGATGAGGGATGTGAAGGGGGAGGAGCCGGCTGTGCAGACAATGCAAATTTTTAGATTGTGCCACATCTCCGGTTCCAAACTTCACACCCCTACCTGTATAAGACTCCAGTGTCCCCTAGAGGATTCAGAGAAATGGATTTATCGGTAAGTACCAAAATCCTCCTTTTAGTAATCAAGCATATCCTGTAGTCTGTGGTTTAATTGTTGTTATTTATCTTTGCCTCTGCAGAATGAGAAGTATTACCAGGGTATCTGTGCAGCTGTGAAGAGGGTCAAACAAAGAGGGGACGAGGCCATTGTTTTAGACATTGGAACAGGGACTGGGCTCCTGTCTATGATGGCTGTCACAGCTGGAGCAGACTATTGCTATGCCATTGAGGTGAACATCCTTCCTCATTCATATATTGCTCCCTGTTACCGGAATATGCTTTTCTGCAGTGTATTTTGTTATCTCTGTCTTGGGAAAGGGAATTCCCATTTGCCAACTTGTGTCACATGGTCATTGCAAGATCATGTGATATAACTGGAAATATTCAAGTTCATTCGCAATCCTGACAAATGACTTACATGTTCTTATTTTGGCAGGTTTTCAAGCCAATGGCAGATGCAGCAGTAAGAATAGTGCAGGCCAATAGCTTCAGCGACAAGATCAAAGTAATTAACAAGCATTCAACTGAGGTGACAGTGGGACCAGGTGAGACCAATGCAGATATTTCATCTCTCATGTAAATGACCACTAAACCCCAAACATTTACATTTTCATATATAAACCCTGACAAGTGTAAACCTCTCCACTCAATAGTCAACTGAAACTCCTCCCACATAGTTAGGACAATGTCCAAATGATTTCTGATACAGTGAAAAGAATTTAACTTGAGTTACTGTTACATCACCAACCCTGCCCCCGATATGAATTAGTCAATACACCCTGTGCATTTCTGCATAGCAAGTTAACCAAGCTGTCAGTCACTCTGTGCCTGCTATGTTAGAGCAACCCTTTTGTCCTAACATGGGCTCCTGCTGGATAGTATAAGAGAGCATGTTGGACTTATTTACGTAACTGTAAACACTCCAGTTACTTTATATATCCTATTCTATTAGATGCTATCTAGGGTCAGCTGTGCTGGTCAATGTGTGTTCACATACACACATTGTTATAACACTAAAGCCCCATATGCACTAGACGAGAAAGTAAAAGTTCTCGCTCAGAAGGACCAATCTGAGCAAGATCTTTTACAATCTCGTCCAGTGTGTACACTCAATGTCGTTAACGACCCCCTCCCTAATCTGATCATGTACAGACGAGGGAGGTCCTTGTTAGTGACAGCTACAGCATGGGCGTCGTTACCCCCACCGTCACTCACTTCCCCGCTGGCATCGGCAAGTGTGTATACACTTGCTGATGCCGGCACCCCGACAGGTCCCTGCTGCCGATGCCAATATCGATGTCGGCGGGAACTCGTTTATTGTGTATGGGGCTTTAGTGTTTAAAAATTAACAGCTGAACAACACCCGCAAACAGGTATTTGAATGTTTAACTTTAACAATTGCAACTCAATTACGCTCTAGGTCTAAATAATTTTATAATAATAGTTTTATTTTAAACACACCATGTACCACAAACTACTTTTCTTCATTGCACTTCATGGTATTTTCTCCAAAAAATTACATGCTTCATTCTCCCTGCAACTCACCCTCTGTACACATTGCTGCCTCAGTTATCCACTCCCCTCTTATTAACACTCATGACCTTTTTACGTCTCGATATACATTGACAATAACATCCACAACCTGTCCCCATAAAAAACCTACACAAACCTCCTACAAGTATATTTTTTAGCTGGTCACATTTTACCAAATCCTGGCCCCAACCACTCGCCCCACTCACATTCACCTGATTCGCAGCAATATAGAAATCCAGCCAACCTCATAAATGTCATATGTCTCCCATCACCCTCCAGATAATGTGCCTTATGGAATGCATGCTCTGTTTACAACAAATTAACATCCATCCATGACCTCTTCATATCTAACAACTTCAACCTACTGGCTATAACAGAAACATGGCTCACACAATCAGATACTGCCTCCCCTGCAACACTGTCACATGGTGGTCTCCACTACACACACACACCTCCAGGCCTGGTAACAGTAAAGGAGGTGAGGTTGGAGTATTACTATTCTAGTCTTTCACATACAAAGTTCTAACACAGGTCCCATCACTCACATTCACATAATTGGAAGCACATTCTATTAGGATATACTCTCCTTAATCTTTACGTCTTGCAGCTATCGCTCACTTGGGCAACCCAACCAATTTATGGAAGATTTTTCTGCCTGTCTCCCCCACTTCCTATCCTCTGACATCTGCCTGATTTCAATATCGCCATTCATAGTTCGAAATCTGCTGCTCATGCCTCCAAACTACCCTCTCTAACCTCCTCTCACTGCTTCTTCCAATGGACTGACGTCTCTACTCAACAGGATGGCAATTGCTTGATCTTGTATTCACCAGACTATGCTCAGTATCTGAATTCAATAACACTCCACTCTGTTATAACACACCCTTCCCTCTCTCAGATCACAACTTTATCACCTGCATGCTCTCCTCCATTACTTCAAACTCAATCTCACTGAAGTCCTCCAATCCTCCTCAAACCCGCAGAAATATTAACACAATTAATTTTCAAGAACTTTCCACCTCTTTCCAACAACTGCTCTCACCAATTTCTGCATTCACTTCTCCTGAGACGACTGAATCACACCTGAAGCATAAATAGCCCTTGATGAAGTTGCTTCAGCTACCAGTCACACTCCACGTAGGCCTATATGTCAACAGTGGCACTCTAAATTAACAAGACACCTACCAAAACTCTTATGTATGTGACTTCCTCACATATAAGACTATCAACCACTCCTATCGTAATGCCCTGGACACTGTCAAACAAACATATTTCCAAATTCTCATCTCTGCTCAAGCCTCTAACACCAAGCAACGTTTTGTTTTTTTAAACATTGCTCTGTATTGAAAATTTTTCACAAATAAATGGGGTACAGAAGGAAGAAAAAGAGAAAAAACAATTAGGGAGCCAGGTACACTGTGTACAATAAATAATAACTTACAGTTATAAGAATTATAGTATAATAAAGATTATTTCAAATCCTAAACAGGAGAATGTAGCAGGTCAGTCGGTGAACTATATATGGTTGAGTGGCCCATCTGTTGTCTATAAAGGTTCCAGCGGGTGTAGTATGGCTGACCGGCAGTCAGGAGACCGCTGGTCAGCTTACTGACGCCGGGATCCCGGCAGCATACCGACGCCGGGATCCCAGCGGGGAGGGGCGAGTGCAGCAAGCCCCTTGCGGGCTCGCTGCGCTCGCCACGCTGCAGGCTCAGTGGCGTCCTGCGGTCGCCACAGGTTCTATTCCCACTCTATGAGTGTCGTGGACACCCACGAGTGGAAATAGTCCCTGTTGGTCGGCATGCCGACCATCGGGATAGTGAGGAGTCGGGATGGTGGAGGAGGTCATGTGACTGTCGGTCTCCCGACCACCACCCGTTCCAGCCATACCACTTCATATAGATAGAGGACGGGGAAGAGGAATATTTGGCCCCATCCGTTTCAAACATATAGTGTTTATGTATCTTATTTTGAATAACTAACAAACAAGGGATTGCCTCTGTTTTCCAAAGCTGAGCAATCGCAGCCTTGGTCGCAATCAAGATATGTCCCATAACATATTTATCCCCAACAGACAACTGACCTAGGTAGAGATGAAATAATGCTATGGCGGGGTCCACAGGAATATCTCCAAGGATCTTGCTCATCATTTGAAACACCTCTCTCCATAGTGATTGTAACTGTGGGCAAGCCCAGAAAATGTGATAAATATTGCCTACCCCCCCCCACATTTCCTCCAACAAAATTTGGACATAGAAAGCCAAATTGTATGATGTCTCTTCAGAGTAAAGTACGCTCTCTGCAGCAATTTGAAATACCGTATATACTCGAGTATACGCCGACTTTTTCAGCACCTTTTTTTTGTGATGAAAAAGCCACTTCTGCTTATACTCGAGTGAGTATTTAGGAGGGACACGGAGGGCACAGCGCGCGGCTCTCCTGTGTCCCTCCTGCGTCTCCGGCGGCAGTGGCGTGTGTGTGTTAAAGGAAGTGCACGAACCGGCACTGCCGCCGGAGACGCAGGAGGGACACAGGAGAGCCGCGCGCTGTGCCCTCCGTGTCCCTCCTTCAGAAGACAGCGCAGGAGCGACGGAGGGTAAGTAACAAACTGGCACTGTGGGGCATATCTGGCACTGTGGGGCATATCTGGCAGCATGAGTGCATATCTGGCACATCTGGCACTGTGGGGCATATCTGGCAGCATGAGGGCATATCTGGCACATCTGGCACTGTGGGGCATATCTGGCAGCATGAGGGCATATCTGGCACATCTGGCACTGTGGGGCATAGCTGAAAGCATGAGGGCATATCTGGCACTGTGGGGCATATCTGGCACATCTGGCATTGTGGGGCATATCTGGCAGCATGAGGGCGTATCTGGCACTGTAGGGCGTATCTGGCACTGTGGGGCATATCTGGCAGCATGAGGGCATATCTGGCACATCTGGCATTGTGGGGCATATCTGGCAGCATGAGCGCATATCTGGCACTGTGGGGCATATCTGGCAGCATGAGGGCATATCTGGCATTGTGGGGCATATCTGGCAGCATGAGCGCATATCTGGCACTGTGGGGCATATCTGGCAGCATGAGGGCATATCTGGCACTGTGGGGGCATATCTGGCAGTATGAGGAATATCTGGCGCTATGAGGGCTGTGTACGGCTAGAGCTGCATTTCCCACCCTAGGCTTATACTCGAGTCAATAAGTTTTCCCAGGTTTTTGTGGTAAAATTAGGTGCCTCGGCTTATATTCGGGTCGACTTATACTCAAGTATATACGGTACATTTCTGAGTGATTAATGCATTTGGACAGTTTAAAATAAGAATTTACTTACCGATAATTCTATTTCTCGGAGTCCGTAGTGGATGCTGGGGTTCCTGAAAGGACCATGGGGAATAGCGGCTCCGCAGGAGACAGGGCACAAAAAGTAAAGCTTTAGGATCAGGTGGTGTGCACTGGCTCCTCCCCCTATGACCCTCCTCCAAGCCAGTTAGGTACTGTGCCCGGACGAGCGTACACAATAAGGGAGGAATTATGAATCCCGGGTAAGACTCATACCAGCCACACCAATCACACCGTACAACTTGTGATCTAAACCCAGTTAACAGTATGATAACAGCGGAGCCTCTGAAAAGATGGCTCACAACAATAATAACCCGATTTTCGTAACTATGTACAAGTATTGCAGATAATCCGCACTTGGGATGGGCGCCCAGCATCCACTACGGACTCCGAGAAATAGAATTATCGGTAAGTAAATTCTTATTTTCTCTATCGTCCTAGTGGATGCTGGGGTTCCTGAAAGGACCATGGGGATTATACCAAAGCTCCCAAACGGGCGGGAGAGTGCGGATGACTCTGCAGCACCGAATGAGAGAACTCCAGGTCCTCTTTTGCCAGGATATCAAATTTGTAGAATTTTACAAACGTGTTCTCCCCTGACCACGTAGCTGCTCGGCAGAGTTGTAATGCCGAGACCTCTCGGGCAGCCGCCCAAGATGAGCCCACCTTCCTTGTGGAATGTGCCTTAACCGATTTAGACTGTGGAAGGCCTGCCTCAGAATGTGCAAGTTGAATTGTGTTACAAATCCAACGAGCAATCGCCTGCTTAGAAGCAGGCGCACCCAACTTGTTGGGTGCATACAGTATAAACAGCGAGTCAGATTTTCTGACTCCAGCTGTCCTGGAACATATTTTCAGGGCCCTGACAACTCCTAGCAACTTGGAGTCCTCCAAGTCCCTAGTAGGTGCAAGGCACCACAATAAGCTGGTTCAGGTGAAACACTGACACCACCTTAGGGAGAGAACTGGGGACGAGTCCGCAGCTCTGCCCTGTCCGAATGGACAAACAGATATGGGCTTTTTTGAGAAAAAACCACCAATTTGACACTCGCCTGGTCCAGGCCAGGGCCAAGAGCATGGTCACTTTTTATGTGAGATGCTTCAAATCCACATATTTGACTGGTTTTAAACCAATGTGATTTGAGGAATCCCAGAACTACGTTGAGATCCCACAGTGCCACTGGAGGCACAAAAAAGGGGTTTGTATATGCAATACTCCCTTGACAAACTTCTGGACTTCAGGAACTGAAGCCAATTCTTTCTGGAAGAAAATTTACAGGGCCGAATTTGAACCTTAATGGACCCCAATTTGAGGCCCATAGACACTCCTGTTTGCAGGAAATGCAGGAAACGACCGAGTTGAAATTTCTTTGTGGGGCCTTCCTGGCCTCACACCACGCAACATATTTTCGCCACACGTGGTGATAATGTTGTGCGGTCACCTCCTTTCTGGCTTTGACCAGGGTAGGAATGACCTCTTCCGGAATGCCTTTTTTCCCTTAGGATCCGGCTTTCCATCGCCATGCCGACAAACGCAGCTGCGGTAAGTCTTGGAACAGACATGGTACTTGCTGAAGCAAGTCCCTTCTTAGCGGCAGAGGCCATAAGACCTCTGTAAGCATCTCTTGAAGTTCCGGGTACCAAGTCCTTCTTGGCCAATCCGGAGCCATGAGTATAGTTCTTACTCCTCTACGTCTTATAATTCTCAGCACCTTAGGTATGAGAAGCAGAGGAGGGAACACATACACCGACTGGTACACCCACGGTGTTACCAGAACGTCCACATCTATTGCCTGAGGGTCTCTTGACCTGGCGCAATACCTGTCCCGTTTTTTGTTCAGACGGGACGCCATCATGTCCACCTTTGGTATTTCCCAACGGTTTACAATCATGTGGAAAAAACTTCTCAATGAAGTTTCCACTCTCCCGGGTGGAGGTCGTGCTGAGGAAGTCTGCTTCCCAGTTTCCATTCCCGGGATGAAAAACTGCTGACAGTGTTATCACATGATTTTCCGCCCAGCGAAAAGTCCTTGCAGTTTCTGCCATTGCCCTCCTGCTTCTTGTGTCGCCCTGTCTGTTTACGTGGGCGACTGCCGTGATGTTTTTCCCACTGGATCAATACCGGCTGACCTTGAAGCAGAGGTCTTGCTAAGCTTAGAGCATTATAAATTTACCCTTAGCTCCAGTATATTTATGTGGAGAAAAGTCTCCATACTTGATCACACTCCCTGGAAATTTTTTCCTTGTGTGACTGCTCCCCAGCCTCTCAGGCTGGGCTCCGTGGTTACCAGCATCCAATCCTGAATGCCGAATCTGCTGCCCTCTAGAAGATGAGCACTCTATAACCACCACAGGAGAGACACCCTTGTCCTTGGATATTGGGTTATCCGCTGATGCATCTGAAGATGCGATCCGGACCATTTGTCCAGCAGATCCCACTGAAAAGTTCTTACGTGAAATCTGCCGAATGGAATTGCTTCGTAGGAAGCCACCATTTTTACCAGGACCCTTGTGCAATGATGCACTGTTTTTAGGAGGTTCCTGACTTGCTCGGATAACTCCCTGGCTTTCTCTTCCGGGAGAAACACCTTTTTCTGGGTGTCCAGAATCATCCCTAGGCACAGCAGACGTGTCGTCGGGATCAGCTGCGATTTTGGAATATTTAGAATCCACCCGTGCTGATTGTAGCAGTATCCGAGATAGTGCTAATCCGACCTCCAACTGTTCCCTGGACTATGCCCCTATCAGGAGATCGTCCAAGTAAGGGATAATTAAGACGCCTTTTCTTCGAAGAAGAATCATCAATTCGGCCATTACCTTGGTAAAGACCCCAGGGTGCCGTGGACAATCCAAACGGCAGCGTCTGAAACTGATAGTGACAGTTCTGCACCACGAACCTGAGGTACCCTTAGTGAGAAGGGCAAATTTGGGACATAGAGGTAAGCATCCCTGATGTCCCGGGACACTATATAGTCCCCTTATTCCTGGTTCGTTATCACTGCTCTGAGTGACTTCATCTTAATTTGAACCTTTGTAAGTGTTCAAAAACAAATTTTTAGAATAAGTCTCACCTAGCCTTCTGGCTTCAGTACCACAATATAGTGTGGAATAATACCCCTTTTCTGTAGTAGGAGGGGTAATTTAATTATCACCTGCTGGGAATACAGCTTGTGAATTTTTTTCCCATACTACCTCCTTGTCGGAGGGAGACTTGGTAAAGCAGACTTCAGGAGCCTGCGAAGGGGAAACGTCTCGACATTCCCATCTGTACCCCCGGGATACTACTTGTAGGATCCAGGGATCCTGTACGGTCTCAGCGCCATGCTGAGAACTTGTCAGACGCGGTGGAACGCTTCTGTTCCTGGGAATGGGCTGCCTGCTGCAGTCTTCTTCCCTTTCCTCTATCCCTGGGCAGATATGATCTTATAGGGACGAGAGGACTGAGGCTGAAAAGACGGTGTCTTTTTCTGCAGATATGTGACTTAGGGTAAAAAAACGGTGGACCGACCCCAAACAAGTCCTCTTCCTGTATACGGCCATACTGTGCCGTTTGGAATCTGCATCACCTGACCACTGTCGTGTCCATAACATCTTCTGGCAGTTATGGACATCGCGTTTATTCATGATGCCAGAGTGCAAATATCCCTCTGTGCATCTCGCATATATAGAAATGCTCTATAGTCAATAAAATACTGTCCCTGTCAAGGGTATCAATATTTTTAGTCAGGGAATCCGACCAAGCCACCCTAGCTCTGCACATCCAGGCTGAGGCGATCGCTGGCCGCAGTATAACACCAGTATGTGTGTATATACTTTTTATTATATTTTCCAGCCTTGTCAGCTGGTCCTTGAGGACGGCCCTATCTATAGACGGTACCGCCACTTGTTTTGATAAGCGTGTGAGCGCCTTATCCACCTTAAAGGGTGTTTCCCAACGCGCCCTAACTTCTGGCGGGAAAGGGTATACCGCCCATATTTTCTATCGGGGGGAACCCACGCATCATCACACACTTCATTTAATTTATCTGATTCAGGAAAAACTATGGTAGTTTTTTCACATCCCACATAATACCCTCTTTTGTGGTACTTGTAGTATCAGAAATACGTAACACCTCCTTCATTGCCTTTAACGTGTGGCCCTAATAAGGAATACGTTTGTTTATTCACCGTCGACACTGGATTCAGTGTCCCTGTCTGTGTCTGTGTCGACCGACTAAAGTAAACGGGCGTTTTTTAAAAACCCTTGACGGTGTTTTTGAGACGTCTGGACCGTACTAATTGTTTGTCGGCCGTCTCATGTCGTCAACCGACCTTGCAGCGTGTTGACATTATCACGTAATTTCCTAAATAAGCCATCCATTCCGGTGTCGACTCCCTAGAGAGTGACATCACCATTACAGGCAATTGCTCCGCCTCCTCACCAACATCGTCCTCCTACCTGTCGACACACACGTACCGACACACAGCACACACACAGGGAATGCTCTGATAGAGGACAGGACCCACTAGCCCTTTGGAGAGACAGAGGGAGAGTTTGCCAGCACACACCAAAAACGCTATAATTATATAGGGACAACCTTATATAAGTGTTTTCCCTTATAGCATCTTAATATATATATATATAAGCATATCACCAAATTAGTGCCCCCCCTCTCTGTTTTAACCCTGTTTCTGTAGTGCAGTGCAGGGGAGAGCCTGGGAGCCTTCCCTCCAGCCTTTCTGTGAGGGAAAATGGCGCTGTGTGCTGAGGAGATAGGCCCCGCCCCTTTTTCGGCGGCCTCGTCTCCCGCTCTTAACGGATTCTGGCAGGGGTTAAATATCTCCATATAGCCTCCGGAGGCTATATGTGAGGTATTTTTAGCCAAAATAGGTATTCATTTGCCTCCCAGGGCGCCCCCCTCCCAGCGCCCTGCACCCTCAGTGACTGCCGTGTGAAGTGTGCTGAGAGGAAAATGGCGCACAGCTGCAGTGCTGTGCGCTACCTTTAGAAGACTGAGGAGTCTTCTGCCGCCGATTCTGGACCTCTTCTTACTTCAGCATCTGCAAGGGGGCCGGCGGCAAGGCTCCGGTGACCATCCAGGCTGTACCTGTGATCGTCCCTCTGGAGCTGATGTCCAGTAGCCAAGAAGCCAATCCATCCTGCACGCAGGTGAGTTCACTTCTTCTCCCCTAAGTCCCTCGTTGCAGTGATCCTGTTGCCAGCAGGACTCACTGTAAAGTAAAAAACCTAAGCTAAACTTTCTCTAAGCAGCTCTTTAGGAGAGCCACCTAGAATTGCACCCTTCTCGGCCGGGCACAAAATCTAACTGGCTTGGAGGAGGGTCATAGGGGGAGGAGCCAGTGCACACCACCTGATCCTAAAGCTTTACTTTTTGTGCCCTGTCTCCTGCGGAGCCGCTATTCCCCATGGTCCTTTCAGGAACCCCAGCATCCACTAGGACGATAGAGAAAACAAGAACCAAAGATTGAATCCCACTCTTCCTCAGTGAAAGATCTCGCTAAGTCCCTCTCCCACTTGATCTGACACTTTATATTACCTTTTTTGTTAATTTGAATTTGTACCACCAAGAAATTCCTCCTTTGTGAGAAGGCGAAACAAGTTTGGCATTGACAAATGCAGGGAACACTGGTTTCGTATGGGTTTTAAACAGAAAAGTTTGAAACCAACTTCGTATTTGTAAAAATTTAAAGACGTCCTGTTTCTGAATATTATGCTGACTTTGCAGCTGAGAAAAAGATATTAAACTGTCTCCAATAAATAGATCCCCTATAGTGTTAAGCCCGCTACTTATCCAAGTATCCAGTACTAAATTCTGAATTAGTAACATTAAGGCATGTAATGATAGAAAAGGGGACGGTAGAGATGCCTCTTCGCAAGCCAAGAGTAATTTATGCCATACAACTATGGTGTTCTTGATCGAGGTACAAGAACCCACCCATTTATTGGTGATGTAAGGCGGCATCCACAACAAGTCAGGGAGAGACATCAGGTAACAACTACTACGTTCTAGAATAACCCATGGCTTCGGGTCAAACCAATCTCTAGTCTGGGTAATAATACACGAAAAATGGTATTTCTCGATATCTGGAAAGGCCACCCCTCCCGCTAGTTTAGGCAAAATTAGAGTGCTCTTCGCAATTTTAGGTTTGGAGCCTTTCCAAATATATCTAATCAAAATCTGGTTGAATTTATTGTATAATTGTTTTGGAAGTAGCCGAGGAATAGTGCGAAACAAGTACTTTAGCTTCGGCAAAAGAACCATTTTAGCTGCCACTATCCTACCTAACCATGAGACCTCCTGTAGCATCCAATCTCCAGTCAACCCCTCGAAGGCCCTCAACAAAGGGCCATAATTACAATCAATTAAATTTTCTTCCTTCGCCAAATTGACCCCAAGATATTTCAAAAAGCACTGGCATATTTGTATGTATGTTTGAGTCTAACTAAAGTTTCTGCAGGAATATTAAGGGGAAGTGCTTCCGTTTTATGAGTATTTAATCGATAGTACGAGACCTCTGAGTATTCCAACAAGACCTGCTGAAGTTCTGATAAAGAGAACTCTGGGTCCTGCAGACATAGCAAGACATCACCAGCAAATAGGCTAATTTTATGGGAGCAACCCCCTATTAAAGGACCTTTAATTAATACCTGCGATCGTATCTTTTCAGCCAAAGGTTCAATTGCCAGTGTAAAAATAAGAGGGAACAAGGGGCAGCCCTGTCGAGTGCCATTAGTAATATCAAATCCTGAGGAAAGACATCCATTTACATAGACCCTAGCAGATGGAGTTGAGTACACCGCCAGAATAGAATCTAAAATCGAACCAGCGAAACCAAGTTGTTCCAAAGTTGCGCACAAGAACCGCCTGTGCAACCTATCAAACGCCTTTTCGGCATCAAGCGATAATACTAAAAGGGGCTCCCTCTTGGACATGCACCATTCAATGACATTGATCACCCTTCTCGTATTGTCCTGGGCCTGCCTGTTCAACACAAAACCCACCTGATCAGGTTTAATAAGAGATGGGAGGAGGGGGGAGAGGCGATTGGCCACTAATTTGGCGAATATTTTTACATCAGAATTAAGAAGGGCTATTGGCCTATAATTTTGAACTGATGCTGGACTCTTTCCCAGTTTAGGAATAGCAATAATTTGTGCTTCCAACATTTCTTTTGAAAATTGCTTTGTCTCAGAAGCCTCATTAAACACAGACAAAAGGATCAGGGCTAGCTTATCCTTAAATAGTTTGTAAAAGTCGGAAGGGTAGCCATCAGGGCCCGGAGCTTTGTCACTTGGCAAAGAGTCAATAACCCGTTCCACCTCTTCTAGTGACCAAAAGGGGCATGGGGAGACGAACAGACATCTGACGACAACAGGGAGAGATCAAGATCACCCAGAAATATCTCTATATCTAGTTTAGTAGGTTGATAGGTAGAAGAGTCATCTTTGAGATTGTAAAGTTTAGAATAATAAGATGCAAAAACATCTGCTATTTCATTAGGGTCGAAGGTTTTCAGTCCTTATTATCTGAATAAACAATGTGAATCTTTTCTCTCGCTTTTTTACCTCTCAATTTCCTTGATAGCATTCTGCTTACCCGATTTCCATAAACATAGAATTTCTGATTAAGTCTATTAAGATTATGTTGAACCTCCTCTAAATAGAAAACATTCACTTTATCCCTAGCTGCACATAAGGATTTAAAGATTGCTTTATCCTGCGAATTAGATTTATGCCCAAGTTCTAGCTTAGCAACTTCGGATTCGGCATGCGTATGTTATGCACACCAGTGCCTGCAGGAATGTACTGGTGTCAGAACTGTTATGCACTCCAGTGCCTGCAGGAATGTACTAGTGTTTGAACTGTTATGCACACCAGTGCCTGCAGGAATGTACTGGTGTTTGAACTGTTATGCACACCAGTGCCTGCAGGAATGTACTGGTGTCAGAACGGATAGGTATGCAAAACAAATGAACTCACAGACAGACTGGGGAATATGACATTACGTACACAGAAGGTGATAGGGTAACAAAATACACACAAAGTGAACAGAGAAGCCCAGAGGCTAAGGAACTGGGTGTCTCCCTAGTATTAGTAATGCTCAGATGGGAAAAGCAAGATGTTGTGTTTTAATACGTAGAGAACCCGAAATGCTGTTGCTAAGGGCAACAGCAAAACCCTAAAGGGTTACCAACGGGTGTGGCAGTAAACTCCTTGGTCAGAGATGGAATGATAGACACAAGGAGAGTCTCCACAATCCTAATTCTCTTTTGCAGTGCACAGGTTCAGCTTACTGCCACTAAACTGACACCTGACACCTTGCACAGTGAGACAGGATTTAGGCAGGCAAGTCTTAGAATACAGCCGCAAACTTGCTAAGTTCACAGAGTAGTAAAAGAACCCCAGCAAGCTAAATGACTGACTCCAGTCTTACTGCTAGGTCTGGATTGGCAGAGTGTAGTACCAAATCCCCAGGCCTATTTGCAGTAAGCAACAACAAATACAAAGCTACACAGTACTGGCTAACTTTCAGGAACTGACTAACCAACAAAGATTCAGCAGCATCTGCTTAACCTGAGAAGAGGCCTTATAAAGCAGGTGCTGTCCACGCCCCACTCAGACCTCACAGACTGTGAGCACAAAAACCAGCACCGGATCCCCTGCCGTGCACAGAGCCTGTAACCACACCGGAGTATCAGCTGCGCTCAGGTTACTCCGCTAGCACTTGTCTCCCAGTTGCCATGACGACGTGGCAGCACAGGGCAGGAGACCCTAACAGTACCCCCCCTCTGACGAGGGGTCAAAGAACCCCTACCACCGGGTTTATCGGGGAACTGCGAGAAGAAAGAGCGTATCAGTCTGGGGGCATGAAGATCACAACTGCGCACCCACGACCGCTCCTCCGGGCCATACCCCTTCCAGTGCACCAAAAATGACAGCCGACCCCGAACCATCTTGGAGTCAAGAATCCTTTCAACAACAAACTCCCTCTGGCCACGTATCAGAAAAGGGGAAGGTCTTCCACTGGAAGAAGGATTACTAATCGCCCGTTTTAAAAGGGAACAATGAAATGTTTTATTGATACCCAAAGAACGGGGCAGATCTAACTGAAATGCCACCGGATTGATAACCCTGGTGATCTTATAAGGGCCGATGAACCGGGGGCCTAACTTATGAGATGGCTGTCTCAACTTCAAATTGTTGGTAGACAACCAGACGAAGTCTCCTAATTTGAAGCTGCAGGGTCTCTTCCGCTTATTAAAAACCCTTTTGGTCACTAATGACACAGACACAAGGGCTTTCTTTACTTTCCGCCAAATACCTCTAAGGACCGAAACCACAGAGGAACCACCAGGCGTGGAGTCCAGGGGGTCAAAAGAATTGGCCTTAGGATGATGCCCATACACACAAAGGAAGGGAGAGATCCCTGTAGCAGAGTGAGCCGCGTTGTTATAGGCAAACTCCGCCATGGACAGATGAGCAACCCAGTCAGTCTGACACTTGGAGACATAACACCTGAGGAACTGCTCCAAGGACTGGTTCACCCTTTCAGTCTGCCCATTAGACTGCGGATGGTAGCCTGATGACAAGCTGACAGAAATCTGGAGATCGGAACAAAATGCCCTCCAGAATTTGGCCACAAACTGGGATCCGCGGTCAGAGACCACATCAAGTGGCAACCCGTGGAGACGCACAACATGCAGCATAAATAATTCAGACAGGCGTCTGGCCGATGGCAGCCCAACCAGTGGAACGAAGTGCGCCATCTTCGAAAACCTGTCAACGACAACCCAGATGGCTGTCATCCCCGAGGATTTGGGCAAGTCCACCACAAAATCCATTGAAATGTGGGTCCATGGCTTAGATGGGATAGAGAGTGGATGTAATGGGCCAACAGGAACCCCTCTAGGAGTCTTATTTCGGGCACAGATGTCACATGCCCAAACCCACTGATCCACATCCTTAGCCACCGAGGGCCACCACACCGCCCTAGATAGCAACTCCCGAGTTCTGGCAATACCCGGGTGACCTGCCGACTTCTTGGCATGGAATTCCAGGAACACTCGCTGTCTTAACCTAGGAGGCACAAACAAAAGACCTACCGGAAGGTCTGGAGGAGCCTGCTCCTGTGCTCTAAGGACTAATGATAAGAGGTCCTGGGTAATGCCCACTTTAATACATGATGGGGACACAATGGGCAACGGCTCCTCGGTGGTCTCCTGGATTGGAGCAAAACTCCGCGAGAGCGCATCAGCCTTGATGTTTTTTGACCCAGGGCGATATGTTATCAAAAAATTAAAGCGAGCAAAAAACAAAGCCCATCGTGCCTGCCTGGCATTGAGACGCTTCGCTGACTCTAAATATGCCAGATTCTTATGGTCGGTGAGAATTGAGACCACAAACTTAGCCCCCTCAAGCCAGTGTCTCCACTCCTCGAGTGCATCCTTAATAGCCAACAATTCCCGGTTACCCACGTCATAATTCATCTTGGCAAGCGAAAATTTTTACGGGAAAAGTAAGCAAAGGGATGAAGGCGATTATCAGACACTCCCATCTGAGAAAGCACTGCCCCAATACCCATGTCAGAGGCATCCACCTCCACCACAAAAGGACGCTCTGGATCTGGGTGTCGCAGCTCCTTGGCCGATACAAATGCCCTTTTGAGACGGGCAAAAGCCGCTTTAGCCTCACAAGACCAGTGAGCAACATCCGCCCCTTTCTTAGCGAGTGCCACCAAGGGCGCCACTATAGACGAAAATCCAGCGATAAATCGTCTATAAAAATTTGCAAAGCCCAGGAAACGCTGAAGCGCCTTCAAACTAGTGGGCTGCACCCAATCCAGGACTGCCTGTACCTTGGAACCCTCCATTTGGAAACCTTCTGGGGAGATAATATATCCTAGAAATGCGATTTGCTGAACTTCAAATTCGCACTTCTCCAGCTTCGCCCCAAGCCGGTGGTCTCTGAGTTTCTGGAGGACTAAGCGTACATGCTTCCGATGTTCCTCCAGGGAATGGGAGAAGATTAGGATGTCATCTAAGTATACAACTAAGAATCTATCCAAATATTCCCTGAGCACATCATTCATGAAATCCTGGAAGACTGCCGGGGCATTACAGAGCCCAAAAGGCATCACCAAATATTCATAATGCCCTGAGTGGGTATTAAAGGCAGTCTTCCATTCATCCCCCTCTCTTATTCGGATTAGATTGTACGCACCGCGTAGGTCAATCTTAGAAAAAATGGTGGCAGTACGAAGCTGGTCAAACAAGACCGAAATGAGAGGCAGTGGGTATGAGTTTTTAATCGTGATATGGTTCAATTCCCTGAAGTCGATGCAGGGTCGCAACGAACCGTCCTTTTTACCCACGAAGAAGAACCCCGACCCAACTGGAGACTGTGAAGGTCTGATAAATCCCTTAGCCAAGTTCTCCTGAATGTACTCTGCCATAGCCTGAGTCTCAGGACGTGACAGGGAGTACAACCTGCTCTTGGGAAGCTTAGCATTTGGCAACAAATCAATGGCACAGTCATAGGGGCGATGGGGAGGTAGTACCTCTGCAACTTTTTTGGAGAACACGTCCGCAAAATCTGCATAACACCCTGGCAATCCTGGCAAACTTAGCTGCGAGAGCCTGACTGGAAGGCTCAAGCAACTCCTGAAACAATCAGTACCCCAACTAAGAATCTCCCCAGAGACCCAGTCAAATTGAGGATTGTGGGCCCTTAACCAGGGTAACCCCAACACCAATGGGGCAAAAGTACAGACAGTCACATAAAAGGACAATTTTTCAGAGTGTGTGGCTCCAATAAACAAAGAAATCTGGCTAGTGCCAAGAGGTAATTTTACCTTGGGATAATGGTTCCCCGTTTAACCCACAAATCTCAATTTCCGATGCCAAGGGTACTAAGGGAACAGAGTGTTTCAGGGCGAATTGGCGGTCCATAAAAACCCCGTCGGCCCCACTGTCCACAAAGGCCTCAGTCTTGACAGTTTGACCGAGGATCTTCAAGGTCACCGGAATGATAAGTCTTCTTGGGAAATTCTGACTTCTGGCCTGACAGGATATTTCCCATCACCCTCAGGCCCTGAAGTTTTCCGGCTTTTCTGGGCATGATACTACCACATGACCTTTATTCCCACAGTACAAACACAACCCCTGCTGTCTCCTCCGCGTCTTCTCACGCGAGGAGAGGCGGGTAGCCCCAATCTGCATAGGCTCCTCGGAAAATTCCTCAGAGTCTGAGGTTCCCTTGGGAAAGAAGGAAACCTCAGTCTCCCATTCAAGCCTACGCTCTCTCAGCCGTCTATCCACCCGGATGGATAACTGCATGAGCTGATCCAAGCTATCAGGCAAGGGATATTGTACCAGTTGGTCCTTTATCTGGTTAGAAAGACCTCTTCGGTACTGGTGTCTCAGGGCTGGGTCATTCCACTGGGTATCATGGGCCAACCTCCGAAACTCCGTACAGTAAACCTCAACTGGCCTTCGCCCTTGCTTAAGGATCGAAATCTGAGCCTCGGCTGAGGCCGTCTTGTCAGGGTCATCATACAACATGCCCAGTGCCGTAAAAAAAGCATCAACACTTTTAAGCGACGGACAGTCAGGCTGCAACCCATATGCCCAGACCTGTGGGTCTCCTTGTAGCAAGGAAATCACTATGCCCACCCGCTGAATCTCCGACCCAGAAGACTGAGGCCTAAGCCGGAAGTATAGCTTGCAGCTCTCCTTGAAACAAAAGAACTGCAAGCGATCTCCAGAAAAACGATCCGGGAGATTTACTTTCGGCTCCTTAACCCCTGAAGGTGCTGCTGCTGCTGGAGCTCCGCCAGCGGCCTGGGAGGTGTGCATTTTAATGGACAAATCATTAAATTGTCGAGTCAGGACCTGCACCTGATCGACCACCTGTTGCAACTTATTTTGATGGGTTTGCTCCATATTCCCACAAAATTTCAACAGGAGTATTAGGCTGCTGAATATGTTATGCACACCAGTGCCTGCAGGAATGTACTGGTGTCAGAACTGTTATGCACTCCAGTGCCTGCAGGAATGTACTGGTGTTTGAACTGTTATGCACACCAGTGCCTGCAGGAATGTACTGGTGTTTGAACTGTTATGCACACCAGTGCCTGCAGGAATGTACTGGTGTCAGAACGGATAGGTATGCAAAACAAATGAACTCACAGACAGACTGGGGAATATGACATTACGTACACAGAAGGTGATAGGGTAACAAAATACACACAAAGTGAACAGAGAAGCCCAGAGGCTAAGGAACTGGGTGTCTCCCTAGTATTAGTAATGCTCAGATGGGAAAAGCAAGATGTTGTGTTTTAATACGTAGAGAACCCGAAATGCTATTGCTAAGGGCAACAGCAAAACCCTAAAGGGTTACCAACGGGTGTGGCAGTAAACTCCTTGGTCAGAGATGGAATGATAGACACAAGGAGAGTCTCCACAATCCTAATTCTCTTTTGCAGTGCACAGGTTCAGCTTACTGCCACTAAACTGACACCTGACACCTTGCACAGTGAGACAGGATTTAGGCAGGCAAGTCTTAGAATACAGCCGCAAACTTGCTAAGTTCACAGAGTAGTAAATGAACCCCAGCAAGCTAAATGACTGACTCCAGTCTTACTGCTAGGTCTGGATTGGCAGAGTGTAGTACCAAATCCCCAGGCCTATTTGCAGTAAGCAACAACAAATACAAAGCTACACAGTACTGGCTAACTTTCAGGAACTGACTAACCAACAAAGATTCAGCAGCATCTGCTTAACCTGAGAAGAGGCCTTATAAAGCAGGTGCTGTCCACGCCCCACTCAGACCTCACAGACTGTGAGCACAAAAACCAGCACCGGATCCCCTGCCGTGCACAGAGCCTGTAACCACTGCACAGCAAAAGACCCGAACCGGAGTATCAGCTGCGCTCAGGTTACTCCGCTAGCACTTGTCTCCCGGTTGCCATGACGACGTGGCAGCACAGGGCAGGAGACCCTAACAGCGTACATTTTTCCCTATAATCTTTCTTGAGCCTAGCCGCTATTTGTATTGCAGAACCCCTAAGCACTGATTTAAGAGCGCACCAAAAATTAAAAACAGTTGTTTCCTCTGGAGAGTTAACACTCAGGTAACAATCAAGGGAAGAGTGAATGGCCTGCTTAGTCTCTATCCGGTTGAGACTCTGTTTCCCCAAACGCCAAGGTCCAGGAGATGTCCGTCTAGTCCCAATATCCCACATAATAAATAGTGGCGAATGATCTGACCAGGACATGGGGAGAATAGAAATCTTGATAATAGACGATAAGGTCCACTTATCAGATAACGCTAGGTCTATTCTAGAGTACGTGCCGTGCACATGAGAGTAGAATGCAAAGTCTTTTGTCGGACGGATGTTTCGTACGCCAGACATCAAACAAATCGTATCCTGCTAACAATTGGCAAAAACCTTTTGCAGATTCAAGGGGCCGACTGGAGAGTTCTTGTACGCAATCAACTAACGTGTCCAAAACCATATTAAAATCTCCCAAGATTAAGAGGGCGCCTTTACCAAGTTGGTGAATTTTAGAGCACAATTTCCTACAAAATGATAATTGCTTCGTATTAGGGGCATAACAACTACTAGAGTGGTCTCTACGTTTTCGAGAAGCCCAATCAAGATCAGGTACCTCCCTTCAGGGTCACAATGTTTAGAGGTGAGAGTGAATGTACATTGATGTGAGAATACAATTGCTACCCCTGCTTTCTTCGCGGGGCCATTGGCCATATAACAAAGAGGGTATCTCATATTACTAAGATATTTTCGGGCACTCCACACAGTTTTATATTATTACGTCTAGATCTGTCCTCAAGATCAGAGACCTTCTCTTTGAGTGCTGCAACCTCAGCCTGTAGAGCAATGTTTCCCAACCTCGGTCCTCAAGGCACACTAACAGTCCTGGTTTTAGTGATATCCAGGCTTGAACACAGGTGACTTAATTAGTAGCTCAGTTATTTTGATTTAACCATCTGTGCTGAAGCCTGGATATCACTAAAACCTGCACTGTTGGTGTGCCTTGAGGACCGCGGTTGGGAATGCCTGCTGTAGAGCCTTGTGTCAGGAGACCAGATCACTGTGCGATCCGACAACTTCTCCCATTTTAGACCCTAAATGGTCAGTACGGCCCCCAAGGTCATCTATAGACTGTTGACACGATTGAAGAGTAGCCCGAAATTCCGCTGCGACCTCCTCCTTAAATTGTGTCAGAAGGGATTTCAAGGTTCCCACCGTCAGGGCCTCATTATCCCCACTAATTGCTGTCGCCGTAGCTTCTGGAATCGGGGGATGTCGAATTCCTCTGGGAAGACGCAGCAAAGCCATTTCTCTTTAAAGGAGACTCTTTTGGGGTTAGAGGCTTGCGGGGTGGGTTTAAAAAAGGCCTTGTGGGATACGGATTTGGCCACTTTGACTTTTTTTAGAAAAATTGGCTAATAAACGGCTGTTCAAGTGCAGAAAACAGGAGACGGCTCAAATACGAATAGCTCTACTTCATATTAACTCAGCATAACATCACACAGGAAGATTGGGTGAAGGGGGAAGCGTAAATCTAAGCATTAACGCAGCATCACATTAGTTGCAGCTCACTTAGTGAAACACAGAAAATAAACATGCACTGTCAGTATACGTCCAGTAGGTGTCCTTCCGGGATAAGCAATTGAAACAGCACAGGTATTACAAGCACCAATAACACCAACACAGTATTATATAGTAGAGGTGCTGTGCCTGTGTATAAGAATTCCTGACAGGATGCACCCCTTATTATATGAGAGGCAGTCCAGAGAGAGAGAGGCGCTGCAGCTCCCACACTCACAGCCAGTCCACCCCTACCAGCCTTCCGAGCAACTCCTACCACCAGGGACCAGATGTAAGATGGCCGCCGCGTCGCACACTGCCTGAACCCAGCAGCCGCACCAGCTCACCTCTTCAGAGCCCAGCCGGGCTCCACAGAGCAGCACTGCTAAGTCTGCAGCCACTGGGGAGAAACCTGCGTCCACTCCCGCCCCACCACAGGCCACCGGACCTCCGCACAGCACAGCCGTTCACACCGGAAGTCTCCACCAGCCTCCTCCAGCACTGCAGTCCCCGGCGCGGTAAGGAAGATCAGGCCGCAATCCTCAGGAGCGCGTAACCACGCTCCCTGATTTTGTGGACCTGATCCTCCAACACAGGGTCCTGCACTGCAGACCAGGGGATGATTGTGGCTATACAGGGGGACTGTAGGTGAGCTGGAAGAGGGCTCAAATGCTCCGATGTCCCGGAGCTCACACCAGGCACTTCCACTCAGTATGGCGTCCAAGCCACGCCCTCACCAAGCAACGTTTTAATACATTTAAATCACTTCTCAACCCACTCTCAACCAACACACTAGCCTCTATCAATGCACAGGATCTTTCTTCATACTTTAAGGACAAGATTGATAAGATCTGAGATGAAATGGAATGCACTTTCTCAGTCAGTGACCTGCTCAATTCCCTAACTCAACCCTCTGACACTGTCTCTTTGAAGTTTCAACACTCTTCTTATGCTCTTACTCTACTACCTCTCCTCTTGATCCTATATCCTCACAAATAAGTAAAGCTCTGTCTCCTTTGCTCACCCCAACCTTAATTAAAATCTGTAATCTCTCTCTCTCTCTCTCTCTCTCTCTCTCTCTCTCTCTCTCTCTCTCTCTCTCTCTCTCTCTCTTCACTGTTCAAGTTTGCAGTGATTTCTCCAATCTAGGAAAAAACAAAATTCTAACCCAAACTCTCTCTCAAACTACCGGCCCATCTCTCAGCTCCCATGCCCTCCACAGCTACTTGAGAGACTTGTCTACACTTGCCTCACACATGTTCTTAACTCGCACAGCTTATTGGACCCACTTCACTCAGACTTTTCTTCCCAACACTTCACAGAGATGACACTGACTAAGGTAGTGAATGATTTGGTCACTGTGAAGTCTAAAGGCCATTACTCACTTCTTATTTTTCTAGATCTCTCTTCTGCTTTTGACACTGCTCTCTCTTCTGCTTTTGACACTGTTGACCACTCTCTTCTCATACAAACACTACTATCCCTAGGTATTCAGGACACAGTCCTTTCTTGGTTCTCATCCTACCTATGTAATTGCTCTATCCGCCTCTCTGAATTCACCTCCTCTCCACTACCTCTATCAGTTGGAGTACCGCAAGGCTCAGTCTTGGGTCCTTTTGCTTTTCTCTGTCTATTCATCTCTTGGCAAACTAATCGGCTCTTTTGGATTTCAGTATCAACTGTACTCGGATGATACGTAAATCTTCCTATTCTCCCCAGATTTGTCACCATCTGTATTGGTCTGTGTCACTGAATGCCTTTCTTCTGTTTCATCTTGGATGTTATCTCGCCACCTCAAACTTAATAATACCAAAACAGAATTAATTATATTTCCACCGACTAATAGTAGTTACCAACCTGTTATCTTTATCATTGTTGAGAACTCAACAATCAATCCTACCCCACAAACTCGCTGCCTTGGTGTCATCCTTGACTCTGAACTGTCCTTTATTCCCAACATTCAATCTATCTCAAAATCATGTTACATGCATCTAAGGAACATATCCAAAATACAACCATACCTTACACAAGACACTGCTAAAACTGTAATCCATGCTCTCATTATCTCTCAAATTGATTATTGTAATAATATTCTTACTTGTCTTACCAAAAAGACCACTACAATCCATACAGAATGCAGCTGTGAGGATAATTTTCCTCGCTAGATGTTCTTTGCCTGTGGATCCACTCTGTCAGTCCCTCCATTGGTTACCTGTATTCTAACGTAGTCAATATAACATACTTTTACTCACATACTGTACAAGGCCATTAACCAAACTGCACCAACATATATCTTTTTGCTTATCTCAAAATATTTCCTACCCCGACCTCTTCACTTTTCACAAGATCTACGTCTCTCATCCACACTTATTGTTCTCTCTCATTCATGATTGCAAGACTATCTTCAGGCTGCACCCACTCTGTGGAATACCCTACTATGCACAATAAGACTCTCCTATAGTCTCTAAACCTTAAATCGTTCCCTGAAAACTCACCTCTTCTGGAAATCTTATCAAATTCCAGAACCGCCCACATAGCCTTCAGAAACTTTCCCATCAATTACATCCCCACTGTACAGTTCACACACATCCTCACGTTTTCTCTTTCTTCACTTTCCCATCTACCTGACCCCAGGCCAACAGTGCTGTGTGACCATATCATACAGCCCACCAAGAACCTTTGCGCAATAGATAACACTTATCCTTGTGAATCGATGCCTATTTCCCTATAGATTTCCCTATAGATTGTACGCTTGTGAGCAAGGCCCTCCTACCTCTATTACTGTCTGTTATTACACATTTTTGTTTTATCACTGTTATTTCCAATTGTAAAGCGCAGCAGAATTTGCTGTGCTATGTAAGAAACTGTTAGTTAATAAATAAATATTCAGCCTATTCATTTGCAGCTTTTGACATATATAACTGTAGCATAGGAGATTCACTTTTTGGTGTCAAGAATTTCCCCTAGTGCACACATACAGTAGTGCCTGATTCTGAGTTGGGAGTAAAGCAAAAAAGAGCTAGTAACTCTGCATCTGCACAAACCATGCTTCACTGCAAGGAGTGAAAATACATTTATTGTTTTTGAATGCAGGGTAAATACTGGCTTCTTTTCCATGCAGCACACAAATACTGGGCAGCCATATATTTACACTGCAATTTAGATTTCAGTTTGGACATTCCCCTTCTAAAGCTAAATATCTCTGCACATGTTACATCTATCCACATGTGCAGTAGCAAATGGTTTTGTCCAGGTGTACCATTTTACTCTCTCTCTTTTCTCTGACGTCCTAGTGGATGCTGGGAACTCCGTAAGGACCATGGGGAATAGACGGGCTCCGCAGGAGACTGGGCACTCTAAAAGAAAGATTAGGTACTATCTGGTGTGCACTGGCTCCTCCCTCTATGCCCCTCCTCCAGACCTCAGTTAGAATCTGTGCCCGGCCAGAGCTGGGTGCTCCTAGTGGGCTCTCCTGAGCTTGCTAGAAAAGAAAGTATTTGTTAGGTTTTTTATTTTCAGTGAGATCTGCTGGCAACAGACTCACTGCTACGAGGGACTGAGGGGAGAGAAGCAAACCTACCTGCTTGCAGCTAGCTTGTGCTTCTAAGGCTACTGGACACCATTAGCTCCAGAGGGTTCGAACACAGGGCCCGACCTCGATCGTCCGTTCCCGGAGCCGCGCCGCCGTCCCCCTTGCAGAGTCAGAAGACAGAAGAATCGACGAAAACGGCGGCTGAAGACTCCTGTCTTCATTAAGGTAGCGCACAGCACTGCAGCTGTGCGCCATTGCTCCCACAGCACACCACACACTCCGGTCACTGGTGGGTGCAGGGCGCTGGGGGGGGGCACCCTGGGCAGCAATTAGTATACCTTTTGGCAAACTGCACATAATACAGTTTATAAAACTGTATATGTGCCTAAACCCCCGCCATTAACATTATACAAAAAGCGGGGCCTTCTTCCTCAGCACACCAGCGCCATTTTCTCTTCACAGCTCCGCTGGAAGGACGCTCCCCAGGCTCTCCCCTGCAGTATACACTACAACAAGGGTAAAAAAGAGAGGGGGGGCACATAAATTTAGGCGCAAATGTGATATAAGCAGCTATTGGGAAAAATTCACTTTTTTGTTAGTGTAAATCCCTGTGTTATATAGCGCTGTGGTGTGTGCTGGCATACTCTCTCTCTGTCTCCCCAAAGGACTTTTGTGGGGTCCTGTCCTCAGTCAGAGCATTCCCTGTGTGTGTGCGGTGTGTCGGTACGGCTGTGTCGACATGTTTGATGAGGAGGGTTACGTGGAGGCGGAGCAGGAACAGATAAGTGTGGTGTCGCCCCTGACGGGGCCGACACCGGAGTGGATGGATATGTGGAAGGTATTAACCGACAGTGTCAACTCCTTACATAAAAGTTTAGATGACGCAGCAGCCTTGGGACAGCCGGCATCTCAGCCTGCACCTGCCCAGGCGTCTCAGAGGCCATCAGGGGCTCATAAACGCCCGCTAGCTTAGATGGCAGACACAGATGTCGACACGGAGTCTGACTCCAGTGTAGATGAGGATGAGACAAATGCACAGTCCACAAGGGCCATCCGATGCATGATTACTGCAATGAAAAATGTATTGCACATTTCTGACATTAACCCGGTTACCACCAAAAGGGTATTTTGTTTGGGGAGAAAAAGCTGCCAGTGACTTTTCCCACATCTGATGAATTAAATGAATTGTGTGAAGAAGCGTGGTGTTCCCCTGATAAGAAACTAGTGATTTCTAAGAGGTTACTGATGGCGTACCCTTTCCCGGCAACGGACAGGTTACGTTGGGAAACATCCCCTAGGGTGGACAAGGCGCTCACACTCTTATCAAAAAAGGTGGCACTGCCGTCTCAGGATACGGCCGCCCTAAAGGAGCCTGCGGATAGAAAGCAGGAGGCTATCCTGAAGTCTGTATATACACACTCAGGTACTATACTGAGACCTGCTATTGCTTCAGCATGGATGTGTAGTGCTGCAGCAGCATGGTCTGATACCCTGTCAGACAACATTGATTCCCTCGACAGGGATACTATTTTGCTAACCATAGATCATATAAAGGACGTCGTCTTATATATGAGGGATGCACAGAGGGACATTTGCCGGCTGGCATCTAGAATTAACGCAATGTCCATTTCTGCCAGGAGAGTATTATGGACTCGGCAGTGGACAGGCGATGCTGATTCTAAAAGGCACATGGAGGTTTTGCCTTATAAAGGTGAGGAATTGTTTGGGGACGGTCTCTCGGACCTCGTATCCACAGCAACAGCTGGGAAGTCGACTTTTTTACCTCCGGTTCCCTCACAGCCTAAGAAAGCACCGTATTATCAAGTACAGTCCTTTCGGCCTCAGAAAGGCAAGCGGGTCAGAGGCGCATCCTTTCTGCCCAGAGGCAGGGGTAGAGGAAAGAAGCTGCACCAGGCAGCCAGTTCCCAGGAACAAAAATCCTTCCCTGCTTCCACTAAGTCCACCGCATGACGCTGGGGCTCCACAGGCGGAGCCAGGTGCGGTGGGGGCGCGTCTCCGGAACTTCAGCAACCAGTGGGTTCGCTCACAGGTGGATTTCTGGGCGGTACAAGTTGTCTCTCAGGGATACAAGCTCGAGGCGACTCCCCCTCGCCGTTACCTCAAATCAGCCTTGCCAGCTGCTCCCAGGGAAAGGGAGGTAGTACTGGCGGCTATTCACAAGCTGTACCTCCAGCAGGTGATAATCAAGGTTCCCCTCCTTCAACAGGGACGGGGTTACTATTCCACAATGTTTGTGGTTCCGAAACCAGACGGTTCGGTGAGACCCATTCTGAATTTAAAATCCTTGAACACTTATATAAGGAAGTTCAAGTTCAAAATGGAATCGCTCAGGGCGGTGATTGCAAGCCTGGAAGAGGGGGATTTTATGGTGTCACTGGACATCAAGGATGCTTACTTGCATGTCCCCATTTACCCACCTCACCAGGAGTATCTCAGGTTTGTGGTACAGGACTGTCATTACCAATTCCAGACGTTGCCGTTTGGTCTGTCCACGGTACCGAGAGTATTTACCAAGGTAATGGCCGAAATGATGATACTCCTTCGGAAGAAGGGAATCATAATTATCCCGTACTTGGACGATCTCCTTATAAGGGCGAGGTCCAAGGAGCAGTTGTTAGTCAGTGTAGCACTATCTCGGGAAGTGTTACAACAGCACGGCTGGATTCTGAATATCCCAAAGTCGCAGCTGATTCCTGCGACGCGTCTGCTGTTCTTGGGCATGATTCTGGACACAGAACAGAAGGTGTTTCTCCCGGGGGAGAAGGCCCAGGAATTGTCATCTCTAGTCAGGGACCTCCTGAAACCAAAACAGGTGTCGGTGCATCATTGCACGCGAGTCCTGGGAAAGATGGTGGCTTCTTACGAAGCAATTCCCTTCGGCAGATTCCATGCAAGGATCTTTCAGTGGGATCTGTTAGACAAATGGTCCGGATCGCATCTTCAGATGCATCGGTTGATCACCCTGTCCCCGAGGGCCAGGGTGTCTCTGCTGTGGTGGCTGCAGAGTGCTCATCTTCTCGAGGGCCGCAGATTCGGCATACAGGACTGGGTCCTGGTGACCACGGATGCAAGCCTCCGAGGATGGGGGGCAGTCACTCAGGGAAGGAACTTCCAAGGACAGTGGTCAAGTCAGGAGACGTCACTACACATAAATATACTGGAACTAAGGGCCATTTACAACGCCCTGAGTCAAGCAGAGCCCCTGCTTCAAAACCAACCGGTGCTGATTCAGTCAGACAACATCACGGCGGTCGCCCATGTAAACCGCCAGGGCGGCACAAGAAGCAGGATGGCGATGGCAGAAGCCACAAGAATTCTTCGATAGGCGGAGAATCACGTCCTAGCACTGTCAGCAGTGTTCATTCCGGGAGTGGACAACTGGGAAGCAGACTTCCGCAGCAGGCACGACCTCCACCCGGGAGAGTGGGGACTTCATCCAGAAGTCTTCACACTGATTGTAAATCGTTGGGAACGGCCACAGGTCAACATGATGGCGTCCCGCCTCAACAAAAAGCTAAAAAGATATTGCGCCAGGTCAAGGGACCCTCAGGCGATAGCTGTGGACGCCCTAGTGACACCGTGGGTGTACCAGTCGGTTTATGTGTTCCCTCCTCTTCCTCTCATACCCAAGGTACTGAGGATAATAAGAAAGAGAGGAGTAAGAACCATACTCATCGTTCCGGATTGGCCAAGAAGAACTTGGTACCCAGAACTACAAGAAATGATCTCAGAGGACCCATGGCCTCTGCTTCTCCGACAGGACCTGCTACAGCAGGGGCCCTGTCTGTTCCAAGACCTACCGCGGCTGCGTTTGACGGCATGGCGGTTGAACGCCGGATCCTAACGGAGAAGGGCATTCCAGATGAAGTGATTCCTACGCTGATAAAAGCTAGGAAGGATGTGACAGCAAAACATTATCACCGCATATGGCGAAAATATGTTACTTGGTGTGAGGCCAGGAAGGCCCCAACAGAGGAATTCCAGCTGGGTCGATTTCTGCACTTCTTACAGTCAGGGGTGACTATGGGCCTAAAATTGGGGTCCATAAAGGTCCAGATTTCGGCCCGATCTATTTTCTTTCAAAAAGAACTGGCTTCACTGCCTGAAGTTCAGACGTTTGTTAAGGGAGTGCTGCATATTCAGCCCCCTTTTGTGCCTCCAGTGGCACCTTGGGATCTTAACGTTGTTTTGGATTTCCTGAAATCCCACTGGTTTGAGCCGCTTAAGACCGTGGAGTTGAAGTATCTCACGTGGAAGGTGGTCATGCTGTTGGCCTTGGCTTCAGCTAGGCGCGTGTCAGAATTGGCGGCTTTGTCATGTAAAAGCCCATATCTGATTTTCCATATGGACAGGGCAGAATTGAGGACTCGTCCCCAATTTCTCCCAAAGGTGGTATCAGCGTTTCATTTGAACCAACCTATTGTGGTGCCTGCGGCTACTCGGGACTTGGAGGATTCCAAGTTGCTGGACGTAGTCCGGGCCCTGAAAATTTATGTTTCCAGGACGGCTAGAGTCAGAAAAACTGACTCGCTATTTATCCTGCATGCACCCAACAAGCTGGGTGCTCCTGCTTCAAAGCAGACTATTGCTCGCTGGATCTGTAGCACGATTCAGCTGGCACATTCTGCGGCTGGACTGCCGCATCCTAAATCAGTTAAACCCATTTCACAAGGAAGGTGTGCTCTTCTTGGGCGGCTGCCCGAGGGGTCTCGGCTTTACAGCTTTGCCGATCTGCTACTTGGTCGGGTTCAAACACATTTGCTAAATTCTACACGTTTGATACCCTGGCTGAGGAGGACCTTGAGTTTGCTCATTCGGTGCTGCAGAGTCATCCGCACTCTCCCGCCCGTTTGGGAGCTTTGGTATAATCCCCATGGTCCTTACGGAGTTCCCAGCATCCACTAGGATGTCAGAGAAAATAAGAATTTACTCACCGGTAATTCTATTTCTCGTAGTCTCGTAGTGGATGCTGGGCGCCCGTCCCAAGTGCGGACTCTCTGCAATACATGTATATAGTTATTGCTTAACTTAAGGGTTATTGTTATGAGCCATCTTTTGAATGAGGCTCAGTTTTTTGTTCATACTGTTAACTGGGTATAGTTATCACGAGTTGTACGGTGTGATTGGTGTGGCTGGTATGAGTCTTACCCTGGATTCCAAATCCATTCCTTGTTGTGTCAGCTCTTCCGGGCACAGTTTCCCTAACTGAGGTCTGGAGGAGGGGGATAGAGGGAGGAGCCAGTGCACACCAGATAGTACCTAATCTTTCTTTCTCTATCGTCCTAGTGGATGCTGGGGTTCCTGAAAGGACCATGGGGAATAGCGGCTCCGCAGGAGACAGGGCACAAAAGTAAAGCTTTCCGATCAGGTGGTGTGCACTGGCTCCTCCCCCTATGACCCTCCTCCAAGCCAGTTAGATTTTTGTGCCCGGCCGAGAAGGGTGCAATCTAGGTGGCTCTCCTAAAGAGCTGCTTAGAAAAGTTTAGCTTAGGTTTTTTATTTTACAGTGAGTCCTGCTGGCAACAGGATCACTGCAACGAGGGACTTAGGGGAGAAGAAGTGAACTCACCTGCGTGCAGGATGGATTGGCTTCTTGGCTACTGGACATCAGCTCCAGAGGGACGATCACAGGTACAGCCTGGATGGTCACCGGAGCCTTGCCGCCGGCCCCCTTGCAGATGCTGAAGTAAGAAGAGGTCCAGAATCGGCGGCAGAAGACTCCTCAGTCTTCTAAAGGTAGCGCACAGCACTGCAGCTGTGCGCCATTTTCCTCTCAGCACACTTCACACGGCAGTCACTGAGGGTGCAGGGCGCTGGGAGGGGGGCGCCCTGGGAGGCAAATGAATACCTATTTTGGCTAAAAATACCTCACATATAGCCTCCGGAGGCTATATGGAGATATTTAACCCCTGCCAGAATCCGTTAAGAGCGGGAGACGAGGCCGCCGAAAAAGGGGCGGGGCCTATCTCCTCAGCACACAGCGCCATTTTCCCTCACAGAAAGGCTGGAGGGAAGGCTCCCAGGCTCTCCCCTGCACTGCACTACAGAAACAGGGTTAAAACAGAGAGGGGGGGCACTAATTTGGCGTTAGAAATATATAAAAAAGATGCTATAAGGGAAAACACTTATATAAGGTTGTCCCTATATAATTATAGCGTTTTTGGTGTGTGCTGGTAAACTCTCCCTCTGTCTCTCCAAAGGGCTAGTGGGTCCTGTCCTCTATCAGAGCATTCCCTGTGTGTGTGCTGTGTGTCGGTACGTGTGTGTCGACATGTATGAGGACGATGTTGGTGAGGAGGCGGAGCAATTGCCTGTAATGGTGATGTCACTCTCTAGGGAGTCGACACCGGAATGGATGGCTTATTTAGGGAATTACGTGATAATGTCAACACGCTGCAAGGTCGGTTGACGACATGAGACGGCCGACAAACAATTAGTACCGGTCCAGACGTCTCAAAAACACCGTCAGGGGTTTTAAAACGCCCGTTTACTTTAGTCGGTCGACACAGACACAGACAGGGACACTGAATCCAGTGTCGACGGTGAATAAACAAACGTATTCCTTATTAGGGCCACACGTTAAAGGCAATGAAGGAGGTGTTACATATTTCTGATACTACAAGTACCACAAAAGAGGGTATTATGTGGGATGTGAAAAAACTACCGTAGTTTTTCCTGAATCAGATAAATTAAATAAAGTGTGTGATGATGCGTGGGTTCCCCCCGATAGAAAATTATGGGCGGTATACCTTTTCCCGCCAGAAGTTAGGGCGCGTTGGGAAACACCCCTTAGGGTGGATAAGGCGCTCACACGCTTATCAAAACAAGTGGCGGTACCGTCTATAGATAGGGCCGTCCTCAAGGACCAGCTGACAGGAGGCTGGAAAATATCATAAAAAGTATATACACACATACTGGTGTTATACTGCGACCAGCGATCGCCTCAGCCTGGATGTGCAGAGCTGGGGTGGCTTGGTCGGATTCCCTGACTAAAAATATTGATACCCTTGACAGGGACAGTATTTTATTGACTATAGAGCATTTAAAGGATGCATTTCTATATATGCGAGATGCACAGAGGGATATTTGCACTCTGGCATCAAGAGTAAATGCGATGTCCATATCTGCCAGAAGATGTTATGGACACGACAGTGGTCAGGTGATGCAGATTCCAAACGGCACAAAGGTGTATTGCCGTATAAAGGAAGAGGAGTTATTTGGGGTCGGTCCATCGGACCTGGTGGCCACGGCAACTGCTGGAAAATCCGCCGTTTTTACCCTAAGTCACATCTCTGCAGAAAAAGACACCGTCTTTTCAGCCTCAGTCCTTTCGTCCCTATAAGATCATATCTGCCCAGGGATAGAGGAAAGGGAAGAAGACTGCAGCAGGCAGCCCATTCCCAGGAACAGAAGCGTTCCACCGCTTCTGACAAGTTCTCAGCATGGCGCTGAGACCGTACAGGACCCCTGGATCCTACAAGTAGTATCCCAGGGGTACAGATTGGAATGTCGAGACGTTTCCCCTTCGCAGGCTCCTGAAGTCTGTTTTACCAAGGTCTCCCTCCGACAAGGAGGCAGTATGGGAAAAAATTCACAAGCTGTATTCCCAGCAGGTGATAATTAAATTACCCCTCCTACTACAAGAAAAGGGGTATTATTCCACACTATATTGTGGTACTGAAGCCAGAAGGCTAGGTGAGACTTATTCTAAAAAAAATTTTTTGAACACTTACAAAGGTTCAAATCAAGATGGAGTCACTCAGAGCAGTGATAACGAACCAGGAAGAAGGGGACTATATAGTGTCCCGGGACATCAGGGATGCTTACCTCTATGTCCCAAATTTGCCCTTCTCACTAAGGGTACCTCAGGTTCGTGGTGCAGAACTGTCACTATCAGTTTCAGACGCTGCCGTTTGGATTGTCCACGGCACCCCGGGTCTTTACCAAGGTAATGGCCGAAATGATGATTCTTCTTCGAAGAAAAGGCGTCTTAATTATCCCTTACTTGGACGATCTCCTCATAAGGGCATAGTCCAGGGAACAGTTGGAGGTCGGAGTAGCACTATCTCGGATACTGCTACAACAGCACGGGTGGATTCTAAATATTCCAAAATCGCAGCTGATCCCGACGACACGTCTGCTGTGCCTAGGGATGATTCTGGACACAGTCCAGAAAAAGGTGTTTCTCCCGGAAGAGAAAGCCAGGGAGTTATCCGAGCTAGTCAGGAACCTCCTAAAAACAGTGCATCATTGCACAAGGGTCCTGGTAAAAATGGTGGCTTCCTACGAAGCAATTCCATTCGGCAGATTTCACGCAAGAACTTTTTAGTGGGATCTGCTGGACAAATGGTCCGGATCGCATCTTCAGATGCATCAGCGGATAACCCTATATCCAAGGACAAGGGTGTCTCTCCTGTGGTGGTTATAGAGTGCTCATCTTCTAGAGGGCCGCAGATTCGGCATTCAGGATTGGATGCTGGTGACCACGGAGCCCAGCCCGAGAGGCTGGGGAGCAGTCACACAAGGAAAAAATTTCCAGGGAGTGTGATCAAGTCTGGAGACTTTTCTCCACATAAATATACTGGAGCTAAGGGTAAATTTATAATGCTCTAAGCTTAGCAAGACCTCTGCTTCAAGGTCAGCCGGTATTGATCCAGTGGGAAAAACATCACGGCAGTCGCCCACGTAAACAGACAGGGCGACACAAGAAGCAGGAGGGCAATGGCAAAAACTGCAAGGACTTTTCGCTGGGCGGAAAATCATGTGCTAGCACTGTCAGCAGTGTTTCATCCCGGGAATGGAAACTGGGAAGCAGACTTCCTCAGCAGGCACGACCTCCACCCGGGAGAGTGGAAACTTCATCGGGAAGTTTTTTTTTGTTTTTTTTCCACATGATTGTAAACCGTTGGGAAATACCAAAGGTGGACATGATGGCGTCCCGTCTGAACAAAAAACGGGACAGGTATTGCGCCAGGTCAAGAGACCCTCAGGCAATAGCTGTGGACGTTCTGGTAACACCGTGGGTGTACCAGTCGGTGTATGTGTTCCCTCCTCTGCTTCTCATACCTAAGGTGCTGAGAATTATAAGACGTAGAGGAGTAAGAACTATACTCATGGCTCCGGATTGGCCAAGAAGGACTTGGTACCCGGAACTTCAAGAGATGCTTACAGAGGTCTTATGGCCTCTGCCGCTAAGAACGGACTTGCTTCAGCAAGTACCATGTCTGTTCCAAGACTTACCGCAGCTGCGTTTGTCGGCATGGCGGTGGAAAGCCGGATCCTAAGGGAAAAAGGCATTCCGGAAGAGGTCATTCCTACCCTGGTCAAAGCCAGAAAGGAGGTGACCGCACAACATTATCACCACATGTGGCGAAAATATGTTGCGTGGTGTGAGGCCAGGAAGGCCCCACAAAGAAATTTCAACTCGGTCGTTTCCTGCATTTCCTGCAAACAGGAGTGTCTATGGGCCTCAAATTGGGGTCCATTAAGGTTCAAATTTCGGCCCTGTCGATTTTCTTCCAGAAAGAATTGGCTTCAGTTCCTGAAGTCCAGAAGTTTGTCAAGGGAGTATTGCATATACAACCCCCTTTTGTGCCTCCAGTGGCACTGTGGGATCTCAACGTAGTTCTGGGATTCCTCAAATCACATTGGTTTAAAACCAGTCAAATCTGTGGATTTGAAGCATCTCACATGAAAAGTGACCATGCTCTTGGCCCTGGCCTGGACCAGGCGAGGGTCAAATTGGTGGTTTTTTCTCAAAAAAGCCCATATCTGTTTGTCCATTCGGACAGGGCAGAGCTGCGGACTCGTCCCCAGTTCTCTCCCTAAGGTGGTGTCAGTGTTTCACCTGAACCAGCTTATTGTGGTGCCTTGCACCTACTAGGGACTTGGAGGACTCCAAGTTGCTAGATGTTGTCAGGGCCCTGAAAATATGTTCCAGGACGGCTGGAGTCAGGAAAACTGACTTGCTGTTATCCTGTATGCACCCAACAAACTGGGTGCTCTTGCTTCTAAGCAGACTATTGCTAGTTGGATGTGTAATACAATTCAGCTTGCACATTCTGTGGCAGGCCTGCCACAGCCAAAATATGTAAATGCCCATTCCACAAGGAAGGTGGGCTCATCTTGGGCGGGTGCCCGAGGGGTCTCGGCTTTACAACCTTGCCGAGCAGCTACTTGGTCAGGGGCAAACACGTTTGCTAAATTCTACAAATTTGATACCCTGGCTAAGGAGGACCTGGAGTTCTCTCATTCGGTGCTGCAGAGTCATCCGCACTCTCCCGCCCGTTTGGGAGCTTTGGTATAATCCCCATGGTCCTTTCAGGAACCCCAGCATCCACTAGGACGATAGAGAAAATAAGAATTTACTTACCGATAATTCTATTTCTCGGAGTCCGTAGTGGATGCTGGGCGCCCATCCCAAGTGCGGATTATCTGCAATACTTGTACATAGTTACAAAAATCGGGTTATTATTGTTGTGAGCCATCTTTTCAGAGGCTCCGCTGTTATCATACTGTTAACTGGGTTTAGATCACAAGTTGTACGGTGTGATTGGTGTGGCTGGTATGAGTCTTACCCGGGATTCAAAATTCCTCCCTTATTGTGTACGCTCGTCCGGGCACAGTACCTAACTGGCTTGGAGGAGGGTCATAGGGGGAGGAGCCAGTGCACACCACCTGATCGGAAAGCTTTACTTTTGTGCCCTGTCTCCTGCGGAGCCGCTATTCCCCATGGTCCTTTCAGGAACCCCAGCATCCACTACGGACTCCGAGAAATAGAATTATCGGTAAGTAAATTCTTATTTTTAGAGTGCCCAGTCTCCTGTGGAGCCCGTCTATTCCCCATGGTCCTTACGGAGTTCCCAGCATCCACTACGGACTACGAGAAATAGAATTACCGGTGAGTAAATTCTTATTTTTTGCTTTACTCGTAGCTCAGGCCCCATATTGTGGGGACACACATGTGTCCTGTTATTAACCACTAAAGCCATTTTGTGGACTGAACCAATATTCATGAGAATACTTTTGTGTCTCAGGGCGGCCAGTAAGTGTCACTGTTTCTTCCTTACATGATAGGTTGTATTCTCATGAATGTTGGCACATCCCTCAGAATGTCTGCCTCCTCTTTGTGTAGCAGTATTCGTTCTAGATCAACTAGAAAAGTATAGATGAAATTGTTGTAAATTCCCCATTTACATTGTACATGTTACCAAACTACAACTCCCATAAGCCTCGTGTAAACCCTGTTTGGCCGCTAGTTATCAGATCTCTTTTACAGTGGAACGGGAAGTCACTTTGCGAGGGTTCTTCTCTTGCAGAAGGAGACATGATGCAACGCGCCAATATACTAATCACAGAACTTTTTGATACCGAGCTTATTGGAGAGGGAGCTCTTCCTAGTTATGAACATGCTCAGCATAATCTCATGCAGGTAGGTGGTATTCCTACAAGCCAGATCTCACACAGTGCCTTCTGCAGCCCCAACTCTGTCAGTGTAGTGCTTTCTGTTATACAATCTGAACGTTTTTGTTAATCAGATGTATAAAATTCTTACAATCATGTTCACGTGTGACAGTTATACACACTTTGCTGATCTCAAGGCCGCAATCCACTGTAAAATAACAAGCAAATCCACGCTTAGACATTTTTAATACTTAAGCGGCAGCTGTAATATTACAGTAAAGTATTCTTAAGTCACTATATCAGATACTTATGTATGTTTCAGACAACTGATTTAGTCATCAATCTAATTAATCTTGCATATTTAACCATTAAGAAACCGGTCTCAAATTCTGAAATGCATTTTATTCAATTAAACAGTGTGTTACCCTATTATGTACCCTGTCATGGTTTATAACTGACAATTTCATATTGAGAACAGACTGGAGTTCTGTTTTAATATTAAGCTTATGACCTAAAGACACTTCTATAAATATATATATAGCTAGGGAGCAGCCTTATGTGTTTAACAGTCTCACTCTATGAAGCGCAGAGAGTCAGTTGGATCCCAGAGGTTGGAATGACCTACGGTAAGCCTGCAGTCTTGTCTATTTTAGCCAGTCTTATTCTTAAAACATAAAAGTAATTATTAGATCCCCATAGTGTATGGTGGGATCAGAATGACATGCGCAATAATGTATTTATTGCTGTTGGGCTTGACTTCGCCTGGGTTGTTTTTGGAATTTAATTTACCTATAATAAATTGCAAGGTTATAAAGTACCACCCAATCAGCTCCCAACTGTCACTTTTCAAACACAGTCTGTAACATGGCAGTTAGGAGCTGATTGGCTGGTACTTTATCACCGTGCAATTTATTGCTCTCCAAAGCTTGATATATATGAGCCAATAAGCATATACTGTACTCCGTGTACCTCGCTTGTCATTATCATGTTTTTGTTGCAATTTTATTTATGTGACTGGTGTTTTGCTGAATAATTGCTTTGTGCTAATGGTGATTGTCTGGCGCTACAGAATTTCTCCTGCAGGGTCCACACGGTATCCACAGGATAAACATTGGGATATGAGGTAGCGACAGCGGATTGGCACTAACGATCAAAGCTTTCGGCCTCCCAGATTGCATCGGGCCAGTCCCCTATATCCCCACCTCCTGGCTTAGGCAATTCAGTTTTTTGTTTGGTGCGGCAGGAGCCGGACCATGGTCAATGGGCTGCTGGTTTTTAGCAGCCATAAGCTTTTTATTATTATTTTTTTTTTATAGTCTTACTATTTTTTGAGCGATCTTTCTAAAAAGCACTGTAAACTATTGCTACTGTGCGACTATATAAGGTAATGCAGTAATATGTTTTTCCAACATACTTGAAATGTATCTGTAGTTGATTATGTGCTCATATTGCTTATTACACTAATGTATAACCTGTGACTGATTGCTAGTGTGATTGCTGACTTTACTATATTCTGTCAGTTTCTGTGTATTCTGATCCTCTATGCTGGTGCAAAGCAGGGAGGGATTGGATTGTTTGTCACTTTAACAAATTTTAAAGTGATTCCAGCCACAAATTGTGTAGTTAACACTGTACAGGTGTGTGGTTTATTTATCATGTATAAGAGAGGCAAGGGTGAGGAGGATACACTCTCCACAGCAGCACCAACACTCATTTCATGTTTGTCTTGCAAAGCCTAGTTAAGCTCTCAGGATCTGCTTCAAAATGGATAATGTGCAAACTGTTTTAGCTTTCACCAAAGCCTCCTGAATAAGCCGAGGCAGGCACAGGTTCAAGTTGAACCCCTATGGGCTACTTTTGCACAAACATTATCCAGTATAGCTGAGCGGATAATGCCAGCTCCTATACCAGGTAAAGGTTACCATATTAACCCTTACTTGCAACATTTCCCCTGTGGTTTATCACATCCAGTACAGGAATCTGCAGCCTCTCAACAAAAACAGTCTGATAGTCCGGTGGTAAGTAAATCACTTAGACATGATACAACATCTTCACAGTCTACACATGTTTCAGATGAGGACTTGTCGGAGGATGAGGACTCATCGCACTCCGGGTCTGCATACAGAGACGAGGATGAAGGCCTCAGCTCAGTAGACATACCTGAGCTAATTATTGCAATGAAAGCCAGTCTATCCTTAGAGGAAGCAGCAGAGCCTTTGTTAAAATCTAAGGCACCTATGTTTAAACGTCTCAAAACAGTTAGGACTGAATTTTCTGAGTCAGAACAGCTAAATGAAATTATGCAAGAGGCTTGGGTTACATCCAGTAAGAAGTTCAGAATCCAAAGAAATGGAATTCCTATTATCCTCTTCTGGCTGGGGACTGTTTAAAAAGGGAGGTGGCTCCCAAAGTAGATACGCATGTCATTCGATTGGTGCGAAAAATAAGATTTTACTTACCGATAAATCTATTTCTCGTAGTCCGTAGTGGATGCTGGGGACTCCGTCAGGACCATGGGGAATAGCGGCTCCGCAGGAGACAGGGCACAAAAGTAAAAGCTTTAGGATCAGGTGGTGTGCACTGGCTCCTCCCCCTATGACCCTCCTCCAAGCCTCAGTTAGGATACTGTGCCCGGACGAGCGTACACAATAAGGAAGGATTTTGAATCCCGGGTAAGACTCATACCAGCCACACCAATCACACTGTACAACCTGTGATCTGAACCCAGTTAACAGCATGATAACAGCGGAGCCTCTGAAAAGATGGCTCACAACAATAATAACCCGATTTTTGTAACAATAACTATGTACAAGTATTGCAGACAATCCGCACTTGGGATGGGCGCCCAGCATCCACTACGGACTACGAGAAATAGATTTATCGGTAAGTAAAATCTTATTTTCTCTGACGTCCTAGTGGATGCTGGGGACTCCGTCAGGACCATGGGGATTATACCAAAGCTCCCAAACGGGCGGGAGAGTGCGGATGACTCTGCAGCACCGAATGAGAGAACTCCAGGTCCTCTTTAGCCAGGGTATCAAATTTGTAGAATTTTACAAACGTGTTCTCCCCCGACCACGTAGCTGCTCGGCAGAGTTGTAATGCCGAGACCCCTCGGGCAGCCGCCCAGGATGAGCCCACCTTCCTTGTGGAATGGGCCTTGACAGATTTAGGCTGTGGCAGGCCTGCCACAGAATGTGCAAGTTGAAATGTGCTACAAATCCAACGAGCAATCGTCTGCTTAGAAGCAAGAGCACCCAGTTTGTTGGGTGCATACAGGATAACAGCGAGTCAGTTTTCCTGACTCCAGGCCGTCCTGGAAACCTATATTTTCAGGGCCCTGACAACATCTAGCAACTTGGAGTCCTCTAAGTCCCTAGTAGCCGCAGGTACCACAATAAGCTGGTTCAGGTGAAACGCTGACACCACCTTAGGAAGAAACTGGGGACGAGTCCGCAGCTCTGCCCTGTCCGAATGGACAATCAGATATGGCTTTTGTGAGACAAAGCCGCCAATTCTGACACTCGCCTGGCCGAGGCCAGGGCCAACAGCATGGTCACTTTTCATGTGAGATATTTCAAATCCACAGATTTGAGCGGTTTAAAATGTGATTTGAGGAATCCCAGAACTACGTTGAGATCCCACAGTGCCACTGGAGGCACAAAAAGGGGGTTGTATATGCAATACTCCCTTGACAAACTTCTGGACTTCAGGAACTGAAGCCAATTCTTTCTGGAAGAAAATTGACAGGGCCGAAATTTGAACCTTAATGGACCCCACTTTGAGGCCCATAGACACTCCTGTTTGCAGGAAATGCAGGAATCGACCGAGTTGAAATTTCTTCGTGGGGCCTTCCTGGCCTCACACCACGCAACATATTTTCGCCACATGTGGTGATAATGTTTTGCGGTCACCTCCTTCCTGGCTTTGACCAGGGTAGGAATGACCTCTTCCGGAATGCCTTTTTCCCTTAGGATCTGGCGTTCCACCGCCATGCCGTCAAACGCAGCCGCGGTAAGTCTTGGAACAGACCTGGTACTTGCTGAAGCAAGTCCCTTCTTAGCGGCAGAGGCCATGAGTCCTCTGTGAGCATTTCTGGAAGTTCCGGGTGCCACGTCCTTCTTGGCCAATCCGGAGCCACGAGTATAGTTCTTACTCCTCTACGTCTTATAATTCTCAGTACCTTGGTTATGAGAAGCAGAGGAGGGAACACATACACCGACTGGTACACCCACGGTGTTACCAGAACGTCCACAGATATTGCTTGAGGGTCTCTTGACCTGGCGCAATACCTGTCCAGTTTTTTGTTCAGGCGGGACGCCATCATGTCCACCTTTGGTCTTTCCCAACGGTTCACAATCATGTGGAATACTTCCCGATGAAGTCCCCACTCTCCCGGGTGGAGGTCGTGCCTGCTGAGGAAGTCTGCTTCCCAGTTGTCCACTCCCGGAATGAACACTGCTGACAGTGCTATCACATGATTTTTCGCCCAGCGAAGAATCCTTGCAGTTTCTGCCATTGCCCTCCTGCTTCTTGTGCCGCCCTGTCTGTTTACGTGGGCGACTGCCGTGATGTTGTCCCACTGGATCAATACCGGCTGACCTTGAAGCAGAGGTCTTGCTAAGCTTAGAACATTGTAAATTGCCCTTAGCTCCAGTATATTTATGTGGAGAGAAGTCTCCAGACTTGATCACACTCCCTGGAAAAAATTTTTCCTGTGTGACTGCTCCCCAGCCTCTCAGGCTGGCATCCGTGGTCACCAGGACCCAGTCCTGAATGCCGAAACTGCGGCCCTTTAGTAGATGAGCACTCTGCAGCCACCGCAGAAGAAACACCCTTGTCCTTGGAGACAGGGTTATCCGCTGATGCATCTGAAGATGCGATCCGGACCATTTTTCCAGCAGATCCCACTGAAAAGTTCTTGCGTGAAATCTACCGAATGGAATCGCTTCGTAAGAAGCCACCATTTTTCCCAGGACCCTTGTGCAATGATGCACTGACACTTTTCCTGGTTTTAGGAGGTTCCTGACTAGCTCGGATAACTCCCTGGCTTTCTTCTCCGGGAGAAACACCTTTTTCTGGACTGTGTCCAGAATCATCCCTAGGAACAGCAGACGTGTCGTCGGAAACAGCTGCGGTTTTGGAATATTTAGAATCCACCCGTGCTGTCGTAGAACTACTTGAGATAGTGCTACTCCGACCTCCAACTGTTCTCTGGACCTTGCCCCTATCAGGAGATCGTCCATTTTCTTTGAAGAAGAATCATCATTTCGGCCATTACCTTGGTAAGGACCCGGGGTGCCGTGGACAATCCAACCGGCAGCGTCTGAAACTGATAGTGACAGTTCTGTACCACGAACCTGAGGTACCCTTGGTGAGAAGGGCAAATTGGGACATGGAGGTAAGCATCCCTGATGTCCCGGGACACCATATAGTCCCCTTCTTCCTGGTTCGCTATCACTGCTCTGAGTGACTCCATCTTGATTTGAAGCTTTGTATGTAAGTGTTCAACTATTTCAGATTTAGAATAGGTCTCACCGAGCCGTCTGGCTTCAGTACCACAATATAGTGTGGAATAATACCCCTTTCCTTGTTGTAGGAGGGGTACTTTGATTATCACCTGCTGGGAATATAGCTTGTGAATTGTTTCCACTACTGCCTCCCTGTCGGAGGGAGACGTTGGTAAAGCTGACTTCAGGAACCTGCGAGGGGGAGACGTCTCGAATTTCCAATCTGTACCCCTGGGATACTACTTGTAGGATCCAGGGGTCCACTTGCGAGTGAGCCCACTGCGTGCTGAAACTCTTGAGACGACCCCCCCCCCCCCCCACCGCACCTGAGTCCGCTTGTACGGCCCCAGCGTCATGCTGAGGACTTGGCAGAAGCGGTGGAGGGCTTCTGTTTTTGGGAATGGGCTGCCTGCTGCAGTCTTCTTCCCTTTCCTCTATCCCATGGCAGATATGACTGGCCTTTTGCCCGCTTGCCCTTATGGGGACGAAAGGACTGAGGCTGAAAAGACGTTGTCTTTTCTCCTTTATACGGCAATACTTCCATGTGCCGTTTGGAATCTGCATCACCTGACCACTGTCGTGTCCATAAACAACTTCTGGCAGATATGGACATCGCACTTACTCTTGATGCCAGAGTGCAAATATCCCTCTGTGCATCTCGCATATATAGAAATGCATCCTTTAAATGCTCTAAAGTCAATAAAATACTGTCCCTGTCAAGGGTATCAATATTTTCAGTCAGGTAATCCGACCAAGCCACCCCAGCGCTGCACATCCAGGCTGAGGCGATCGCTGGTCGCAGTATAACACCAGTATGTGTGTATATACTTTTTAGGATATTTTCCAGCCTCCTATCAGCTGGCTCCTTGAGGGCGGCCCTATCTGGAGACGGTACCGCCACTTGTTTTGATAAGCGTGTGAGCGCCTTATCCACCCTAAGGGGTGTTTCCCAATGCGCCCTAACTTCTGGCGGGAAAGGGTATACCGCCAATAATTTTCTATCGGGGGAAACCCACGCATCATCACACACTTCATTTAATTTATCTGATTCAGGAAAAACTACAGGTAGTTTTTTCACACTCCACATAATACCCTTTTTTGTGGTACTTGTAGTATCAGAAATATGTAACACCTCCTTCATTGCCCTTAACAAGTAACGTGTGGCCCTAAAGGAAAATACGTTTGTTTCTTCACCGTCGACACTGGAGTCAGTGTCCGTGTCTGTGTCTGTGTCGACCGACTGAGGTAAAAGGACGTTTTAACGCCCCTGACGGTGTTTGAGACGCCTGGACAGGTACTAATTGGTTTGCCGGCCGTCTCATGTCGTCAACCGACCTTGCAGCGTGTTGACATTATCACGTAATTCCTTAAATAAGCCATCCATTCCGGTGTCGACTCCCTAGAGAGTGACATCACCATTACAGGCAATTGCTCCGCCTCCTCACCAACATCGTCCTCATACATGTCGACACACACGTACCGACACACAGCACACACACAGGGAATGCTCTGATAGAGGACAGGACCCCACTAGCCCTTTGGGGAGACAGAGGGAGAGTTTGCCAGCACACACCAAAAACGCTATAATTATACAGGGACAACCTTTATATAAGTGTTTTTCCCTTATAGCATTTTAATATATATAGTCATATCGCCAAATAAGTGCCCCCCCTCTCTGTTTTAACCCTGTTTCTGTAGTGCAGTGCAGGGGAGAGCCTGGGAGCCTTCCCACCAGCATTTCTGTGAGGGAAAATGGCGCTGTGTGCTGAGGAGAATAGGCCCCGCCCCCTTTTCGGCGGGCTTCTTCTCCCGTTTTTCTGAGACCTGGCAGGGGTTAAATACATCCATATAGCCCCCAGGGGCTATATGTGATGTATTTTTAGCCAGAATAAGGTACTATCATTGCTGCCCAGGGCGCCCCCCCCAGCGCCCTGCACCCTCAGTGACCGCTGCTATGAAGTGTGCTGACAACAATGGCGCACAGCTGCAGTGCTGTGCGCTACCTTATGAAGACTGAAAAGTCTTCTGCCGCCGGTTTCTGGACCTCTTCACTTTTCGGCATCTGCAAGGGGGTCGGCGGCGCGGCTCCGGGACGAACCCCAGGGTGAGACCTGTGTTCCGACTCCCTCTGGAGCTAATGGTGTCCAGTAGCCTAAGAAGCCAATCCATCCTGCACGCAGGTGAGTTCACTTCTCTCCCCTAAGTCCCTCGATGCAGTGAGCCTGTTGCCAGCAGGACTCACTGAAAATAAAAAACCTAACAAAACTTTTACTCTAAGCAGCTCTTTAGGAGAGCCACCTAGATTGCACCCTTCTCGGCCGGGCACAAAAATCTAACTGAGGCTTGGAGGAGGGTCATAGGGGGAGGAGCCAGTGCACACCACCTGATCCTAAAGCTTTTACTTTTGTGCCCTGTCTCCTGCGGAGCCGCTATTCCCCATGGTCCTGACGGAGTCCCCAGCATCCACTAGGACGTCAGAGAAATCTACATTACCTCTGCTTTCAACATCATTAAATGATGTCACGGATAGGAAAATAGATGGTTTTCTAAAAAAAACATTTTTTCGCTTTGTCTGGGGCAATCATAAGACCAGCCATGACTTCAGCCTTGATCGCAACAGCAGTGGCAGCCTGGGCTGATGCAGTGGAGGATGATCTTTCATTGGCATCTACAGAGCAAAAATCCCATATTGCACATATTAAACAGGCGGCTATTTTTATGGAAGAAGCAGCCTTGGAGAGTACTATTGCCTCTCAAGCACCAGCTTCAGCAGTAGCAACTCGTAGAGCAACTTGGCTACGTACATGGAAAGCTGACTCAGAATCTAAGAAGGTTCTAGATTCTTTGGAATCAGAAGCAGACTCCAAGAAAGTGAAGTTTCCTTCCACATACAAATCCAGGCCTAGATTTCCAGCTTTTCAGCCCTTTTTAGACTCAAGGAAAAGCAAAAGGAAAGGGTTATGGCAAACAGTCTCAATCTGACAAGTCTGGTAAGACTAAAAAGCATTGGGCTACCAAAGGGCCGGCTTCCAAGTCAGAAGATAAGCCATCAGACTGATGGTGCGGGCCTCCACCTGGGGCATCCTAGGGTGGGAGGCTATTTCATTTTGCACAGATCTGGCAGCAGTCCACAACGGATGCCTGGGTGCAAGAAGCGGCATCTCACAGTTATGCGTTTGCCTTCAGGAAACACCCTCCTCAAAGGTTTTTTTGTACCAGCCTGATTTCAGTGGAAACGAAGGCCAGGGCTTTGCAAGAGGCAGTTCAGATGTTGCTTCAGTCAGGAGTGATAATTCCAGTTGCTCCTGCACATTGAGGACAAGGTTTTTCTTCCAAACTGTTGGTTCAGAAGCCAAATGGGTCATTCCAGCCCATACTCAATCTCCAGGTGCTAAACATTTGGGTGCCTCGGTTTCATATGGAGACTTTACGTTCCATTATTTTGGCCATGGAGCTGGTGGATTTTATAGCATCCATGAATATCCAGGATGCTTACCTACATGTACATCTCAGGTTTGCTATCCTCCAACCTTTTGGACTGGGTACAGCTCCCAGAGTGTTCACCAAAGTCATGTTGGTTATGGCGGCTTATCTCCGTCGGCAGGGAATAAGAATTTTTCTATACCTCGACGACTTATTAATCCTGTCACAGAATTTCTTCAGTGTCATCTGCAATACACAATAGCTTGTTTGCAGAGACACAGTTGGTTCATAAATTGGGCAAAGTCATCCCTGGTTCCATCACAACGGATGACTCACTTGGGGGCTGTGTTGGATTTGAGTCTTCAGAGAGTAATTTTACCTCTGAACAAAATATCCAAAATTCAGTCAAGGATTCAGGAGCTGCTACACAGTCAGAGGGTATCAATTCACGCAGCAATGCATGTGATGGGATATATGATGTCAACACTCGACATGGTGGAGTATGCTCAATTCCATTCAAGGTCTCTGCAACGTCTGATCCTTTCCAGATGGAATAAGTTACATCAGACAATGAAAACACAGACTATGGTACTTCCATAGTAAGGAGGTCATTAGCCTGGTGGCTACAGACATCCCATCTGGACAAAGGAAGACCCTTTTGGATATCAGATTGGGAAGTTCTGACAACGGATGCCAGTCTTCAGGGCTGGGAGCAGTGTCAGGAAGAAGTTGCTTCCATGGGCAGTGGAACATGGAAGAAAGTAGCCTGCCAATAAATATATTGGAACTTCGGGCCATATATATGGCACTCCTTCAGGCAAAGGACATCCTCCAGGGGAAACCAGTTCAAATTCGCTCGGACAATGCGACGGCAGTAGTGTACCTCAATCATCAGGTAGGAACGCACAGCCAAAAAGCAATGAAGGAGGTAAGTCACACGTTAAGGTGGGCATAGCTTCATCATCCAGCCTTGTCCACAGTATTCATTCCTGGAGTCCTAAACTAGGAAGTGGATTTTCTCAGTTCACACGCCATTCACGCAAAAGAATGGGCTTTACACCCCGAGGTCTTCCAGACTCTGGTAGACAAGTGGGGGTTACCGGAGATAGATCTCATGGCGTCCCGTCAGAACAACAAAGTTCCCACATACGGGTCAATAAAAAGGATCTCAGAGTAACCTTTGTGGATGCCGTGTCAGTGAGATGGGACTTTCATCTGGGCTATGTGTTTCCACCGATCGCCCTGTTACCCAGGGTGATACGAAAAGTAAAACAAGGAAAGGGCGCCGTGATACTAATAGCTCCGTCTTGGCCCAGAAGACATTGGTACACAGATCTACATAGGCTGTCGATGGATGCTCCATTCCTACTCCCTCAATATCCAGATCTACTGTCCCAGGGTCCTTGCTATTACAAGCATCTGGATCGACTGTCTTTGACGGCGTGACTCTTGAGACTTCCTTCCTGAAAGCAACAGGATTCTCACAACAGGTAATTCAAACAATGCTCAGAGCAAGTAAACCATCCTCAGCTCGCATTTATCACCGAATATGGCAAGCCTATATACAATGGTGCGGTGACCGTAAGTTTGATCTAGGTCTTTCAGAGTTTCCAGAGTCCTAGCATTCCTTCAGGCAGGAATGGACAGAGGTCTACGGGTGGCTTCTTTGAGAGTTCAGGTGTTAGCATTGACTGTATGGTTTCAAAAGAAAATTGCTAACCTACAGGATGTTCGCACTTTCTTCCAGGGAATGTTTCACATCCAACCTCCTTTTGTTCCTCCTGCAGTGGCTTGGGATTTAAATTTAGTCCTGAAGGCGCTTCAAGTTTCTCCATTTGAACCACTAAAGCAAGTGGATCTTAAATGGCTGACAGCTAAAGTTCTCTTTCTGCTGGCTATTGCTTCAGCTAGAAGAGTTTCAGATTTAGGGGCAATAATATGTCGCCCTCCTTTTATGATTTTTCATCCAGATAGAGTGGTTCTCAGAATCAAATTTGGGTATCTTCCTAAGGTGCTATATAAATTCCACCTTAACGAAGAAATTGTAGTCCTGGCCTTTCAAGGGCCGGACCTTTCTGCGGGAGATGCATCGTTGGACGTAGTCCGTGCTTTAAGGATCTACGTGGATCATACCAGTGCCATAAGAAAAACAGGCACTCTCTTTGTTCTCTACTGATTTCACAAGAAAGGATGGCCTACTGACAAGCAGACACTGGCGAGGTGGCTTTGGATGACAATTTCAGAAGCATATTTTTAAGCTGATCTCCCTGTACCGGCTAATGTCTCTGCTCACTCTACTCGTAAGGTAGGTCCATCATGGGCAGCACAACGTGGTGCTAAAGCTGAACAGATATGTAAGGCAGCCACATGTTCTTCCATTAACACATTAATTAGACATTATGCCTTTGATACCTTTGCCTCTCAGGATGCTGAATTCGGGCGAAGGATTCTCCTGTCCAATCAGGAGCGTCCCCACCACTAACTTTGCTTTGGGACATCCCAATGTTTATCCTGTGGATAACCTGTGGACCCTGCAGGAGAAATAATGGTTATGGTAGACTAACCGTTGATAACTCTATATCTCCTAAGTTCACAGTATCCACAGGGATCCCACCCTGATGCACCTGATTTGATGATCGTTTTACTCACTAACCTCTTCCTTCTTGTACGGAAGGGTGTGCATATGTGTTCTTCTCGCCTGCTTAGGGCTCTATGATGCCCTACCTTGAGCTTTGGAAAATAACTGAATTGCCTGAGCCAGGAGGTGGGGATATAGGATACGGGCCCAGTGCATTCTGTGAGGCCGAAAGCTTTGATCGTTGGTGCCAATCCTCTGTCGCTACCTCATATCCCAGTGTTTATCCTGTGGATACTGGGAACTTAGGAGAAATAGAGTTATCAACGGTAAGTCTACCATAACGATTATTTGTGGAACCATACAATTAATGAGGATTACAATGATGGAATTAGACTTTAAGTGGGGAATTCAAATGTTTGAATAGTCGGTTGGGTGTCTGTTTTTTCCTGTCTATTAGATAGGAAAAAACAGACACCCAACTGACTTTTCAAACATTTGAATTCCCCCTCCCCAAGGCTGCAGATATCTTAATATGAAAGCTCCTTCTTTTAATATTAAAGACATTCATTCACATGTCCTTTCCCATATTGTATATACCTCCATCTGCTCCATTTATGTTGTTATAGCCTTATGCAAGATGCTATTTCAGTATAAATTGTGAACACTTCTGTTCTACGCAGTGAACACCCCTCCTTTATTTTCCTCATCCCACAGACGCAGTGGGAGGCGGTTCCTCACAGGGCCACTGTTTATGCCCAGTTGGTGGAGTCTCGCAGGCTCTGGAGTTGGAATAAGCTATTCCCATTACAGTTGGACTCCAGCACCATCCAGCCACCACCTGAAATGCAGAGCTGCCCTGGGGCCCCCTCAGTTTGTGATGTCCAGCTGAGCCAGCTAAACCCAGGTGACTTCAAATCACTCAGTGACGTCATGGTCATCTTCAGGTGAGGAATCAGATTTCATTTACTGCTATGTTCATTATAAGGGCATCTTGTGCACTTCCTGATGCATTTATAAAGATATTAGGTTAATAACCACATAAATATGTAAAGCTACAGGCCGATGATTCTATTCTGATTATTCTGTTTGTACTCTACAATACACTATATTTTATTTTTAATTTTTATTTAGACCTCGTTGTTCTAGAATTAAAATTCCTGATGCATCTATATTAAGAGAATTAGAGAAATTCCTTATCGATATCTATCATTTGTTCGTTTTTCCCCTCAGAGTTGATTTCAGCCAGCAGGTCAGCAGTTCTGCAGCCTCTCATCCTGTCAGCTTTACATCTATCACTAGTGGAGCAGCCCAAGTGGTCCTGTCATGGTGGGATATTGACATGGATCCTGAAGGGACGATTAATTGCAGCATGAAGCCGAGCTGGCTGTATTCCTCCCTTCATCCTGTCCCTGTAAGGAACAGAGCTCCTAAAGCCTGCAGTCAAATGTTGTGTGAGATATTTGTAGATGAATGCAAAATGTTGCTAATGAGTTTCTATGATAATTCAGGCATAATAGCAAAATATATGCTATTATGCCTGATGGTATTAATCATCCTAATGGTATTTTAGGATTAACAAAAAGGTCATAATTAGAAACTTGGATATATGCATTGCAGTTTCATATACTCTACAAGTATGTGGGCACAGGGACATCACACATATGTGCTTCTTGAACATCTTTATTTAAAAAACTTTCCATTAAAATGTTGTCTGTTACCCCTTTTGCTAGTATAACACCCTCCTGTCTTCTAGATAGGCTTTTCATTAGAATTTGGAACACGATTACCGTAAATTTTCATCCGTTCAGAAATGAAACATTTGCAAGGTCAGGCAGTGATGTTGCCCGATAAGGCTTGCCTCCGAGTCAGGATTCCAGTTTACAGTAGAGCTGTTCGGTAGGGTTGAGGAAACATTTCTGTATGGATCACTCAGGTTCTACCACACCTCTTTTTGATGGCCCTCACTTGGTGTACAAGGGCATTTTCATGCTGAAATAGGAAAGGGCCTTTCACAAACTGTTGCCACAAAGTTAGAAGCACACGATACTGTAGCGTGGCATTGTATGCTGTAATATTAAGAGGTAGTTTGGAGCCCTGTAGTGAGTATTCCAACTCAAGCCAATGATTTTTATGTGCTTCAGCGGTCTCATTCTGTGAACTTGTGAGGCCTATAGCTGTGTGGGTTCTAGATATTTCTATTTCACAGTAACAGACTAAGGCAGCTCTATTAAGGCAGACATTTGTCAAACTGACTTGTGGAAAGGCTTTGGTATGATATACCTATGGACGGGATGCCGGCGGTTATAATACCAACAGTGGCATCCCGTCCACCCGAATACCAAGAGCCTCCCCTGCCCCCTACCCTAACCCACCGTTGTGGGTACCTAACCCTACCCGGTGGTGCCTAACCCTCCCTGGTTGTGCCTAATCCTAATCCTCCCTTCCCTGCTGCCAGAACCTAATCCTCCCCGCTTGGTGCCTAAACCTAACCTTCCCTTGTAAGTGCCTATCCTTAACCCCTCCTCCCCGGTACCTAACCATACCCTTCTCGTTCCTGCACCCTAACCCTTACCCCCCTTCTAATGCCTAAACCATAATCCCCCACTTCCCGCTAAATGATTGTTCGGGGTTCCAGGCGTCAGTATTTTGATGCTGGGATAGAGACCACCGTCTGGATTTTGATGCCGGCATTATGCCACCGGTTGTGATTCCAGTGTCGGTATTTCGACCGTCCGGCAGCATTTTAACTACATCCTTTGGAAAGGTAGCATCCTATGTGAGTGCATTGTTTATCATCACTGTTAAGAAACTCTGCTCTTACCATTGTCTAAGTATCTGTCTTGCCACCATCACCCCCAACATATCACCACTGCTTTCTGGCACATGAGTGGAGAGGTCACTATCTCCTAAAAGATCAGGACCTCCATCTTCTGAAACAGTCTACAGCAGTGTAAGCATTCTGATGATATGATGTGATTGGTTATTATGTTAGTTGCGTATGGATACACAGGAGGTGACAATTTATAACACAAAGGTGCAATGACCAAAGTCAAATGTTTCTTTATATAGACGTAGGGGTAAATTTACTAAGGTGGGAGTTCTTTAGAACTGGTGATGTTGCCCATAGCAACCAATCAGATTCTATCTATTATCTTCTGTCAGCAGCTAGATAAATGCTAAGTAGAATCTACAGTATGAGCAACATCACCAGTTCTAAAAAAAAACTCCCACCTTAGTAAATTTCCCCCATATGGCTTCTTTTTTTAATATAGAAAATAAAAATACTGGTGGTGAACAAGTATTTCACTTTGCTTAGGATTTGTTTTTAGCACTAGTTCTACGGTTTATACTTTTTTCATCAGATTGTTTTGAGTGTTTTCAATTATACACAATTATTTGATTCTCTTGCGTTGTTTGATAGTGAATTAATGGTGTCACTCAGTGTGTGACACTCGATGTCTTTTTCTTCACTTGCGTTAGTGGAGAGACCACTGGATGCAGTGTGTGTACTTCTTACCGGAGGAGAAGAAGGTTGCGCAGGGGGAGGAGCTTTGTCTCACTGCTCACCAGGACGATTACTGCATATGGTACAGCCTTACAAAGCCTAGGTAACTGTTATTTCATTTTGTCAACTAAATTAGAAATTCATGTCGGCTAGACGTGTCCAAAGGTAAACGTAATATTATCTCAGATATTCAGCTCCCAATCAGCTTTATTGTGGAATCATTACAGAAATCATAATTTATTGTTCCAGGATTGGTAATAGTTCTTCAACTGCTTCTTCTTTGTTACATTTAATGTCTATATGCGTTTTAGGTGATCCCCTGAAAGGATTCTTGTAGATTCAACTAACTGTGTCATATGTTTATTGATATACAAGAAGTGGGCAGTCTTGCTCACTACAGCCAGTCAGAGCCCAAGCCCTATTGAGCCCGCATGCCCGCCAGCCGCTCACATTCACCCCACCCCCCCGCCTACCTCCACTGACAGGGTACCATTCCAGGCGGTAGATGGACCGTTTTCTGGCGGTCCCGGCCCCGGGAAAACGGCAGCGCCAGTATATTGTAAATATACCCCTAAGTGTTCAACCATGTAGATTTTTTTTTTTTAATGTACAATTTGACACTGAAAAATTAGTCTGAATGGTTTATAACATTACCTCTATCTCTTTTGCACCAGTTTTCAGAAATGTTCCCAGATATATAGAATTAAATTTTAGCCAAGATGCTAATGGGTAGAGAACATGGCCGGGTGTAACATTTAATGGCTTGGTTTCTATATTGCAGTGCAGAGGAGGGCAGGCCGGCCTTCTTGCAGCATCCTGCTTGTCGCTGTGGCGCTCACATCAATTGGAACCGTCCACGGTTTGGGGAGCTGAATGATCAGAGCAGAATGGGGAAGTACAAAAAAGCCCTGAAGAAGGTGAGGAATGCGGCCTGCTGGGTGGTCTTCTGTTTGCCGGCGGTCGGGCTCCCGGCGCTCAGTATACCGGCGCCGGGAGCCCGACAGCCGGCATACCGACAATTATTTTCCCTCGTGGGGGTCCACGACCCCCATAGAGGGAGAATAAAATAGTGTGGCGCGCCACCGTGCCCGTAGCGTGGCGAGCGCAGCGAGCCCGCAAGGGGCTCATTTGCGCTCGCCAAGCTGTCGGTAAGCCGGCGGTCGGGCTCCCGGCGCCGGGATGCTGGTCGCCGGGAGCCCGACCGCCGGCCAGCCGTAGTGAACCCGGCCTGCTTTGTTGGTTATTGTAGTTTCTCAATACTTCTCACGCAACCACTTGTAAACACTGGCATATTGTTTTTTTTAACATTGTATGTATTATACTGTATGTTGGATCTCCACTCTGAGACGGTATGTGCTATAAGAAAATACTGTTACTGAGAACCACGCAGGTATTACTAAAGTGACATTCCTTGGTTGTTTGTCTTCTCTGTAGATCCTGACGCCAAGTTCGGTCTGTCTGTGTGTGAGTGATGGAAGTTTAGTCCCCCTGCTGGCTCATTCTGTAGGAGCAGCTCAGGTACCATTACTCATTCTTTAGTAGCCAGAAGAGGTTTATACCTTCATTGCCAGATTATTATTTTTAGTTATATCCATTATCTGGTTTTATAAGATGAAACTACACGCCGGTCCTGTCCAGTTTCTAAATATTGTATTACTCTGATGCACTTGTGAAACATTTGTAGTCTAGCGTCACATTGATATGTGTACTGTAATCAATGCATTCCTATTTCTAGGTATACACAGTGGAGTCTTCGTCTATGTCTCAGCATCTCATGGAGAAGGTAAGTGTTGTTAAGTGTGTCGTTGGTGAAACTATCTTAGCAATATCAGAAAAAAACAGCTATCATCTCTGACAGCCGCACCTGATCAGGGTCAGTTTCAGTTCTCTTGGCACAGCAGGTTGGCCTTACAAAAGTTACTATAGTATTATTTTATTGTGTATTGTGATCCTTTTATTAGCATTATTCCTGCTAAAATCACATTACACAAATTCATCTCACATGTAAACAGAAGGAAGATTTGATCAAGTAATGTTTCTCTAACGTCCTAGTGGATGCTGGGGACTCTGTAAGGACCATGGGGAATAGACGGGCTCCACAGGAGACTGGGCACTCTAAGAAAGAATTAGTACTACTGGTGTGCACTGGCTCCTCCCTCTATGCCCCTCCTCCAGACCTCAGTTAGAATCTGTGCCCGGAAGGAGCTGGGTGCATTTTAGTGAGCTCTCCTGAGCTTGCTATTAAGAAAATATTTTAGTTAGGTTTTTTTATTTTCAGAGAGCTTCTGCTGGCAACAGACTCTCTGCTACGTGGGACTGAGGGGAGAGAAGCAAACCTACTAACTGCGGCTAGGTTGCGGTTCTTAGGCTACTGGACACCATTAGCTCCAGAGGGTTCGAACACAGGAACTTAACCTTGGTCGTCCGTTCCCGGAGCTGCGCCGCCGTCCCCCTCGCAGAGCCAGAAGACAGAAGCCGGCGGATGAAGCAAGAAGACGTCAAAATCGGCGGCAGAAGACTCCTGTCTTCACATGAGGTAGCGCACAGCACTGCAGCTGTGCGCCATTGCGCCCACACTAACCCACACACTCCGGTCACTGTAGGGTGCAGGGCGCAGGGGGGGGCGCCCTGGGCAGCAATTGAGTACCTCCTGGCAAAAGCAGCATATATACAGCTGGGCACTGTATATATGCATGAGCCCCCGCCATTTTTTACACCAAATCGCGGGACAGAAGCCCGCCGCTGAGGGGGCGGGGCTTCTTCCTCAGCACTCACCAGCGCCATTTTCTCTCCACAGCTCCGCTGAGAGGAAGCTCCCCAGGCTCTCCCCTGCAGACTCACGGTAGAAAGAGGGTAAAAAGAGAGGGGGGGCACATAAATTTAGCGCAATAATCATATATACAGCAGCTACTGGGTAAACACTAAGTTACTGTGTGATTCCTGGGTCATATAGCGCAGGGGTGTGTGCTGGCATACTCTCTCTCTGTCTCTCCAAAAGGCCTTGTGGGGGTCCTGTCCTCATATAGAGCATTCCCTGTGTGTGTGGTGTGTCGGTACGCTTGTGTCGACATGTTTGACGAGGAGGGCTATGTGGAGGCAGAGCAGGTGCAGATGAATGAGGTGTCCCCGCCGACTGCGCCGACACCTGATTGGATGGATATGTGGAAGGTGTTAAATGATAATGTAAACTCCTTGCATAAAAGGTTGGATAAAGCTAAAGCCTTGGGACAGTCGGGGTCTCAGCCCATGCCTGATCCTACAGCGCAGAGGCCGTCAGGGTCTCAGAAGCGCCCACTATCCCATATTGTTGACACAGATATCGACACGGATTCTGACTCCAGTGTCGATGGCGATGATGCAAAATTGCAGCCTAAAACGGCTAAAGCCATCCGCTACATGATTGTAGCTATGAAGGATGTATTGCACATATCAGAGGTAAACCCAGTCCCTGACAAGAGGGTTTATATGTTTGGGGAGAAAAAGCAAGAGGTGACTTTTCCCCCTTCACATGAGTTAAATGAGTTATGTGAAAAAGCTTGGGATTCTCCTGGTAGGAAAGTGCTGATTTCCAAAAGGTTACTTATGGCGTACCCCTTCCCGCCAACGGACAGGATGCGCTGGGAATCCTCCCCTAGGGTAGACAAAGCTCTGACACGCTTATCTAAGAAGGTGGCCCTGCCGTCACAGGATACGGCCTCCCTAAAGGATCCTGCGGATAGGAAGCAGGAAGGTATCCTGAAGTCTGTTTATACACATTCAGGTACCATACTGCGGCCGGCAATTGCGTCGGCCTGGATGTGTAGTGCTGTAGCAGCATGGACAGATACACTGTCTGAGGAACTGGATACCTTGGACAAGGATACTATTTTACTGACCCTGGGGCATATAAAAGTTGCTGTCCTATATATGAGGGATGCCCAGAGGGACATTTGCCTACTGGGCTCTAGAATAAATGCAATGTCGATTTCTGCCAGAAGGGTCCTGTGGACTCGGCAATGGACAGGCAATGCCGACTCTAAAAAGCACATGGAGGTTTTACCCTACATGGGTGAGGAATTGTTTGGGGACGGTCTCTCGGACCTAGTTTCCACAGCTACAGCTGGGAAGTCAAATTTTTTGCCATATATTCCCTCACAGCCTAAGAAAGGACCGTATTACCAAATGCAGTCCTTTCGATCACAAAAAGGCAAGAAAGTCAGAGGTGCGTCCTTTCTTGCCAGGGGCAGGGGTAGAGGAAAGAAGCTGCACCATACAGCTAGTTCCCAGGAACAGAAGTCCTCCCAGGCTTCCACTAAATCCACCGCATGACGCTGGGGCTCCACAGGTGGAGCCGGGAGCGGTGGGGGCGCGTCTCCGAAAATTCAACCACCAGTGGGTTCGCTCACAGGTGGATCCCTGGGCTATACAGATTGTGTCTCAGGGATACAAGCTGGAATTCGAAGTGATGCCCCCTCACCGTTACCTAAAATCAGCACTGCCTGCTTCCCCCATAGAAAGGGAAGTAGTGTTAGCGGCAATTCACAAATTATATCTCCAGCAGGTGGTGGTACAGGTTCCCCTCCCTCAACAGGGAAGGGGTTACTATTCCACAATGTTTGTGGTTCCGAAACCGGACGGTTCGGTCAGACCCATATTGAATTTTTTTTTAATTCAATACTTTTTTTATTAGTTTTCTGATTAACATTAAACACATTGCAAAACAAAACAAAAAAAACACAAAAAAACAACAGCACAACCCACAGTAGATCCCCAGCCCAGGGAATACGCAGATTCTCCTGTCCACTAGGGACCAATTATCATAGTTATCATAGAACACCGGTGCAGGCCTAAATTCCGAAACATAGGTTGTAATTTAGAATCAGTATTGCATGCTAACAAGGCGCATATAAATCAATGAAAGCTGTATATGGATATCTATGGCAGCACATCATAAATTTGAGCTGATTTCAGAGCTAAAGCAATGGCAGGGGAACGGGAATGGCTGACCGCGGGCGCAGGGGATAACATAGAGAAAAGAGGCAGTGTACCCAGTGCAGATTAAAAGTCACACACCCACTCTAATCCCTTGCAGCATATCTAAACACCTCGGGTTCCAGAAAGCGGGGACTCAAGCCATCGACCCCACAGGTCCTGATATTTTTTCTCCGCTTTTCTAGCTAGGTATACATATTTCTCGTGAGAGGCCGTATCATTTACAAGAGAGACCCATGATCGCAGTGTGGGTGCATCTCTGGCTAGCCAAAGCCTAGCGATACACACCTTGGCCAGGCCGCACAGATTAATTACATATCGTTTGGCAGGGGGGTCCAGGGCATCCTCCTCCACAGCAGATAACACACATGTCGTCGGGGAGCACACAGACGAGGGAATACCCGTTGACACCAGGGCGTCAGTAACACCCGTCCAGAATACGGCTATCTTGGGACACTGCCAGAGAATGTGCCAGAAGTCTGCATCCAGACTATCGCACTTAGGACATCTGGAGGAGTGGGTACCCCCTACATGTCTCAAGCGCACCGGCGTCATATATACTCTGTGTATTATAAACAGTTGAATTTGCTGATATCTAGTGGTGGTAGTGGATAATCGTGGAGAACATAAAGCACCCTCCCAGATCTCATCAGAGATGGCACCCAAGTCAGACTCCCACTTGTTCCTGAGAAGGGACAACGGGTCAGAATAGTGAGAGCGGAGCATGCTTGCATAAATGTTGGACACCAGATGTCCGCTTCCCAGGGACCGCAGGAGAGACTTGACCGGGGAGTCGGCAATCATTGGAGGAGTTTCGGGAAATTGTGCGTTAAGCGCGTGTCTCAGCTGCAGGTATCGGTAGAAATGAGAAGAGGGCACACTGTACTCCTGTTGAAGCTGCAGGAAGGACCTCAGTATACCATCATTATATAAGTGGCCCAGGGACGTCACACCCCACCTCCCCCACACCGCCCCAGTCCGCAGCGAAGCCAATTCTGGGAAGCCGAGGGCATTGTCCAGAGGGGTATCTGGGTCAATACCCTGGCCTAGTAGGATAACATGTACCTTTTTCCATATGAGGACGGCCTGTCTTATTATAGGGATCTTGGACAAGTTAGGGTTCCCACAAAGAAGCATCTGTAATGGAGAGCCGGCAGGGTATATCTGGAGAAGCAATTGGGAGTGCAAAGTGAGAGCATCCGTGGCGTTCACCCATTCCCATATATGTGCCAACTGCGCGGCATAGTAGTAAAATCGAAATAAAGGGAGAGCTAAGCCTCCCAACACTTTCGGCCTGGACAGAACGTCTAGTCTCAGCCTTGCTCTCCTGCTGGCCCATATTAAAGAAGAAAGCAAACTGTCAATCTGTCGAAATGTCTTCAGGTTAATATATATAGGGGATTGCTGGAGAACGTAAAGGAGTTTGGGCAAGTATACCATCTTTACCAAACTGACCCTGCCAGTAACAGTCAGGGGCAGAGACCCCCAAACCCTAACCTTCGAGCGGAGATACCCTATCAGCGGCATGACATTAAGGGAAACATAGGTACAAGGGTTATTCGATACCCATATCCCCAGGTATTTGAAGGAGTCTACCCATTTAAGGGGGGTTGGAATCACCGGGGCCTCCGAAACCGGGCCTCTAAGTGGAGTAATGGTGGATTTATCCCAGTTAATTTTGAGCCCGGAGAAACGTCCATAGTCAGTTATCAAGTCAAGAAGTTTAGGTAAGGAGGAAACAGAATCGTCCACAAAGAGCAACAGGTCATCAGCGTATAACGCTATCCTGTCTTCCCTTGCGCCAACCCTAATACCCTCAATATCTTGAGCTGCCCTAATCAAACACGCCAGTGGCTCAATAGCGATAGCAAACAGAGTCGGGGACAGAGGGCAGCCCTGCCTCGTTCCCCTGGATAGGGGTAAGGAGTCCGAGACAAACCCGTTCACCGAGACTCTGGCCATGGGCTGAAAATATAACAATTTAACATACTTGATAAAGTTGGGGCCCACACCAAACCTACTCATAGCCTCCCAGAGGAAGGCCCACTCCACTGAATCAAAGGCCTTTGCGGCATCTAAGGAGGCTATAACGGCAGAGCAGTCCTCCTCCCGAGAAGCCTGAAAATGAGTAAACAGGCGCCTCAAGTTCACAGCAGTGGACTTGCCAGGCATGAAGCCCGTTTGGTCAGGGTGGATAATTTGGGAGACGACCCGGCCAAGTCTGGAAGCCAGAACCTTGGCCAGGATTTTAATATCCGTGGGCAACAGGGAAATAGGACGGTAGGATTCAACCCTCCTGGGGTCTTTATCCGGCTTGGGAATCACTATAATCAATGCCTCCGCCATAGACGGGGGAAGCGCACTTTGGGCAAGAATTTTACTGAACAACTCAAGCAACCGAGGGGCAAAGAATTTTATATATTTCTTATACAGTTCTGACGGGATGCCATCAAGGCCAGGGGCCTTACCATCGGGGGAGGCAGAGATCGCAGTCTCAATCTCCTCCACTGACAAAGGAGCATCTAGAAGGGCCCTGGCCTCACTGGAGATGGAGGGCAAGTGGACCCCATCCAAGTATTCACATAGCTCTAGTGGGGAACAGGTCAACTGAGAACTATATAATGCCTGATAATATGAGACAAATTCCGCCACGATCTGGGGGGTGCGATCCAGCACCGACCCAGCTGAGTCCAAAATCTCCACTACAGTATGAGAGGAACGGTCACCCCTTGCAAGATTGGCCAAATAAGAACCTGGTCTATCGCCCGTAGCATACTGGACATGCGAGGAGAAGAGAAGTCTGTGCTGAGTTTTCCCCCACAGATAATCATTCCATTCACCCTGCGCATGAAGCCACACCAGCTTAGAAGCATCCGTGCCATCACGCACGTACGTCACTTCTGAAGCGGCCACCCGAGCCTCCAATTCAGACTCGTGTTTTCTAAAGGAGGATTTAAGACTCCCCACCCGTTTGATCAATGTACCTCTCAAGAAAGCCTTGAAAGTGTCCCATAGCAGAGTCACATCCGAGGTGTCATCATGCATAACAAAGAATTCTAGCCAGCTAGCCTCCAAATCAGATCCCTCGCCCATATGCGTCAGCCAAAAGGGATTACATTTCCACACTGCTTGGCCTCGCTGACAGTTTAAGTCAATATGTAACGATATAGGGGAGTGATCCGAGATACCCCTAGTCTCATATCTTACATTCTGAACTTTGGGCAAAAGCTCCCGGGACAGAAGCGCCAAATCTATCCTAGAGAAGGAAGAGTGAGAGCGTGAAAAACATGAGTATTGCCTCAAATCAGGATTCTTCAATCTCCAGGGGTCTATCAGACCCAACTCTGACACGGTGTCTGCAAACGGGGAGTTCCCGGGCCGCGGGTTGGAGGACACCCTGGACAACCTATCCAACTCATGATTTAAAACGTTGTTAAAGTCCCCCATACAGATAACGGGCATGTCAGGGGAAGCAGCCATAAAGACAGATGCCTTTTTAAGGACATCGTGCGAATATGGAGGGGGTACATACACAGCAATAACAAGGGGACGGAGTTAATTCTGCACTTAAGAAATACATATCTACCCCATTGATCCGTTTGCACAGAGTCAAGCACAAAGGGAACAGATTTCCTGATTAGAATCGACACTCCCCGGGACGCAGCTGTATGCATAGAATGGTAAGCCCATCCCACCCATGGTTTTTTAAGGGACATAATCTTAGTACCCAGTAGGTGGGTTTCCATCAAGCAAACAATATCCGACGCATAAGATTTAATCTGTCTAAGGATCAAGGAGCGCTTAACCTTGTCATTGATCCCCCGCACATTCCACGACAGAAACTTAACCGACGCCATAACAGGGCATTGTTGTGATTTTGCATAGCACCCGCGGCCAGCCACCGCCAGTGAATACCAAAGAGGATACGCCTGCAGTCAGCTGCAACATAAACATAGCGGAAATAAGCACATTGCACAGCAAAAAATAAAAACACCTGAATGTTAACAATCTAAAATAACCCCCATCCCCACCCCGTATACCACCTAAAACTAGCGGCATACCTGATTCCCTAACAACAAAACACCCTAAGGGCTAACAATCCCAACTATGGCAGAGAGCCCGATAACATACTCCGCCAGTACCAACTAAGGTCAAATTCCTATATCCACTAAGGGGGCCAAGAATTTAATGACCATAAGACAGGAAAATCCCCCAGCTAAACTCAAAACAAAACCAATCCCCCCCTAGACCTTTACCCCCACCCCAACTGAGCACCCGCTAACCCCTTAAGGACTGTATGGCAGAACAACCACCGAGATCATAAGGCCCAAAATCAGCATAAAGGCAACATCTACCAATCACCCGTCCACAAAGCCACCCCCTCCCAGTAAAGGCCCGTAAGGGCCGCAAATAGCCCCTCCGTAAATCACATAGCAGCACATCACAAACAGTGGCGAATTGACTTAGCTGAGAAATCCGAGACAGGACAGCAATCAGCAGTCATTGCTCCCCCATTTGAAAAGTGTCCCTCCAGCCAAACTGACATCTTGCAGGGAATCATACGGAACATAACCACAAACAACTAAACATCCCTCCCAAGACAATATAACAATAACATATGAAGCATAAACGAAGCAGTATACTTGCAAGTAGGGAAATCAAACACATAAGTTCAATCAGCAGCAAGCGCTCGCCGTGCCGGAAAGCGTCCGTCCAGCCACATTGATGCTTCACGAGGGGTCGTGAAGAATCTTGTTTCCCCATCCGAGACCACCCGCAGTTTAGACGGAAAGAGCATGGCATAGGGGATATTCAATTCTCGCAGCCTGCGCTTCACAGGGACAAACTGAGCTCTATCCTTCTGGACATCGACAGCAAAATCCGGAAAGACTGACACTGGGGAACCTTTCCACTTAAGGGGACCCTTGGTGCGGGCCAGTCTCAGAATCACATCTCTATCCCGGTAGTGGAGGAGCTTGGCAATAAAAGTACGGGGAGGTGCCCCTGGAGGTAATGGGCGCATCGGGACCCTATGGGCGCGTTCCACTGCGAAATGTGAAGTGAACTCCTCCGCTCCAAATACATCCAACAGCCAGCGTTCAAGAAATTTTTCAGGGGAAGCACCCTCTTCTTTCTCCGGGAGTCCGACGAAACGGACATTATTTCGCCGCAATCTCCCCTCCATATCCGTCATCTTTCTATGTACATCCATCATCTGAGACTCCAGAGCAGAAGTGCGTCTACCGAGAGGCGTAACAGTGTCTTCCAGCGTGGAGGTGCGCGTCTCAACCTCACCGACCCTCTCTCGCACCCGCTGGAGGTCCTGGTGTATAATGGATAAATCCGACTGGACCTGACCGATCCTGTCGGCCAAGCGGGCTTCACTGGCCGTGACCGCATCCAGCACCCTCTGCAAAGCAGCATCGGCGGCATCCGCAGATGAGGAGCCAGCCGACGGGGAAGGCGGCGCCGAGGTCGACTGCACCTCCCCACCCTGTTGGGACCGCGTCGGCGGATTTCTGACATACTTCTCCAACTTCGCCGCGGCAGACTGATGCGGTTTGACCATTATGGCCGAGCGGGCGGCAGGAGGCAAGAATATATGAAATAGTATATCAAGAACTGTCCAGGGACGGCCAAGGAATAACTGAATGTAGTATATCAGAATTATCCAGTCGCTGCTTGCGGGTAAGTATAGTATACCAGAACTGTTCAGTGACCGTGTATAATACCGGGAGCCTCCATTAGCACAGAATAAATAATTGCGGCAGGATATATAGAAATCTTTCCTTCCCTCTCAGCATATGAGGCACAATAAATTGAAGGGAAGTGTGTGCTGGGAGGCTGAGGTTGACCAGCGTGTTACAGGGTGTTACAGGATCTGCAGGGGTTAATATCACTGCTCCCTATCCTGATGGAGCAGAGCTCAACTAGGCAGCAGTAGTATGGGGAGGGCACAGGCACTTATAAAATTCAGCCGTGCCGTGTACCTCCTCCCCAGCGGCAGAGCACAGTGCAGGAGCCGGAGGGCACGGGCTGGGGCCGCCGGAGCGAGCAGGGAGAGAGAGCGGCGGCGGGTCACGTGGTGCTGCAGCGGCCGGGGGAGAGCTCGCCGGCCGGAGCACAACAGGAGAGGCGCCGCAGAGGGGAAGCCGCGGACCCGGCGAGGACGGGAGCCGGGTGCAGGTCTCGGTGCGGGATGACGGGAGCCGGATGCAGGTCTCTGTACCGGCAGCAGGAAGCCGCGGACCCGGCGATCAGTGCACAGGACGGGAGCCCGATGGAGGTGACAGCAGGTCTCAGTAGGGAAGACGGGAGGCGGATGCAGGTCTCTGTGCGGGCAGCAGGATGGCGGCGTCCCACGTGTAGTAGCAGGCCCGGGGCCCCCCGCACACCGCAGTCACTCTAATTCAGAGGGTAGTTTGCTGGCAAGTCTCCGAGCGGGCCAGGGGTACCCCTACACTATAATGCTGGTATTGGGGTGGATTGCAGGCCCAGGGGGGGACACAGGATATTGGTGCAGGAGTTAATAGCTGGAGAGACACACAGTCTGTGTGCTACTCCATGTCCGTCAGACCCATATTGAATTTAAAATCCCTGAACATTTACCTGAAAAGGTTCAAGTTCAAGATGGAATCGCTCAGATCGGTCATTGCAAGCCTGGAAGAGGGGGATTTTATGGTGTCTCTGTACATAAAGGATGCTTACCTGCATGTCCCCATTTATCCACCTCATCAGGAGTACCTCAGATTTGTGGTACAGGACTGTCATTACCAATTCCAGACGTTGCCGTTTGGTCTCTCCACGGCACCGAGAATATTTACCAAGGTAATGGCGGAAATGATGATGCTCCTTCGAAAGCAGGGTGTCACAGTTATCCCATACTTGGACGATCTCCTCATAAAGGCGAGGTCCAGAGGGCAGTTGCTGATCAGCGTAGCACACTCTCAGGAAGTGTTGCAACAGCATGGCTGGATTTTGAATATTCCAAAGTCGCAGCTGATCCCTACGACTCGTCTGCCCTTCCTGGGCATGATTCTGGACACGGACCAGAAAAAGGTGTTTCTCCCGGCGGAGAAGGCTCAGGAGCTCGTGACTCTGGTCAGAGAACTCTTAAAACCAAAATAGGTGTCGGTGCATCACTGCACGCGAGTCCTGGGAAAGATGGTGGCGTCATACGAAGCCATTCCCTTCGGCAGGTTCCATGCGAGGACCTTTCAGTGGGATCTGTTGGACAAGTGGTCCGAATCGCATCTTTAGATGCATCAGCTGATCACCCTGTCCCCCAGGGCCAGGGTGTCTCTTCTGTGGTGGCTGCAGAGTGCTCACCTTCTCGAGGGCCGCAGGTTCGGCATACAGGACTGTGTCCTGGTGACCACGGATGCAAGCCTCCGAGGATGGGGAGCAGTCACTCAGGGAAGAAACTTCCAAGGGCTGTGGTCAAGTCAGGAGGCTTGTCTGCACATCAATGTCCTGGAACTAAAGGCCATATACAACGCCATGAGTCAAGCGGAGCCTCTGCTTCGCAACCAACCGGTGCTGATTCAGTCAGACAACATCATCGCAGTGGCTCATGTAAACCGCCAGGGCGGCACAAGAAGCAGGGTAGCGATGGCGGAAGCCACCAGGATTCTTCGTTGGGCGGAGAATCGCGTGCAAGCACTGTCAGCAGTGTTCATTCCGGGAGTGGACAATTGGGAAGCAGACTTCCTCAGCAGGCACGACCTCCACCCGGGAGAGTGGGGACTTCATCAAGAAGTCTTCACACAGATTACAAATCGATGGGAACTGCCAAAGGTGGACATGATGGCATCCCGCCTCAACAAAAAGCTACAAAGGTATTGCGCCAGGTCAAGAGACCCTCAGGCGATAGCTGTGGACGCACTATTAACACCGTGGGTGTTCCAGTCAGTCTATGTGTTTCCTCCTCTTCCTCTCATACCCAAGGTGCTGAGAATCCTAAGAAAAAGAGGAGTGAGAACAATACTCATTGTTCCGGATTGGCCAAGAAGGACTTGGTACCCGGAACTGCAAGAAATGCTCACAGAGGACCCATGGCCTCTGCCTCTCAGACAGGATCTGTTGCAACAGGGGCCCTGTCTGTTCCAAGACTTGCTGCGTTTGACGGCATGGCGGTTGAACGCCGGATCCTAGCGGAGAAAGGCATTCCAGATGAAGTTATTCCTACGCTGATAAAGGCTAGGAAGGACGTGACAGCAAAACATTATCACCGTATATGGCGAAAATATGTTGCTTGGTGTGAGGCCAGGAAGGCCCCTACAGAGGAATTCCAGCTGGGCCGGTTCCTGCACTTCCTACAGTCAGGAGTGACTATGGGCTTAAAATTAGGGTCCATAAAGGTCCAGATTTCGGCCCTATCCATTTTCTTTCAAAAGGAACTGGCTTCGCTTCCTGAAGTTCAGACGTTTGTTAAGGGAGTGCTGCATATTCAGCCCCCTTTTGTGCCACCAGTGGCACCTTGGGATCTTAACGTGGTGTTGAGTTTCCTGAAATCTCACTGGTTTGAGCCACTTAAGACCGTGGAGCTAAAGTATCTCACGTGGAAAGTGGTCATGCTATTGGCCTTAGCTTCGGCTAGGCGTGTGTCAGAATTGGCGGCTTTGTCATGTAAAAGCCCCTATCTGGTTTTCCATATGGACAGGGCAGAATTACGGACTCGTCCGCAATTTCTGCCGAAGGTGGTGTCATCTTTTCATTTGAACCAACCTATTGTGGTGCCTGCGGCTACTCGTGACTTTGAGGACTCCAAGTTGCTTGATGTAGTCAGGGCTTTGAAGATTTATGTAGCCAGGACGGCTGGAGTCAGGAAAACTGACTCGCTGTTTATCCTGTATGCATCCAACAAGCTGGGTGCTCCTGCTTCAAAGCAGACTATTGCTCGCTGGATCTGTAACACGATTCAGCAGGCTGAATCTGCGGCTGGTTTGCCGCATCCAAAATCAGTGAAAGCCCATTCCACAAGGAAAGTGGGCTCTTCTTGGGTGGCTGCCGAGGGGTCTCGGCATTACAACTTTGCCGAGCAGCTACTTGGTCGGGTTCAAACACCTTTGCAAAGTTCTATAAGTTTGATACCCTGGCTGAGGAGGACCTTGTGTTTGCCCATTCGGTGCTGCAGAGTCATCCGCACTCTCCCGCCCGTTTGGGAGCTTTGGTATAATCCCCATGGTCCTTACGGAGTCCCCAGCATCCACTAGGACGTTAGAGAAAATAAGATTTCACTCACCGGTAAATCTATTTCTCGCAGTCCGTAGTGGATGCTGGGCGCCCGTCCCAAGTGCGGACTTTCTGCAATACGTGTATATAGTTATTGCTTAATAAAAGGGTTATGTTATGTTGGCATCTGTTGTTTGATGCTCTGTTGTTGTTCATACTGTTAACTGGGTATGTTATCACGAGTTATACGGTGTAATTGGTGTGGCTGGTATGAGTCTTACCCTGGATTCCAAAATCCTTTCCTTGTAATGTCAGCTCTTCCGGGCACAGTTTCCTTAACTGAGGTCTGGAGGAGGGGCATAGAGGGAGGAGCCAGTGCACACCAGTAGTACTAATTCTTTCTTAGAGTGCCCAGTCTCCTGCGGAGCCCGTCTATTCCCCATGGTCCTTACGGAGTCCCCAGCATCCACTACGGACTACGAGAAATAGATTTACTGGTGAGTAAAATCTTATTTTTTTTACTTTTGTAATGGAAAACCTTCTTTCCGCAATCTTTGGGGATACAACTCTCTGGTTTGTTCTCAACTGGACCCTGAGTTTAGTTAAGAGGTTCTTCTACTCACTTGTGTCACCATGAAGACTGAGAAAAGAGACATATTGTTTTGATTGTGTCTAGTGCTTCCAGCACTTCCATAACCTTTTCAAATCCTAAATCTCTTGAGTACTGTCACTATTGACATAGGGGGTTTTTCAGATGCGACCGCAATTTCCCCATGACCGGCGCCAATGCACACTAACGTCTGTACCTGATTGACAGGTAGAGGCGTTCGTGGGTCGGGCGGGGGTGCTGACGGAACATTGAGGGGGGCGGTGCAGGGAAAATGGTAGCGGGGCGGCAGCATTTTTCCCGGGCTGCGGAGGCAGGGGGTCGTCCACAGTTGAATTGTCCACAAATCCTTCCCTTGGTCACTCTGCTGTAATTTGCTTCTTGTACAAAAACAGTTATTTACGTGACAAAACTGCAGCAATACATTTCATTCTCTGCCAAGTGATCATCCTCACTAGATATTATTTTATTTGTTGTACAGTGTAGCACAGATTTACACAGTTGTCTCTATTTTACTAAATGTTCTTCTGTATACTTGTTATGTTTTGTTTTTTTATTGCTTTTGTTTGGTGTTGCTATTTGTGTGTGTACAACTGGGTTTCCTGGAACACAGGTTCAAGGCATTGTTCCTTTCACAGATTATTGTTATTATACGGGACACAAACATGCAAGTCCTCGCTACCGTAAAGTATGACTATTGCTGCAGTAACTCACGGGGGCGAAAACATTGGCCACAATTGGATTAACCACTAAAATAAAACATAAGATTTAAAATTCATCACACATTAACTTAATACAGGTTGAGTATCCCTTATCCAAAATGCTTGGGACCAGAAGTATTTTGGATATCGGATTTTCTCTGACGTCCTAGTGGATGCTGGGAACTCCGTAAGGACCATGGGGAATAGACGGGCTCCGCAGGAGACTGGGCACTCTAAGAAAGAATTAGGACTACTGGTGTGCACTGGCTCCTCCCTCTATGCCCCTCCTCCAGACCTCAGTTAGAATCTGTGCCCGGCTCGAGCTGGTTGCACACTAGGGGCTCTCCTGAGCTTCTAGTAAAGAAAGTATTTATTAGGTTTTTTATTTTCAGTGAGATCTGCTGGCAACAGACTCACTGCTACGAGGGACTGAGGGGAGAGAAGCAAACCTACCTGCTTGCAGCTAGCTTGTGCTTCTAAGGCTACTGGACACCATTAGCTCCAGAGGGTTCGAACACAGGGCCCGACCTCGATCGTCCGTTCCCGGAGCCGCGCCGCCGTCCCCCTTGCAGAGTCAGAAGACAGAAGAATCGACGAAAACGGCGGCTGAAGACTCCTGTCTTCATTAAGGTAGCGCACAGCACTGCAGCTGTGCGCCATTGCTCCCTATGCACACCACATACTCCGGTCACTGATGGGTGCAGGGCGCTGGGGTGGGGCGCCCTGGGCTGCAATTAGAGTACCTTAAAATGGCAAATAAACACATAATATAGTCTAATAAACTATATATGTGTAAAAATCCCCTGCCATAATATTAATAAAAGAGCGGGAGAAGCCCGCCGAAAAAGGGGCGGGGCTATCTCCATCAGCACACTGTCGCCATTTCTTCTTCACAGCTCCGCTGGAAGGACGCTTCCCAGGCTCTCCCCTGCAGTTTCCAGGCTCAATAGGGTAAAAAAGAGAGGGGGGGCACTAAATTTAGGCGCAAAACTGTATATTATAGCTGCTATAGGGAAAATCACTTTGTGTAGTGTAAATCCCTGTTTATATAGCGCTGTGGTGTGTGCTGGCATACTCTCTCTCTGTCTCCCCAAAGGACTTTGTGGGGTCCTGTCCTCAGTCAGAGCATTCCCTGTGTGTGTGCGGTGTGTCGGTACGGCTGTGTCGACATGTTTGATGAGGAGGCTTATGTGGAGGCGGAGCAGGTGCCGATAAATGTGATGTCACCCCCTGCGGGGTCGACACCAGAGTGGACGGATATGTGGAAGGTATTAACCGACAGTGTCAACTCCTTACATAAAAGGTTCGATGACATAACAGCTGTGGGACAGCCGGCTTCTCAGCCAGTGCCTGCCCAGGCGCCTCAAAGGCCATCAGGGGCTCAAAAACGCCCGCTACCTCAGATGGCAGACACAGATGTCGACACGGAGACCGACTCCAGTGTCGACGACGACGAGACTAATGTACATTCCACTAGGGCCATCCGTTGCATGATTACGGCAATGAAAAATGTGTTGCACATTTCTGACATTAACCCAGGTACCACTAAAAAGGGTATTATGTTTGGGGAGAAAAAGCAACCAGTGGTTTTTCCCCCTTCAGATGAGTTAAATGAAGTGTGTGAAGAAGTGTGGGCTTCCCCTGATAAAAAACTAGTGATTTCTAAAAAGTTACTAATGGCGTACCCTTTCCCGCCAGAGGACAGGGTACGTTGGGAGACATCCCCGAGGGTGGATAAAGCGCTCACACGCTTGTCAAAAAAGGTGGCACTACCGTCTCAGGATACGGCCGCCTTAAAGGAGCCTGCGGATAGAAAGCAGGAGGCTATCCTGAAGTCTGTATATACACACTCAGGTACTATACTGAGACCTGCTATTGCTTCAGCATGGATGTGCAGTGCTGCAGCAGCTTGGTCTGATTCCCTGTCTGATAACATTGATTTCCTTGACAGGGACACTATATTGCTAACCATAGAGCATATTAAAGACGTAGTCTTATACATGAGAGATGCACAGAGGGATATTTGTCGGCTGGCATCTAGAATAAATGCAATGTCCATTTCTGCCAGGAGAGTATTATGGACTCGGCAGTGGACAGGTGATGCGGATTCTAAAAGGCACATGGAGGTTTTGCCTTACAAGGGTGAGGAATTGTTTGGGGATGGTCTCTCGGACCTCGTTTCCACAGCGACAGCTGGGAAGTCGACATTTTTATCCCAGGTTCCCTCACAGCCAAAGAAAGCACCGTATTATCAGGTACAGTCCTTTCGGCCCCAGAAAGGCAAGCGGGTTAAAGGCGCGTCCTTTCTGCCCAGAGGCAGGGGTAGAGGGAAAAAGCTGCACCATACAGCCAGTTCCCAAGAACAGAAATCCTCCCCTGCTTCCACTAAATCCACCACATGACGCTGGGGCTCCACTGGTGGAGCCAGGTGTGGTGGGGGCCCGTCTCCGGAACTAGAGATGAGCGGGTTCGGTTCCTCGGAATCCGAACCCGCCCGAACTTCAGTTTTTTTTACACGGGGCCGAGCGACTCGGATCTTCCCGCCTTGCTCGGTTAACCCGAGCGCGCCCGAACGTCATCATCCCGCTGTCGGACTCTCGCGAGGCTCGCATTCTATCGCGAGACTCGGATTTTATATAAGGAGCCGCGCGTCGCCGCCATTTTCACACGTGCATTGAGATTGATAGGGAGAGGACGTGGCTGGTGTCCTCTCCGTTTAGAGTGACTAGTACTAGAGAGAGACACAAATTTTGGGGAGCATATAGGAGGAGTACTACTTGCTGCTGATAGTGTGACCAGTGACCAGTGCCACCAGTTTAATTAATCCGTTCTCTGCCTGAAAAAAAACGATACACAGTGTGACACAGTCACACATACCATATCTGTGCTCAGCCCAGTGTGCTGCATCATATACTGTATATCATTATCTGACTGTGCTGAGTGCTCACTGCTCACACAGCTTAATTGGGGGGGAGACTGGGGAGCAGTTATAGCAGGAGTACATATTTTAAGTACAGTGCACACTTTTGCTGCCAGAGTGCCACTGCCAGTGTGACTGACCAGTGACCACTGACCACCAGTATTGTGATTGTCTGCTGACCACCAGTATATTGTGATTGTCTGCCTGAAAAAGTTAAACACTCGTCGTGTGGTGTTTTTCTAAACGCATTCTGCAGACAGTGTCCAGCAGGTCCGTCATTACATAATATATACCTGTCCGGCTGCAGTACTAGTGTGATATATATATATATATATATATTTTAATTTTATCTCATTATCATCCAGTCTATATTAGCAGCAGACACAGTACGGTAGTCCACGGCTGTAGCTACCTCTGTGTCGGCAGTCGCTCGTCCATCCATAATTGTATACCACCTACCCGTGGTTTTTTTTTTTCTATCTTCTTGATACTAGTAGCTTTCTTTAGGAGTCTGCAGTGCTGACAGACAGTGTCCAGCAGGTCCGTCATTACATAATATATACCTGTCCGGCTGCAGTGCTAGTGTGATATATATATATATTTTAATTTTATCTCATTATCATCCAGTCTATATTAGCAGCAGACACAGTACGGTAGTCCACGGCTGTAGCTACCTCTGTGTCGGCAGTCGCTCGTCCATCCATAATTGTATACCACCTACCCGTGGTTTTATTTTTTTTTTCTATCTTCTTGATACTAGTAGCTTACTTTAGGAGTCTGCAGTGCTGAGTCTGACAGACAGTGTCCAGCAGGTCCGTCATTACAAAATATATACCTGTCCGGCTGCAGTACTAGTGTGATATATATATATATATTTTAATTTTATCTCATTATAATCCAGTCTATATTAGCAGCAGACACAGTACGGTAGTCCACGGCTGTAGCTACCTCTGTGTCGGCAGTCGCTCGTCCATCCATAATTGTATACCACCTACCCGTGGTTTATTTTATTTTTTTCTATCTTCTTGATACTAGTAGCTTACTTTAGGAGTCTGCAGTGCTGAGTCTGACAGACAGTGTCCAGCAGGTCCGCCATTACATAATATATACCTGTCCGGCTGCAGTACTAGTGTGATATATATATATATATTTTAATTTTATCTCATTATCATCCAGTCTATATTATCAGCAGACACAGTACGGTAGTCCACAGCTGTAGCTACCTCTGTGTCGGCAGTCGCTCGTCCATCCATAAGTATACTAGTATCCATCTGTCAAAGTCAGAAAAATATCCCTATACACGCTGCCATATTTGCACCTCACGCTGGTCCGCGCTGCGCATGCGTGCGCTTTCCCGTGATAGCGCATACCCGCTGATGCGTGCACCCGCTCGCATCGGTATGCGTATTTACGGTAAGGAGTATGTAGTCGTAGCGTGCGACCCAATCGTTACATATTTTCACAATTAATGTAGTTTGTAGACCATGGTCCCTTTGATAGATTCTGAAAGTTTGGTTAATATAGAATGTCCCTGAACGGAGGAATCCCTCTTTGTATTGTAGGAAGGGTCTAACAGGAATCATACAGCAGTGTTTGGTACCCATCGGAAGGGTATTTAAATAGCAATATTCCGGTGTTGGTTTGGAGCGTATTAATCGCTCGTGCGAATAGTTATGGACATAAGAAGTTATGTCCATTTATTATTCATGCACCTGAACAGTGGAGACAGGTATCAGTGGGTCTCAAATGGCTCTTTGACCTCAGAGATCCCCCAAACAATAGTTTGCATGTTGGGAGGGCCTCATAACTTTACATGCATAAGGTAAGCACCGGAATAGTAATTGAAGATCAATTGTACTCCAAATCAGTATCTTTCCCGCAGACGGAGTACAATAGTCTTTAATTACACTGAGCTTTGAGACTCAATGAGGAGGGCCAACACCTGTGTTTTCGAATGGATTAGGGTTTGTATCCAGGAGAATGAGGGCTGAGATGTCATTGTCTCAACTGAAAGTGGACATCATGAATATAGAACAAAACCCAGACAGGATTCTGTTTTGTATTCGTCAAACAATAGCTCTCCAGAAGACAGGAATGTGTTGGTCATCACCCATTGTGTTGCATAAACAAGGCCACTGATACAACACAGCCCACCTGTATGAATCAACCTATGACCTTTGTTATAGTGCGAAGCCGAATTCCTGCGTCCAATGGACAATGAGATTGTAGGGACCATTGGATTGCATTGTGTGAGTAGCATAAAAGACGGGCCTGTGGCATCCAGCTGGCACTTCTCATCAAACGGTTCTCATTGCTGATAATCGGGAAGCTGGCTGTCCAGAAGCGCTTGCGATCGTTACCCTTGTGCGTAAGTTTCTCTCCGTAATCATTGTCTTTCTGTGAGCCATTTCTCTCATCTCTCTCCCTATCTCTCTCTCTCTCTCTCCGTCTCTCTCCATGTCTCTCTCTCTCTCTCTCTCCCTATCTCTCTCTCTCTCTCTCCGTCTCTCTCCATCTCTCTCTCTCTCTCTCTCTCTCTCTCTCTCTCTCTCTCTCTCTGTCTCTCTCTCTCTCTCTCCCTTCTCTTTTCTCCCATATCTCCCCTTGACTAGTATTGTATTGTATTGTATTAGATTGGTATTGTATTGTATTCCTAGTGTAGCTATTTTGGTTAGGAAGTCTCTGTTATATTGTAGTGTATCATTTGTACTGTGATTCCTTTTTGCAAGTATATTAGTTATAATACATATAATAGGCTTTGGACCCTAAACAAGTATCTGTGTATTTCCTATAGTTTTAAGTGTTCACTTGAGCGTCGGTGACGCTCAAGCAGCTTTGTAGTTAGTCAGGTTACACAAGGTTGCACTTACACCCTGTATTCACATTAAGGTATTCTGTGTATTTCATTGTCAAAGATATAGATATCAAGGTTTAGCGTTGTGAGCGTCTGCGCCGCTGGTGACCTCCTCGTGGTCTCAAGCGTCCGCTACGCCATAGCGAAGCATTACGTTTGTATATAGCCAATAGCGTGCCTGCCTGTGATCATTTACTCGTGAGTAAACGTGACGCCTGAGCGTCTCGATCACGGCTAAGCGATCGATACGCAAATAGCGTACCTTTACGGTACTTCTCACGCATTCAGCGTACAGTGTTCTTAGACCTCATAAAGGGTTGTTTATACGACAAAGGAATTTAGCATTGTCAATTGGGGGCCGTCCAGTCCTTCACATATCTGCACTAGGTAGATCAGCAGACATTATCCCTCAGCAAAGGGCGGGAGGTTGTCTCGCAGTGCTGATGGGATAAGCGTCTGCTTCGCTTAGGTAAAGGGTGCTGAAGGAATCCGGGAACCAGAGGTAAGAACAAAACGCTAGTGTTTTTTAAAACTGTTTATTTTTCTTCTGTCTTGCGTATATACGCACGCATACATATATATATCTGCATTTCTTTTCCATCTGTGTATTTCATTTTTCGTATATCACTATCCTGTTTGCCAGTTTTATAGTTGATAGAAAAGTGCCAAAAGAGATTTGCTGTTATTTCATAGTTTAAGAATAGAGGTAATAGTTAAACTATAGACCAACACACGGTTTGCCTGGGAGATAAGGCGAAGTCAGTGTGGTGTGTGGTAGATGATCAGGGATCATCTACATTGATAAAAGTATAAATTGTGTTACGGTGGATCTTTGCTTTGCGTACACGTGTCCCTAACTGAGACTTGCGTACGCAATCCAAAGGCCGACGCACGCAGTGTACATTACGCAACGGAGCGTCTGTGTACGCCCACGTAACTCAAACCACAAGTTGACTTTAACAGGCGATAAATAGCGCAACGCGGTAAATAGCGCAACGCGGTAAATAGCGCAAGGCGATAAATAGCACAAATTGATTTCAGTTTTCCAAAAACTTAGTTTAAATACCTTACTTTACTGTAATACCTCTGGGGAGAGCTATCAGACTACGGGAAATGATTTTTCTGATCAGAAAACTATAAGAATGATATTGGTTTGAAAACGGTATGAGTGTATTGAATCCCGCTTTGTGGACTTTGTGATCTATGTGATAATCCCGCTTTGTGAACTTTGTGATCTATGTGGAACGTGATGAGCACGATCTGAGTGAAAACGTGCAACAGAGTGTGATAAAGTTTTCGTTGTATTACGCTCTGGCTGTTTTGGAGCACAGTAGGGAGACTCCAATGATCCTACCATTTATGGGCAACAAGTGTCTATAAGTGGTACGATTGGACCGCACGGTTGTATGTGTGACCAATAACGCAACGTGATATGAGGTCGTATATCCATGCGTAAATCTTGCCCTCATACGTGTTGTAGGGAGCACATGCAAGCGTGATTTGTGTAAAGAAAAATGGAAAAGGGAATTTTCTCAGGAAAATCTCTAAAAATAGGGCCTGCAACGGCTACACGTGTCTGCTAGAAGGCGGACCGGAGATACCCGGAGCAGAAGAAGTTCAGTGGAAGAGCTTTAAGGATTTCCAACGAAGTTCTGTGTTTGGTGCATTTTAGGAAGTTTTTCTGTGTTAAAAAGGTCCACAATGGCAGCCAAGTGCACAATACAGAGACGGTCGGAGGTCAGGATTCAGACTCCAGAGGCTTGCAGACCCCGAGGGTCTGCTCGGTTAGTAATGTGGGGGAAATATGGTCCCCACTCTGAGACCTTTTGTGATGAATGGACACGAATGACTGCGGGGGATAAGGTACCATTTCCCGGGATAGGTAGCTTTGACTCAGAGGTGTTGCATAATTTAAGGAGAAGGATATGTCTCATTAAATCAGCAAAGAGACGAATCAAGCATTATGATTGTTTACAGATATGGCAACAGGAGGGTGAAATGCAAAGAAATGTAACTTACTTACCTAACTTTCATCTTGAGAGGAGAGAGATGGCAATGGAGGGGATTGTGGTTGCGGAGAAAAGCACAAGGGTGAACAATAAAAACGCTCTTAGCAACTGTAGTATAGATGATAAGAATAAGTGTAATAAATGTAACAAAGATAATTGTAATACTGTTGAATGTACAACTATTAACCCATGCAAGTCGCACCCCATGTTAAACTTTCCTCAGGAACACCAACCAGAAAGTGAACCCAGAACGATGTCGGCACCTCTTCCAGAAGCCATCACACAAGACGTCCAGGTGGACGCGACCCAGTCGGTAAAAACTGTAATCAAACCCCCTAATGGAGGGTCAGGTGAGGTCGTGTCCACAGGTATGTATGGTATTATACATCACGCACAAACAAATGTACCTTATATCTTAGAATCAATTCAGAATGACATTACTGGACTTAATCCTGTTAGGGTAATTGCAGTACCAAATGGGGAAACTGACTCTTCAGGAATCACTCCTGTCAGGAACATCGCCATGTACTGCCCTTTTTCCCGAACAGAATTAAGAGCAATTCTGTCTGAATTTCCTGATCCCAGGAAAGACTTAGTTGCTTGTCAAAGATACATTAGAGTGCTAGGACATACTGCAGAGCCAAGTAACAAAGATTGGAGGACAGTTTTGAGGGCATGTTTACCCCCCGATGTTGATTCATTGAAATTTATCACTGATTGTAAGCTAGATGAGGAAGTGCCACTAACAAACAAGTATAACCAAGATAATGTAAAAAGAATCAATCTACAGTTGAAAGAATATTTTCCTACAGTAGTAAAGTGGAATAAAATCTATACAATAAGACAAAAAGAAGGTGAATCCGCAGAAGAGTATTTTCACCGGGCTCTGCAGGATATGGCTAGGTACACAGGTATAGATGACATTGAAACTAATGTACACCACAGAGAGGTAGCTGTGTCCGTATTAGCGAACAACTTAAAAGACACACTAAAAATTAGGGTACAAACTTCAATACCTCATTGGAGAGGTATCTCGGTGGCGGCATTAAGAGAGTCCGCTATCGAGCATGACCGAAATATCCAAAGAACCAGGGAAGCGCAGGGAGAGCGGTTGATGACACTGAACATCCAAGCACTAGAGGATGCATCAAGTCGACCGGAACCCCAGGCCCCTAGCACATGGAGAAAGCCAAGGATCTGTTACCATTGTAGAAGAGAAGGGCATTATGCCAACAACTGTAATAACCCACATAAAGTTAGACCCCCTAGACCAAGAAATGAGCAAAATTACAACACACACCATTATAATCAGAGATCAGATAGGAGGAATTTTGAGCCACACCCATGATAGGTAGTCAAGAAAGGTGATCATACGACGGATGGTAAGCCTGAGGTAACGGTTAATAAAGTGGGAGGTCATTCACTGAAGACACAGGAATGACCAGGTGAAACGTTGTAAATGTATTTGTGAAGAAAAATGTTTTTCTCTCTCTCTCTCTCTCTATCCCCATCTTTGACGATTATCGGTAAGAATTCACACATTGCATATCCACTTGGTCCTTGCAGAAGTCTACCAAACCCCAGCATGACCTCCGCCACAATGTATTTCTGGCCAGATACAGACAGTGGAGTAATGCAGGTGCTGGTGGGGAGGGACTGCTCAAGGAGACCATTAGACACATAGATATGACAGCCTAATAAGTCTGACAATGTTTTTCTAATGCTAACAATGTTTTCTTAATGTTGACAATGTTTAAAAATGCTTTGTTTCTCTTTTCTTATTGATGGTTATTGTCGAGTTATGTAATGTATATATGCACATGAATTGTTCTCTATCTCTTTTGTTGTTTTTTTTGTTGTCTCTCTCTTCCCACTCATGTTTCCATGGTTTAAAGATGCTATGTCACCCCTCAGTTGGACCAATGGTAATGCCAGATTTTTGCTCCTTACAGAAAGATCGTCGGTTGGGAAGGAATATTGCATCACCAGAATGTTCGTTTGGAAGACTGAGAGACAGCACCTTTGAGAGGACAGCAGAACAAGAAGAACAACAAGACGAGAGAACTTATTATCGTAACAAGTTCTCTCCCCCTCAAACTGTTTTCTTATACCCCCTTTACAAATTTCTTCTTTTCTCCTCCTGTAAGATGGACTTGCCCCAAGAGACTGTGATATGGATTTTTCCGTTAACCATGATGTTGACCAGAGCAGTCTGTTTCGGTGAGAGTACCAGTGAGGTCGAGAAAGGATCCAGAAAGGTCCTGATGACTGAGACGGAGGTGTAAATTTCCAATAGCAACTCAATCACCAAGCAAAGGCGAGTACCGGGCACGATCTAACAACCATGTTATCTGTAAACATTTTCTTTGAAGGATTGTTAGTTCAAAAAGAAAACTGTATCTGTAGGCTCGGTAGCAATAATGCCAATCCAGTTTTAATAACCATATGGACCGGCATCCATTGAGTGACTATCACTCCTTAGTGGGTAGCGTGTTAAATGAGACAGATTGTTGGGTATGTTCTCAAGTACCTCAAGGGCATAGCAAATCAGGGCTAGTACCATTTCCTTTAACGTTAGGGGAGGTACTTGAGTTAAATGGTGGGAGACCGGTGGACAGGAGGTTTAATATCTCCAGCCCTCCTAGCTTGAAGCTCCACCAATACCATATAGGTCCCTCTTATGTTTCAACATCTCCAATCCCCGTAAGCCGGGAAATTGGGAAGTGTCATGGAGCAACCTTACCATGACCTTTTCACACAGAGCAGATAGAATGCCTACAGATACAGAGCTTGTACGCCACATAGCCAGTAGAGGAAAATCTTTCCGGTATCGATATACCTTAGGAAATAGGATTACTAGAGTTGGAGAGGTATCACCAGGATACTGTGCACATATCGTACAAACCGATACGTGCATTAAGCAGATGGAAGAATTAGGGTCAGGAGATTTCACCTGGAAGGTTTGTAACATGGTCATGTCCTTCTCCGTCCCATATGTTCTCCCCGATGACGCATATTTCATATGCGGGAGAAAGGCGTACAAGTGGCTTGCCCCAAACTCTGAAGGATTGTGTTATATTGGAAAAGTATTGCCTGAAGTGATGACTGTTACACATGACAAAATGAAGGACATACACCGTGGTGCCCAAGCTCCTTATACTCACACTCATTACGAGCACCGAGTTAAAAGACAACTGTCAGAAAGGTTAGAGCATCCGGCCTCTGATCTTATCCATGAATCCACCGGGATTCAGGTTCTGGTAGCGTTAGATTTCACTCGCACCGCTCGAGGAGTGATGAATTATAGATACATTTCCGCACTCGCCAATTTGTTAGATAATATCACTGAAATGTATGATGACACGTTTAGATACACTGGAAGAGAACTTCAAGCTTACAAAACAGAACTAGTTCAGCATAGGATGGTTCTTAATTATCTTACAGCAGTAACAGGCGGATATTGTGTTACATTGGCAACACAGTACGGCATAAAGTGTTGCACGTATATCACAAATAGCACCGAGGATCCGGTAGAGGTCATAGACCAAAAGATGGACGATATTCTCCAATTGAAGTGGGAATTTCGTCGAAAACACAATCTCACCCTTGCTGCTGTAGGTAATGAGCTGACTGGTTGGGTGTCATGGTTGAACCCGCGAAATTGGTTCTCCGGTTTAGGAGACTGGGCTCAAGGAGTCATAATGGATGTTGGAAAGTTCCTCCTATGTATCTTAGGTGTTGTTATATCTATTGGATTGATATTTAGATGCGGGCAGGCTTTAATGAGGTGCAAACAAAGTACAAAAGTGATGAGCTTGAGGAGTGAGGAAACTGTAATTAACCTGGATTTGATTTATGACCCAATGATAGAAACCATGATGTGATGAAAATGCGATTATAAGGTCCGTTTCTTTCACCTGTTTTTCTGCTTTTCCCCAAGATACAAAGACCCCCTTGGACGAGGAAGTTGACGAGACGCTATACAGACAACAGACAAGCACCAAAGATGAAGTTTTGACCACTTGAGAAATGGACATTTGATGAACTTTGCCATGGATCCCCAGTTTCCCTAGTATTCTTAAACTCACGCTAGCCCAACATTTTTGTAAATCTGATGGCACTGACAAAGCTATTTGCTCATGCCCAAGGAGCAATACAGCGCAAAGAAGACGACTCTCAACAGATACCGAACAAAACTTCAACAACAGATGTACATTTCCCTGACATAGAATACCACCGCATTTACCGTAATTATGTCTTTTCTTCATTTCTACAACCCTCAGGTAATAACACACATAGTATAGGGAATACAGGCACAGATACCAGCAATCACATATTCCCCCATTCATGTATCATCAACTAAAATGTGCTCCCCATTCTGTTCAAAAGCCGAAAAGAGCTCGGTAAAGTTTGACAGCCCATCCACAGACCTGTACCACGGGATAAGAAGGAATTCAAATGTATACTTCGCAATACCTCGAAGCTTGATTTACCACACGTACGGCACGATGATACATGACCCTCCAAACATGGACTCATACACACATACTTCTGCTATCTCACTAGGTCATACCCTCTTCACACCTACTCCTCTCTTCTTCCTTACCCAACCATGGAAATGAATTAACCCCTGACTTATATTTTTCTCCTTTTTGAAATGTTTTGAAGGTGGCAGTTATTATTGACTGCCAAAGGGTGGACTGTCAAAGTCAGAAAAATATCCCTATACACGCTGCCATATTTGCACCTCACGCTGGTCCGCGCTGCGCATGCGTGCGCTTTCCCGTGATAGCGCATACCCGCTGATGCGTGCACCCGCTCGCATCGGTATGCGTATTTACGGTAAGGAGTATGTAGTCGTAGCGTGCGACCCAATCGTTACATATTTTCACAATTAATGTAGTTTGTAGACCATGGTCCCTTTGATAGATTCTGAAAGTTTGGTTAATATAGAATGTCCCTGAACGGAGGAATCCCTCTTTGTATTGTAGGAAGGGTCTAACAGGAATCATACAGCAGTGTTTGGTACCCATCGGAAGGGTATTTAAATAGCAATATTCCGGTGTTGGTTTGGAGCGTATTAATCGCTCGTGCGAATAGTTATGGACATAAGAAGTTATGTCCATTTATTATTCATGCACCTGAACAGTGGAGACAGGTATCAGTGGGTCTCAAATGGCTCTTTGACCTCAGAGATCCCCCAAACAATAGTTTGCATGTTGGGAGGGCCTCATAACTTTACATGCATAAGGTAAGCACCGGAATAGTAATTGAAGATCAATTGTACTCCAAATCAGTATCTTTCCCGCAGACGGAGTACAATAGTCTTTAATTACACTGAGCTTTGAGACTCAATGAGGAGGGCCAACACCTGTGTTTTCGAATGGATTAGGGTTTGTATCCAGGAGAATGAGGGCTGAGATGTCATTGTCTCAACTGAAAGTGGACATCATGAATATAGAACAAAACCCAGACAGGATTCTGTTTTGTATTCGTCAAACAATAGCTCTCCAGAAGACAGGAATGTGTTGGTCATCACCCATTGTGTTGCATAAACAAGGCCACTGATACAACACAGCCCACCTGTATGAATCAACCTATGACCTTTGTTATAGTGCGAAGCCGAATTCCTGCGTCCAATGGACAATGAGATTGTAGGGACCATTGGATTGCATTGTGTGAGTAGCATAAAAGACGGGCCTGTGGCATCCAGCTGGCACTTCTCATCAAACGGTTCTCATTGCTGATAATCGGGAAGCTGGCTGTCCAGAAGCGCTTGCGATCGTTACCCTTGTGCGTAAGTTTCTCTCCGTAATCATTGTCTTTCTGTGAGCCATTTCTCTCATCTCTCTCCCTATCTCTCTCTCTCTCTCTCCGTCTCTCTCCATGTCTCTCTCTCTCTCTCTCTCCCTATCTCTCTCTCTCTCTCTCCGTCTCTCTCTCTCTCTCTCTCTCTCTCTCTGTCTCTCTCTCTCTCCCTTCTCTTTTCTCCCATATCTCCCCTTGACTAGTATTGTATTGTATTGTATTAGATTGGTATTGTATTGTATTCCTAGTGTAGCTATTTTGGTTAGGAAGTCTCTGTTATATTGTAGTGTATCATTTGTACTGTGATTCCTTTTTGCAAGTATATTAGTTATAATACATATAATAGGCTTTGGACCCTAAACAAGTATCTGTGTATTTCCTATAGTTTTAAGTGTTCACTTGAGCGTCGGTGACGCTCAAGCAGCTTTGTAGTTAGTCAGGTTACACAAGGTTGCACTTACACCCTGTATTCACATTAAGGTATTCTGTGTATTTCATTGTCAAAGATATAGATATCAAGGTTTAGCGTTGTGAGCGTCTGCGCCGCTGGTGACCTCCTCGTGGTCTCAAGCGTCCGCTACGCCATAGCGAAGCATTACGTTTGTCTATAGCCAATAGCGTGCCTGCCTGTGATCATTTACTCGTGAGTAAACGTGACGCCTGAGCGTCTCGATCACGGCTAAGCGATCGATACGCAAATAGCGTACCTTTACGGTACTTCTCACGCATTCAGCGTACAGTGTTCTTAGACCTCATAAAGGGTTGTTTATACGACAAAGGAATTTAGCATTGTCACATCCATCTCCATTGTTTACCTGAGGTGCCTTTTAGTTGTGCCTATTAAAATATGGAGAACAAAAATGTTGAGGTTCCAAAATTAGGGAAAGATCAAGATCGACTTCCACCTCGTGCTGAAGCTGCTGCCACTAGTCATGGCCGAGACGATGAAATGCCAGCAACGTCGTCTGCCAAGGCCGATGCCCAATGTCATAGTACAGAGCATGTAAAATCCAAAACACCAAATATCAGTAAAAAAAGGACTCAAAAATCTAAAATAAAATTGTCGGAGGAGAAGCGTAAACTTGCCAATATGCCATTTACCACACGGAGTGGCAAGGAACGGCTGAGGCCCTGGCCTATGTTCATGGCTAGTGGTTCAGCTTCACATGAGGATGGAAGCACTCAGCCTCTCGCTAGAAAAATGAAAAGACTCAAGCTGGCAAAAGCACCGCAAAGAACTGTGCGTTCTTCGAAATCCCAAATCCACAAGGAGAGTCCAATTGTGTCGGTTGCGATGCCTGACCTTCCCAACACTGGACGTGAAGAGCATGCGCCTTCCACCATTTGCACGCCCCCTGCAAGTGCTGGAAGGAGCACCCGCAGTCCAGTTCCTGATAGTCAGATTGAAGATGTCAGTGTTGAAGTACACCAGGATGAGGAGGATATGGGTGTTGCTGGCGCTGGGGAGGAAATTGACAAGGAGGATTCTGATGGTGAGGTGGTTTGTTTAAGTCAGGCACCCGGGGAGACACCTGTTGTCCGTGGGAGGAATATGGCCGTTGACATGCCTGGTGAAAATACCAAAAAAATCAGCTCTTCGGTGTGGAAGTATTTCAACAGAAATGCGGACAACATTTGTCAAGCCGTGTGTTGCCTTTGTCAAGCTGTAATAAGTAGGGGTAAGGACGTTAACCACCTCGGAACATCCTCCCTTATACGTCACCTGCAGCGCATTCATAATAAGTCAGTGACAAGTTCAAAAACTTTGGGCGACAGCGGAAGCAGTCCACTGACCAGTAAATCCCTTCCTCTTGTAACCAAGCTCACGCAAACCACCCCACCAACTCCCTCAGTGTCAATTTCCTCCTTCCCCAGGAATGCCAATAGTCCTGCAGGCCATGTCACTGGCAATTCTGACGAGTCCTCTCCTGCCTGGGATTCCTCCGATGCATCCTTGCGTGTAACGCCTACTGCAGCTGGCGCTGCTGTTGTTGCTGCTGGGAGTCGATGGTCATCCCAGAGGGGAAGTCGTAAGCCCACTTTTACTATTTCCACCAAGCAATTGACTGTCCAACAGTCCTTTGCGAGGAAGATGAAATATCACAGCAGTCATCCTGTTGCAAAGCGGATAACTGAGGCCTTGACAACTATGTTGGTGTTAGACGTGCGTCCGGTATCCGCCGTTAGTTCACAGGGAACTAGACAATTTCTTGAGGTAGTGTGCCCCCGTTACCAAATACCATCTAGGTTCCACTTCTCTAGGCAGGCGATACCGAGAATGTACACGGACGTCAGAAAAAGACTCACCAGTGTCCTAAAAAATGCAGCTGTACCCAATGTCCACTTAACCACGGACAAGTGGAGCAGGGCAGGGTCAGGACTATATGACTGTGACAGCCCACTGGGTAGATGTATGGACTCCCGCCGCAAGAACAGCAGCGGCGGCACCAGTAGCAGCATCTCGCAAACGCTAACTCTTTCCTAGGCAGGCTACGCTTTGTATCACCGGTTTCCAGAATACGCACACAGCTGAAAACCTCTTACGGCAACTGAGGAAGATCATCGCGGAATGGCTTACCCCAATTGGACTCTCCTGTGGATTTGTGGCATCGGACAACGCCAGCAATATTGTGTGTGCATTAAATATGGGCAAATTCCAGCACGTCCCATGTTTTGCACATACCTTGAATTTGGTGGTGCAGAATTTTTTTTAAAACGACAGGGGCGTGCAAGAGATGCTGTCGGTGGCCAGAAGAATTGCGGGACACTTTCGGCGTACAGGCACCACGTACAGAAGACTGGAGCACCACCAAAAACGCCTGAACCTGCCCTGCCATCATCTGAAGCAAGAAGTGGTAACGAGGTGGAATTCAACCCAATATATGCTTCAGAGGTTGGAGGAGCAGCAAAAGGCCATTCAAGCCTATACAATTGAGCACGATATAGGAGGTGGAATGTACCTGTCTCAAGCGCAGTGGAGAATGATTTCAACGTTGTGCAAGGTTCTGCAACCTTTTGAACTTGCCACACGTGAAGTCAGTTCAGACACTGCCAGCCTGAGTCAGGTCATTCCCCTCATCAGGCTTTTGCAGAAGAAGCTGGAGGCATTGAAGGAGGAGCTAAAAGGGAGCGATTCCGCTAGGCATGTGGGACTTGTGGATGGAGCCCTTAATTCGCTTAACAAGGATTCACGGGTGGTCAATCTGTTGAAATCAGAGCACTACATTTTGGCCACCGTGCTCGATCCTAGATTTAAAACCTACCTTGGATCTCTCTTTCCGGCACACACAAGTCTGCTGGGGTTCAAAGACCTGCTGGTGACAAAATTGTCAAGTCAAGCGGAACGCGACCTGTCAACATCTCCTCCTTCACATTCTCCCGCAACTGGGGGTGCGAGGAAAAGGCTCAGAATTCCGAGCCCACCCGCTGGCGGTGATGCAGGGCAGTCTGGAGCGACTGCTGATGCTGACATCTGGTCCGGACTGAAGGACCTGACAACGATTACGGACATGTCGTCTACTGTCACTGCATATGATTCTCTCCCCATTGAAAGAATGGTGGAGGATTATATGAGTGACCGCATCCAAGTAGGCACGTCAGACAGTCCGTACTTATACTGGCAGGAAAAAGAGGCAATTTGGAGGCCCTTGCACAAACTGGCTTTATTCTACCTAAGTTGCCCTCCCACAAGTGTGTACTCCGAAAGAGTGTTTAGTGCCGCCGCTCACCTTGTCAGCAATCGGCGTACGAGGTTACTTCCAGAAAATGTGCTGTTTGGGGAGTGTTTTTTGGAAGGGCCATCCTGCGTGACACTGCAGTGCCACTCCTAGATGGGCCAGGTGTTTGTGTCGGCCACTAGGGTCGCTTAGCTTACTCACACAGCTACCTCATTGCGCCTCTTTTTTTCTTCTTTGCGTCATGTGCTGTTTGGGGAGTGTTTTTTGGAAGGGCCATCCTGCGTGACACTGCAGTGCCACTCCTAGATGGGCCAGGTGTTTGTGTCAGCCACTAGGGTCGCTTAGCTTACTCACACAGCTACCTCATTGCGCCTCTTTTTTTCTTCTTTGCGTCATGTGCTGTTTGGGGAGTGTTTTTTGGAAGGGCCATCCTGCGTGACACTGCAGTGCCACTCCTAGATGGGCCAGGTGTTTGTGTCGGCCACTAGGGTCGCTTAGCTTACTCACACAGCTACCTCATTGCGCCTCTTTTTTTCTTCTTTGCGTCATGTGCTGTTTGGGGAGTGTTTTTTGGAAGGGCCATCCTGCGTGACACTGCAGTGCCACTCCTAGATGGGCCAGGTGTTTGTGTCGGCCACTAGGGTTGCTTAGCTTACTCACACAGCTACCTCATTGCGCCTCTTTTTTTCTTCTTTGCGTCATGTGCTGTTTGGGGAGTGTTTTTTGGAAGGGCCATACTGCGTGACACTGCAGTGCCACTCCTAGATGGGCCAGGTGTTTGTGTCGGCCACTAGGGTCGCTTAGCTTACTCACACAGCTACCTCATTGCGCCTCTTTTTTTCTTCTTTGCGTCATGTGCTGTTTGGGGAGTGTTTTTTGGAAGGGCCATCCTGCGTGACACTGCAGTGCCACTCCTAGATGGGCCAGGTGTTTGTGTCGGCCACTAGGGTCGCTTAGCTTACTCACACAGCTACCTCATTGCGCCTCTTTTTTTCTTCTTTGCGTCATGTGCTGTTTGGGGAGTGTTTTTTGGAAGGGCCATCCTGCGTGACACTGCAGTGCCACTCCTAGATGGGCCAGGTGTTTGTGTCGGCCACTAGGGTTGCTTAGCTTACTCACACAGCTACCTCATTGCGCCTCTTTTTTTCTTCTTTGCGTCATGTGCTGTTTGGGGAGTGTTTTTTGGAAGGGCCATCCTGCGTGACACTGCAATGCCACTCCTAGATGGGCCAGGTGTTTGTGTCGGCCACTAGGGTCGCTTAGCTTACTCACACAGCTACCTCATTGCGCCTCTTTTTTTCTTCTTTGCGTCATGTGCTGTTTGGGGAGTGTTTTTTGGAAGGGCAATCCTGCGTGACACTGCAGTGCCACTCCTAGATGGGCCAGGTGTTTGTGTCGGCCACTAGGGTCGCTTAGCTTAGTCATCCAGCGACCTCGGTGCAAATTTTAGGACTAAAAATAATATTGTGAGGTGTGAGGTGTTCAGAATAGACTGAAAATGAGTGGAAATTATGGTTTTTGAGGTTAATAATACTTTGGGATCAAAATGACCCTCAAATTCTATGATTTAAACTGTTTTTTAGGGTTTTTTGAGAAAAACACCCGAATCCAAAACACACCCGAATCCTACAAAAAAAATTCGGTGAGGTTTTGCCAAAACGCGGTCGAACCCAAAACACGGCCGCGGAACCGAACCCAAAACCAAAACACAAAACCCGAAAAATCTCAAGTGCACATCTCTATCCGGAACTTCAGCGACCGGTGGGTTCGCTCACAGGTGGATCCCTGGGTTCTACAAGTGGTATCTCAGGGATACAAGCTGGAATTCGAGACGTCTCCCCCTCGCCGTTACCTCAAATCAGCCTTGCCAGCTACTCCCCCGGACAGGGAGGTAGTGCTGGCGGCAATTCACAAGCTGTACCTCCAGCTGGTGATAATAAAAGTTCCCCTCCTTCAACAGGGACGGGGTTACTATTCCACAATGTTTGTGGTACCGAAACCAGACGTTTTCGGTGAGACCCATTCTAAATTTGAAATCCTTGTACACTTATATAAGAAGGTTCAAGTTCAAAATGGAATCGCTCAGGGCGGTTATTGCAAGCCTGGAAGAAGGGGATTACATGGTATCACTGGACATCAAGGATGCTTACCTGCATGTCCCCATTTACCCACCTCACCAGGTGTACCTCCGTTTTGTGGTACAAGACTGCCATTACCTATTCCAGACGTTGCGGTTTGGTCTGTCCACGGCACCGAGGGTATTTACCAAGGTAATGGCCGTAATGATGATACTCCTTCGAAAGAAGGGAGTTATAATTATCCCATACTTGGACGATCAGTTGTTGGTCGGAGTAGCACTATCTCAGGAAGTGCTACAACAGCACGGCTGGATTCTGAATATTCCAAAGTCGCAGCTGGTTCCTACGACGCGTCTGCTGTTCCTGGGTATGATTCTGGACACAGAACAGAAGAAGGTGTTTCTCCCAGAGGAGAAGGCCAAGGAGTTGTCATCTCTAGTCAGAGACCTCCTGAAACCAAAACAGGTGTCGGTGCATCACTGCACGCGAGTCCTGGGAAAGATGGTAGCTTCTTACGAAGCAATTCCATTCGGCAGGTTCCATGCAAGGATCTTTCAGTGGGATCTGTTAGACAAGTGGTCCGGATCGCATCTCCAGATGCATCGGCTGATCACCCTGTCCCCGAGGGCCAGGGTGTCTCTGCTGTGGTGGCTGCAGAGTGCTCATCTTCTAGAGGGCCGCAGATTCGGCATACAGGACTGGGTCCTGGTGACCACGGATGCAAGCCTCCGAGGTTGGGGGGCAGTCACGCAGGGAAGAAACTTCCAAGGACAATGGTCGAGTCAGGAGGCTTCCCTACACATAAATATTCTGGAACTAAGGGCCATTTACAATGCCCTAAGTCAGGCAAGACCCCTGCTTCAAAACCAGCCGGTGCTGATTCAGTCAGACAACATCACGGCGGTCGCCCATGTAAACCGACAGGGCGGCACAAGAAGCAGGATGGCGATGGCAGAAGCCACAAGGATTCTCTGATGGGCGGAAAATCACGTGATAGCACTGTCAGCAGTGTTCATTCCGGGAGTGGACAACTGGGAAGCAGACTTCCTCAGCAGGCACGACCTCCACCCGGGAGAGTGGGGACTTCATCCAGAAGTCTTCCAACTGATTGTAAACCGTTGGGAAAGGCCACAGGTGGACATGATGGCGTCCCGCCTAATCAAAAAGCTAAAAAGATATTGCGCCAGGTCAAGGGACCCTCAGGCGATAGCTGTGGACGCTCTAGTGACACCGTGGGTGTACCAGTCGGTTTATGTGTTCCCTCCTCTTCCTCTCATACCAAAGGTGCTGAGGATAATAAGAAAGAGAGGAGTAAGAACTATACTCATCGTTCCGGATTGGCCAAGAAGGACTTGGTACCCGGAACTACAAGAAATGATCTCAGAGGACCCTTGGCCTCTGCCTCTCAGACTGGACCTGCTACAGCAGGGGCCCTGTCTGTTCCAAGACTTACCGCGGCTGCGTTTGACGGCATGGCGGTTGAACGCCGGATCCTGATGGAAAAGGGCATTCCGGTTGAAGTCATTCCTACGCTGATAAAAGCTAGGAAAGATGTGACAGCAAAGCATTATCACCGCATATGGCGAAAATATGTTGCTTGGTGTGTGGCTATGAAGGCCCCCACAGAAGAATTTCAGCTGGGTCGATTTCTGCACTTCCTACAGTCAGGAGTGACTATGGGCCTAAAATTGGGATCCATTAAAGTCCAGATTTCAGCCCTGTCTATTTTCTTTCAACAAGAACTGGCTTCACTGCCTGAAGTTAAGATGTTTGTTAAGGGAGTGCTGCATATTCAGCCCCCTTTTGTGCCCCCAGTGGCACCTTGGGATCTCAACGTTGTGTTGGATTTCCTAAAATCACATTGGTTTGAACCACTTCAGACCGTGGAATTAAAATATCTCACGTGGAAAGTGGTCATGCTTTTGGCCTTGGCTTCGGCTAGGCGGGTGTCTGAATTGGCGGCTTTGTCCTGTAATAGCCCCTATCTGATCTTCCATATGGACAGAGCAGAATTGAGGACGCGTCCCCAATTCCTCCCTAAGGTGGTGTCAGCGTTTCATTTGAACCAACCTATTGTGGTGCCTGCGGCTACTCGGGACTTGGAGGCTTCCAAGTTGCTGGACGTAGTCCGGGCCCTGAAAATCTATGTTTCCAGGACGGCTAGAGTCAGAAAGACTGACTCGCTGTTTATCCTGCATGCACCCAACAAGTTGGGTGCTCCTGCTTCTAAGCAGACTATTGCTCGCTGGATCTGCTCCACGATTCAACTTGCACATTCTGCGGCTGGACTGCCGCATCCTAAATCAGTCAAAGCCCATTCCACGAGGAAGGTGTGCTCTTCTTGGACGGCTGCCCGAGGGGTCTCGGCTTTACAACTTTGCCGAGCTGCTACCTGGTCGGGATCAAACACGTTTGCAAAATTCTACAAGTTTGATACCCTGGCTGTGGAGGACCTTGAGTTTGCTCATTCGGTGCTGCAGAGTCATCCGCACTCTCACGCCCGTTTGGGAGCTTTGGTATAATCCCCATGGTCCTTACAGAGTTCCCAGCATCCACTAGGACGTCAGAGAAAATAAGAATTTACTCACCGGTAATTCTATTTCTCGTAGTCCGTAGTGGATGCTGGGCGCCCATCCCAAGTGCGGATTGTCTGCAATACTTGTATATAGTTATTGCCTAACTAAAGGGTTATTGTTATGAGCCATCTGTTCGTGAGGCTCGGTTGTTATTCATACTGTTAACTGGGTATAGTATCACGAGTTGGACGGTGTGATTGGTGTGGCTGGTATGAGTCTTACCCGGGATTCCAAATCCTTTCCTTATTGTGTCAGCTCTTCCGGGCACAGTTTCCCTAACTGAGGTCTGGAGGAGGGGCATAGAGGGAGGAGCCAGTGCACACCAGTAGTCCTAATTCTTTCTTAGAGTGCCCAGTCTCCTGCGGAGCCCGTCTATTCCCCATGGTCCTTACGGAGTTCCCAGCATCCACTACGGACTACGAGAAATAGAATTACCGGTGAGTAAATTCTTATTTTTCCATATTTAGGAATAACTGCATACCATAATGAGATATTGTGGGGATGGGACCTAAGTCTAAGCACAGAATGCATTTATGTTTCATATACACCTTATACACACAGCCTGAAGGTAATTCTAGCCAATATTTATAATAACTTTGTGCATTAAGCAAAGTGTGTGTAAATTCACACAATTCATTTACGTTTCATATACACATTATACACACAGCCTGATGGTCATTTAATACAATATTTTTAATACCTTTGTGTATTAAACAAAGTTGTGTACATTGAGCCATCAGAAAGCCATGGTTTAACTATCTCAGTCTCACTCAAAAAATTCTGTATTTCGGAATATTTGGATATGGGATAGTCAACCTGTAATAATAATGATGACGATGATAATAATAATATATTATTATTATTATTATTATTATTATTATTATTATTATTATTGGTTTAATTATTATTGTTGTAGTTGGTTTTATTAGTTGATATTCTGAAGTGGGGCTAGTTTGTTATATTTGTGGTCTCCTATGTCTATCACTTATAGTTATTAGTAGGTCCAGGATTTTGAGGATCTAAAAAACTAAACTTAGAATTTTATAGGTTTAAAAATGTCAGTTTAGAAATGTATACTTTGTATGAAAAATAAAACAAAACCATTATGTTTGAAACACTGCCTTAATTACAGATGTGTCCTGCTACCATACATCCCAACTGTCCTGATTTTCGCCGGGCAGTCCCATTTTTTGGGGATTATCCCACCTGCAGCCGCAGTGTCCCGCTGTGAATAGCTGAGCACAAAATGTCCACTCATGGGAGACAGAGGGGCTGGGGGCATGGCCAGCAGCTCACAGAGCGCTGGACATACCCCCACAATGATGTGCCCTATTACAGTCTTGCTGAGTAGCGTACGCAGAGTGACTGCCGGATCCCGAGGTTCATTGGTGCGAGTGTACACGTGCACCTGTGACCCTTTAGCTTATATAGGAAAGCCGCTGCTGCAAATGGATTGCAGTCTCCTGCAGCATATCGCGGGAACATTGCTGAAAGCATGTACCACATACGTCCCAACACCGTGAGTGCCCAGGATGGGACTCGTTTGCGCTCCGAAGAGGGCGTGGCCACTGCAAAAGGGGCATGGCCTTGAGCTTGGAGCGTTTTCAGTGAGGTCACATGCAGCCGCAGCGACCCGAAAAATGGCAGTGGACCACCTGCATATGCAGCCTATCTGTATCTGCAGGGGCTCATTCTTAATTTCTGCCTCAGCAATGCGTTCTCATCGCAGGCTGCCAATTAGCATACTAGGCGGCCTTGCCCTGAGCTGGGCGGCCCCCAGCATGCTACAGAAGCAGTTGCAGCTTCTGCTTTTTAGCAGAATCTGCAAATCTTACTGAATAGGGTCCAAAGTTATTAACCCTACTGTGATAAAAAACATTTTATGTTCAAGATATCTGAAAGAAAATGTTCCACATTTAAACGTTGATATGAGATAATCTGCTTGGTACAGTATAGCGTGATTCTTTATGCCGCGAATGCGCACCTGGTTGGTAACTATGTTTTATCCTATTGAAGAGATTGTGAAGGCACTGGGCTTGTTGTATTGACACTTGGAATGTCGATTGTTGATAAAGATGGCCGCTACACTTGGTTTAACACTGGGATGCCTTGCAGTTCAAAGAAATACAGTATGTCCCGGAAAAAAATGGTGTAGTCCATGCTTCTACAGTATATGGATTTCACAAATCCATGTCTGCCGCTGTTTTAGAGATTGTTTAGAGACTAGTTACCAGGGAAACACTTCCTGTACCATATAGGAAGTAAGGGTACTTTTTGTTCCTGAGATTTTGGTTGTGCACACCCCCCTTAATTAGGACAATCATGTTTGGTATAAATATAGCCACAGGGCACTTAGCTCCTAACCCAGCAGTTGGCAAAAGGACAAAACACATTGAGGACGATACTCTCACCCTCCTGGCAATTGGGGCATTAAGAACTGGGCAATTCTGTGTCCGATAAGTTTCATTTGATTGTATCTATTGTACAGGCATTTAATATTTTTATTAGTGATGTACACCGAACATTTTTCGGGTTTTGTGTTTTGGTTTTGGATTCGGTTCCGCGGCCGTGTTTTGGATTCGGACGCGTTTTGGCAAAACCTCCCTGAAAATTTTTTGTCGGATTCGGGTGTGGTTTGGATTCGGGTGTTTTTTTACAAAAACCCCTCAAAAACAGCTTAAATCATAGAATTTGGGGGTCATTTTGATCCCATAGTATTATTAACCTCAATAACCATAATTTCCACTCATTTCCAGTCTATTCTGAACACCTCACACCTCACAATATTATTTTTAGTCCTAAAATTTGCACCGAGGTCGCTGGATGACTAAGCTAAGCGACCCAAGTGGCCGACACAAACACCTGGCCCATCTAGGAGTGGCACTGCAGTGTCAGACAGGATGGCACTTCAAAAAAATAGTCCCCAAACAGCACATGATGCAAAGAAAAAAAGAGGCGCAATGAGGTAGCTGTGTGACTAAGCTAAGCGACCCAAGTGGCCGACACAAACACCTGGCCCATCTAGGAGTGGCACTGCAGTTTTCTAGCGAGAGGATGAGTGCTTCCATCCTCATGTGAAGCTGAACCACTAGCCATGAACATAGGCCAGGGTCTCAGCCGTTCCTTGCCACTCCATGTTGTAAATGGCATATTGGCAAGTTTACGCTTCTCCTCAGACGCTTTTAATTTTGATTTTTGGGTCATTTTACTGAACTTTTGTTTTTTGGATTTTACATGCTCTCTACTATGACATTGGGCATCGGCCTTGGCAGACGACGTTGATGGCATTTCATCGTCTCGGCCATGACTAGTGGCAGCAGCTTCAGCACGAGGTGGAAGTGGATCTTGATCTTTCCCTATTTTACCCTCCACATTTTTGTTCTCCATTTTTTAATGTGTGGAATTATATGCCAGTAATATATTTATCAATAGCAATGGCCTACTACTATATATACTGCGCACAACTGAAATGCACCACAGGTATGGATAGATAGTATACTTGACGACACAGTGGTAGGTAAAGCACTTGCCTACTGTACCGTACTGCTATATATTATATACTGGTGGTCAGCAAACTGTGCAAAACTGAAATGCACCACAGGTATGGATGGATAGTATACTTGACGACACAGAGGTAGGTAGAGCAGTGGCCTTCTGTACCGTACTGCTATATAGTATATACTGGTGGTCAGCAAACTGTGCAAAACTGAAATGCACCACAGGTATGGATGGATAGTATACTTGACGACACAGAGGTAGGTAGAGCAGTGGCCTACTGTACCGTACTGCTATATATTATATACTGGTGGTCAGCAAACTGTGCAAAACTGAAATGCACCACAGGTATGGATGGATAGTATACTTGACGACACAGAGGTAGGTAGAGCAGTGGCCTACTGTACCGTACTGCTATATATTATATACTGGTGGTCAGCAAACTGTGCAAAACTGAAATGCACCACAGGTATGGATGGATAGTATACTTGACGACACAGAGGTAGGTAGAGCAGTGGCCTACTGTACCGTACTGCTATATATTATATACTGGTGGTCAGCAAAATTATGCACTGTACTCCTACTATATACTACAATGCAGCACAGATATGGAGCGTTTTTCAGGCAGAGAACGTATAATACTGGTGGTCACTGGTCAGCAAAACTCTGCACTGTACTCCTCCTATATAATACTGCTGGTCCCCAGTCCCCACAATAAAGCAGTGAGCACAGATATTTGCAGCCACCTGAATAAAACTGAGAGGACGCCAGCCACGTCCTCTCACTATCATTTCCAATGCACGAGTGAAAAATGGCGGCGACGCGCGTCTCCTTATATAGAATCAGAATCTCGCGAGAATCCGACAGCGGGATGATGACGTTCGGGCGTGCTCGGGTTAACCGATCAAGGCGGGAAGATTCGAATCTGCCTCGGAACCGTGTAAAATGGGTGAAGTTCGGGGGGGTTCGGATTCCGACGAACCGAACCCGCTCATCACTAATTTTTATATGTTTCATTAAATGGTATTATTGTGTCACACTATTGTGTTTGCTCTCTAGTCTCTGTTATATATATATATATATGTTAAAATGTGCATACATACATATCCTGGGTAACACATCCAAAGATACATGTCGTGCAGAATACATGCGAGTCGAGGCACAAGCATGTAAACTATGCAGCATTTCAGGCCACAGCGGGTTCCTTCATCAGGTTTTGCAAGTGCTCACAGACAAGAGACAAAGACAACACAAGTAACATAAAACTCACCTATATAGCGTCCCCATGCCGGCATGTTCGGCCCAGGACCAGCGTGGAGCTTCCGGTCACCCGGAGACGCGGGGCTGATGATGTCATCGGGAAGCGGCGGTCGCCATGGCAACCCGGCCACAGCGTTCTCCTGCGCTGTCACTGGCCACTTCGCCTGGCAGGGGGAGGCTATAACAAATAGTACAAGAAACTGTGAAACACATTCAACATTTATAGTGAAAACATCATACACCTAATATAAATGTATTAAAGAACTATATGATGCCATAATGCTCAGTAGTGTATACATCACCACCCAGCAGCATCATACTCTACATTGTACAAAAACAACACATATCATGAAAAAATAATGAAATGGCAGAGTTGGAGCATCAATGTACATAAAAAATAAAACTATCTACCATGAAGAGACTATAAGCAAATGCAAAGCACCATAGCAATAATGCTACAGTCATGATTATTCACAACACCTTATAGGGGTAGATATCTGACTCGCCTATTAACGGTCATACCCTTATTTCTATTGTAAGGCATTCCAGTTTATCTTCTCATTAATACCCAAAGGTTGCATGGTATTTAATTTCATTATCCTTCTAGCCTCTAATCAGTCTAAAGCTAATGTCCTGTCACCACCCCTGCGTAGAGGGGGGACATGATCAATCATTTGATACTGGAGATCTGACAGTGAATGTAGTATAGAACAAAAGTGTCTAGACACAGGTTGTTCATTAGGTTTCCCAGCTAAAGCTTGGCTAATATTTGAACAGTGAAGTGCCATCCGTTCTCGTAAAGTACGAGTCGTATAAGAGCTGACAAGGACATACAATGTAGTATATGATGAATTTCGTAGTGCAGGTCAGTACATGCTGAATATCATATTTCTTTCTGGTCACTGGATGTTCAAAGCAATCAAAAAGGAACAGGTTGTACAAGAAAGACATTTGTAGCAACCCGGTTTTTTAATTGAGCCAAAAATCCCAGGTTTAGGGGTATAGTCTGTAATATCAGTTCTGACCAAATAATCGCGTAAATTGCGACCACGCCTATAGCTAGTCATTACCTGTGTTTGTTGAAAACACGGTAAAGATTTATCCGTTTTAACAATAGGCCATAAAGCTCTGGTGGCACAGGGTATAATAGGACTGGGTGTAGAGTATCTAGTTGACCAGATACATTTATTCTGGTCACGATCTTTCTTGGACTGTTGTTGGAACAACGCCAAACGGTCCTGCTCCATAAATTTGTTTTTAGCTATTTCTAGATCTTTCAGTTTATACCCCCTGATCTGAAATTTGTCCACAACTACCTGTAATGCATCATCTAATAGTGCCGGATCACTTGTGATGCAAGCTACACAAAGCATTTGGGAATAGGGAAGACCCCTTTTAAGTGAAAAGGGATGATGGCTACTAGCATCAAATAATGAATTACGATCAGTATGCTTATAAAATACTGTGGAAGCCAACTTGCCTTCTTTCAAATGGATAGTTACATCCAAATAATCAATTTGATCTGTCTGGCAAATAAATGTAAATTTGATTGGGCAGGTAATTGATTAATATTGTTCATCATACCTTGAAAAGCATCTAAACTACCGCCCCAGAGGATGAATAAATCATCTATATAACGAATAAACTATCTAATGTTATCATTATATGCGGGATTATCGAAAAACAATTTTTGTTCCTGGTCAAACAAAAACATTTGCATATGCCGGTGCCACGCTACTGCCCATGGCACAACCGGCCCGTTGGAGATAATAACCACCGTTAAATAAAAAATAATTTCTAGTAAGCACAAGACTCAATAGCTTCAAAAATAATGATTTGTCAAAACCAAATTCATTGTCTAAATTATAAATGAATCGTTCCATCGCCTCTAGACTCTCATTATGCGGAATGGAGGTATAGAGGGAGGAAACGTCCATGGTACATAGTAATGTATCAGCAGGTATGTCATTGAATTCCATGATCTTCATAAGGAACGCAGTTGTGTCCTTATGGTATGTGCGACGTTTGCTAACATGTGGTTGCAAGAGAGAGTCCAACAATTCTGCAGTGGGTTGGTATAGTGACCCCCTTGCCAGAGGGTCAGAGTCAGCTTTAGCCTTTTTAGGGGTTGGGTATAACATCCCAATGGTCAGCATGCCAGCAGCAGGATCCTGATGGTGAAAATGCCGGAAATTTGTGGTAAGTATTCTAAGGCTAACCCTAACACCAACCCTAACCCACCCATGTTTCAGCCTAAACCACCCCTCCCTCAGCCTAACCTTCCCACAGCCTAACCCTAACCGCCTCCCCTAAATTTAATCCTCTCCTCCTTCAGCTTAACCCTCCCCTCCCACAGCCTAACCCTAACCCTCCCCTCTCGCAGCCCAACCCCCCCCTCTCGCAGCCCAACCCCCCCCTCCTTCATCCTAACCCTAACCATCCCCTTTGCCAGCGCAACCCTAACCCCCACGCCCCTAAGCCTAAACCTCCCCTCCCTCAACCTAACCCTCCCCTACTTCAGCCTAACCCCAACTCTCCCCTCCTTCAGCCTAACCCCGACTTTCCCCTCCTTCAGCCTAACCCCAACCCTCCCCTCCCACAGCCTAAACCTAATAATTACAGTTGAAGTTGTCTGCATTTTGGCCTGTCGGGATCCCACAATCTGTATTGTGACCGTTGTGATTCTGACCGTCCCTTTTTAGTGCCTATATTCCTGTGCGATACAAAAGCCCATAGTCAAAATTAGAGTGTCACCCCAGATGGATTAATAGGAAGGTATTTTACGGTGAGTATAAAAATAAAAATTCCCACCTGTTCTGTTCCTAGCTATCCATTTGTGAAGGAAAACCACGCTATTTGAAGTCACACTAGTACCTAATGAAGCTAATGATGACAGTCTGGCAAAGGTGGTATGGGGATATATAGGGCAGTCCGTTGGGGGTCTGTAATTAGAAAAAGGTTAAGAATGCCAGGGTTAGATCATTGACAGATACATCAGATAGCAACTGTAAAACATTCAAGTATGCCTTATACCAGAGATTTTCAACCTTTTACATCTCGCGGCACACTGAACAAGATTTAAATATTGCCAAGGCACACTCAAATATAATGGTGATGCATGGTGTAGTTGCGTGTCCTAGGATGTCATGTCGCAGCTTCTCCATAGGTAACGCCTGAGCCACATCTCAGAAAGCCAAAAGAGCCCAACACTGCCCGGTCCCAAATTAGAACTGGCTCTGCAACCACTAAACCCAGCAGTATTGATCGTTCCAGGGCCTTAGTAGCGGCAAAACACTGACAGGCCTGGCTGTGCTTCTATGGCGGCACACCTGGAAGACTGCTCAGGGCACACTGGTTGAAAAAGACTGACTTATACACTTTGTATATGTAAAACAATGTTTTCTTCAAGCTTATACATCACATTTAATGTTACCGAGATATTGACAAATACCTCTTCATAAATAAATATTTTCACTTACACATTTATCTTATTTTAACAATATATGTTTCTCATACAGCTTTTCCAAACCAACAACCTTAAAGAGGCCATTCATATCATACAGAAGTCTCCAGACAAAATCACCACAGCTGACCTCGGGGACAATAAGGTGCTATTAACCAGCAATAAATATTGTGTTCTGCATACTGGTTGATTAATCTCTGCATAGTGAATTATAGGAATTTGCTAGCTGTGTACAGTTCTCTGATTGCCAGACATGCATATTTAACATTTTACAACACGTAAAATTCAGCAAGCACAGGGAACAAAGTAACAAAGCAAAAACATGCAAGAATAGTTTCATTCAATTCTTTTTGTACATTGAGAAACAGACATTTGTCTTGGTACTGGCAGGACTTTTTATAATCTGTTTGCTGCATTAATTTGATAGGAAGCTGCAATATGTCCCACTGTAAGGTCAATTTTCATCCATCCATAAACATTTTAGGGTATTTATTTAACATCTCTGTATAAGATTTACCTTTTACGTTTTTCTCAAACTCCATTTTACTTGCATGTGGCAATTATTGAACTGCTATTGCTTTTATTTGGTGAATATAACTTTTTATTGTTTGTTTATGTTGTGCGTTTAGGTCTCTGCCCTGATAGGGGAGCCGTTCTTCACCACCAGCCTCCTCCCCTGGCACAACTTGTACTTCTGGTATTCTCGTTCTGCACTCTCTGACAATATGACCACGGACTGTGCTGTGCTCCCTATGTCTGCTACCCTTTATATGTTGGCGGTGGAATTTAGGGTGAGCATATTTCTGTGCAACCGATGTTTCCTATTAATGGTTTTTGCAAGCTGATCATAAATTAACAGTCAATAGAAAGCAGACTTGACCAGTATATACATTTGTTCTTATGCAATTATTGCCGACTTGCTGCAGTTCATTTCTTATGAAATCACAATCTTTTATGATATTAATAATTGTATGTTTTAGGTGTAAACAAACTGTCTCTAGGTGTTGAATAAATACCTTAATTAAAACAAGTTGCGGGTGCAGTTAGAAAGTGGCAGCAACTTGCACACCATGTCCAGGACCACTACTATTATATACACCCGCCCCCCACAATCCACAGATATAGGGCAGGCAGTTGATTTTTCTGCAGCATCATGCCATTCAGTTTCAGAGCTTAACTTATTTTTTTTATTGAAGCATCATTAGCATCCAGTACAGCAAATAGGGACAATGTGCAGGACAGTTCAATATGAGAACAGTAAGCAGAAGAGCAATGTTATCACAGGCTGTACAAGAATAATCATAAAAAGCATATTACTTGACACAGAAGAGAGATCCACGTGGGGGAGATGCAAGGTATAAAATATAGAGGCACATGATGCTTAGCTTCCATTACTCCTATTTCTTAACTTTTCCAACCAAAATGGGAGGGAGCAACTGCTGGGATAGAAAGGAAGGGGGGGTTTGGTTTGGTTGAGTAGACAGAACATATTATTAACCACCTAACTCAGCTCAGTAAAATGAAATAAGTAAAGATGGCCAATGAATCATAAGAAAATTATAATTAAATGTAACCTCAGAAATAATGTTTTCTGTCTTTTCATCAATTTGTGATGCTTAGTCAACCTAAGAAATATTTGTTCTATAATGCAGCACGTACATAACTTGTTTTTGGGCCTTTCATGCTCCTCTTTCATTACATCTGTACAAAATTCATTATGGTTTTCGCCCAACTCAGCCAGTCATATTGAATAATGGGATAAAGTGATAATGGGAAATAATAAAATAAACATTGGTATTTTGAGGGATTAGCCTTTAAGTAATTGTGCCTGAAAAGCCTGGAAGCCTAAATGTAATATAGACCACAAGAGGTGAGTGAATAAGCCATGACAGTTTATGTGCAATTTCAGGGATAAACCAAAGGCTACATTGAGAAAAATTAAGCTGGTTGGTGTCAGTTAAGGACCAGCTAGATGACCAGGTGGAATAAACCAGCAGCATCTTTCTCATGTCAGGACTGCATCAGTAGAAAATCAGGACACTGGCCATCTGGACTCCCAAATAGAGAATCAGTGACAAACCATTCGCTAGTTATGAAAGTGTCCTGGAAGTAAGGGAACGGAATCCACCCCAATCTGATGTTCAAATGCCTTGGTAGCCTCTCCTAGAATCACAGCAGACACAGGGTTATGCAATGCACCCAAGGAGATATTGCCACGTTTTTTTTTTTGTTTTTTGGGGGGAGGGGGGGGGGGGGGCAGAGTTTAATACAGAGTCAAGCCGGGACATTAGGCAGCTGAAGTGCACATCCAACAAAGGCATCGGGATGGCACTTAGTTCCTCGGCAAGATGAGTCACAAACGTGGTACCCATAGTCAGTAAGGTAGGGATCACCATTACCAGGAGAAATACAATGAATGCACAAAACAAACTGATACAGCTATGTGCATAAAGGAATGGTAGATGACAATGTATGGAACCAACAGTACACTTCAAATAACAGGTGTCACAGAACAATATAAGCAATACCCAGAAATTTCAGAGAAGGTATAGTATTCTCTGGTGAGGAGAGGAGAAGATAAAATTCAATGCAGTACAATGGAAACAATATAGTGACACTGTAGCACAAAAGAATAACCTGAATCCACAATTATAACAATCCCCACTAGATGGCAGTGTTGCAATATGTAAATGAAAAAATAAAATAAAAAAATAATATTAATTCACAAACAGTCAGATAACCACAATCGATTAGGTTACCACAAGGAAGGAGTACTGTCAAGGACAAGTGGTCTTTCTGAAGAGTAGCAGTCTCTGTGGCTAGAAATAGAAAAGGTAATCCAATATCTGGAAGTCCAAGGAAAATAAACTTTAGTCCACTGGGGAGCAGTTGCAGGAGGCTGGTGGAGAGGATTTGCAGGGTCTCCGATCCTCCTAGGAGGGCACCTGTGCAATATAACTTCAGCCCACAAATCTGGCAATAATCCAGGCAGCAGTGGGCTCTATGGGCAGAGAGGAGGGAGAGTCACTGCAGGCACAGGGAAAGGATGGGTGGGTGGGTGAGCAAGCATCAAAGTGCATGAGAAGAAGGTCCTTGCAGTAAATGATCCCCACTACTCATACACAGCAGCATTTCAGTCAGCAACAGTCCAGTCTTCAAGATCAGAGAGGAGGGAGGCAACTCTGCAGAGGGGGAGCAGAGCCGCAGGATGTACACTGACGTCCAGCAGGAAAGTACCCACCGCACCCAGCAAGACAACAATGCTCCCTCGGATCCGAGCAGTGCACACTACAGACTTCTCAAGAGGGAACTCAGGGAGCACTTAGAAACACTGAGGAAGTGTCGGAGGGGCTCAAGCAGACTCTCAGCCATAGGAGGCAGCGTGGCAGATCCAGTAATCAGCAGCAGAGCTCAACACAGCCAGCAGGAGGACCGCATGTGTTCTCCAGCCACAGAGGATGATAGAGGAGAGGCAGCGGATCCACGGAAATAAGCAGCTGCTAGGGGAGTTCCGTGATGAAGCTGCAGCAGGACACTCACTGAGAATACAGCCAGCGGAGAAGCACAGTCAGGTAACGCTTCACACACTGTCACAGAGTGCTGTAGTCAGCTGGATTCCCTCTCCAGGAAACACTTAAAACAGGGGAATGCTGAGGGAGAGGCAACTGAGCTCCCGCTATGTTCGCGCCCAAAGATTGCAGCGGCAGGCGGTCATAAACGCCTGAGTCCTTTTCAGGCTCAACTCCAGTGGAGATGGCAGTTCCAGATCCACAACCGTGCCTGGAATGTCCCTCTACGTATCCCCAGCTAAAAGTGAGGAACAATCCTAGGAGAAAAGTCTGTTACTTGGTTTGTTAGTTGCTGACTTTCATTAGGACTTTTCACTTTGTCATAATTTACCTACTGTGTTATGCGCTGAACACTCCGTAACAGTCCTACAAAATCATATTCCCTATACATGATTCTTCCCACTCTGCACTGAGCTCATGACAGCTAGAGCCAATCCTACAAAACTGTCTGCTTCTCCTCACTTTGCACTGAACTTATAACTACCTGGGTCTGTGCTACAAAACTGCCTTCCTCCTCTAACTGATTTATGCTTATGAAAGCAAGGGACTATGCTACAAAAGTGTCTGCTATCCCTCACCCTGCACTGAACTTGTAACACCCAAGGACTATTTTACAAATCTAACTGCCTGCCCTCACTCTGCACTGAGATCATAGCAGCTTCTTTCAACAAGAATCTGTCCAGGGGCTGTCCGTCTTCAGTGCTTTTGGTGGAGGGGGTTGTCACTCTTCAATCCTGGCTACAGAGCCTTTGGACTGCAGAGGACCTCCCTATAAACGCACTGAGGCAGTTTCCAATGCTCTAGTCTGTGGAAAGTTCTTGTGAGGATTGGCCCCCAACATCCAGTATGACGATGCCATGTCTGTGCCTTGGCCATAAAAGAAACTAATAAGATCATGCATTATGCAAAGCAGTAGGTTCACAGCAGTTATCATTGCCTGGATGGAAAACTGATAAGCGGACTTTGTCTGCAGACAAACCCTTCATAGGTCTTTCAACAGCTGGTGGATCTGTGGGAGTAACCTGATATCCCATGCCTGTTGAACTGCAAGGTGGTACGCTGCTCTCCAGGTCAGAAGGGACCTACATACATCCTTGGCGTGTTTGTATCTATGCGCTGTACCACGTCTTTTACCCCAGAGTGGTGGCAAGGGACGTCTGCTAGGCTGCTTTTTTACCCAGCACTGAGGAGCTGCAATACTGGGAGTGGCTATATTGAAGGAGTGTCACACTGACACTAGACAAAGCACAGGAGAAAGAACTTATCACCTTGCTTTGCCATGTGTCTGAGAGCCAGATGTGGCACACCTTCATACATCTGCAATGAGGCATCATGGAACCTGAAAACAAGCAGAGAGAAAGAGTACAAGGGGTGGACAGGATCCACGTCACTGTTCCCCACAACCACTGGTGATCCTCTAAAGTGAAAACACCCTTCCTGCAGGGATGACTTTCCTCTATAATCCAGTGGAAGTTGCCTTTTGCTAATCTTTATATCGTTTACTTTATATCTGTTAAGACATCAGTTGGTCTTGCATGTTGTATGGTCTGATACTCATACACCAGTTGTGACACGTTTTGGCGGTGTTTATATAAGATTTATCTGGATGGTACTGATGGCACATATAAGGTACATCTGTAGGGGTCTAATGGCATATAAGGGGCATGTGAAGGGGTCTGATGATATGTAAGGGACATCTGTCACTTATTGATAACTATAAAGGGCATCTGGTGAGTATAGTGGCACATGAAGCAAAAGGTTATGTCGCAGGGTCTAATGGCATATAAGGTACATGTGGAGGGTTTTGACGGCATATAAGGGGCATTTGGCATAGTCTGCATATGAGACAGTTGGCATGGTCTGGCATAGAAGGGCCATGTGGCATAGTGTGATGACATACAAGGAGCATGTGGAGGGATATGATGGCATATGAGGTCAGAGCATGTTGGGGATATGATGTCATATATGGCTGGGGCATGTTGGGGTATGATAGCATATGAGGGGCATGTAGAAGGTTCTAATGGCATATAATTGGCATGTGAAAATGTCTGATGGCTTGTAAGGGGCGTGTGGAGTGGTGTGATGGCATATAAGTGGCAGGTAACTAGGTCTGATGGGCATCTAAGGTGAATGTAGGCAGGTCAGTTATGCTTGGATCCAGAAAAAGTGAGGAAGGACCCCAGTGATGGGTCACTGGAACCTATTTAGTTACAAACTCAATGCGGTCACTGTTCTGGTAGATGCCATATCAGTTGTTTGGAGGTCCCAAGAATCAGACTGTAGGCGGGGCGGACGCCCAGGTGTCCTCTCACCCTAGGGACCCCCACACTGTGGCAAACATGGCCTGACCCGGCCCACTCTGCACCCTCCCTAGCCAGCTCCTAGCATTATTGCAGCCAGTGATGAACAATATTTCTCTTACGTCCTAGAGGATGCTGGGGACTCCGTAAGGACCATGGGGATAGACGGGCTCCGCAGGAGACATGGGCACTAAAAAAGAACTTTAGGTATGGGTGTGCACTGGCTCCTCCCTCTATGCCCCTCCTCCAGAACTCAGTTTGATACTGTGCCCAGAGGAGACTGGGTGCATTACAGGGGAGCTCTCCTGAGTTTTCCTGAAAGAAAGTATTTTAGTTAGCAGGCTCCCTGCATCGTGGGACTGAGGGGAGAGAAGCAGACCTACTTAAATGCTAGGCTTCTTAGGCTACTGGACACCATTAGCTCCAGAGGGAGTCGGAACGCAGGTCTCACCCTCGCCGTTCGTCCCGGAGCCGCGCCGCCGCCTTCCTCACAGAGCCGGAAGATAGAAGACTTCAGAGGCGGCAGAAGACTTCGGTTCTTCACTGAGGTAACGCGCAGCGGTAACGCTGCGCGCCATTGCTCCCACACAACACACACACGGCAGGCACTGTAAGGGTGCAGGGCGCAGGGGGGGGCGACCTGGGCAGCAATTAAACCTCCGATCTGGCTGAAATATAGATATAGGCTCTATACTATATATATATATATATATATATATATATATATATAAGAGATCCCCCGCCAGTTTTGAAAGATTTTAGCGGGACGAAGCCCTCCGCTGAGGGGGCGGAGCTTGATCCTCAGCACTCACCAGCGCCATTTTCTCCACAGCACACCGCTGAGAGGAAGCTCCCCGGACTCTCCCCTGCTGAACACGGTGAAAAAGGGTTTGAAGGAAGGGGGGGCACATAATTTGGCGCAGTGTAATAATAAAAAAAGCGCTATCTGGGTAAAGATATTTGTTTTTCCCCAGGTCACTGGCACTGGGTGTGTGCTGGCATACTCTTTCTCTGTCTCTCCAAAGGGCCTTGTGGGGAAACTGTCTTCAGATAAGAGAATTCCCTGAGTGTGTGGTGTGTGTCGGTACGCGTGTGTCAGCATGTCTGAGGTAGAAGGCTCTCCTAGGGAGGAGGTGGAGCAAATGTGTGTGGTGTCTCCGTCGGCAGCACCGACACCTGACTAGTTGGAAATGTGGAATGTTTTAAGTGCTAATGTGAATTTATTGCACAAAAGGTTGGATAAAGCTGAGTCCAGGGAGTGTACAGGGAGTCAGTCCCTGCCTACCACTATATCGTAGGGACCTTCTGGGTCTCAAAAGCGCCCACTATCCCAAATGGTAGACACTGATACCGACACGGATTCTGACTCTAGTGTCGACTACGATGATGCAAAGTTACAGCCAAAATTGGATTAAAGTATTCAATATATGATTATTGCAATAAAGGATGTGTTGCATATCACAGATGAACCCTCGGTCCCTGACACGAGGGTGCGCATGTATAAGGAAAAGAGACCTGAGGTAAACTTTCCCCCATCTCATGAGCTGAACGAGTTATTTGAAAAGGCTTGGGAATCTCCAGACAAGAAACTGCAGATTCCCGAAAAGGATTCTTATGGCGTATCCTTTCCCAAATACGGACCGGATACGGTGGGAGTCCTCCCCAAGGGTGGACAAAGCGTTGACACGTTTATCCAAAAAGGTAGCGCTACCTTCTCAAGATACGGCAACCCTCAGGGATCCTGCTGATCGCAAGCATTCTGGTACCTTACTCAGACCGGCGATAGCGTCGGCTTGGGTTTGTAGCGCTGTAGCAGCATGGACAGATACCTTATCGGCAGAAATTGAGACCCTGGATAAGGATACCATTTTATTGACCCTGGGTCATATTAAAGATGCTGTCTTATATATGAGAGATGCTCAAAGAGACATTGGCCTACTGGGTTCTAGAGTCAACGCTATGGCGATTTCTGCTAGACGAGTCCTATGCACCCGACAATGGACGGGTGATGCCGACTCGAAGAGGCATATGGAGGTTTTACCTTACAAGGGTGAGGAATTGTTTGGAGAAGGTCTCTCGGACCTAGTTTCCACAGCCACGGCAGGTAAATCAACTTTTTTGCCTTATGTTTCCTCACAGCCTAAAAAAAGCACCACATTATCAGATTCAGTCCTTTCGGTCGCATAAAAACAAGAGAGTACGGGGATCGTCCTTTCTTGCCAGAGGTAAGGGCAGGGGGAAAAGCTGCCAACCACAGCTAGTTCCCAGGAGCAGAAGTCCTCCCCGGCCTCTACAAAATCCACCGCATGGCGCTGGGGCTCCGCTGAGGGAGTCCGCCCCAGTGGGGGCACGTCTTCGACTTTTCAGCCACATCTGGGTTCACTCAGGTGGATCCCTGGGCAATAGAAATTGTTTCCCAGGGTTACAAGCTGGAATTCGAAGAGGTGCCTCCTAGCCGCTTTTTCAAGTCGGCCCTACCAGCTTCTCTCCCAGAGAGGGAGATAGTTTTAAATGCAATTCAAAAATTGTGTCTTCAACAAGTGGTGGTAAAGTTCCCCTGCTGCAACAAGGGATGGGGTATTACTCAACCCTGTTTGTAGTCCCGAAACCGGACGGTTCGGTCAGACCCATTTTAAATTTAAAATCCTTAAACCTACACTTAAAAAGGTTCAAGTTCAAGATGGAATCGCTCACAGCGGTCATCGCCAGCCTGGAAGGGGGGGATTATATGGTGTCCCTGGACATAAAGGATGCATACCTTCATGTTCCCATATATCCACCTCATCAGGCATACCTGAGATTTGCGGTACAAGATTGTCATTACCAATTTAAGACATTGCCGTTTGGGCTTTCCACGGCCCCGAGGATTTTCACCAAGGTAATGGCGGAAATGATGGTGCTCTTGCGCAAGCAGGGTGTCACAATTATCCCGTACTTGGACGATCTCCTGATAAAAGCGAGATCACGAGAGCAGTTGCTATACAGCGTATCACTCTCGCTGAAGGTGTTACAACAACACGGCTGGATTCTCAACATTCCGAAGTCACAGTTGGTTCCTACGACTCGTTTGGCCTTCTTAGGCATGATTCTGGATACGGACCAGAAAAGGGTTTAGCTTCCGATAGAAAAAGCCCAGGAACTCATGACTCTGGTCAGGGACCTATTGAAGCCAAAAAGGGTGTCAGTGCATCACTGCACTCGAGTCCTGGGAAAGATGGTGGCGTCTTACGAGGCCATGCCCTTCGGCAAGTTCCATGCGAGGACTTTCCAATGGGACCTACTGGACAAGTGGTCCGGGTCACATCTACAGATTCATCAGATGATCACCCTGTCCCCCAGGGCCAGGGTATCTCTCCTGTGGTGGCTGCAGAGTGCTCACCTTCTAGAGGGTCGCAGCTTCGGCATTCAGGACTGGATTCTGGTAACCACGGACGCGAGCCTCCGAGGTTGGGGAGCAGTCACACAGGGAAGAAACTTCCAAGGTCTCTGGTCAAGCCAGGAGGCTTGTCTTCACATCAACGTCCTGGAATTGAGGGCCATATATAACGCCCTTCGTCAAGCGGAGAATTTGCTTCGCGACCTACCGGTTCTGATTCAGTCAGACAACATCACCGCAGTGGCTCATGTAAACCGCCAAGGCGGAACAAAGAGCAGAGTGGCAATGGCGGAAGCCACCAGGATTCTTCGCTGGGCGGAAAATCATGTAAGCGCACTGACAGCAGTATTCATTCGAGGAGTGGACAACTGGGAAGCAGACTTCCTCAGCAGACACGATCTACATCCAGGAGAGTGGGGACTTCATCAGGAAGTCTTCGCACAGATTGCAAGTCTGTGGGGACTGCCCCAGACATGGTGGCGTCCCGCCTCAACAAGAAACTACAGAGGTATTGCGCCAGGTCAAGAGACCCTCAGGCGGTGGCAGTGGACGCCCTGGTGACACCATGGGTGTTCCAGTCGGTCTATGTGTTTGCTCCTCTTCCTCTCATCCCCAAGGTGTTGAGAATAATAAGAAAAAGAGGAGTACAGACAATTCTCATTGTTCCAGATTAGCCGCGAAGGGCCTGGTATCCGGATCTGCAGGAAATGCTCACAGAAGATCCGTGGCCTCTTCCTCTAAGACAGGACCTGTTACAACAGGGGCCCTGTCTGTTCCAAGACTTACCGCGGCTGCGTTTGACGGCATGGCGGTTGAACGCCGGATCCTAGCGGAAAAAGGCATTCCGGATGAGATCATTCCTACTCTGATAAAGGCTAGGAAGGACGTGACAGCAAAACATTATCACCGGATTTGGCGGAAGTATGTTTCTTGGTGTGAGTCCAGGAATGCTCCTCCGGAAGAATTCCATCTGGGACGTTTCCTTCACTTCCTACAGACTGGAGTGAGTTTGGGCCTAAAATTAGGCTCCATTAAGGTTCAGATTTCGGCCCTATCCATCTTCTTTCAGAAGGAATTGGCTTCTCTCCCAGAAGTACAGACTTTTGTCAAGGAAGTGCTGCATATTCAGCCTCCTTTTGTACCTCCAGTGGCACCCTGGGACCTTAACGTGGTGTTGCGGTTCCTTAAGTCTCACTGGTTTGAACCACTTAAAACGGTGGAATTAAAATATCTCACTTGGAAAGTGATCATGTTGTTAGCCTTGGCATCGGCTAGGCGAGTGTCGGAGTTGGCGGCTTTGTCTCACAAAAGCCCCTATCTGATTTTCCACGTGGATAGAGCAGAATTGCGGACTCGTTATCAATTCTTGCCCAAGGTGGTTTCATCTTTTCATATGAACCAACCTATTGTGGTGCCTGTGACTACACGAGACTTGGAGGATTCCGGGTCCCTTGATGTAGTCAGGGCTTTGAAAATTTACGTGGCCAGAACGGCTCGGGTCAGAAAAACAGAGGCACTGTTTGTCCTGTATGCAGCCAACAAGGTTGGCGCTCCTGCTTCTAAGCAGACTATTGCTCGCTGGATCTGTAACACAATTCAGCAGGCTCATTCTACGGCTGGATTGCCGTTACCAAAATCGGTTAAGGCCCATTCCACTAGGAAGGTGGGCTCTTCTTGGGCGGCTGCCCGAGGGGTCTCGGCATTACAGCTGTGCCGAGCTGCTACTTGGTCGGGTTCAAACACCTTTGCAAAGTTTTACAAGTTTGATACCCTGGCTGAGGAGGACCTCATGTTTGCTCAATCGGTGCTGCAGAGTCATCCACACTCTCCCGCCCGTTTGGGAGCTTTGGTATAATCTCCATGGTCCTTACGGAGTCCCCAGCATCCTCTAGGACGTAAGAGAAAATAAGATTTTAAACCTACCGGTAAATCTTTTTCTCTTAGTCCGTAGAGGATGCTGGGCGCCCGTCCCAGTGCGGACTACATCTGCAAGACTTGTATATAGTTTTTGCTTACATAAGGGTTATGTTACAGTTTGATCAGTCTTGGGCTGATGCTGTTTTGTTTCATACTGTTAACTGGTTCGTATATTCCAAGTTATACGGTGTGGATAGTGTGGGCTGGTATGAATCTTGCCCTTAGATTAACAAAAATCCTTTCCTCGTACTGTCCGTCTCCTCTGGGCACAGTTTCTCTAACTGAGGTCTGGAGGAGGGGCATAGAGGGAGGAGCCAGTGCACACCCATACCTAAAGTTCTTTTTTAGTGCCCATGTCTCCTGCGGAGCCCGTCTATGCCCATGGTCCTTACGGAGTCCCCAGCATCCTCTACGGACTAGGAGAAAAAGATTTACCGGTAGGTTTAAAATCTTGTTTTATCTTTTGAGATGGAGACAGCTAATGTGATATGTTTTTAATTAACTGACCTAATTTTTTTAACATGCGGTTTCAGGAAGCAGTCCTAAGTTAAGCATCAAACATTAGGGGACTGAGTGGTGGTAGTTTTTATGATGGCGTTCAATAAGCAAAATCATTTTTCAGTGGAGGTACCCTTTAATGTCAATTCATAGTCTACATAAAAATTGCACACAAATAGATAGTGAATGAACATGTTTGCTTAAACCTTTCTGCAAAGCATTTGCTAAATGAGTAGATAAAAACAAAACAAAAAAACAGCTAAACACTTTTCTCTATCGTCCTAGTGGATGCTGGGGTTCCTGAAAGGACCATGGGGAATAGCGGCTCCGCAGGAGACAGGGCACAAAAAGTGAAGCTTTACGATCAGGTGGTGTGTACTGGCTCCTCCCCCTATGACCCTCCTCCAAGCCTCAGTTAGATTTTTGTGCCCGGCCGAGAAGGGTGCAATCTAGGTGGCTCTCCTAAAGAGCTGCTTAGAAAAGTTTAGCTTAGGTTTTTTATTTTACAGTGAGTCCTGCTGGCAACAGGATCACTGCAACGAGGGACTTAGGGGAGAAGAAGTGAACTCACCTGCGTGCAGGATGGATTGGCTTCTTGGCTACTGGACATTAGCTCCAGAGGGACGATCACAGGTACAGCCTGGATGGTCACCGGAGCCTCGCCGCCGGCCCCCTTGCAGATGCTGAAACGAGAAGAGGTCCAGAATCGGCGGCAGAAGACTCCTCAGTCTTCTTAAGGTAGCGCACAGCACTGCAGCTGTGCGCCATTTTCCTCTCAGCACACTTCACACGGCAGTCACTGAGGGTGCAGGGCGCTGGGAGGGGGGCGCCCTGGGAGGCAAATGAAAACCTATTTTGGCTAAAAATACCTCACATATAGCCTCCGGGGGCTATATGGAGATATTTAACCCCTGCCAGAATCCACTAAAGAGCGGGAGACGAGCCCGCCGAAAAAGGGGCGGGGCCTATCTCCTCAGCACACAGCGCCATTTTCCTCACACAGCTCCGCTGGTCAGGAAGGCTCCCAGGCTCTCCCCTGCACTGCACTACAGAAACAGGGTAAAACAAGAGAGGGGGGGCAAAATTGTGGCAAAATTATATTATTAAAGCAGCTATACAGGGAGCACTTATTATAAGGCTATCCCTGTCATATATAGCGCTTTTTGGTGTGTGCTGGCAAACTCTCCCTCTGTCTCCCCAAAGGGCTAGTGGGGTCCTGTCTTCTTTAAGAGCATTCCCTGTGTGTCTGCTGTGGGTCGGTACGTGTGTGTCGACATGTATGAGGACGATATTGGTGTGGAGGCGGAGCAATTGCCAAATATGGGGATGTCACCCCCTAGGGGGTCGACACCAGAATGGATGCCTTTATTTATGGAATTACGGGATAGTGTCAACACGCTAAAGCAGTCGTTTGACGACATGAGACGGCCGGACAATCAATTAGCACCTGTCCAGGCGCCTCAAACACCGTCAGGGGCTGTAAAACGCCCTTTGCCTCAGTCGGTCGACACAGACCCAGACACAGGCACTGATTCCAGTGGCGACGGTGATGAATCAACCGTATTTTCCAGTAGGGCCACACGTTATATGATTTTGGCAATGAAGGAGGCGTTACATATTGCTGATACTACAGGTACCACAAAACAGGGTATTATGTGGGGTGTGAAAAAACTACCTATAGTTTTTCCTGAATCAGATGAATTAAATGAGGTGTGTGATGAAGCGTGGGTTGCCCCCGATAAAAAAATGCTAATTTCAAAGAAGTTATTGGCTTTATACCCTTTCCCGCCAGAGGTTAGGGCGCGCTGGGAAACACCTCCTAGGGTGGACAAGGCGCTCACACGCTTATCAAAACAAGTGGCGTTACCCTCCCCTGAGACGGCCGCACTTAAAGATCCAGCAGATAGGAGGATGGAAAATATCCAAAAAAGTATATACACACATACAGGTGTTATACTACGACCAGCTATAGCGACAGCCTGGATGTGCAGTGCTGGGGTAGCTTGGTCAGAGTCCCTGATTGAAAATATTGATACCCTGGATAGGGACAATGTTTTACTGTCTTTAGAGCAAATAAAGGATGCATTTCTTTATATGCGTGATGCACAGAGGGATATTTGCACACTGGCATCACGGGTAAGTGCTATGTCCATTTCGGCCAGAAGAAGTTTATGGACGCGACAGTGGTCAGGTGATGCGGACTCAAAACGGCATATGGAAGTTTTGCCGTATAAAGGGGAGGAGTTATTTGGTGTCGGTCTATCGGATTTGGTGGCCACGGCTACAGCCGGGAAATCCACCTTTTTACCTCAAGTCACTCCCCAACAGAAAAAGACACCGACTTTTCAACCGCAGCCCTTTCGTTCCTTTAAAAACAAGAGAGCAAAGGGATATTCATATCTGCCACGAGGCAGAGGAAGGGGGAAGAGACTGCAACAGGCAGCTCCTTCCCAGGAACAGAAGCCCTCCCCCGCTTCTACAAAAGCCTCAGCATGACGCTGGGGCTTCTCAAGCGGACTCGGGGGCGGTGGGGGGTCGTCTCAAGAATTTCAGCGCGCAGTGGGCTCACTCGCAGGTAGATCCCTGGATCCTGCAGATAATATCTCAGGGGTACAGGTTGGAACTAGAGACGGATCCACCTCGCCGTTTCCTGAAGTCTGCTTTACCAACGTCCCCCTCCGACAGGGTGACGGTCTTGGAAGCCATTCACAAGCTGTACTCTCAGCAGGTGATAGTCAAGGTACCTCTTTTACAACAAGGAAAGGGGTATTATTCCACTCTATTTGTGATACCGAAGCCGGATGGCTCGGTAAGACCTATTCTAAATCTGAAATCCTTGAACCTGTACATAAAGAAGTTCAAGTTCAAGATGGAGTCACTCAGAGCAGTGATAGCGAACCTGGAAGAAGGGGACTTTATGGTATCCTTGGACATCAAGGATGCGTATCTCCACGTTCCAATTTACCCCTCACACCAGGGGTACCTCAGGTTCGTCGTACAGAACTGTCACTATCAGTTTCAGACGCTGCCGTTTGGATTGTCCACGGCACCTCGGGTCTTTACCAAGGTAATGGCCGAGATGATGATTCTTCTTCGAAGAAAAGGCGTATTAATTATCCCATACTTGGACGATCTCCTAATAAGGGCAAGGTCCAGAGAACAGCTAGAGATGGGATTAGCACTGTCTCAAGAAGTGCTAAAACAGCACGGGTGGATTCTGAATATTCCAAAATCCCAGTTAATTCCGACAACACGTCTGCTGTTCCTAGGGATGATTCTGGACACGGTTCAGAAAAAGGTTTTTCTCCCGGAGGAAAAAGCCAAGGAGTTATCCGAACTTGTCAGGAACCTCCTAAAACCAGGAAAGGTGTCTGTACATCAATGCACAAGAGTCCTGGGAAAAATGGTGGCTTCTTACGAAGCAATTCCATTCGGCAGATTCCACGCAAGAATTTTCCAGAGGGATCTGTTGGACAAATGGTCAGGGTCGCATCTTCAGATGCACCAGCGGATAACCCTGTCTCCAAGGACAAGGGTATCTCTTCTGTGGTGGTTGCAGAGTGCTCATCTATTGGAGGGCCGCAGATTCGGCATACAGGATTGGATCCTGGTGACCACGGACGCCAGCCTGAGAGGCTGGGGAGCAGTCACACAAGGAAGAAACTTCCAGGGCGTGTGGTCGAGCCTGGAAACGTCTCTTCACATAAACATTCTGGAACTAAGAGCAATCTACAATGCTCTAAGCCAGGCAGAACCTCTGCTTCAAGGAAAACCGGTGTTGATCCAGTCGGACAACATCACGGCAGTCGCCCATGTGAACAGACAGGGCGGCACAAGAAGCAGGAGTGCAATGGCAGAAGCTGCAAGGATTCTTCGCTGGGCAGAGAATCATGTGATAGCACTGTCAGCAGTGTTCATCCCGGGAGTGGACAACTGGGAAGCAGACTTCCTCAGTAGACACGACCTTCACCCGGGAGAGTGGGGTCTTCATCCAGAAGTTTTCCACATGCTGGTAACCCGTTGGGAAAGACCAATGGTGGACATGATGGCGTCTCGCCTCAACAAAAAACTGGACAGGTATTGCGCCATAGCCCTGGCTTCGGCCAGGAGAGTGTCAGAACTGGCAGCTTTATCTTACAAAAGCCCATATCTGATTTTCCATTCGGACAGGGCAGAACTGCGGACTCGTCCGCATTTTCTCCCTAAGGTGGTGTCAGCATTTCATCTGAACCAGCCTATTGTAGTGCCTGCGGCTACAAGCGACTTGGAGGACTCCAAGTTGTTGGACGTTGTCAGAGCTTTAAAAATATACATTTCAAGGACAGCTGGAGTCAGGAAATCTGACTCACTGTTTATACTATATGCTCCCAACAAGTTGGGCGCTCCTGCGTCTAAGCAGACTATTGCTCGCTGGATTTGTAGTACGATTCAGCTTGCACATTCTGTGGCAGGCCTGCCACAGCCAAAATCGGTAAAAGCCCACTCCACAAGGAAGGTGGGTTCTTCTTGGGCGGCTGCCCGAGGGGTCTCGGCATTACAACTCTGCCGAGCGGCTACGTGGTCGGGGGAGAACACGTTTGTAAAATTCTACAAATTTGATACCCTGGCTAAGGAGGACCTGGAGTTCTCTCATTCGGTGCTGCAGAGTCATCCGCACTCTCCCGCCCGTTTGGGAGATTTGGTATAATCCCCATGGTCCTTTCAGGAACCCCAGCATCCACTAGGACGATAGAGAAAATAAGAATTTACTTACCGATAATTCTATTTCTCGGAGTCCGTAGTGGATGCTGGGCGCCCATCCCAAGTGCGGATTATCTGCAATAATTGTACATAGTTATTGTTACCTAATTCGGGTTATTGTTGTAGGGAGCCATCTTTCAGAGGCTCCTCTGTTATCATACTGTTAACTGGGTTTAGATCACAGGTTGTACGGTGTGATTGGTGTGGCTGGTATGAGTCTTACCCGGGATTCATAAATCCTTCCTTATTGTGTACGCTCGTCCGGGCACAGTATCCTAACTGAGGCTTGGAGGAGGGTCATAGGGGGAGGAGCCAGTACACACCACCTGATCGTAAAGCTTTACTTTTTGTGCCCTGTCTCCTGCGGAGCCGCTATTCCCCATGGTCCTTTCAGGAACCCCAGCATCCACTACGGACTCCGAGAAATAGAATTATCGGTAAGTAAATTCTTATTTTTTTCTTTCACAAATTGAATGATTGCATTTCTCATATTTCAGGACCTGTGGCGGATCCGCAGTCCATGTGGAACCTGTGAGGGGTTTGATGTCAGAATTATGGATGAAATGATTAAGGTTTGGGGATTTATTTCTTCCTATTTTTTTTTTTTTTGCAAGAAGCTGTAAAAAATCTAGTATGCTATATAATAATATAGAAGGTAGAGTAACAATTACAGGTCATAATAATTAGTGAAGCACTCATAATAACAGCAGAAAATAATCCATCCGCTAACCTATGAAGAAAAATAAAAGGTTTCTTTGGGATACGATCAGGATGCCGGCAGTTGAAATCTTAACGGTCAGAATGCCGTCAGCAGCATCCCAACTGTCAGTATCCTAGTAAGCTAGTGTTGGGGTTAGTGTTAGGGTTAGGGAGGGGGTGTCTGGGGCGGATGGTTAGGGTGGCTGCGGAAGTGAACTGTTAGGGTTAGGCTGTGGGAGGGGAGGGTTAGGGTGAGGGTAAGGGATAATATACTCACTGGGATCTGTCAGGATTTCAACCACCAGGATATCAAAACCATCCATTTCTTTTACAGTTCCTTAGCCTTAATAAGGAATGGAAGACATTCATCTTTCCACAATACATTTTTTTATTGTGCATCTTATTTTGAGCGAGCATTAGGCACCACTAGAATGGTTGACATTGGGAAGGAATCTCATGCTACTGCCACACAACCAGCCTCCTATATCAGTACTCGCAGTACTTCATAAATGTCAGAGGGTTGACACAAAGAAGTGGGCGGAAAGAACAGCCTGGATGTCTGCTGCTTAACTTACAATCCAGATACTTTCCTGGGTTTAGTTCTGGTGCTTAGTAACACCTTCATGTATTGTCCATAGACTGGTGCATGTGCAGTCATAAGTCATGCTTTAACACTTCAAATTTCACAAACCTTTTTTTTTTTTACTAGTGTAAGCATACTAAAAACAAACAAACATGGTTTTTGTAATAGTTTTCGAGGTTACGGAATCAGCGTAATTTCAGCGAGTTTCTGCTTAATTTAAGGGCCAATCAGCTATAAGGCTGGTTTAGATTGCTCCTTTAAATTTAACATCAAGTTTGCTGAAATCACACTAGTTGCCTAATCTCGGAACCTATTCCATAACCCCATAGTGTTACCGTTTTCATTTTACAGTTATCGTTGCGAAACTTCACAAATGTGGAACCAATTTATTCTACCAAATATTATTGCTACTAAAAATATTATCTTGAGTGTGAGCATTCAATATTTTATGTAGTGATTCAATAGGGTTAGACCTAAACAAAATTGAGATTCCAAGGATATACAGTATCATTTCTGCTGGGGCTAATTATTTTGTCTGATTTAAATAATCACTTGATTGGATTATCTGTTAATAATCTTGTATCCAATAATACACTCAGTGCTGGTACCTGTACCCTTCCACCCTGTAAACCACCAGTCCAGTATTTGGTGCCTTTATCAATGTAGTGTTCGCTCTAGGATTTTTTTAGGGCAGGGTGCTGATCACGGGGAGGGCACATTTTTCATTCGTGAGGGCACATTTTTACGTTAGAAGGGCAAAATTAGGTACATACTATAATGCTTGGTGCTCCCATTCCTATAGGTGAAAGCATGGACAGTGCGCGCCTTCGCGTTGTTTCGTGGGGAAGGGGCGTGACCACATAATAGTACCAAATCACATTATACCACACAATAGTGCCGCTTATACACATTGCACCAGGTAGAACCTCGTATACACACTGCGCCAGGTAGAGCACGTTATACATATTGCGCCAGATAGAGCACGTTATACACATTGCACCAGGGAGAGAGCACTGAGACACATTGCACCAGGGAGAGAGCACTGAGGCACATTGCACCAGGGAGAGAGCACTGAGGCATACTGCACCAGGGAGAGAGCACTGAGGCACACTGCACCAGGGAGAGAGCACTGAGGCACACTGCACCAGGGAGAGAGCACTGAGGCACACTGCACCAGGGAGAGAGCACTGAGGCACACTGCACCAGGGAGAGAGCACCGAGGCACACTGCACCAGGGAGAGAGCACCGAGGCACACTGCACCAGGGAGAGAGCACTGAGGCACACTGCACCAGGGAGAGAGCACTAGGAGAGAGGGGAGAAAGGGCACAGGGCAGATGCAGAGCGGCACTCACCGTTGCGGAGGAGGGCGCTGTGCCGGGTCAGCGGGGGCCGGTCTTTTGATGCTGACGGCGGAGCCCAGGTCAGCGCGCAGCGCCATGGTGAGGGGGAATCAAACCATGCCAGAGGACTGGCGGGAGACACACCGCAGGCTCTGATTGGCTGCTCCTCCCCACTGCATGCTGACCCTGTCTCCGCCTTCAGCTGAGAGCTATCAGTAAGGCAGGGGGAGGAGTAACAGCATGGCGGGGGGGAGAAGTGGAAGTGACAGCGCGGCGGGGACGAGGAGAAGTGACAGCGCGGCGGGGACGAGGAGAAGTGACAGCGCGGCGGGGACGAGGAGAAGTTACAGCGCGGCGGGGATGGGGAGAAGGCAGTCCTTAGCAGGGCGGGCACAAACGGGCAGGGCGCATTCTGTCACTCAAAAAAGGGGCAGGGCGCAGCGCTCTGCGAAAGAAGCTGAGAGTGAACACTATCAATGTGGGGTTGCACCAATTTATAAATGATTTCCATACTCTGTATTATGCATTGGCAGAATTCTTCTTTTTTTGTAGTAATACTTCAATCATCTTACTCAACAATATTGACTGCTCAATCTCCAAACCATCAAAGAGAGCTTCTCTGGATTTGGATGCAAAACTGGTCTCTGATGTGAAAGGTCAGGTCAAACAGTCAGAGGCCATGTTTGTTCTAGAACAGAGGTTCTCAAACTCGTTCCTCGGGGGCACACACAGTGCTTGTTTTGCAGGTCTCCTCACAGAATCGCAAGTGAAATAATTAGCTCCACCTGTGGACCTTTTAAAATGTGTCAGTAAGTAATTAATACACCTGTGCACCTGCTGGGTTACCTGCAAAACATGCACTGTGTGCGCCCCTGAGGACCGAGTTTGAGAACCTCTGTTCTAGAAGCATCTTGTGAGGCCAAAATTCTAAGACCTGCTATTGCATCTGCTGCTTCCTTTTTTCTCTTTAGGGATCTTGCAGTTACAGGAGAGTTTGAGTTTCCTAGCTTTTGTTGGGCATTTATTCCCTGAGATGTTCTGCTTTTGAGTCTTTGTAACAGGAGTATAATTATCCAGTTTAGTTTTTGCCTGATTGACATAAGACATAAGATCTTGCAGGAGTATCTCACATTTCTGAATTCCTTTGTGAAACACTTCCATGTGCTATGTTCTCCTCGAGGTATCAGAAAAGGACACTGTGATTGTTCTCTGCCCATGATATGATTGATGATATTTTTATCATATATCATCATAATGATGTCAATTGAATTGCAGGCGAAACCTGCAATGTGCCATTTGCAACAGTGTTGAAACATCAGTAATGTCACACCAAATTGTACCCAGTTTGGCTCTTTAATTTGTGCTGTAATTAAGTATTGTGGTTAGGAGCCCCAAAGGGGTGCGTGTTAAAGTATGCAATCTCAGGGGTCCCGGAAGTGTGGCATAGTAGAGCAATTGACCCCACTGTGCTTGCTTTTGATGCATCCTTATCTGTTTATGAAGTTACCTCTGGTTATTGTTATTATTATTATTATTATTATTACCAGTTATTTATATAGCGCACACATATTCCGCAGCGCTTTACAGAGAATATTTGGCCATTCACATCAGTCCCTGCCTCAGTGGAGTTTATAATCTATATTCTTTACCACATGTACACACAGACACATTCACGCTAGTGTTAATTTTGTTGGGAGCCAATTAACCTACCAGTATATTTTTGGATTGTGGGAGGAAACCGGAATACCCGGAGGAAACCCACGCAAGTACGGGGAGAATATACAAACTCTGCACAGTTGGGGCCATGGTGGGAATCGAACCCATGACCTCAGTGCTGTGAGGCAGTAATGCTAACCATTACACCATCCGTACTGGTTATCTGAAAAGATCTTTACCTTCTTTTGCACTGGTTGAGTTGCAATCTGTTGTATTGCACACCGCATACTGCTCTTGCGTCCAACATGTCTGCATGCAATCTCTTTCTTTTTGCATCCATACAGCCTGTACAGCTTGCATCTGTCATTACCACAGTCTATTCCAGTTCCCCTTTCTCCAAATGTTGTAGCTCAGTAACACTCTAGGACAGTGATGGCTAACCTTGACACTCCAGCTGTTGTTGAACTACACATCCCAGGATTCCCTGCATCAGTTTTAGCAAGGCCAAATAGCAAAACTGTAGTAGGGCATGCTGGGATGTGTAGTTCAACAACAGCTGGAGTGTCAAGGTTAGCCATCACTGCTCTAGGGATACTTTTGCTGCCCACAGGAGGATACCACCTCCCGGACTGAAGTTCTCTGCTGTTTTGATTTTCTCTTGTGGCATAGATGCTTTGTTCCTCACTGTATTATCTGTATTCCCAGAAACTGCAGCTGTTGAGAAGGCACCAGGTGACTTTTGCTGGAGTTTGCGATCCAACCATGTTCCTTTGATTGTGGGTTCCATGATTTCCCCCCAAAAAAACATTTATTTTTGGTACTATCTGTTTCTCTAGCATCCATAAGGGATATTGGGGAATCTAGTACGCTGGGGTATAGACGGGGTCCAAAGGAGTCAGTGCACTTTAAATTTCTTCAACTGGGTGTGCTGGCTCCTCCCCTCTATACCCCCTCCCACAGGCAGTTTAGAAAAAAGTTTAGAAAAAAAAGTTTAGAAAAAAGTGCCCTCAGGAGAGTATGCTGTCTGGGCAACAGCATACCTGCACTGTGGGACTTGGGGGGGTCCATCACCGGCCTTACGAGGTGCAGAGCCGCTTCCCGCTGCAGGACCACCGTTCTGAGGGGTTGTTGTTCAGCGGGGCACTGCGCCTTGGCTGTCACAGCCGCAGCACACCGCACACCCCTAACGCTGCCTGAAGGTAACATTGGTGGTGAGTACAAACCGGGGTCCCCGCAGGGGGGTCCCCCAGTTCAAAGTGCAGCTGACCACGGGCGCGGCGTACGGGACCCTCCCGGGAGGGCGGGATGTGGGGGCGTGTTCCCGCTAAGATCCCCCATGTGGAATTGGCACAAAAGGCTTGACTAGCACTTGTGTGATGTTTTAAGCTAACCGGGAGACTTTGCCAGTATAATATATATCTGTAGCTCCGGCGCCATTGGAGGGGGCGAGCTACCTCAGAGCGGGACCTGAGGCGTTTTGGCGCCTTCCTCTGCTTACTACAGCCATATACAGCACACACAGCGCTTCCTGACTCCTCAGCCACGCTGGATATCTGGTACAGGGTGTAGCAAAGGGGGAGAGCCGCTTGTGTACACTATCTGGATGCTATTTAGGACAAAAATTGTTAGTGTTTACTGTATTATAGGGAGCTGACAGCCTCACTGGGGCTGTGCAGCTCAGGGTGTGCTGGTGTCCTCTCTGTGTCTCCTCTCACATACAGGCTTGCACTATAACTGTCTGTGTGAATGTGTATGTTATTGTGCTTACTGTAAAACATGGGTAAACACAAACTGTGCAGTGTATGTCACACTAGATTCTCTCCATTATCTACTGATTCTGTTTCATATGAACAATGCAGTCAATCCTTCACAAATCATTGAATGGGCTGGGGGAGAGGGTCCAGAGCCCCACTGGTTAGGGTCTCTTAAGACTATGATGTCTGATATGTCATCCCAGCTCGCAGCTAATGTGCATAAGACTCAGCTACTGCAACAAACTGTTGCAGATTTAGCTGCTAGGGCAGATGTTACACAGCCCCCCCTCTCTCATGCAGGTCCACAGAAGCGTGGTTTACCTGCTGTACTCTCTGATATAAATGATGATATACAGGAGGATGGGGATGACCTGGATCCCGTTAGTAGGGTTCCCGATTCTGCTCAGGGTATTGAACCCCTAATTCTGGCTATAACGGACGTGTTAAAGCTCCCCCTAGAGGACGCTGCATCACAGCAGTCGTTTTTCCTTGTATAAAACAAAACTAATGTCACTTTCCCTGACTCTGCAGAGTTAGATGACCTATTCAAACAGGCCTGGAAAAATCCAGACAAAAAATTCCAAGTGTCCAAAAAGTTTTTGTGCACTTTCCCATTTGCTCCTGAAGGTCGAACATTTTTGGAGGATCCCCCTGGGGTAGATGTAGCCGTCTCTCGCCTATCTAAAACGGCGGTGCTACATGCCCCAGGCTCCTTTACCATGAAGGATCCTGGGGATAGGAAGATAGAAACTACCCTAACGTCTCTATACATGGCAGCCGGTATATCTCAAAGGCCGGTCATTGCGGGTTGCTGGATGACCCATGCTATTCATTCCTGGGCCACTCAAATTCAGGGGGGCCTCTCGGGGTATATGCCCTTAGTTACTATTGTAACCCTTCTAAGACACATTCAGGACACTACACGTGTCCTCTGTGATTCGCTCAAGGAGATGGGGAACAGCAGTGTCAGCGTGCAGGGCCTTGTGGTTGCGTTAGTGGATAGCGGACGCAGAATCCAAGCGTAGTGTGGAGTCCCTCCCCTTTTCAGGGGAATGGCTGGGATACCTGGATTTCCAAAGTTACGGCTGGGAAATCCATGTTTCTCCCCTCTCGGGCCCCGCCAGCACGACGCTCCTATCCGGGACCATCTGTCCAGTCCATTCGGTCTCACAGATTTCGATCTAAGGCCAGAGGTGCCTCCAATGCAAATAGAGGCACCAGAGGTAAGTCCAGAAAACCTGTCAGCACCAGCTCTCACGAACAGTCCACTGGTTCAGCATCCACTAAGGCCTCAGCATGACGGTGCCCACCCACCCCGAGGGGATCTCGAGGTGGGAGCTCGACTGTGTCACTTCAGCCGCTTCTGGGAGAATTCCTGCCAGGATACCTGGGTCAGAGATCTCGTTTCTCAGGGCTACAAGCTGGAGTTTGACCGTACTCCCCCATCCCCCAATGATTTTTCAGATCAAGCTTACCAGCTTTGGAGGATATGCAGGTTACATTGCAACAGGCCATCCAAAAGTTGGTCCAGTCCCACGTCATTGTTCCAGTACCAATACTGCAACGCGACATGGGGTTTTACTAAAACCTGTTTGTGGTGTCGAAACCGGACGGTTCGGTCAGACCTATTTTACGTCTAAAATCCTTGAATCCTTATTTGAAGGTGTTCAAGTTCAAGATGGAATGCCTGCGAGCAGTGATTGCGGGCCTGGAAAACAGGAATTTATGGTCTCCTTGGACATCAAGGACGCCTACCTCCATGTTCCGATTTTGCTGCCTCATCAGGCGTACCTGCGGTTTGCCCTTCCGGACAAACACTTCCAATTCCAGGCACTGCCCTCCAGCCTGTCCACAGCACGAGGGTATTCACGAAGATGATGTTCCAACTCCGGGTCCAGGGGGTCAATGTTGTCCCTTATTTGGACGATCTTCTGATAAAAGAACCATCTAAGGAGCTTTTGTTGCTCCATATCGACCGCACTATCCATCTTCTGTCGGACCATGGGTGGATCCTCAACTTACAGAAGTCCCACCTGGAGCCAACTCAGCGGCTCCAGTTCCTGAGGATGTTGCTGGATACTGTGGCCCAGAAGGTGTTTCTACCAGTGGACAAGGCGAATACACTTCAGGAGATGGTCCGCATGGTGCTCAGACCTACTCGAGTGTCCGTTCATCTTTGCATATGATTGTTGCGAAAGATGGTTTCCTCATACGAAGTGGTCCAGTATGGGAGGTTCCATGCTAGAAAGTTTAAGTTGGATCTCCCGAACAAGTGGTCCAGATCACATCTACGGATGCACCGGATGATTTGGCTGTCACCTCAGGCCAGAATTTCCCTCCTGTGGTGGCTACAGTCCTCCAATCTCCTGGAAGGCCAGAGTTTCAGGATTCAGGATTGGACCCTCCTCACGATGGATGCAAGTCTACGGGGATGTGGAGCTGTCACCCAAGGGGCGCAGTTCCAGGGCAGGTGGTCCGCCCTCGAAGCCCTCCCGATCAACATTCTGGAACTTCGGGCAATCTACAATGCTCTGCTTCTGGCCTCTCTGCTCAAGGATCACGCGATCCAGGTACAATCGGACAACGCCACGGCAGTGGGGTATATCAGGTGTCAAGGAGGGACAAAAAGCAAAGCCTGCATGCGAGAGGTGTCAAAAATACTCCTCTGGCGGAAAGAAATGCAAGAGCAATTTCAGCAATCTTCATTCCGGGTGTGGACAATTGGGAGGTGGACTTCCTGAGTCGTCATGATCTCCACCCAGGGGAGTGGGGGCTCCACCATCTGGTGTTCCAGCAGATCATCGACCGGTGGGGTTGCCCACAAATAGACATGATGGCTTCTCGGCTCACCAAGAAACTTCCCTCGTATTGCTCCAGGACCAGGGAGTGGATGCACTGGCGTCGCCTTGGCCATATCGGCTGGTCTACCTGTTTCCTCCGATTCCGTTGCTCCCAAGGGTGCTAAAGCGAATCAGGAATCAAGGTGTTCAGGCAATTCTGATTGCCCCGGATTGGCCTTGGAGGGCGTGGTACGAGGATCTTCTGGACATGTCCATCGAAGACCCTTGGTCTCTACCACTACGAAGAGATCTTCTTCAACAAGGACCATTCGTCTACCCGGACTTATGGCGACTTTGTTTGATGGCATGGAGGTTGAGCGGAACATCCTAGCTCACAAGGGTCTTTCCAAGAAGGTTATTACTACCATGGTGCAGGCAAGGAAACCTGTGACGTCAAAACACTATCATCATATTTGGAGAAGATATGTCTCTTGGTGCGAGGAACGCACGTATCCGCCTGCAGAGTTTCACTTAGGACGTTTCTTACGTTTCCTGCAGGCTGGTGTAGATAAGGGCTTACGTCTGGGTTCTATTAAGGTCCAGATTTCAGCCCTCTCCATTCCTTTCAGAAGAAATGGGCAGTGTTGCCAGAAGTTCAGACAAGGGGTACTCCACATACAACCACCTTTTGTGACCTAACGACCGTATCCCGATTGCTCTGAGACTAGTAAAGCCACAGCAGCACTTGATTTACTTGTCATACCTATGGACACACATCGTTTTTAAGAGCTTTTTTTCCTTTCTGTAAGTGGACTTGTGTCCTGTAATGGCAGATTTTGCAGATAGGCAAGTTATTATAGAATCCATTCTGGGTGTAATTAGTCTTCTTGAAAGGGAAGCATACTGTCTATCTTTAAATTAGATTTTCCTTTCTCCAGCTGATTCCATATCCAACAGGTCATTCATCATCTTGTGTACGTACTTACCGATTTCTCCCAAAACGTTTTTTTTGTAGATCGGTTATATAAGGTGTATGCTGTACAGCCTTAGCTTCAGTAATGTGTTTAATTTATGTATGTACTATTTCTAGGTTAAATTTCTGGGGTTCTTCTTTAATTTCCTGTTCTGTACTATCAGATGAGCCTATTCTTCTTAGGGTACAGATCACACGCAATGACAAGCTCCACACTATCAAGGTAATTCAATTTCCGGGGGGAAATTAAAAAAACCTGGGGTGCAGGGTTTTCCCAGCAGCCGCAGGACTTTGCTATTCAGTTGCAGGACTGAAAGTGGACGCGTCTTTTTTTCTCACACCTCCAGAACAAGTCTGTTTTTAGGAAAAATCATTGGGACTTGCTCTGGTGCCTCTGAATACTAATTAAGCAATTGGGAGTTTCCAATTAGCTTAATCAGTCAGTAATTGCCTTCTGAAGCGATATCTGCTTCATCCAGCGTCCAGATCCAGACTCTTGCAGCATCATTATGTGAGTGTCTTTGACTGTGTAATGTGTGTGAGTAAGTGAGTGTGTGTGCGCATGAGTGTTGGTGTGACCCCCCCCCCAGTATAAAGAAGGAGGGGAGACCACCGGGTATAATTGTTTGGGTTTTTTTAGTCCTGCCGCGGGGCGTGACCTTTTTTTTTTTATTGGATTTTTTAATTTGGGTAATCCAAAATTGGGTGCGAGGGCTACAAGGTTTTTACCTCGTTGAACTTAAAAATAGTGAAGTTTAAGTAGCTATTTACATAATAAAAATCAACAATTTTGTGGACATTTTTGGAAAAATATTAGCCAGTTAAGTGGTAGGTAGGTGGAGATGGATTGTTATTGTGTATATTGTTAAATACTCGTATGATTGATGCAGCTGTCAATCTATGCAATCCTCCTGTGGCCTCACTTAAAGCGTAACCCTACTTTTGAAAAAGTATTTCAGGCAGATTGTGAAAGCAACGCCTATTAGCGCGTTGTTAAAGTGGACGTGTACTGGGCCACCTGTGCATTTTACCACTGTTGCTCAGACACACTGTATCACGTCTTCTTCATGTATTGTCTTCTCCTAGCAAGTGGTTCCATACAAGTGGCCACGAGAAACCTTATGTGAAAATGCATGTAGCCATAGGGATCATTGTGCCTTGTAACCAATACAGGGAAATGGCACTGAAGATAACATTTGAATTTATAGAGCTCCGATTTCTTTTTTTTCCCCCCAAGTATATAACAGCTACGTAATGTGGGTAAGGTGCAGTAAGGGAGATTACTAGACTCTTCAGGGATTCAGGGAGATTCCTACTATTACATGTAGTCTCCCTGACATTCAGGGAGAGCTGGAAAGCATGCTTAAGTTGAAATAATTGCAGAAATGGATATATACTTTCATTAGTTGGAAATGTTAATTATCTGTTTAGCTTATTACAATAGTCTTATTTAATTTCTCATTTCCAGAAATCTCTAGATTTTCGTGAGTCCCATGAGGCAGAGCCCCACCCTCTTTGGGAATATCCCTGCAGAGCCCTATCTGATCCCACAAAGGTTATGACCTTTGACTTCCGAGAAACTGTCCCTACAGATGACATGAAGGCCGAGGGTTCTATGAACCTTGTGAGGTGAGTTGGAGTAACAGATTATGTTCTGGTAACACGTGTCCCTCTGGAGTATATGGAAAACCTGTCACTGTCACATATATGCTAGTTTGCCATTGTGACTAGATGACTGTGTATTGAAAATAGAAATTATGTGTAATTCTTCTCTCTAATGCTACAGCAGCTGTAGAGAATTCTTCTTAGTCTACCATTATGCCTGATGAGTTGGTCTCCTCCCTCTCTTTTTGCATAGTATGCCAGTGGCAGCAGGTATTACTGGAATCAATGGATAATATAATATATAGGTAGGCAGTAAGGTAATCTGTCCTCTTTACATTTCTTAATCTCTAATTTGATATCTGACTGTGTTTCTGTAATACCAATAAAATGACTTTTTAAAAACAGTAATGATATGTTTTGTATTTACTGCATGCACAAGTAATTGCACATCTTGCTTGTATTTTGAATGGGTGTGGTATGTTAGATAGAATAGACTTAGGTCAACAGGGTCTAGGTTGACCACTACTGGTCGACAGTAAGTAGGTCAACATGGTTTCTAGGTCGACATGTACTAGGTCGACATGAAAAAAGTTCAACATGAGTTTTTTTTACATTTTTTGGGTGTCTTTTCTTCGTAAAGTGACGGGGAACCCCAACTAGTGCACCGTGTCCCCTGTCATTTCACACACATGCCCCTGTCATTTCACACACTTACTCACATTCATACATGGGGAAGAAGCAGTATCAGTGCACATAACATGCGCCGATACCATTTTCCCCCCATAAAGGAGGATCATACATCTACCCCAATGTGCTAGACAACCATCTTTTGCTTTGAACCAGGAAAGGGCTTAACTAGACTGATGTTTGAAAAGCATAATTCTCTAGAATGTCATTGTATGCTGTAACATTAAGATTTCCAGTCACTGAAACCTAGGCCCAGGCCACACCGTGAAACCAGTCAGTATGAAATATAGGCATGAAGCGTTAGCCGGGCATCTGCTAAATCCAGATTTCTCTATCAGACTTCCAGATGGTGAAGCATTTACCCTGCTCCTGAGTGCAATTCACCAACGCTGACATGTGGCATTGTGCAGGGTGATCTGAAGCTTGTGTGCGGCTGCTCAGCCACGGAAACCAAATTTGTGACTTTGTTTCAATATTTTGGCTAATGTTTCTCCATCTTGCAGGTCTGGTAGGTGTCACGGAGTGGTGCTCTGGATGGAATACAAGCTCACTGAGGATATTTCTGTTAGCACCGGCCTGTTGCGGGTAGACGATGAGACGGTGGGTAACTTTGAACTATGATCTGTCTACAGTTACAATCTAATTTTCTCTACAAAATAGCACATTAATCACTGACAGAAAAAAGAGCAGGTGTATTTAGCAAAAATTTGTTGTACATTAAAGTCAGTGGATGTTGTCAGAAAGGAGAGCCACAATACAAAAATGCTGCTAGAAGTGGTCTTATTATAGAGGACAACTAATATTGAGAGCAATTATTTTCTCATGTGAATGCGGCCTATCACTGCGCTGTCAGTCGCAGGGCAGCTTAGCAGCTATTGTGGGACTACACATACCAGCGTGCCCTGCCACACTTTTAGCATTCTGTAATGGTTGTAGGGCATTCTGGGATGTATAGTTCCACAACAGTTGGAGGACCACATGTTCAGCACCCCAGGCCTATGGTAGTTCACTCCTCATTTCCCTGTGTAATACTGCATCATCAGCTAGCACCAGTAATTTCGTCAATGCTGACCACTTTCCTCCCACAGCTGTCTGTACTGCAAATCCCCCCAGAGTCATAAAATGGGGAGGTGGGCTTAACTAGCAGTCGCAGTTCAAAGTTTTTCAATCTAAAATCTCCTATTTTAGGTATTAAACAAGCCGATTTCTCTTCAAAACACCTTCTATTCATTTAATGTACTTAGAATTTATTAAGCAAACTGAACCAGGAAGGAACAGTAAAAACAGTAAGATTTCACTTTCATCCTTGGGGGAACACTGGAGACAGTGACTGGACTGAGGAACCTGGGAACTTTCAAATATGGCTATTTAACGCAGGCTCCTCCCCCTTATTATCCTAATTGGCTACAACTCAGGTCAGTGTTTTTGGTGAGGGCCCAAAGGAGACTGGTACTCTCTTGGAGGCTGTGATGTGAAGGCAAGTTATTAAAAAAACAAAATCAAAATGTTTATGTACTCTACATTGTTTTTAAAGTTTGGTTTGGCAGCAGGATAGGATTCATCTCAGCGACTGCATAGAGCATGCTGTGGAGGGGCTGCGGACAGCTTCTCCAGCAGCCCACTTCCAGCTTGGGATCCTATCGGAGAGGGGACTGCTTAGTAGGTGCTTAGTTCCTCCGATGCCCTGTCGCCATTGGGCAGGGAGCTTCTGATCATGCTCCGGCGAATGTGGCAATAAAGAAGTGTCAGTTTCCTTCAGTTAGCCATCGGTAGATATGGGAGCTAATGCAGGGTACCAAGTTCTCATTGATGGCCACCATTGCTGTACCCCACGGTGGTACTTCCCTGTTCAGTACTTCCTCCTTTGGCTGCATCCCTGCTTGGGCGCATCAGCTGGCTTTTATTCAGCTGCATGTTGTCTAGCTGGATGTAAGCTCAGAGGGTTCCTCCTCTATACTATGCAGGGTGGTAGTGTTAAAGGGGCATTTTCTATCCTGTCTGACACTTTCTAAGCTAGGGAGGAGGACTCACTCACTGGATAGCTGACTGGCACTTAACTCTTGTGTTGTATCATGCACTATTTATTAATTTCCTTGTTATTTCATTCTTTCCTTTTTTTTTTTATTCTTTCAAGGGTAACATCCCCAAGACCCTCCCAGAGAAGTCAGGGTAAGCTTGTAAGCTTCCTAGTTTAAGGTCAGACATGAGGGCCATCTGTGCTGTTTTTGAACTAGAAAGCCAGTGTCATTTGTCTCCTGGCTCCCTCAGTACACTGCTTCCAGGTTAAACTCCACATAAATAATTATTGTTACAGGATCAGAGATCCAGGAGCGATGTTGGTTGACGCAATTAGAGTTCCCTGGTTTTACCCACTCATTTAGAAGTCCCCTTTGGTAGCCATGCTTCTGCAAGTTTGCAAAAAGGTAAAACAAGAGAGCATGGATAATTCTATTGGCCCCACACTTGCCCATTGGTCCAGGATCTAAGCCAAGGTCCTTTCCAGCTTTTAGCTTTACCTTATTTGGCTTTTTACAGCATGGCAGTTGAAATCAAGATTTTAAAGGCCAAATGATTTGTTTACAGTATGATTTATGCTATTAAGAAGGTGATGAAGCCATCTTCTGCAGGAATTACCATTGGATTTGGAGAATCAATATTGCCTGTTGTAAACTGAATAATTTACCTACAGTATATAGGGGGTTATTCAGTGCCTGCAATATCCTCGTTGGCCTTGCCCTTCGATGGGCGGCCCCCAGCATGCCACAGAAGGGTCTGCAGATTCTGCTTTTTAGCAGAATCTGCAATCCGTGCTGAATAGGGTCCATAGTCATTTAGATTGGCGAGGTTGCTCCTGTTTTTGCAGGATGGACCTCAGGTGGGGTTACGGCTTGGATCCATGAAAATATAGGTTTCAGCATTGGTATTATTCTTTCAAAGAGGGCTGGATTTGATCCCAGACGCTTAAACATTGTATCAAGGAATTCTTTATTTGCAGTCTTCTTTCTCATATGTCCTAGAGGATGCTGGGGTCCACTTCATTACCATGGGGTATAGACGGTTCCGCAGGAGCCATGGGCACTTAAAGACTTTTCAAGGGTATGAACTGGCTCCTCCCTCTATGCCCCTTCTTCAAACCTCAGTTTAGAAAATCTTCCCAGGCAGACTGGATGCACTCCAGGGGAGCTCTACTGAGTTTCTATGAAAGACTTATGTTAAATTTTTTATTTTCAGGGAGGACTGCTGGCAACAGTCTCCCTGCTTCGTGGGACTTAGGGGGCAGAAGTAGGAACCAACTTCCTGAATAGTTTCATGGCTCTGCTTCTGGCTGACAGGGCACCATTAGCTCCTGAAGGGTACTGAACGCTAGCTGCGGCTATGTGCTCACTCCCACAGCACGCCGTCACCCCCTTGCAGAGCCAGAAGTCAGAAGACAAGTGAGTGTAAGAAGAAGAATCTTCAGTCATCGTGATGGCTAAAATGTACCGCGCAGCGGTTGGGAACGCTGCGCGCCATGCTACACACACACACACACACACACACACACACACACAGGCACTGCAGGGTGCAGGATGGGGGGGGGCGGCGCCCTGGGCAGCATGAAACCTACTAAACTGGCAAAAATAAGGGGCATAAGATGCTGAGGCACAGTCCTACCCCCGCAAGTATAAATATCAGTATCAAAAAATCTGAGGGGAAACGCGCCATTACGGGGGCGGGGCTTCCTCCTCAGTCAGCCAGCACACTGCTCAGCGCCATTTTCTCTTTTTCCAGGCTGCAGAGAAGAACGCTGGTCCTCCTCCACTGCTGAACCAAGTATCAGGGTGCAAAATAGGGGGATCACAGTGAAATTTGGTGATATATATTGTGTGAAAATATCATTATAAAAGCGCTGCAGGTCTGTGGGCATTATGTGCTCACAGACATTTTATTACTGGCGCTGGGTTGTGAACTGGCAAATCCTATCTGTGTCCTTCTGACAGATTTTACTGTGGGTCTGCCCCCTATAAGTCCCGAGGTGTCTGTGGTGTGGTTGTGCACGTGTGTGACATGTCTGAGGCAGGGAGCTCTTCCCCTGAGGGAGCCATTTTAGGGACACAGAGTTGTAATGTGGTGGCGCTGCCGGCACACCACGAGCCTGAATGGGTGAAAGAATTACGTGATAGTGTGAATCATATCAGTAAGAGATTGGATAAGTCTGAGTCTCATGCAGAAAGTTGGAGAAAATCCGTGGAAGATGTGATTTTTCATAGTTCTGCCTTTTCATCCGCAGGCGACCCCTCTGGGTCACATAAGAGACCTTTTGCTCAAATTGTACAAACTGATACCGACACGGACTCTGATTCTTGTGTTGACACTAGTGATTCCAGGGGAATAGATCCTAAATTGGCAAAAAGCATTCAATACATGATTGTTGCTATAAGGGAGGTTTTGGAAGTTATGGAAGCCCCTCCTGTACCTCAGGAGAAGGCTTATTTTTCTAAAGAAAATTAATGTAACTTTCCCTCCGTCTCACGAGCTAAATACTCTCTTTGAGGAAATTTGGGCAAACCCTGAAAAGAAATTTCAGATTCCCAAAAGGATTCAGGTTGCTTATCCTTTCCCGGCAGAGGACAGGAAAAGGTGGGAGTCACCCCCAGTTTTAGACAGTGCCCTGTCACGGTTAACAAAAAAGGTGTTTCTCCCTGCACCTGGGACGGCTTCACTAAAGGAGCCGGCAGACCGCAAGTTGGAGACTACGTTAAAATCTATTTATGTGGCCAATGGTACGCTGCTCAGGCCCACCATTGCTTGCGCGTGGGTGAGTAGTGCTATAAAAAAATGGTCAGATAACTTGTCATCTGAAATTGACACGATAGATAGAGATGAGATACTCCTAAAGTTAGGTCATATCAAAGACGCTGCTGCATACATGCTAGAAGCCATGAAGGATATTGGGCTTTTAGGTTCGAAAGCCGCTACCATGGCAGTCTCGGCTCGGAGGGTGTTGTGGATTCGGCAGTGGAATGCTGACGCAGATTCCTAAAGAAATATGGAGGCGCTCCCGTATAAAGTTGAAGCCTTGTTTGGAGATGGGCTGGATGCGTTGGTCTCTGCCGCTACCGCAGGTAAGTCGACATTCTTGCCTTATGCTCCTGCATCGGCGAAAAAGACACATCACTCTCAGATGCAGTCCTTTCGGCCCAACAAATACAAAAAGGCCAAAGGTTCCCCCTTCTTTGCAGGTAGAGGGAGAGGACGAGGAAAAAAGTCTGCAGCGTCTCCCGGATCGCAGGAGCAGAAGTCCACCCCTGCTTCTGCCAAATCTGCAGCATGATGCTGGGGCTCCCTTGTGGGAGTCCGCTCGGGTGGGGGCATGTCTGAAACTTTAAGTCAGATCTGGGCTCAATCTGGCCTGGACCCATGGGTTTTGCAAATAGTGTCCCATGGATACTAGCTGGAGTTTCAAGACGTCCCCCCATGCTGATTTTTCAAATCGACCTTACCAGCTTCTCTTCCAGACAGGGAAGTAGTAAAGGCTGCAATTCAAAAATTATGTCAGGATCAAGTCATTGTCCTGGTGCCCTTGTCACAGCAAGGAGAAGGTTTTTATTCAAGCCTCTTCATAGTTCCGAAGCCGGACGGCTCGGTCAGACCAATTTTAAACCTGAAAAATCTGAAACTCTACCTGAGAAGGTTCAAGTTCCAGATGGAATCTCTGAGAGCAGTGATTTCCAGTCTGGAGGAAGGGGACGTCATGGTGTCAGTAGACATAAAAGATGCTTACTTACATGTTCCCATTTATCCTCCTCACCAAGCTTATCTGAGATTCGCAATACAGGATTGCCATTACCAGTTCCAGACGTTGCCGTTCGGACTCTCCACGGCACCGAGGATATTCACCAAGGTGATGGCAGAGATGATGGTCCTCCTTCGACAATAAGGAGTCAATATAATTCCTTACCTGGATGATCTCCTGATAAAAGCGAGATCCAGGGAACGGTTGGTGCAGAACATTGCACTCTCCCTGTCAGTACTCCAACAATACGGTTGGATCATAAATTTTCCAAAGTCGCAGTTGGAACCGACGACAAGGTTGTCCTTTCTGGGGATGATACTGGACACAGAAGTACAGAGGGTATTTCTTCCAGTAGAAAAGGCTCTGGAAATCCAGAGAATGGTCAAACAAATTTTGAAACCAACAAGAGTTTCGATCCATCAATGCATTCGGTTGTTGGGGAAGATGGTAGCGGCCTACGAGGCCATACAGTTTGGCCGTTTCCATGCCAGAGTATTCCAGTGGGACCTGTTGGACAAGTGGTCCGGATCCCACCTACACATGCACCAGAAGATAGTCCTGTCCTCCAAAGCCAGGATTTCGCTCCTGTGGTGGCTACACAGTTCTCACCTATTAGAGGGACGCAGGTTCGGGATTCAGTACTGGGTCCTGGTAACCACGGATGCAAGTCTCCGAAGCTGGGGAGCGGTCACACAGGGAAAAAGTTTCCAAGGAAAATGGTCAAGTCAGGAAACCTGTCTTCACGTAAATGTTCTGGAATTGAGAGCCATTTATAACGGCCTTCTACAAGCGGGGCATCTTCTTCAAGATCAACCCGTGCTGATCCAGTCGGACAATGTTACAGCAGTCGCGTACATAAACCGTCAGGGCGGAACGAAAAGCAGAGCGGTAATGGCAGAGGTGACAAAGATCCTCCTCTGGGCAGAAAGACATGCAAGAGCTCTGTCGGCAATTTTCATTCCGGTAGTGGACAGCTGGGAAGCAGACTTCCTGTTATGCACACCAGTGCCAGCAGAAATGTACTGGTGTCTGAACGGAGAGGGATGCAAAACAAATGAACTCACAGACAGACTGGGGAATATGACATTACATACATAGAAGGTGATAGGGTAACAAAATAAACACAAAGTGAACAGAGAAGCCCAAAGGCTAAGAAACTGGGTGTCTCCCTAGTATTAGGAATACTCAGATGGAAAGAAGCGAGATGTTGTGATTTAATACGTAGAGAACCCGAAATGCTGTTGCTAAGGGCAACAGCAAAACCCTAAAGGGTTACCAACGGGTGTGGCAGTAAACTCCTTGGTCAGAGATGGAATAATAGACACAAGGAGAGTCTCCACAATCCTAGTCCTCACTTGCAGTGCACTGGTTCAGCTTACTGCCACTAAACTGACACCTGAACACCTTGCACAGTGAGAAAGGATTTTGGCAGGCAAGTCTGAGAATACAGCCGCAAACTTGCTAGGTTCACAGAGTAGCAAAAGAACCCCAGCAGGTTAAACGACTGACTCCAGTCTTACTGCTAGGTCTGGATTGGCAGAGTGTAATACCAAATCCCAAGGCCTATTTGCAGTAAGCAACAAACAAATACAAAGTTTACACAGTACTAGCTAGCTTTCAGGAACTGACTAACCAACAAAGATTCAGCAGCATCTGCCTAACCTGAGAAGAGGGTTTATATAGCAGGTGCTGTCCACGCCCCACTCAGACCTCACAGACTGTGAGCACAAAAATCAGCACCGGATCCCCTGCCGTGCACAGAGCCTGTAACCACTGCACAGCAAAAGACCCGAACCGGAGTATCAGCTACGCTCAGGTTACTCCGCTAGCACTTGTCTCCCGGTTGCCATGACGACGTGGCAGCACAGAGCAGGAGACCCTAACACTTCCTCAGCAGACACGATCTCCATCCAGGAGAGTGGGGCCTCCACCAAGAAGTCTTCGCAGAGGTGACAAGTCTTTGGGGAATACCTCAAGTAGACATGATGGCATCTCGTCTCAACAAGAAGCTTCAGAGATATTGTTCCAGGTCGAGAGACCCTCAAGCAATAGCAGTGGATGCACTAGTGACCCAGTGGGTGTTTCGGTCGGTATATGTCTTCCCTCCACTTCCACTAATACCGAAAGTTCTCAAACTCATAAGAAGAACAAGGGTTCGCGCGATCCTCATTGTCCCAGACTGGCCAAGGAGGGCTTGGTATCCAGATCTTCAGGAGTTGCTCATAGAAGATCCTTGGCCTCTTCCTCTTTGCGAGGACCTGCTGCAGCAGGGGCCGTGCGTGTATCAAGACTTACCGCTGCTACGTTTGACGGCATGGATGTTGAGCGCCGGATCCTAGCCCGAAAGGGTATTCCAAAAGAAGTTATTCCCACTTTTATTCAGGCCAGGAAAGGAGTAACGTCTAAACATTACCACCATATTTGGAGAAAATGTGTGTCTTGGTGTGAATCCAAGAAGGCTCCTACGGAAGAGTTTCACTTGGGACGTTTTCTCCATTTTCTACAGGCAGGTGTGGGTGCGGGCCTAAGATTGGGTTCAATCAAGGTCCAGATTTCGGCCTTATCAGTTTTCTTTCAAAAACAATTGGCCTCCCTTCCAGAAGTTCAGACGTTCGTGAAAGGGGTGGTGCACATCCAACCTCCATTTGTGCCCCCGGTAGCACCATGGGACCTTAATGTGGTGTTGCATTCCTTCAATCGAATTGGTTTAAACCTCTACAGGAGATAGAATTGAAGTTTCTCACTTGGAAAGTGGTGATGCTTTTGGCCTTGGCATCCGCAAGGCGGGTGTCTGAGTTGGGGGCTGTAAAGATATGAGACAGAGGGTAAAACTGTATTTATGGCATTTCAATCTTTATAGCGTTTAATGTACTTTTTATTCCTTCTGTTCCCATGTCTCTCTGGCTTGTGTCACTATTACCCCATGTGTGTGTTCATCCCGTAGCCTATATATTCTGTACTATAATCTTACCCAGGTAAATACAGGTGTGCTGTGACCTTGCACCTAGTGCTGTCATGTTATGTTCTTGTAGGAGAATGCCAGTCTGGTATGAGGTTACTACAGGTTATCATTGCCATGCCTATTGAGTCCATCTATGATCCTTATATGGTCACACAGGAAATACATTTGAGGACCAGGTAATGTCTCTTTGAAGCTTCTCCTCCACAGGGGACAATCAGGACTTAAACCAATTTCCCTGTCATTGTTCCTTCTGTTTACTGTCCCCTGTCCCATCCTGGTCTCTCGCAGACAACTCGGAGCCTGACCCAGCATGTGGTCAGCAGGAGAAGGCCAGCTGTGGGAGGGAGTAGGGAAATACCTGAGGTGGGATACCACCAATCAGGAACCTGCGTCTCCTCCCCAGGTGAGCGTGGCATGATGGGCATTTGGAAGGTTTTAAAAGAGGTTGCGCAGGTCAGCTCCTCATGTTAGTCGCAGGACTCTGGCTAAGGGGTGATTCTCTGCCAGGGTACCTTGTGGAACGCATCAACAGTGCTGTGTGGAGTTATATGTACTTACTACTGCATGGACTAATCTGCTATCACTGCTGTGTGGACTCAGTGATAGTTCTGCTGTATGGACTTGTTTATCTGGAACTTCTGTACGGAATTGCTGTGGACCTAAATCCTCTACTGGGACTTACTATCTGGACTGCTACCTGTATACTGTTTCTGGGCTATATTTACTTCTGCTTCCTGTGAATTATCTACTACTGTGTGCGGTGAGAAATAAACCATCACTTTGGTTTCATCGGCTCTGTGTCTGAGTGATTAGAAGAACCCCGTATCTTCACAGGGGCCTTGTCTCACAAGAGCCCTTACCTGATCTTCCATGAAGATAGGGCAGAGTTGAGAACTCGCCAACAATTTCTTCCGAAGGTGGTTCCGTCTTTCCATATAAACCAGCCTATTGTGGTGCCAGTGGCTACTGACACCTTTTCTGCGTCAAAGTCTCTTGATGTGGTTAGAGCTTTGAAAATTTATGTTGCAAAAACAGCTAGGATGCGGAAAACAGAGGCTCTGTTTATCCTATATGCTCCCAACAAGATTGGGAGTCCTGCTTCTAAGCAGACTATTACGCGCTGGATCAGAGGGACGATTCAGCACGCTCATTCCACGGCAGGATTGCCGATACCAAAGTCTGTAAATGCCCATTCTACTAGAAAGGTGGGCTCATCCTGGGCGGCTGCCCGGGACGTCTCGGCGTTACAACTTCGCCGAGCAGCTACTTGGTCAGGGGCAAACACGTTTGCAAAGTTTTACAAGATTGACACCTTGGCCGATAGGGGACCTCAAATTTGGTCAATCGGTGCTGCAGGGTCATCCGCATTCTCTCGCCTGTACTGGAGCGTTGGTATAACCCCATGGTACTGAAGTGGACCCAGCATCCTCTAGGACGTATGAGAAAACAGGATTTTAATACCTACCGGTAAATCCTTTTCTCCTAGTCCGTAGAGGATGCTGGGCACCAGACCCAGTGTGTACTTTACCTGCAGTTATTAGTTTTATAGTTACACAGGTGTTGTGTTACGATTATTTTCAGCATGTTGCTGCAATTGTTTCATGCCCGTTGGCGTGTGTTATGTTGAATGCCATGTTGTGCGGCATGGTTGAGGTGTGAGCTGGTGTGAATCTCACCGTTAATTTATAAGTAAATCCTTTCCTCGAAATGTCTATCTCCCTGGGCACAGTTCCTATACTGAGGTCTGGAGGAGGGACATAGAGATTTGAGCCAGTTCACACCCTTGAAAAGTCTTAAAGCGCCCATGGCTCCTGCGGAACCGTCTATACCCCATGGTACTGAAGTGGACCCCAGCATCCTCTACGGACTAGGAGAAAAGGATTTACCGGTAGGTATTAAAATCCTGTTTTTTTCTCTCCAGTTGTTTGTGGGACTACAATTTAATTCTCCGTGTATTGCAACATTCTTCTTTCGAGCCTAAGAGCCAGTGGACTTAAAGATATTGACCTGGAAGGTTGTTTTACTTTTGGCTATCTCTTAAACCCTCAAGAGTGTCAGAGTTGAGATCTTTCTCATGCCAATTACCTTTTTTCAATTTCCATGAGGGTTGGTGTCTGTATTGGGGACTAAAGTCTTTCCAAATAATGTATTGTGTAGGTTCCATTGAACCACAAAAGTGTTGTTCTGGCTCTCTTTAATCCTTGGATGTGGTGAGGGTTCTTAGGATTTCTAAACAATGGCCTAAAGAGGTGTACTAGGCAGATGATCTCTATCCTGTATGATTCCTATAAGAAGGGCTGGACGGGGATGTAGCAGTTCCAGAAAAAAATAATGCTTATTCTACTAGGTCAGTGGGTGATTTGTGGGTGGCAAGGCTTTGGGTATTGGGCCTTTGGTGAGCAACTGTGCAGAGCAGCTACCTTGTCCTCCATGCACAGTTTTATCTAAAGTTCTGTTTGTTTGATGCTTTATTTTTTTAGGGATGCCAGTTTGGGTGATAGGTATTAGGCACTACCCAGTAGATCTCCCCACCATAGGGATAGCTTTGGGATGTCCCAAGTGCCTTCATAAACCCTATTCTCTAAGGCACTCACAAAATAACTGAATTGATTTGCAGCCAACTAGGATATTTAGGGAGAGAAACTTGAGTTAAAACACCAGAATTTTTAAGTGTCCAGGCGCCTTACTCCACTTACTATACCCCACTGTCTGCAGTGTTCAACATGAACTTGGAGAAAAGGATTTAACGGTCAGTACAAAAATCCTATTTTTTCCCCCTGGCGCCATTCTCATTGTACACTCACCCTTTTGTTCATGTCACAGGGGGACTGCCAGTGGTATGAACACAGCAAGCAAGGCATATACTTCTTCAGTTCTCTCCTGGACCTGGGATTTGCTCCTAGTCACAGTTCAGTTACTTATCAGCTGACTTTTCATCCGCAGTTGGGAGACCTACGCATGAGTTTCACTCCTAACTCTTAGCTTTCAACCACAGTATTGCTTCTTAAGAAGTTGAATGTCACATTCTTCATCAATCTTCATTTCTACATGTGACGTCAGAGAAGTCTGTGTCTCTTCATAGAACAGCATGGTGATGGAGGTAACCATGGGGGTCATTCCGAGTTGATCGCTAGCTGAATTTGTTCGCAGCGATCAGGCTAAAAAACGGCAGTTCTGCGCATGCATATGCGGCGCAATGCCCACGCGCGACGTACGGACACAACGAACGATGTCGTTTTGCACAGGGTCTAGCGATGCATTTCAGTCGCACTGCTTGCCGCAGAGTGATTGACATGAAGTAGGTGTTTCTGGGTGGCAACTGACCGTTTTCAGGGAGTGTGCGGGAAAAATGCAGGCGTGCCAGGAAAAACGCAGGCGTGGCTGGGCGGGTTTGTGACGTCAAATCCGGAGCTGAACAGTCTGAAGTGATCGCAAGCGCTGAGTAGGTTTTGAGCTACTCTGAAACTACACGAAAAAAAAATTGCAGGCGCTCTGCGATACAACCGTTCACACTTCTGCTAAGCTAAAATACATTCCCAGTGGGCGGCGGCATAGCGTTTGCACGGCTGCTAAAACTAGCTAGCGAGCAATCAACTCGGAATGACCCCCTATCTATACAGCTTCTAAACATATAGCCTAAAGTAATACACAGAATACCTTTGGATTGAAGCCTATCACTGTTACTTCCACTCACTGCCACAGATCAGATGCAGGAACGTGTTCAGTCTTGTTTTCTTTATTGTCACATTTGTCTCCATTTTCTTTCATCCTGTGTTTTAAACAGTAAAATTACATTTGACTGACAGTCTGTACTGAAATGGAAACTTGGCATAAATTACTAGTTACTGTACATCTTAATATTTACTAGGTTTTTCTGGATCCTTTAAGTTCACCTGTAATTATTAACCTTTTTTCCCCCCCCCATGAATGCTGTATACCGGGAGCATGCAATGTGCGTCACTCCAGCTGCTGTAGAACTACACATCCCAGCATGCCCTGCTATTCTTTGCTTTAAGGGCATGTTTAAACTGTGGAAGGGTCTCCTGGTAAGTGTAGTTCCACAGCAGCTAGAGTGACGGACATGGCCTACACTCACTGTATGCTATCGCACGCTTGTGCTTGTTATAGTAAGTGTAATATATTTTGTAATTAACCTTGTTTTGTTTATGTTTTCGCACATTTCTGGATGGACTCAAAACACTCTGGGGCAGCTGCTGCAGAATTCTGCTACCTGCCAGACCCACTGTGACCCAGTCCTCAGAGTCTTGGCACAGTTGCCTGGCTCCTGAGATGACCCACCTCTTCTGTTGCTCCCGCTACAGGGGGTGGTCTTCTGTATGCCGGCGGTCGGGCTCCCGGCGCTCAGTATACCGGCGCCGGGAGCCCGACAGCCGGCATACCGACACTTATTTTCCCTTGTGGGGGTCCACGACCCCCATAGAGGGAGAATAAAATAGTGTGGCGCACGTAGTGCGCCACCGTGCCCGTAGCCCGCAAGGGGCTCATTTGCGCTCGCCACGCTGTCGTTAAGCCGGCGGTCGGGCGCCGGGATGCTGGTCGCCGGGAGCCCGACCGCCGGCCAGCCGTAGTGAACCCGCTACAGGTATTATGCCTTAGTCCTGAGTTACCTCAGAGAGCCTGGGGGAACAATGGGCAGCACACACTGCCAGGTTTCCAAGCTGGCACACTTTGTGGCTCTCTCAAATCTGCACTCCGGGTCGCTTCCTCAAAGCGTCACCTTACACAGCTCCTTAACAATCCAGGAGAGCTGCTTTTTAAATCCTCTCCATGCATGTGCCGGCTGCCTTCCTGCCGGACCCACACACCATTCACTGCTTTCCTCTCCGTCTCATCCACTGTCCTTGTGCCAGCCAGGGAATGGATGTGGTACCCTCGTTCCCCTCCATAATGTTCATCCTACAGGTGGCATAGATGAGGTACTTATTGTAAGTAACAGTGTACAGCAGGCATAAAGAATTACTGCAAGCTGCAAACAAATGTATTAGCTATATATATATCAGTGTGTGTGTGATGTGTAGCTGCGCTGGCCCATTCTGTCACTGTCGCCATGGTCACCTAGAGGGAGCTCGATGGGAGCAAGCACGCATTGTGACCAACTAGGCCAAGCAGCAAGCAACACCATCCACAGCACTGTGCGGCCTGTATAGCACTGCTGCAGGCACACTCCCCACCCTTGAGGCAGCACAGCAGTGGATCCAGTACCATGCCCCTGAGTTGAGTCTACAACAAGAAGAACACTGGTGGCAGTCCAGCGGTGGAGCACCACTTTGGATGTGTAACAGACAGCCCAGAAGAAGTGTGCATCATCATCAGTAACAGTGTGAGGTAAGTGTATGTATAGTTTATTCCATTCGCATTGGCATTTGCAGAGTAGGGATGTGTGGGTGCAGGGGTTGAGAGTGGTGGGGGGGCCCAGAGATGACATCAGTGTACCAAGCTCCAAGATTCCGTTGCCGGCCCTGTACCTCAGTTGAATTCTTACCTATTCAAGCACTCCTTTAGCATCTCTACTTCTGGCTCATCCTCAGCTTTAATCACACTCTTTGATGGTGGGCCCCACAGATATCTATTCTGGGGTCCCTGCTATTCTCACTATACACCTCTACACTTGCTGGACTTTTCACTTCGTACCACTTCTAAGTGATGATTCTCAATACTTTACTCGGACGTTTCTTCACTCCCTGACATCAACCAACCCCATTGCCCTGCATGCTAACATGGACGATATTGTCTATATTGGCTTGCATGTATAAACGAGCCGGCACCAACAATGAACGTTCATATCGCTCACTGTAATCGGGAAGTGTGTAGGGCCCATTACACTACCTAAAAGCTCAACATATGAAAAACAGATTTCATATTCTCACCTCCCAGAGTAACCAACACCACCACAATTTTCTCATTCTCCCGAGCCCAAAACTGTGGTGCCACCCTTCACTCTGTCCTGTCCTTTGCTTTATTCCTTACATCACGTTATCTCTGTCCTGGTGCCTCTGCCTTTACAGTATCTATAGACTCCACCCTTCTCTTCACAAAGATGCCACCAAAAGTCTTAACCATTGATAATGTCAATTATTACCTTTAAACATGAAGCTATATACTAATACCGTGGAGCCGTTATGGCCGCTAGACAACGTGCACGTGCTACGCACTTTGTACACTATTTGCGTACAGAGTCCCGCACGTGGTACGCACTTGGCGTACACATGCTGCGCTGAGTGTACTGATTACACACAGCGGGCGCACACACAGTGGATAACCTTTAAACCTTGCTAATAAAACAGTGAGAATATACTTATACTCTAAACCTTAATAACCAAGTACTGTAATGATGTAACGATTAGAACCTTTTAAACAATGTGTATGGTGTTTGAGCAATTGAGTCGCTAAGAAAAGCCCTTTGCAATAAACAGTGAAAACACAAGACCTGGTTTGGATTTAAAAACCACAGCAGCTCTAACACCGCCGTGGATGGTTTAGAGAAAAAGGGAAACACAATACAAGTTATACACTACAAACTAACAGGGAAATCTAAACAGAATAACTGAGAATATACATGAACAATAGCGAACAATCGCAAACGAGCGAACAGAATGAGAACAAATGGCGAACAAAATGGATAACAAAATGGCTACAGAGAATAATACATACGTGGGGATGATTTGCATGCGCGACCTGGATCCAGTCCTCGGCATTCAGGGAGAAAGCCTTCAGAGAGAGAGAGTGTCTGGCCAGGCAATGGTGGTCTTTATATACACAACATACATTCACAATACAATGGTCCCTATAATCTCATTGTTCATTGGACACAGGAATGTGTCTCCACATTATAGCAAAGGTCATAGGTGGATTTGAACAGGTGGGCTGTGTCTTTCCCCAACTGCTCAGGTGGGAGGTATCCTCAGGATTCCCGCCGCATGTGTAATTTACAGCAAATACAGTTAATGTTCATAAACTACTTTTGTACATAACTATACGCAGGAGCGAGCGATCCTTTCCTAACTAGCATCGGAATACTAGACACCACCTTTCAACCTTTGTCTGACCCTTCTTATCATGTAAAGAGGAATTTCTCTGTCCAGGAACAGTTTAAACTAAACATACTTGCTGACATTGTCTAGGGGAATATTATCTACAATATACGCTATATGGGTTAAATATGCTACGATCGAGTCGCACGCTAGACGCTTACAAACTACCGTAAATGCGCATACCACGCGCGTGATCGCCGGAGCGATCTTACGCAAATTGCGGATATGTGCACGCACGGCAGAGTGTGTGCACGCGCAGCGGGCATGTGCATGAGGGGTTAGTACAAGGCATATGCATCAGGATATTTTTCGACTTTGACACCATTATTTAATCATCTCCCATCTTTCCTTCACCCATCAGTGTTTTATCATTCCTAATGCAATTAATAAGAACAATCTTTAATTTATTTTAACATTACAGAATATTTTGTATTGATTGGTGTTGAAATTTCCCTAATTCTAGCACTCGCCTTGCTGCCAGCATACGGTGGACGGGTTCCCGCTGTTGGGATCATAAAAGTTGGGATCCCGTCTGGCGGCACTTCATACTGATCCTCAATGGAGCATTTAAATGTTTTGAATACTGATCAAGAATGTAATAAGTAGGGGCATGCGTGCCTGCCAGATTCAACCAGTGTGGCTCTGCTGCCTCCCTTCTGCTTGAAAGAAGCAGTCAAGTCTATGGCTGGAGTCCGGTCCTTCTCCCTACTGCTGCAGCACAGCCAGCACAGTGTACTATATAAAGTGTCTGCTAAAACTGGTGTGACAAGCTTCACACAGAGTGCGTGTTGAATCATATCGACACGACCTCCCTATGCTCCCTGTTCGACTCGCTTCTCTCTCCTATTCTTTTGCTCATGCCCTGAACAAGCCACTTCCCTATATAATGCATGCCTTACTTCTGCTCTTGACGCTGTCGCTCCACCAACCACTGTTCACCCTCGCAGATTAATACCTCAACACTGGCACACACTAAATACACCAGATATATACAAAAATGCTCATTTACTGCTAAGCGACAGTGGAGGAAATCATGCTCTAAGGCAGATGCCCTCCATTTCAAACATATACTCTCATCCTTCAGTGCTGCCCTTTCCCTCGCTAAACAATCATACTTCAAGAATCTCTCTCAGTCTTCCATCCCCTGGCGCCTCTTTGCCACTGTCAACTCCCTCCTCTGCCCATACCCACTCTCTGCTCTTTACTTTGCCACTTCACATCCAAAATTGACTCCATACATCAGACCATCAGCAACCAGCCAGCTAATTTCCTTTACCACCCCTCCTCATCCCTCTTACAAACCCTGGCATCTTTCTCCCATGGATCTGGTGAAGAAGAAGTAGTCATGGCCCTCATCTATCCCATCCCCCCACCACCACCATTTGACCCTATTCCCTCCAGCCTCCTCATTCCGCAAATCCTGTATTCCCTTGGTCTGCGTTATACTGTCCTCTCCTGGCTGTCCTACCTCTCTGACCATTCCTCCTCTGTCTCCTCTCATGAGCCACCTACCCCCCCACTTCCACTAACTGTAGGTGTCCCCCAAGGTTGTGTTCTTGGTCCTCTGCTTTTCTCTATATGTCCTCTTTAGGTGAGCTCATTAGCTTTTTTGATTAAGAATATCATCTCTATGCTGATGACACTCAAATCTACCTTTCCTCCTCGTATCCTCTCCTCACTTGTATCTCCAACTGTCTCTCTATCTGACCTCTCCTCACTCGTATCTCCAACTGTCTCTCTATCTCTTGGATGTCCCAGCACTTGCTTAAACTTAATATGCCTAAGACTGAGCTGATCATCTTCCCACCCTACAGCACAACCTCACCTCCCACCATTTCATTGTCTATTGATGGCACTACTATTTCCTCTAGCCTCCAAGTGCTCTGTCTTGGAGTAATCCTTTACTACTCCCTCCCTCTTGTGCTTTTCTTTCTCTTACTTAAACCATCTTCGATAGTCATCCTGATACTTATTTCAATGTCGTCTGCTGATGCAGATGTTTATGTAACCTGTACTTGTCCTATATTGTCTTCAGCTGTAAGTCACTGTTCTCCTTGGTATCCGGTCTATAGATCTACAGTCAATAGGTCTACCACTAATGGTAGACAGGCATTAGGTCAAAAGGTCGACATGTAAAGGTAGACAGCTTCAAAATGTCGACATGTAAAAGTTAGAGAGGGTCAAAAGGTTGACATATGGTAGACACAAGTTTATTTTTAATTTCAACACTTTCATATTTACCATCCACGTTGACTACGATAGGGAATAGTAACATGTGCCGAGTGGAGCGAGCCACATTGCCTTCGCTCGCCATGCGAGGGGGACGCAGTACACTAATGGGGCTTGTTTATGGCAGAAAAGTGATAAAACACCCAAAAATTGTGTCTACCTTTTCTGTTTCGACCATTTCTATGTCGACCTTTTGACCCTGTCAATTTAATGCATGTCTACCTTTAGTGGTAGACCTATTGGGCAATATTCAAATGATATATCACACCCAATTCAGTCTCACAGCTGGCAGAACCATATTCGCCGACTGCTTAATCTTATTCCAGTTTTTCATTCATTTTGACTTTAGCATCACTATCAAGACTTCAGGGTGCTGTTCCCTTTCGGGATCTAATAGGGATTTGACAGGCTGATGGGTGAAACTGAAGCTGTAGTGTGTTACATAACGTGAATTTAGGCCCTACTATGTAGCATATTATCAACTAGGGGGCACTACTGCATTGTGGCAGAACGTCATGGTTATAAGGAAGAGGAATTTTTATAGCTAAAATTTGGCGAAGAGTGAACCTTACAGTTAGGAAAGACATACCTGCCCCCAGGATTGATACAGAGGGTATCCAAAGCTGGGATGAGCTGTGTTTAATGCTGGGTACACACTAGATGATATAGTGGATAATGTGCCTGATTCTGCGCTGACGATGTGCGCTCCCGCGTTTAATCAGCAACATCGCCCGTCTGACGTGAACGCATGGACAACAGGCGATATGGCCAGTGTGGGCGGCCTGCTCATCCCGTTGCCACTGCAGGTATCGGAAAGTGTGTATGTACTTGCTGATATCGGCACTCCAACAGGTCCCGTCGCCACTGATATCGCCATGTACACATTGTCTAGTGTGTACCCAGCTTAAGCCTCCACATGGGAGTACATGCAATTGATTCACTTGTCGATTGGTGGAAAGAAAAATCCCATGTTATCCTGAAATCATCTTAAAATGAAGTTATAAATAAGAAAGCAAGAAGCGAGCATACCATTCATAGGCTTTCCAGGGGAAAGTGTCTTATCAGCTTTGAATATTCTACAATTACATCATCTCACAGTAAGACTGAAATAATCAGTGCAATGGAAAATAAACAATCAGGACAGTTCATCTATAACTATTGATGTTTATTGTGCACTCAGATCTTATTGAGAAGGTTCCCTAATTTTTTTATACACTTGATGACAGAAAACATAGGGTACAATAGTAAAATACACACTATAGTAAAGTAGCTACCTTAAATCTACCATATTTTCATACCAACCAGTTAGACTGGTAGGGGAGCCCAAAGGTAACAGCGACCACAATATGGTCACATTCAATATAAGTTTTCAAAAACAGTCCTATACTGGCTCAACTAGGGCTCTAAACTTTAGCAAAGCCAACTTTGAAAGGATGAGGGAATCTTTAAGCGATATTGAATGGGAAGGTTTGTTTCTAGGAAAAACTACAGCAGAGAAATGAGATGTCTTAAAATCACTGCTAGCTAAAAATACTCTCAAATTTATTCCTATGAGCAGCAAAAAAAGGATTAAAAATCATAAACCAATGTGGCTTAATATAAAGATAAAGGAACTTATGGGCAAGAAAAGGCAAGCATTTAAAAAATACAAATCTGATGGGAATGCAGAATCATTTCAGCACTATAAGGACTCTAACAAAATATGCAAAAAAGAAATAAGAGCGGCTAAAGTAGAAACTGAAAAACTAGTAGCAAAGGAATGCAAAGCGGATCCCAAAAAATTCTTTAAATACACTGCTCAAAAAAATAAAGGGAACACTTAATCAACACATCCTAGATCTGAATGAATTAAATATTCTTATTAAATACTTTGTTCTTTATATAGTTGCATGTGCTGACAACAAAATCACACAAAAATTATCAATGGAAATCAAATTTATTAACCCATGGAGGTCTGGATTTGGAGTCACACTCAAAATTAAAGTGGAAAAACACACTACAGGCTGATCCAACTTTGATGTAATGTCCTTAAAACAAGTCAAAATGAGGCTCAGTAGTGTGTGTGGCTTCCACGTGCCTGTATGACCTCCCTACAATGCCTGGGCATGCTCCTGATGAGGTGGCGGGTGGTCTCCTGAGGGATCTCCTCCCAGACCTGGACTAAAGCATCCGCCAACTCCTGGACAGTCTGTGGTGCAACATGGCGTTGGTGGATGGAGCGAGACATGATGTCCCAGATGTGCTCAATTGGATTCAGGTCTGGGGAACGGGCGTCTTGCAGGAACTGCTGACACAATCCAGCCACATGAGGTCTAGCATTGTCTTGCATTAGGAGGAACCCAGGGCCAACCGCACCAGCATATGGTCTCACAAGGGGTCTCAGGATCTCATCTCGGTACCTAATGGCAGCCAGGCTACCTCTGGCGAGCACATAGAGGGCTGTGCGGCCCCCCAAAGAAATGCCACCCCACACCATTACTGACCCACTGCCAAACCGGTCATGCTGGAGGATATTGCAGGCAGCAGAACGTTCTCCTTGGCGTCTCCAGACTCGGTCACGTCTGTCACGTGCTCAGTGAGAACCTGCTTTCATCTGTGACGAGCACAGGGCGCCAGTGGCGAATTTGCTAATCTTGGTGTTCTCTGGTAAATGCCAAACGTCCTGCACGGTGTTGGGCTGTAAGCACAACCCCCACCTGTGGACGTCGGGCCCTCATACCACCCTCATGGAGTCTGTTTCTGATCGTTTGAGTAGACACATGCACATTTGTGGCTTGCTGGAGGTCATTTTGCAGGGCTCTGGCAGTGCTCCTGTTCCTCCTTGCACAAAGGCGGAGGTAGCGGTCCTGCTGCTGACTTGTTGCCCTCCTTCGGCCTCCTCCACGTCTCCTGATGTACTGGCCTGTCTCCTGGTAGCGCCTCCATGCTCTGTACACTACGCTGACAGACACAGCAAACCTTCTTGCCACAGCTCGCATTGATGCGCCATCCTGGATGAGCTGCACTACCTGTGCCACTTGTGTGGGTTGTAGACTCCGTCTCATGCTACTACTAGAGTGAAAGCACCGCCAGCTTTCAAAAGTGACCAAAACATCAGCCAGAAAGCATAGGAGCTGAGAAGTGGTCTGTGGTCACCACCTGCAGAACAACTCCTTTATTGGGGGTGTCTTGCTAATTGCCTAAAATTTACACCTGTTGTCTATGCCATTTGCACAACAGCATGTGAAATTGATTGTCAATCAGTGTTGCTTCCTAAGTGGACAGTTTGATTTCACAGAAGTGTGATTGACTTGGGAGTTACATTGTGTTGTTTAAGTGTTCCCTTTATTTTTTTGAGCAGTGTACATTAATAGCAAGAGATTAAAGAAGGAGAGTATATGCCTTTTAAAAGACAAGCTGAGAGTCTTAATCAAAAATGATAACGACATAGCAGACGCACTGAGTTTTTTTCAACAGTATTTACTAGAGAGGACCCAACACAATCTCAATAATGAGAATATCCCACTGATAAGTACTTATTTAAGTGAGGAGGTAGTCTGTGACCGATTAAAACATTTAAAGATTAATAAGTCACTGGGGCCCGATGGAATTCACCCAAGGGTTCTAATGGAGCTTCACTCTGAACTTGCAAAACCCCTATTTATTATCTTTAAGGATTCAGTCATATCAGGTATGGTTCCCAAAGACTGGCGTATAGCGGAAGTAGTGCCTATATTCAAAAAGGGAAGTAAAACTGAACCGGCTAATTATAGACCGGTTAGTCTTACATCTGTAGTGGGGAAAGTACTGGAAGGTATTCTAAGGGATAGTATTCAGAAGTTCCTTGAGGCAAATAAGGTCATTAAAAGGAATCAACATGGATTTGTGAAGGACAGATCCTGTCAAACCTACCTACTTGGTTTTTAGGAAACAGTAAGTGCAAACCTCGATCAGGGTAAAAGAGGTAGATGTAATCTTTTTAGACTTTGCCAAAGCTTTCGACACAGTACCACACATGCGACTTATCTACAAGCTACAAGAAATAGGGCTAGGAAGCGCAATATGCACTTGGGTCAAAAATTGGTTAGATAATAGGGAGCAGCGTTGTGGTTAATGGCTCTTTTTCAAATTGGACTGAAGTGTTAAGTGGTGTGCCACAAGGCTCAGTATTAGGATCGCTATTGTTCAACATTTTCATTAACATTTTCATTAACGACCTAACAGAAGGTCTAGAGAGCATGGTGTCAATTTTTGCAGATGATACCAAATTGTGTAAGGCTAAAAATACAGAGGAGGATGCTGAGTCTCTTCAGAACAACTTAGTTAAATTAGAAGCATGGGCAGCCAAATGGCGAATGCGTTTCAACACAGACAAGTGTAAGGTAATGCACTGTGGTAGCAGGAACAAAAATAACACCTACATACTGAATGGGGTAAAATTAGGGGATAGTGTACTGGAAAAGGACTTAGGTGTTCTCATTGATAGCAAGCTAGGTGTAGCAGTACACAAAGTAGGATTGCAGCAATGAAGGCTAATAAGATATTAGCATGCATAAAATAGGGAATTGATGCAAGGGACGAGGATGTTATACTCCCGTTATATAAATCACTGGTGAGGCCACACCTTGAATACTGTGTACAATGCTGGGCACCCTACTATAAAAAGGATATCCTGGAGCTAAAAAAGGTTCAGAGGTGGGCGACCAAACTAATTAAGGGCATGGAAACGCTGGAATACGAGGAAAGGCTTGAAAGACTAGGCATGTTTTCATTTGAAAAGAGGAGACTAAGAGGGGACATGATCAACATCTACAAATATATAAGGGGACAATACACCGAGCTTGCGCAGGACCTGTTTTTGGTTAGATCAACACAGAGGACTCGTGGACACTCGCTCGGGTTAGAGGAGAGGAGATTCCGCACAATACGGCGTAAAGGCTTTTTCACGGTAAGGACAGTACGTATATGGAATTCCCTGCCTGAGGAAGTTGTAATGTCGGACTCTGTCAACACCTTTAAGAATGGGTTAGATAAATTCCTAATGGATAAGGATATTCAGGGTTATGGTGCATAGTCACGCACTATAGTTACTCTAAAAAAGGGATATAAAGCAACGGCAGACTTCAGCATCAGTCAAAAAAAAATTATTTTATTTTAATTTCTCTATCGTCCTAAGTGGATGCTGGGGTTCCTGAAAGGACCATGGGGAATAGCGGCTCCGCAGGAGACAGGGCACAAAAGTAAAGCTTTTACAGGTCAGGTGGTGTGTACTGGCTCCTCCCCCTATGACCCTCCTCCAGACTCCAGTTAGATTTTTGTGCCCGGCCGAGAAGGGTGCAATTCTAGGTGGCTCTCATAAAGAGCTGCTTAGAGAGTTTAGCTTAGGTTTTTTATTTTACAGTGATTCCTGCTGGCAACAGGATCACTGCAACGAGGGACAGAGGGGAGAAGAAGTGAACTCACCTGCGTGCAGGATGGATTGGCTTCTTGGCTACTGGACATGAAGCTCCAGAGGGACGATCACAGGTACAGCCTGGATGGTCACCGGAGCCACGCCGCCGGCCCCCTCACAGATGCTGAAGCAAGAAGAGGTCCAGAATCGGCGGCTGAAGACTCCTGCAGTCTTCTTAAGGTAGCGCACAGCACTGCAGCTGTGCGCCATTTTCCTCTCAGCACACTTCACACGGCAGTCACTGAGGGTGCAGGGCGCTGGGAGGGGGGCGCCCTGGGAGGCAAATGAAAACCTTTAAAAAGGCTAAAAATACCTCACATATAGCCCCAGAGGCTATATGGAGATATTTACCCCTGCCTAAATGTACTAAATAGCGGGAGACGAGCCCGCCGAAAAAGGGGCGGGGCCTATCTCCTCAGCACACGGCGCCATTTTCTGTCACAGCTCCGCTGGTCAGGAAGGCTCCCAGGTCTCTCCCCTGCACTGCACTACAGAAACAGGGTATAACAGAGAGGGGGGGCAAAATAAATGGCAATATATCAATATAAAAGCAGCTATAAGGGAGCACTTAATCATAAGGCTATCCCTGTCATATATAGCGCTTTTTGGTGTGTGCTGGCAGACTCTCCCTCTGTCTCCCCAAAGGGCTAGTGGGTCCTGTCTTCGTATAGAGCATTCCCTGTGTGTCTGCTGTGTGTCGGTACGTGTGTGTCGACATGTATGAGGACGTTATTGGTGTGGAGGCGGAGCAATTGCCAAATATGAGGATGTCACCTCCTAGGGGGTCGACACCAGAATGGATGCCTTTATTTGTGGAATTACGGGATAGCGTCAACTCGCTTAAGCAGTCGTTTGCCGACATGAGGCGGCCGGACACTCAATTAGTGCCTGTCCAGGCGCCTCAAACACCGTCAGGGGCTGTAAAACGCCCCTTGCCTCAGTCGGTCGACACAGACCCAGACACAGGCACTGATTCCGGTGGTGAAGGTGACGAATCAACCGTATTTTCCAGTAGGGCCACACGTTATATGATTTTGGCAATAAAGGAGATGTTACATTTAGCTGATACTACAGGTACCACTAAACAGGGTATTATGTGGGGTGTGAAAAAACTACCAGTAGTTTTTACCGAATCAGAAGAATTAAATGACGTGTGTGATGAAGCGTGGGGTGCCCCGATAAAAAACTGCTAATTTCAAAAGAAGTTATTGGCTTTATACCCTTTCCCGCCAGAGGTTAGGGAGCGCTGGGAAACACCTCCTAGGGTGGACAAAGCGCTAACACGCTTATCAAAACAAGTGGCGTTACCCTCTCCTGAGACGGCCGCACTTAAAGATCCATCAGATAGGAGGATGGAAAATATCCAAAAAGGTATATACACACATGCAGGTGTTATACTACGACCAGCTATTGCGACTGCCTGGATGTGCAGTGCTGGGGTAGTTTGGTCAGAGTCCCTGATCGAAAATATTGATACCCTGGACGGGGACAATATTTTACTGTCGTTAGAACAAATAAAGGATGCATTTCTTTATATGCGTGATGCACAGAGAGATATCTGCACACTGGCATCACGGGTAAGTGCTATGTCCATTTCGGCCAGAAGAGCTTTATGGACACGACAGTGGACAGGCGATGCGTAGAGGAGTTATTTGGGGTCGGTCTATCGGATTTGGTGGCCACGGCTACGGCCGGGAAATCCACCTTTCTACCTCAAGTCACTCCCCAACAGAAAAAAGGCACCGACTTTTCAACCGCAGCCTTTTCGTTCCTTTAAAAATAAGAGAGCAAAGGGCTATTCATATCTGCCACGAGGCAGAGGACGAGGGAAGAGACAGCAACAGGCAGCTCCTTCCCAGGAACAGAAGCCCTCCCCGGCTTCTACAAAAGCCTCAGCATGACGCTGGGGCTTCGCAAGCTGACTTGGGGGCGGTAGGCGGTCGTCTCAAAAATTACAGCGCGCAGTGGGCTCACTCGCAGGTAAATCCCTGGATCCTGCAGATAATATCTCAGGGGTACAGGTTGAAATTAGAGACAGAGCCACCTCGCCGTTTCCTGAAGTCGGCTTTACCAACATCCCCCTCAGAAAGGGAGACGGTTTTGGAAGCCATTCACAAGCTGTATTCTCAGCAGGTGATAGTCAAGGTACCTCTTCTACAACAAGGGAAGGGGTATTATTCCACTCTTTTTGTGGTACCGAAGCCGGATGGCTCGGTAAGGCCTATTCTAAATCTGAAGTCCTTGAACCTGTACATAAAGAAGTTCAAGTTCAAGATGGAGTCACTCAGAGCAGTGATAGCGAACCTGGAAGAAGGGGACTTTATGGTATCCTTGGACATCAAGGATGCGTATCTCCACGTTCCAATTACCCCTCACACCAGGGGTACCTCAGGTTCGTTGTACAAAACTGTCACTATCAGTTTCAGACGCTGCCGTTTGGTTTGTCCACGGCACCTCGGGTCTTTACAAAGGTAATGGCCTAGATAATATTTCTTCTTCGAAGAAAAGGCGTATTAATTATCCCATACTTGGACGATCTCCTAATAAGGACAAGGTCCAGAGAACAGCTAGAGATGGGTTTAGCACTATCTCAAGAGGTGCTAAAGCAGCACGGATGGATTCTGAATATTCCAAAATCCCAATTAATGCCGACAACTCGTCTGCTGTTCCTGGGGATGATTCTGGACACAGTTCAGAAAAAGGTTTTTCTTCCCGAAGAAAAAGCCAAGGAGTTATCTGACCTGGTCAGGAACCTCCTAAAACCAGGAAAGGTGTCTGTACATCAATGCACAAGAGTCCTGGGAAAAAATGGTAGCTTCTTACGAAGCAATCCCTTTCGGCAGATTCCATGCAAAGGGATCTGTTGGACAAATGGTCAGGGTCGCATCTTCAGATGCACCTGCGGATAACCCTGTCGCCGAGGACAAGGGTATCCCTTCTGTGGTGGTTGCAGGAGGCTCATCTATTGGAGGGCCGCAGATTCGGCATGCAGGATTGGATCCTGGTGACCACGGATGCCAGCCTGAGAGGCTGGGGAGCAGTCACACAGGGAAGAAATTTCCAGGGAGTGTGGTCGAGCCTGAAAAAGTCTCTTCACATAAGCATTCTGGAACTAAGAGCAATCTACAATGCTCTAAGCCAGGCGGAACCTCTGCTTCAAGGAAGACCGGTGTTGATCCAGTCGGACAACATCACGGCAGTCGCCCATGTAAACAGACAGGGCGGCACAAGAAACAGAATGGCAGAAGCTGCCAGGATCCTTCGCTGGGCGGAGAATCACGTGATAGCACTGTCAGCAGTATTCATCCCGGGCGTGGACAACTGGGAAGCAGACTTCCTCAGCAGACACTACCTTCACCCGGGAGAGTGGGTACTTCATCCAGAAGTTTTCCACATGCTATTAAACCGTTGGGTAAAACCAATGGTGGACATGATGGCGTCTCGCCTCAACAAGACACTGGACAGTTATTGCGCCAGGTCAAGAGATCCGCAGGCAATAGCTGTGGACGCGTTGGTAACACCTTGGGTGTACCAGTCCGTATATGTGTTTCCTCCTCTGCCTCTCATACCAAAGGTATTGAGGATTATACGGCAAAGAGGAGTAAGACTAGTGTCTCCGGATTGGCCAAGAAGGACTTGGTACCCGGAACTTCAAGAGATGGTCACGGACGATCCGTGGCCTCTACTTCTGAGAAGGGACCTGCTTCAGCAGGGTCCTTGTCTTTTTCAAGACTTACCGCGGCTGCGTTTGACGGCATGGCGTTTGAATGCCAGATCCTAAAAGGAAAAGGCATTCCAGAAGAAGTCATTCCTACCTTGATAAAGGCAAGGAAGGAAGTCACCGCGAAGCATTATCGCCGTATTTGGCGAAAATATGTTGCGTGGTGCGAGCAGCGGAGTGCTCCGATGGAGGAATTTCAACTGGGTCGTTTTCCTACATTTCCTGCAATCAGGATTGTCTATGGGTCTCAAATTGGGATCTATTAAGGTTCAAATTTCGGCCCTATCAATATTCTTCCAAAAAGAATTGGCCTCAGTCCCTGAGGTCCAGATTTTTATCAAAGGAGTACTGCTTATACAGCCTCCTGGGGTGCCTAAGGTGGCACCGTGGGATCTAAATGTAGTTTTAGATTTCCTCAAATCCAATTGGTTTGAACCACTAAAGAATGTGGATTTGAAATATCTCACATGGAAAGTGACTATGTTACTGGCCCTGGCTTCGGCCGGGAGAGTATCTGAACTGGCGGCTTTGTTTTATAAAAGCCCTTATTTAATTTTCCATTCGACATAGGGCAGAGCTGCGGACGCGTCCGCATTTTCTCCCTAAGGTGGTATCAGCGTTTCACCTGAACCAGCCTATTGTAGTGCCTGCGGCTACAGACGACTTGAAGGACTCCAAGTTGTTGGACGTTGTCAGAGCCTTAAAAATATACATTTAAAGGACGGCTGGAGTCAGAAAATCTGACTCGCTGTTTATACTGTATGCACCCAACAAGTTGGGTGCACCTGCTTCTAAGCAGTCGATTGCTCGTTGGATTTGTAACAAAATTCAACTTGTACATTCTGTGGCAGGCCTGCCACAGCCTAAATCTGTTAAGGCCCATTCCGCAAGGAAGGTGGGCTCATCTTGGGCGGCTGCCCGAGGGGTCTCGGCATTACAACTCTGCCGAGCAGCTACGTGGTCAGGGGAGAACACGTTTGTAAATTTTTACAAATTTGATACCCTGGCAAAGGAGGACCTGGAGTTCTCTCATTCGGTGCTGCAGAGTCATCCGCACTCTCCCGCCCGTTTGGGAGCTTTGGTATAATCCCCATGGTCCTTTCAGGAACCCCAGCATCCACTTAGGACGATAGAGAAAATAAGAATTTACTTACCGATAATTCTATTTCTCGGAGTCCGTAGTGGATGCTGGGCGCCCATCCCAAGTGCGGATTATCTGCAATACTTGTACATAGTTATTGTTAACTAATTCGGGTTATTGTTTAGGAAGCCATCTTTCAGAGGCTCCTCTGTTATCATACTGTTAACTGGGTTTAGATCACAAGTTGTACGGTGTGATTGGTGTGGCTGGTATGAGTCTTACCCGGGATTCAAAATCCTCCCTTATTGTGTACGCTCGTCCGGGCACGGTACCTAACTGGAGTCTGGAGGAGGGTCATAGGGGGAGGAGCCAGTACACACCACCTGACCTGTAAAAGCTTTACTTTTGTGCCCTGTCTCCTGCGGAGCCGCTATTCCCCATGGTCCTTTCAGGAACCCCAGCATCCACTACGGACTCCGAGAAATAGAATTATCGGTAAGTAAATTCTTATTTTTTTTATATAAAAATAATCCTGCATAGGAGACCACAAATAGGTTAAACTCAATAGACAATTGTCTTTTTTCAACCTTAGATACTATGTAACTATAATCTTAAACTGGGTACACGCCTAAAGATTTGTCTATCCAATCTACTGGGAACAAGTCTGGTTTTGTATGGGAGCAAATGTCAATCATATGCTCCTATACATTTACAAGATTTTGTTCTCAGCAGACAGATTGGACAGAGAAAGCTTTAGGCGTGTACTCAGTTTAAAATCTGTCCAATAGGACTGGTTGGTATGAAAATCTGGTAGATAACTTCCGCTCTTACAGCACCTAAATGTTTTCTGTTCGTTTGAGGTTATTTTGTTTTCTCTATGCACCATTAGACTCTCGCTCCGCTTCGCACGCCACAGGTTACTATTCCAAATACTTTGTGACATGGACCCGTGTAGTAACACAACTTCAGTTCACCACTAGGCTACTTGTGTTACATGATGACTAATTCTTTAAGAGTTGTAACAAAGAAATAGCCAGCGCCTTCTCCACAGCTCTTATACCTTCCAGCAGCACTGTCCTCTTGACTGAAATACATCAGAAAATGGTGCAACAATCCTCTCGGATGTTTGGCATGAACCCAGCATGGCAGTGTCTAGTTTCCCTTCGTGGAGCGGACCTTTCCCATAAGCCCCTGGGTCCATGTCACAAACTATTTGGAATAGTAACCTGTGGCGAGCGAAGCGAAACACCAAGCCCTGAGCGTGGCAAGCAAAGCGAGCCCGCAAGGGTCCAGTGAGTGGTGCATAGAAAAAAACAAAATAACCTCAAACGAACGGAGGACGGAGAAAACATTTAGGTGCTGTAAGCGGAAGTTATCTACTGCCCTCTCGTGCTGTCACTTCCTGGTCCTTATCACGAAGGGAACATAGACACAACCATTACTACACTTATACAGCAAACACATACTGTACAAGGGCAGAGTGTGGCCTGGTGTGAGGCGCATGCCTTAACGCTCCGCAGCCATAAAATCCTGATGTCGACTGAGCACTCCCTGCACCCAGTACACTTAATGTACATTCTGCTGCTTCCTTGATGTTATTTTTTGTTTCTTAATACCTCATAAACATAGTGTACAGTAAATGGGAATAGTTGCCACCATATTTTCTGTCTTGGGGGGTGTGGTGAGGGTTTGGTAGTATAGTGTAGTTAGGGGGGTTTATGCTTGAGGATCAAGATATGCCGTAAGTTGGGGGTATGGTCATGCAGGTTGGGGGGACTTGGAGGGTGGCTGTTCCTGTTATGTGTCAATGTCTGTGATTCAGAGATCATGACAGAATTATATTTCTGCTGCGGGGTACACTGGGCTCCACAAGCCTGGACAATGGGTGTAGAGTAGGATCTTGATCCGAGGCACCAACAGGCTCAAAGCTTTGACCTTCTTCCCAAGATGCATAGCGCCACCTCCTATATCACCCTGCCTCCCAGCACAGGAGCTCAGTTTGTCAGTTGGTGCTGCAGTAAGCAGGCACTTAACAGAGGGGCTGCTCCAAGCAGCCCTGAGAAAAGCTTTTTATGAGGTAAAAAGTGAAGACTTCAAGGGCAGCAGCGGTGGTAAATGTCTTGTGACATTCACTGATGCAGCTCCAGCTCTCCCCAGCGGCGCTGTACACTCCCGAGCCCTGGTTGCCGGGTACCTACAGCGGAGGCTCCGGTTTTCTTCATGTTAGACACACACGGCTGGGGCTCTCCAGGATCGCGTGGCCGCGCTTCGGGAGGTGGTAAGTGGGTCCCGCTCGCGGGACCCGGTCTTTATCGCGATCCATCGCGGTCAGTGGGAGGCGGGCCGCGCGCACTGGCGATGGACACTGTGGATACAGGCGATCCCACTAGATCACCAGGGCATGGGCGCAGGTCAGGTTCTCTCTTAAAACCAATTTTAATATCGCCCACAGTACCCGGTGGTTTTGCCAGCAAGGGGGATAAGGCTTAGACCTGAAGCCCCTCCCCCAGCCCCAGGGCGCCATTTCCAGCAAGTGTTCCCGCCCTGGAGCTGCATCTCTGTTTTTTCCTTACTCCCTGTCAGTGTCTGCGGCGCCATTACTCCTCAGCTCACTGTTCTTGGGACTGCTTGGGCAAATCCTCCTATGTAAAGCCGCCTGGTTGTCAGCGCTGTGACTTTACATGACACTTAAGTATTCTACCTGCCTTTTTAGTCGGTGTGTAAGAAAGAGTGCATTTAGTCAGGGGTTTATAGTACAATTACCCTGTGATATACATCCAGTTTCTTACTGTGTAGTATTATATCTACTGTTATATAGCTGTGTAAGCTAGTCCAGTGCAGTATTATTGTTAGTAATAACCTCTGCATTGTACAAACTGTGACTTTCTGTGTGTGCATTGATAGCTGAGTGGTGTCCATCTCATGTCTTTCACTCAACTTGCTAGCCCTATATTCTATAACCTGAGGGGGCTTGGTGCGTCAGGTGTTATTTAATATAGGATTTTCACAAAGATATACTGTATTACGTATATTTCTCTGTGATTTAGTCACCATATCTCTCCTTTATCTCTGCTGGTGCTGACTACACTGTGCAGGGGTTTGGGTTTAGGGATATAGTGCTGCTAATAATTGTACTGTGTTACCTCATACTGCAAGTTATATCATGTCTGCTTCTGAGGGTAATGGTTCTGGGGTGGAACACACTGCTGGTGTTGCTGAAGCCACAGGCACATATGGGGAGAATATAGCAGCTGTGGGCTCTGGTTCTGGGGGCTCCTTGCCCCCCAGTGGGACTGTGGCAACGGAGGCACATACTGACCCTCCGTGGTCCGCTTTTTCCACGCTTCTGCATACGCTAGTTCATAAACTAACACCCCCTATGGGACCCCCAATGCCGGTACAACCGTATGTATTCCCTGCAGCTAACCCGCCATGGGCGGACAATTTATCTGCTCAATTAAAGAAGTTGAACCAGTCCCTGACTACTAAAAAGTCTGACCAACGCTCGCCTAAGTCCAAGAGGTCCTCTAAGCGAGCGCTCGTCTCCTCACAATCCACTGCTGTCACTGACATCTCGTCTGATGAAGACAGCACATACACTGACCCCACAGGTTCTGACTCAGATACGGCTGATGGGGAGGGTAGTTCACATGTGGATGTTCCTGATCTTTTGGAGGCTATTAAGTTAATTCTGCAGATTACGGATGATCCCGAGCCATCCATTCCTCCTAAGAAACCAGATAGGTTCAAGCGTCAGAAGGTGATTAAACAAGTTTTACCTCACTCTGACCACCTAGTGGATATACGTCAGGAACCCTGGCAAAGCCCGGGTACGAAGTTTGTGCCTCTTGCAGCTACATGGGCGGCAGAGGCTATTGAAGCATGGGCCTTGGAGTTAGAAGCTGAAATCTCCTCTGACCATGCTAGACAATGCTCGTCACATATTGTCCTAGATTCTCGCTATATTAAGGAGGCGGCTTCTGATGCCGGTATCCTAGCAGCCAAGGCCTCTACTACGTCAGTCCTGGCTCGCAGGATATTGTGGCTGAGATCCTGGTCTGTGGATCTGGACTCTAGAAAAACCCTGGAGGTACTCCCTTTCAAGGGGGATATTCTTTTTGGGGAGGACTTAAATAAGATAGTGGCTGACTTGGCTACTGCCTGTCTGCCTAATACAGCTCCTTCTGTGTCGAAGGCCAAAGGCACGTCCTTTCACCCCTTTCGTCCTTCAGGTAAAGCAAAAGGTCAGGCGTACCATAAGCAGGCCCGCACTTCCAAACCTGGTAAGCCGAAGCCCAAAAGAGCCCGGGCTGCCCGTCAGCCAGCAGCCAAGACAGATAAGCCTGCCGCATGATGGGGCGGGCCTCCCCCTGGGGGATCCCAGGGTGGGGGGCCGGCTTCTAGGGTATACCCAGGAATGGTTGAAGACCACTTCAGATGCCTGGGAACGGGAAGTTGTCACTCGAGGTTACGCCATAGCCTTCAAAAACCGCCCCCCTCATCGATTTTGCCAGACAGACGTCCCGTCGGACCAGACAAAGGCAAACACTCTGCATTCGGTTGTACAGACCCTCCTGGATACAGGAGTCGTAGTACAGGTGCCTCTTGCTCAGAGGGGCCAGGGGTACTATTATCCGCTGTTTCTAGTCCCGAAACCGAATGGGTCCTCCCGGCCCATTCTCAACCTCAAGGCACTGAACAAGTTTGTGAAGGTTTCCAAGTTCCGTATGGAAAGCCTTCGCTCTATAGTTCTGGCCTTGGAACCTGGGGACTACATGGTCTCCCTGGACATACAGGATGCTTACCTGCATATTCCTATAGCAGTGTCACATCAACAATACCTGAGGTTCGCTATTGGCAACCTCCATTACCAGTTTCGGGCGTTACCTTTTGGTTTAACACGGCTCCGCGAGTCTTCACCAAAGTTATGGCGGTGATGACGGTGGTCCTCCGCCGTCAAGGGGTCAGGATACTGCCGTATCTGGACGACTTGTTAATCCTGGCAAATTCCCCAGATCTTCTCCTGCGTCATCTGGATACGACGGTCCAGTTTCTACAAGCCCACGGGTGGCTCATCAACTGGAAGAAATCCTCTCTGGTCCCTGCTCAGAGCATGGTGCATCTGGGTGCGCTGTTGGACACTCACAACCAGAGGTTGTTCTTGTCTCAGGAGAAAGTCCTGAAACTTCAGGACAGGATTCGTTGCTTCCTTTCTCGTCCGCAAGTGTCGATACATTCGGCAATGCAGGTGCTGGGCCTCATGGTATCAGCATTCGACATGGTGGAGTAAGCTCAATTCCATTCTCGCCCCCTCCAGAAGCTGATTCTAGCCAAGTGGGATGACCTGCCTCACCGGATCAGGTCTCAAATGATCTCTTTGACTCCGGAGGTCCATCTGTCGCTGCTCTGGTGGCTCCAGGACCGACAATTGTGCAGAGGCCGTCCCTTCTGGATATCCAACTGGGTCCTGTTGACGACAGATGCCAGTCTAAGAGGTTGGGGCCCGGTTCTGGAGCAGCACTCCTTGCAGGGTCGGTGGACCAAGGAGGAATCTCTCCTCTCGATAAACATTCTGGAATTGCGGGCGCTCTTCAATGCGTTGAACCTAGCCCAGCATTGGATTCAGAACCGTCCTGTTCAAGTACAGTCTGACAACGCCACCACAGTGGCTTACATAAATCATCAAGGCGGCACTCGAAGCCGTTTGGCAATTAAGGAAGCCTCACGGATTCTACGTTGGGCAGAACGCCATCTACCGGCAATATTCATTCCGGGAGTCCTGAATTGGGAAGCGGACTTTCTCAGTCGTCAGGACGTGCATGCCGGCGAGTGGGGCCTCCATCCAGAAGTGTTTCAACTCCTCGTGGAAAGGTGGGGTCTTCCAGATATGGATCTGATGGCGTCTCGACACAATCACAAGGTTCCTGTCTTCGGACCAAGGACAAGGGATCCTCAAGCAGCATTCGTGGATGCGCTGGCAGTGCCGTGGAGGTTTCGGCTGCCGTACGTGTTCCCTCCGGTGTCACTCCTGCCCAGGGTAATTCGGAAGTTCAAGCAAGAAAAAGGAAATCTGCTTCTCATAGCTCCGGCGTGGCCCAGTCAGCACTGGTTCTCAGACCTGCAAGGCCTATCGTCAGAGCGTCCACTTCTACTTCCACAACGCCCAGACCTCGTTCAGGGCTCCTGTCTCTACCAGGACCTAGCCCGGCTGTCTTTGACGGCGTGGCTCTTGAAGCTTCCGTCTTAAGAGCTAAGGGTTTTTCTGAAGAGGTCATTAAAACTATGTTGCGGGCCCGGAAACCGGCCTCTGCTCGGATTTACCATCGGGTCTGGCATTCCTACTTTGTTTGGTGCGCATCTAACCATTATGACGCTTCCAAGTTTAGTCCAGCCAAACTTTTGGCTTTTCTACAGCAGGGCCTAGATTTAGGCCTGCGTCTGGCCTCCCTCAAGGTTCATATTTCTGCCTTGTCTGTGTGGTTTCAGAGAAAAATTGCGACTTTACCTGATGTTCATACTTTCACTCAGGGTGTGTTGCGTATCCAACCTCCCTATGTCCCGCCTGTGGCTCCTTGGGACTTGTCGGTGGTTTTGGAGGCATTACAAGAGTCTCCATTTGAACCTCTTGGTTCAGCTGACCTTAAGTGGCTTTCCCTTAAGGTGGTGTTTCTGTTGGTTATTGCCTCTGCTAGAAGAGTGTCGGATTTGGGTGCCTTGTCTTGTAGTTCCCCATATCTGATTTTTCACCGTGACCGGGCGGTTCTTAGGACTCGTCCCGGATATTTGCCTAAGGTGGTTTCTTCGTTCCACCTTAATCAGGAGATTGTGGTTCCAGCTTTTGTCTCTCCTGATTTGTCTCCCAAAGAGCGGTCTTTGGATGTGGTACGTGCTCTCCGTATCTATGTGAAGAGAACTGCTTCTATTCGAAAGTCTGATTCTCTCTTTGTTTTGTTTGGATTTCACAAACGTGGCTGGCCTGCTCACAAGCAGACCCTGGCCAGGTGGATCAGAATGGTGATTGCACATGCTTATGTGAAGGCTGGTCTGTCAGCTCCTGTTCACATTACGGCCCATTCTACTCGGTCTGTTGGACCTTCTTGGGCGGCCCAACGTGGTGCGACCCTTGATCAATTGTGCAAGGCGGCTACGTGGTCCTCCGGGAACACGTTCATAAGGTTCTATGCCTTCGATACTGCCGCTTCCCAGGATGCTTCCTTTGGACGCCGGGTTCTTGTGCCCGCTACAGTGCGTCCCCTCCCATAAGGAACTGCTTTAGGACATCCCCATTATCCAGACTTGTGGAGCCCAGTGGAGCCCGCAGCAGAAAACAAGTTTTATGGTAAGAACTTACCCTTGTTAAAACTCTTTCTGCGAGGTACACTGGGCTCCACAAGGCACCCACCCTGACGCACTTAGCTTCTTTGGGTTGATATGGCATTAGCCGCTGGCACTTCTGTGTCATGAGAGTGTGGTGTATGTGGCTAATAACCGTTGTCGTCTCTTTTCCTGCTACTGCATTGGGCTGGTTAACTAAACTGAGCTCCTGTGCTGGAGGCGGGGTGATATAGGAGGCGGCGCTGTGCATCTTGGGACGAAGGTCAAAGCTTTGAGCCTGTTGGTGCCTCGGATCAAGATCCTACTCTACACCATTGTCCAGACTTGTGGAGCCCAGTGTACCTCGCAGAAAGAGTTTTAACTACGGTAAGTTCTTACCATAAAACTCGTTTTCATTCATTTTATTCATTATATTCATATTTGCTACACACCTGCTTTGGGTAGACATGAGTATGGCCTGGTTTGGTGTTGGGTACAGGTTGTCCCCTATTTGGGATATACAGTGCATCCGGAAAGTATTCACAGCGCTTCACTTTTTCCACATTTTGTTATGTTACAGCCTTATTCCAAACTGGAATAAATTTATTTTTTCCCTCAAAATTCTTAACACAATACCCCATAATGATAACGTGAAGAAAGTTTTTTTGAGATTTTTGCAAATTTATTAAAAATAAAAAACTAAGAAATCTAATTAGGTTCCTGACATTTCTTAGACTGCATGCAGAGCAAGGTGAGTCCTGCACAAATGTATATTGGATTATCAGATGGGGTGCATTTCCGGGGTGTGGGTCCCCCTGGACTGCTGTGGCTGTTTTGCCTCAGGAGCAACACATATTAACACTTACTTTCATATTTACTTTCATCCCTATCGTGTGTTTTGTTTCAATGTAATTCATTTCCTACCTTCACTTTTCACTACTTTACCTCTCACTACTTTATCTCCCCCTTCATTACCTTTCACTAATTTACCCCTGCTCTTTTCAGCAGCCTCTCTCACTAACCTATTTTCACCTTTTCACTATATATTTTTTCACTTTTGTGTTGCCCTGGGGTCACTCAGCTGCTTCATTTTTGGGGGGTCCCGCGCCCTAGATTTGTACCCCCCAAAATGTTAGGGACTTGCCTGACTAATGAGGTCACCTGGACGCGGTGGGCAATCCATTACTTATGGCCATTACTATGCGAAGAACCTCGCTCAAAATGCAAAATTTTATTGCAATGATTATTATTAATAAATTGGTAATGTTGGAATTGTGCACCTGCAACCTTTTTGTTTGTATGCAGTTCTACTGAAAGGTCTCCGCTGGGTCGCACTTCTCATTACGGGTGTGCACCCCAGGACCCCTCCCCTGTATGCTTATGTAAGGGACCTGATTTGTATTTTTATGCCAACCCAATTTTTTTTGTACTGATCACATGTTTGTGAACTGCGCATGTAGATCAAGTTCTGCATGATCGCTTTAAGTCCTCCCCCCCCCCCCCCCCCCCCCCCTTAGCAGCAGCATGATATACTATGGCATTTGGGGGGCCACAACTGTGACCATTGTACAAAATGGAGGTAGTGTCGCCCCCATTCTGTAACTGTGCTGAGCCCAGGGTCTGTATCATAGGATGCGACTTCCTGGACATAGCAGAGGGGATCCGATGGCCAGTCTGAGTAAGCTTCGGCTTGCACATACTGGCGGAGTGCTGTTTCCGATGGTTGTGATGGTGATCTGACACTGTATCTTTGGACGCAGCGCTTGTGTATCTCAGATACTGGCACGAGGCATCTATTTCCTACAGGCACCATTTGCTACAATAGAATATTTTGTGGTACAGTATTGCAGTCACTTTCCTGCGGCTGTGCTATACAAACCACATCGGAATCAAGCCCAGTGATCTACAGATGGAGCCATGCTTATCTACCCCCCCCCCCCCTATACGCAGGTGTGCACTCCCGGCGTGACGTCCACCTAGTCACGCCGGGAGTGCACATAGTCGCTTCCCATTGTTGGCATCTCTGTCTGGGCGCGCGCACCCGCCCAGACGGAGATGGTCTCCATTAAAGTAAATGGGGGGCGTCTCTGTCCGGGCGCACACGCCCGTTCAGGCGGAGAGGCTCACAGCTTCTCCATGCACCCAGGCGGGTGCGCCTAGTCAGAGATGGAGCCACGACTGGTGTGGCTCCATCTGAATGTCACATGACCTTTTCTAGACCAAAGCAGACAACTATAATTTGTGATTATATAATTATAGTATACAGGCAAGTCTGTCTACAGTTATGAAGTTAATACACTAGACCGATAATGCCCGATTTCAGCCCAATTCGGGGATTCGGCCCGATATATTGGGTGAAATCGGGCATTTTCAGTGTGGTTTTCCCCCGATCTGCTACGCGTTCCCATGAGCATCGAATCGGATCCCCCTAGATCCGACATATCACGAGTGCTGCACTCGTGATATGTCGGATCCCGCAGTAATGGATGGGAAAGTAAGATACATTGTATGCAAAAAAAACTGCATACGATATATCTAGTACTATCCTGCCAACGGGGAGGCTGCCGGGAGGTTGGAGGAAATCTTATATGACATGACTGACCGTCATGTCGTATAAGTGTATGGGGCCCTTTAGACTTACTCTCCATCAGGTCCTGGTACCGTTATGAATACACGAGTGAAGGCAAATACAGGCTCATTTTATGATTGTTTCTTCAGTGAAGAAACAATTATAAAACGTTAACATGAGAGATACCAGCAGCATTTCTCTCCTGTAACTAAGCCCTTTAGTGCGCTGCTTCTAAAGCACTAGTCACTTTACATTTTCAGGTTCTAAAAAAAATAAAGTAGAAAAAGCATTGCATGTGTACACTCACAGTACAGGAAGAAGTCCTGAAATGTTTTCCCCATACAGCTAAATTAAGGACATCTGGACCTCATACAGGTTCGATCGCAAATCTCGATCCAACCGGAATTTCTGCGTTCACCAGGCAGGCACATGTGCAGGGCCCAGCCTGCGCATGTGTCCGCAGTAAGGTCTCGCAGTATTTGCGAACACCTCTGCCTGATTGACAAGGCAGAAATGAAGCATTGCGAGGGAGGTGGCATCCAAATGGGTGTTATTGCGGCGGCTGCGTCACATTACACGCAGCCGCTCCGATAAAAAAGATGGCAGCGGGCCTCCCTCCATCGCAGCCAGGCTGTGCCAGCAGGATGCTTCCCTAATCTCTGCGACTGCGCACTAAAACGTTGAGGACGTAATGCATTATTATTATTATAACAAATTCTTTATTTTGGAATCATTTACATTAAAGAGAGGAGATGGAAAGGGTGACATTGAGAGGCAGCGGGTGATGGCAGGGAGATAGTGGGTAGGGAACAAATGACAGTTGTGAGGTGGCTGCAGGCAGAGACATAAGTCTACTTACTGTTGGGTCTGCGGACAGGGTCCACAGCAGAGCAGCTTGGCTGGCTCAGTCTTGGAGAAAGGAAAAGAAAAGTGTGTATACCAGCGCTGGCTGTTTATAGAAAAATAGAATGGCTTGTAATATTAAAAATTTATATAACAATTTATTAAAATGACACACAACATGTATAATCAGAAATTCATGAGTATTAATATATATCACCAATTCTCTGTGCTGGTGTAGCTTGGTTGCCAAAGGTCTCCACAATAAGGCTGGCTAGGACTCATAGATACATTCAATCACTGGGAAAAAGTACCATCACCGGATGTCAGACTAAGCAAAGTCTTGGGGTGAAATTGATAGATATCGGTAGGCCAAGGTAATGGTGCAGTCCCCTTATTTCCGCAGCTAGGAAAGAGTGCTCAAGGTGCTTGAAATCCCAGTAAGGCAAAAAGAGGATCCAAATATCGCCAGCATGCAAGTAGGAGATCCAGATGGCAGGGCACAGTGGTGGGTAGGCTCAACGCGTTTCGCTGGTATAATGTGACCAGCTTCCTCAGGAGCATATACCAAATGACCACCAAGGTCTCCTTTTATACCCTGTTGGGTGTTGAAATTAATTTCACCTGTCTAGGTCAATTAAGATAATCAAAATATATATACTAGCCGTTCATCAAAACACTAAAAAAATTATCTGAGAGAATCTTATTCAGTCCCAAACATAGTATGTTAATAATTAATTCATAAACAATCAGTCGTTATAATAAAAGCGATGATAAATTTATTTCAAAGTTGTCCAGTGCTCTGATTACGTGAATAGTAAGGTCACGTGATCGGAGCTAGGGCTGCATCATATACAGGGGGCAGCCAATCAAAGGATAGAGATATTACAAGCATACAGATCTTCCTATCATACACTAAACATATGTGATGGTATTGCAAAGCATCATGGGAGATGTAGTCCTAACTGATATAATAAGGGAAAGGAATACAGGTAATGGCGTTCTTGTGTTCACATATTTTCACCGCTAATGCTGCTCCAGTGTATCATGTAATTTATAGTCCTGGGGTTAGAAAAATAAAACATGGGGGCGTGGCCTGACCACCATTGAGAGAAGACGTGCTTCTGCTAAGCTCCGCATCCCCAGACACTTGGAACCCCTCTCGCCCGCTTACCGCCGCTCCCAGCCCATCATACCTCCTCCCGGTGGCCACTGCTGCATGCTGGGACCGGTTTGCGGGTTCTGGGAGCCACATCAGAGGCTCCCACCGGATTGCGGCCTCCACCCCTCCATTGAGCCAGGGACTACATTTTTCCAGCTACCCGGGTCGGACTTCCAGAGCCGGGCACCAAGAGCTACAGCGCCACCTGGCGCCTCCTGTGTGCTGCAGCTGCCTCTGGGGCCTCCACTGGGCTGCCCCGATATCTGTGGACCTCAGGTACCCCTCCAAACAACCCCTTGCTAGCTGAACAAGTGCCCCTCAGGAGCTTACAGTTATACAGCCTGTAATTGCTGGTGGCCATTTTAGGTCCCTGAGCTGCTTGTTTTTTTTGTGATACAACTAGTCAGTACTCTCCTTGTAAACTACAGCTTTCCTAGAGCTAATAACAAATCTTGATGGGTTTACTGTACTACTCTGTCTTGTTTATAGACTGTCTGCAGCTGTACTTTCTATATTATCGGATATTCGTGGGCCGTTTACTCTAAATGGAGACAAGAGTTGTGAGCTCTGAGATGTGCTGCAGTCCTACCGTTTAGATGCCTCAAAACCTCCCAGCACCTACTTCACTAATGTTATGATACCCTGACACACTTTCTACCAGTGGAGCCTCCTTTGTCGTTACATTTGAGGGGTGAGCTTTATACCGTAATGCAGCTCTATTGATTGCAAGTCACGATTCCTTCCAATACTTTGACATCACTGTTACGATAGTATGACGCTTATTCTTCAGTGGATCCTCTCTTGCTGTCTCATTTGAGTCAATTCTATATTGTGCCTGTTAGGATCTCCTGCTCTGTGCTGCCACGTCGCCATGGCAACCGGGAGGCAAGTGTTAGCGAAGTAACCTGAGCGCAGCTGATACTCCGGTCCGGGTTTTTACTGTGTAGTGGTTACAGGCTCTGTGCACGGCAGGGAATCCGGTGCTGGTTTTGTGCTCACAGTCTGTGAGGTCTGAGTGGGGCGTGGACAGCACCTGCTATATAAACCATCCTCTCAGGCTAGGCAAATGCTGCTGAATCTTTGTTTGTTAGTCAGTTCCAGAGAGTTAGCTAGTACTGTGTGACTTTGTATTTACTTGTTGCTTACTGCGAATAGGCCTTGGGATTCGGTACTTCATTCTGCCAATCCGGACCTAGCAGTAAGACTGGAGTCAGTTGTTTGACCTGCTGGGGTTCTTTTGCTATTCTGTGAACCCAGCAGGTTTGCGGCTGTACTCTCAGACCTGCTTGCTTAATCCTCCCTCACTGTGCAGGGCGTCCAGGTGTCAGTTTAGTGGCAGTAAGCTGAACCTGTGCCCTGCAAGTGGGGGTTAGGATTGTGGATACTCTCCTTGTGTCTATATTTCTATCTCTGACCAAGGAGTTTATTCCCACACCCGTTGGTAACCCTTTGGGGTTTTTTCTGTTGCTCTTAGCAACATCATTTCAGGTGCTCCACATGTTAAATCACTACACATAGCTTCATTGTCCGCTCTATTCCATCTGAGCATTCCTGACACTAGGGAGACACCCAATTCCTGAGCCTTTGGGCTTCTCCGTTCACTTTGTGTTTATTAGTTATTCCATCACCTCCTGTGTATGTTATGTTATACTGTCTGTGAGTTCGTTTGCTTCGCTTCCCTCTCTGTTCATACACCGGTATACTCCTGTTAGCACTGGTGTGCGTAACAGTGCCTCTGCATTGTGATCTTACTGTGCCTCCCAAAAAATCTAAAGACTCCAAAGTGGCCTGGCAAGTGACATTCTTCAAACCCTCACCACAACAGAAAACAGCAGGTGGAAGTGGTAAATCCTCAAGTGTGGCAAACACCGCCCGCCTCTCCCCTAGAATCGAACTCATTAAGGGACACTGCTGATTCAGTGGCTCCGGTCGGTGATAGCGATCCTTTAACTGTGGGAACTATGAAATACCTTTTCACCCAATTTAAAGAAGAAACTGCGGCAGAGTTCCGCGCCACACTTCATGCCTGTCAATCTATCGAGGATTTAGGTGATCGCACCGAACACTTAGAGACCAAAATGGGAGAGTTTACTGGATCCCACAATGACCTGATTGACTCTCATAATACCTTGGAAGCGGAAGTTGCTTCCCTCAAAGAAAAAGTCGCAGATTTAGAGGACAGATCTCGCCGGAACAATCTCAAACTACGAGGGGTCCCCGAAAATGTATCAAATAGCTGCCTTCATGACTATGCCATCACCTTGTTTAAAGAGCTTCTACCCTCTGCCTCTTCTATGGATCTCCTAATAGATCAGATCCATCGCCTTCCCAAGGCACGGAGCACCCCAGAGGGAGCACCCAGGGACGTTCTTATGCGAATACATTATTTCCGCATCAAAGAAGCCCCGCTGAAAGCTGCCAGACCCTCCTCTGACTCAGTGGAGACTATGGGAACATTACAGTTGTACGGTGACTTTTCGGTTGCTACTCTCCTTAAACGCCGTTCGTTTCATCCACTCCTCACAGCTCTAAGGAAGGCGAATATTCTATACAGATGGGGTTTCCCAACTCGTCTTCTCGTTTCCGGGGATGGCTCCACTATATCCATTTTGAATGTCGACGAAGGAATGGAGCTCCTCTCTAAATGGAACATTTCAAGTTCATCAGCACCCTCTTCACCGGTTTGGGGACTCCAGTGGGACTGGTCCCTGGCAGAGAAGTCGTCATAAGTGCTTTGAATGTTGTTCTCTAAAGTTTCTATTCCTGTTTCACGTTGACTTTCACTAACTTTCATGTATCCAGGTACTTCTGTAGAGATGTAGTAGGATGTTCGGATATTTACTTGACTCTACTACCTGGCTATGTAACTAAGTGTCTTGTTGTCATTTTCAATGTTATTTGTTCTCATTGTTTCAATTGGTGCTGGGAGGTGGGCCACTACCCCCTAGACCTTATTTTAAGGTGTGCATGTTATGCCGCCTTATTGTGACTCCATTCGGGGTCATTTTGGTTATTTGGCTTTTTTTGCTCCTTTCTATTTTTGTGCTTGTTTCTTATTCTGTGTTTTCTATGTTTTCATCTCTATCCACCCTCTCCTGCTATCCACCAGGTGCATGCTACTTTATATGTGATGTTTATATGCTGATGCAATGCAGTATTTCTGTTTTATTCAGTTATGGTTAACATAATCTCCATTAATGCCAAAGGGCTTAACTCCCCAAATAAGCATAAATTAGCCTTGAATTTTTTTCAAAAGCGAGTGCCTCGATAGTTGCAGTCCAGGAGACCCATTTTCAGCACTCATCCCCACCTAAATTTTTTGATAATAGATTCCTGTCACAACTGAGGGCTGAGGCTGACTTAGGGAAGCCTCAGTTGTAGGGGCTGGTGTGAAGGTGAACCGAGGTAGGATTAGGTTCTTAGACATGCAGGATGTTTAAACACCATCAACCCGAAGGTGTGACCACAACAGCGAAGTAAAATATAAAAGTCAGTTTATTGATTACACAGTATGTATCTTGGCAATGTGATATCTTCAACAATTAAGTGCAGAGAGAAATGCAGTACAGTTCCTGAGAATGCAGAAGGTATTTGAGACTGTGGCTATGCAGAACAAGATGACTAAAAGTCCTTGCCAAATTCCAGGGTTGAAAAGTCCGCGCCACAGCTAACCGCTGTACTGAGGAACAAGCAAGTACTGCCCAGTAGATGGTTGACAGGAGACTGGGATAGGCACTGATACACTGAGGTTGAAGAAATGTAATGAGAATTGCCAGAGATTACCGGACGGAACCGGTATGAGGAACGACGTGCTGAACTCACCGCTCCAGCAACAGTTCGATGGTGAGCATCGATGAATACTGTGATCCGATGTTGTGTAGAAGGATATGCAGAGCGATATAGGAATACCGCTATGAGGACCGATATGCTGAACTCACCGCTGGATCAAAAGTTCGATGGTGAGCATCGATGAATACTGTGATCCGATGCTGTGTAGAAGGATATGCAGGGCGATATAGGAATACCGCTGGAGATGACGTGAAGCACCACTGTAGGCAGATGGTAACACTGCTGGAAGCGATGGGAAGCTGGAAGCCAGTGACAACTGTACCATAGAAGCTAGTGAGCGATGCAGTAGATATTGGAAGTGGCAACGATACCAGAACACCGCTGGAAGCTAGGAGCAGAGTAGGTCCAAAGCTGGAAGCCGATGTCAGGATCGCAGTAGATAGCCAGGAAGCAGAGCTGGAACACTGCAGGAGTCAGGCTGCACCGCAGGGTGATAATTGGTGCCGGTCTCTTGGAGAAGCTGAATCACAGGAGCTGGAATACCTGGAAAGTCAAGCTGTAAATTCACCAAACAGGAGAGACATGTATGCAAGGATTGACAACCAAAGCATTGACGATTATCCAGCCCTGGAACAGGATATATATACAAGTTGGTAAGCAAGGATTGGCTGGATAATTAAAGCAGAGTCCAGACTGCAGTGGATAGGCTGAAAACAACATGTGATGAGAAACAAACATGGCTGCGCCCATGTTTAAAACTGGAGGGAAAGTCTGTATGTACTTTACATGTGGGAATTGGTAGTAATAACGGCGGAGGCCGCGGAGGGCAGGAGACTCCATACTTTAAACAAATAGATATTTTGTATAATGTTGCCATGCCAGCGCTGCCGCGATCACTGAAGAGAACCTTGCGACACAGACATGCAGTGCGCTGCCCGCAGGTAGAATCCAGGCCTGGAATGCCGGGCCAGTCTCAGGAGGAACTTAGCAGGTAAATAATAGGGGCTAATAACCCGGATCGTGACAATTCCCCCATTGCTATACTGCCAATAATCCCCCCAAAAAGCTGGTGTTGCGATCTTATTTGCTCATAACTACCCTTCTATATTAGACTCCATGCATTCTGACCCAGAGTGTCGGTTTCTGATATTAATAGGCAAATTGGAGAATGTCGATGTTACTTTAGTTTCCTGCTATGCCCCTAATACGAAACAGCTTCCTTTTTGTAGACGTATGTGTAACACCCTTCAGAAATATGTTAAGGGCGCTCTTATGATTTTGGGTGACTTCAGTATGGTCATAGACCAGATGATTGATAAATCTAGGTTGTCTGCGTCCAACCAGGGTGTGTCCCATAATTCCTGGAGAATGATACAACAGATATTTACGGTGTAGATGCGCAACAAAACTCAGTGAGCAGCTACCGGTGTGCACAATAGAGGTGTATCCCACACATCAAAACACAATTACATAGAGGCAAAGATAATGCACATACAGATGAAGCCCTCACCAATTAACATATTAACCCCATGTGTGACATGACGGACAAAGTGATAGGGAATAAATACATTCACCCTTAATAGGATGATGATCCTCAATGGGAAAATGAAATAGTGGTTTCCTGGAAAGTTCTTTTCCTTCACATGCAAGGCATAAGTGGGACTGGTATATCCTGAAACAAAAAAGTACCTCTCTTCCCAATATGAATGAGAATTTTAGAGAGGTACTAAGAAATGGCAGACCATAGTGTAGTATGGATTAAAAACACGCACAAGTTTAATGCCACAGATTAAACTTACAAGAAGGTTAAAATAAAACAGCATATCAATAAAGACTCCATATATTTTCACAGTAGGTATATCACCAAGGAGGGCCCAGGACCACAGATGTAACCAGTGTGGGATGCAGACAGGCTTTCCGGATGCCTAGCAGCAACCAGGGTCGTTCTCCAGGTAGGTGGTAAAGTCCGTTAGTGTCAGAGTCAATAATGAAATAAAACAAAGGTCACGCTTAACGCGTATCGGACGTAAAGTCCTTCAGAAGCATGACCCATTCACTCCACAGAGCAGTTTATAACAGCCACCCATTAGGGTTCTCAGGTGATGTCCATCTCGTTGAACGGCAGACGCCCAGAACGGCGCATGCGTCACTGCCGTCAATAACTGGAACCGGAAGTCGCGCTTGCGTTCCACGATGTCAATAGCCGGAACCGGAAATAGATTTTGCGTTCCATATGCGTCTCAGGCGATAGTGTTTCCTGTCCTCTAGACGCACAAATCGGTTGTTCATGGATCCCGTCAAATAGGAAGTCCCTTTGGTCTGCTTTCCGCAGCCATAAATATATCACCATATGTGTATAAAGTAGCAAAGTCCCGGACTGACATATTTTAAAAACAAAACGAAAAAATAAAACAAAAATTAGCAGACTCCTATCTAAAGGTATATATGAAGCAATACATAGTGGTGGAAACTCATCAAGATATGCACTAAGTGAGGAAACATTTTAACTCGAAATCCCCGTTGAGACCCCTGGGGGTAAGGGTACCCAAACGGTGTATAGATTTCATCTCAGCCTGCGCAAGTCGTTTTTCTAAATCCCTCGTTCTCCACTTCTGGTATACCACTTGAATGCCCCAAAAGTTCCTCAAACAACAAGTATTGGAGCCATGTACTCGCTTAAAGTGGGAGGAAACATTGTGAGTGTCTAGACCTTTACGAATGTTGTATATGTGCTCGGCCCACCTCACCTTAGCACTTCTTCCTGTCCGACCCACATAAGCAAGTCCACAGGTGCATTCGAGCACATATACAACATTTTTTGTATGACATGTGATGAAATCCCTGATGGGATAGGTTTGACCCCTAACAGTATATTCAGTAAACTTTCTCACAGGTGCTTTGACCGTTTTGCACATCAGGCAATCACCACACTGGTGAAAACCTTTAGTCCTGATGCTTTGCCTGATCTCTGTGTCCAAACTACTCTTGACCAAATGATTCTTTAGAGATTGTGCTCGCCTATAAATAAAGGTGGGTTTCTCAGGCAATGCATCACCTAATATTGAGTCTTGTTTGAGAATATTCCAGTTTTTACTGAATATTTTTTCTATTCCTTTAAAAGACCTACTAAACTGACTGATAAAGGCCCATTTATATTTATCATCATCAGATGTAGATTTTTCTTTTAACTTTAAAAGGTTGACCCTATCAATACAATCCACTCTTCTTCTGGCTATATCAAGGGTTCTTGCCGTATAACCCTTTTGTGATAGCCGATCTGAAAGTTCATCTAACTGTTGATCACATATATCAGCGTTGGTACAGTTTCTCTTAACTCTTGTAAACTGGCTGAACGGTATTCCGTCCAGCCAGTTTGCATGATGTTGGCTTGTCCTATCAATGAAACTGTTTGAATCAGTATCTTTCCTGTATGTCTTGGTTTGAACTTGACCATCGGCAATATAAATACTTATATCAAGGAAAGATATTTCAGTATCGCTTTTAGTGAACGTGAATTTGATAGACATATCATTCAAATTTAACATGTCACAAAAAAGCTGTAGGGACTCCTCCCCCTCCACGCCAGATAAAAAGTACATCGTCGATATAGCGCCGCCAGGACACCAGGCCCGCCACCAGACTGCCACTAGGCCAGATCTTAATGTCCTCCCAGTACGCCATAAATAAATTGGCGTAACTGGGGGCGAACCTGGTGCCCATAGCGGTGCCAATCCGCTGCAAATAAAAAGCCCCATCAAAGAAAAAATTATTAAGGATAATAAATTTAATGCTCTCCAGTATGAAGGCTTTAGTGGGCTCATTATAGCTGCTCAAATGTAAAAAATGGGAAACAGCAATTAGACCCTTCTCCATCTCTATGATTGTGTATAATGTACACACCAGCTGTACAGAGGAGGTCACCAGCTTCCCACGTATAGCCTGTCAGGCTTCTTAAAATATCTCCTGTATCTTTTACAAAAGATATAGTACTAGCCACTAAAGGCTGCAAATAGTGGTCAACCATTGCAGAAAGGTTACTGGTCAGGCTATTACAGCCAGATATAATTGGCCGCCATGGGGGGTGGAGAGGGTCCTTATGAACTTTAGGGAGAACATACATGGTAGGGATAGATGGATCTTTAATATTCAGAAACTCAAACTCACTTTTTGAGATGATCTTATCATCCAATGCCTGAGTGCTTAGCTCCAAAAGTGCCTTAGCAATACGCACTGTTGGATCCGCTCTGAGTTTCTGGTAAGTATTACCATCTTTCAATTGCTTGTACACTTCCTCCATGTATGTCTCCCTCTTCATAAGGACCACACCTCCACCCTTATCAGCAGGTTTGATAATCACATCCTTATCCTCACTCAATGAACGAATGGCCTCAAATTCTTTTTTCGTTAGGTTAGGTCTATTCTTTTTAGGGACCTTTTGTATTTCCCGTTCAATTTCCTCACAAACCACCTTGTTGAATACATCGAGACAATTCCCTCTAGACTGAATTGGGTAAAAGGTGGATGGCACCTGAGGATAAGGATGTGATTATCAAACCTGCTGATAAGGGTGGAGGTGTGGTCCTTATGAAGAGGGAGACATACATGGAGGAAGTGTACAAGCAATTGAAAGATGGTAATACTTACCAGAAACTCAGAGCGGATCCAACAGTGCGTATTGCTAAGGCACTTTTGGAGCTAAGCACTCAGGCATTGGATGATAAGATCATCTCAAAAAGTGAGTTTGAGTTTCTGAATATTAAAGATCCATCTATCCCTACCATGTATGTTCTCCCTAAAGTTCATAAGGACCCTCTCCACCCCCCATGGCGGCCAATTATATCTGGCTGTAATAGCCTGACCAGTAACCTTTCTGCAATGGTTGACCACTATTTGCAGCCTTTAGTGGCTAGTACTATATCTTTTGTAAAAGATACAGGAGATATTTTAAGAAGCCTGACAGGCTATACGTGGGAAGCTGGTGACCTCCTCTGTACAGCTGGTGTGTACATTATACACAATCATAGAGATGGAGAAGGGTCTAATTGCTGTTTCCCATTTTTTACATTTGAGCAGCTATAATGAGCCCACTAAAGCCTTCATACTGGAGAGCATTAAATTTGTTCTCCTTAATAATTTTTTCTTTGATGGGGCTTTTTATTTGCAGCGGATTGGCACCGCTATGGGCACCAGGTTCGCCCCCAGTTACGCCAATTTATTTATGGCGTACTGGGAGGACATTAAGATCTGGCCTAGTGGCAGTCTGGTGGCGGGCCTGGTGTCCTGGCGGCGCTATATCGACGATGTACTTTTTATCTGGCGTGGAGGGGGAGGAGTCCCTACAGCTTTTTTGTGACATGTTAAATTTGAATGATATGTCTATCAAATTCACGTTCACTAAAAGCGATACTGAAATATCTTTCCTTGATATAAGTATTTATATTGCCGATGGTCAAGTTCAAACCAAGACATACAGGAAAGATACTGATTCAAACAGTTTCATTGATAGGACAAGCCAACATCATGCAAACTGGCTGGACGGAATACCGTTCAGCCAGTTTACAAGAGTTAAGAGAAACTGTACCAACGCTGATATATGTGATCAACAGTTAGATGTACTTTCAGATCGGCTATCACAAAAGGGTTATACGGCAAGAACCCTTGATATAGCCAGAAGAAGAGTGGATTGTATTGATAGGGTCAACCTTTTAAAGTTAAAAGAAAAATCTACATCTGATGATGATAAATATAAATGGGCCTTTATCAGTCAGTTTAGTAGGTCTTTTAAAGGAATAGAAAAAATATTCAGTAAAAACTGGAATATTCTCAAACAAGACTCAATATTAGGTGATGCATTGCCTGAGAAACCCACCTTTATTTATAGGCGAGCACAATCTCTAAAGAATCATTTGGTCAAGAGTAGTTTGGACACAGAGATCAGGCAAAGCATCAGGACTAAAGGTTTTCACCGGTGTGGTGATTGCCTGATGTGCAAAACGGTCAAAGCACCTGTGAGAAAGTTTACTGAATATACTGTTAATGGTCAAACCTATCCCATCAGGGATTTCATCACATGTCATACAAAAAATGTTGTATATGTGCTCGAATGCACCTGTGGACTTGCTTATGTGGGTCGGACAGGAAGAAGTGCTACGGTGAGGTGGGCCGAGCACATATACAACATTCGTAAAGGTCTAGACACTCACAATGTTTCCTCCCACTTTAAGCGAGTACATGGCTCCAATACTTGTTGTTTGAGGAACTTTTGGGGCATTCAAGTGGTATACCAGAAGTGGAGAACGAGGGATTTAGAAAAACGACTTGCGCAGGCTGAGATGAAATCTATACACCGTTTGGGTACCCTTACCCCCAGGGGTCTCAACGGGGATTTAGAGTTAAAATGTTTCCTCACTTAGTGCATATCTTGATGAGTTTCCACCACTATGTATTGCTTCATATATACCTTTAGATATGAGTCTGCTAATTTTTGTTTTATTTTTTCGTTTTGTTTTTAAAATATATGTCAGTCCGGGACTTTGCCACTTTATACACATATGGTGATATATTTAAGGCTGCGGAAAGCAGACCAAAGGGACTTCCTATTTGACGGGATCCATGAACAACTGATTTGTGCGTCTAGAGGACAGGAAACACTATCGCCTGAGACGCATATGGAACGCAAAATCTATTTCCGGTTCCGGCTATTGACATCGTGGAACGCAAGCGCGACTTCCGGTTCCGGTTATTGACGGCAGTGACGCATGCGCCGTTCTGGGCGTCTGCCGTTCAACGAGATGGACATCACCTGAGAACCCTAATGGGTGGCTGTTATAAACTGCTCTGTGGAGTGAATGGGTCATGCTTCTGAAGAAGGACTTTACGTCCGATACGCGTTAAGCGTGACCTTTGTTTTATTTCATTATTGACTCTGACACTAACGGACTTTACCACCTACCTGGAGAACGACCCTGGTTGCTGCTAGGCATCCGGAAAGCCTGTCTGCATCCCAAACTGGTTACATCTGTGGTCCTGGGCCCTCCTTGGTGATATACCTACTGTGAAAATATATGGAGTCTTTATTGATATGCTGTTTTATTTTAACCTTCTTGTAAGTTTAATCTGTGGCATTAAACTTGTGCGTGTTTTTAATCCATACTACACTATGGTCTGCCATTTCTTAGTACCTCTCTAAAATTCTCATTCATATTGGGAAGAGAGGTACTTTTTTGTTTCAGGATATACCAGTCCCACTTATGCCTTGCATGTGAAGGAAAAGAACTTTCCAGGAAACCACTATTTAATTTTCCCATTGAGGATCATCATCCTATTAAGGGTGAATGTATTTATTCCCTATCACTTTGTCCGTCATGTCACACATGGGGTTAATATGTTAATTGGTGAGCGCTTAATCTGTATGTGCATTATCTTTGCCTCTATGTAATTGATGCCTGGAGAGCCAAACACCCGACTGTTAGAGACTATACATTCTACTTACACGTTCACCGCTCCTACTCCAGAATTGACTATGTGCTGTCTGATAGATGGTTCCTGGAAACCATCCGTAAGATAGAAATTTTACCAATGGCTTGGTCTGACCACTCCCCCATATTTGTAGCTTGGAATCTAGCTCAGAGGAAGGTTACCCCTGGTCCCTGGAGGCTAGGAAAATATACCTTGGCGCAGCCCTCGGCCGCTCAAGCTATTCAACAATCAATATTGCAGTATTTAGACATTAACCGAGCTGAGGATACATCAATATTTAATCTTTGGTGTTCGCTTAAAGCAGTAGTTAGGGGTACGGCCATTCAAATGGCAGCCAGACTTAAGAGGGAGTATAGGAAGGAGTACGAACATGCACCGCTAGGTCCGCAAGTCTGGAATCTTCTCATAAGGCAGACCCTTCCAATAAATCCTGCTATAAACTTTTGCTTAAAGCCCGCGAGGCGGTTAATGCATTCTCTCTTAGAGAAGTACACCGTAACATACGCCTTAACCAGAAATTTTATTCCTTTGGCAATAGAGCTGGTCGCCTCTTGGCCCGTAAACTCAGAGGTCGTCACGTGAAAGAGGGTGTATAGTGTTTACAATTCTAAGGGAGCTAAAACTGATCCAATAGATATAGCTAATGAATTTGCAGACTTTTATTCGAAATTATATAATCTGAAAGATGATCCTAACACACTACAACCTTCCTCTGGGCATATTGAAGCTTTTCTAAGTAATCTCTCTTTACCGTCCCTGGATGATGAGACCTCCCAATCCTTTTGTTTGCCCTGGTCATTAACAGAGATTGATAGAGCAATTGATTCCCTACCTCCTGACAAAGCCCCAGGAAATTTTTATAAAGTATACAAAAAAGATCTAGGCCCTGTTCTATTATCAGTATTCAATGTAGCTTCCGATATTAGTTCTTTCCCGGCAGAGATGTTAGAAGCTCAGATCATTACAATCCCTAAACCGGGCAAGGCCAATACTGCAGTTCAAAACTATAGGCCTATCGCTCTCTTAAATACAGATGGGAAATTATATGCAAAACTTATTGGTTACCGGCTAAGCCCAATACTGTCCTCTTTAATCAACGCTGACTAAGTTGGATTTATTCCGGGGACGGCAAACCCCTGACAATACCTGGAGAGCCCTTGGCATTATAGAATATTGCAACTCTCAACGAGAACCCTTATTGCTCCTCTCCCTAGATGCCGAAAAGGCTTTTGATAGATTACATTGGCAATATTTACAAGCGACTTTGAAACGCTTCGGCATCGGGGAGAGAATGCTAGATTCTATATTTGCTCTGTATTCCTGTCCTTCTGTAGCAGTGTCAGTGAATGGTTGTCTGTCATCTAGGTTCAGTATCTCCAACGGCACCAGGCAAGGATGTCCTCTTTCCCCTAGCTATAGAACCTTTGGCTGAGAAGATTAGGACATCCACTAGTGTTTTAGGCCCTGTTATAGGAGGCAGGTCTTTTTGTTGATGACATTTTATTGTGTATCCTCCAACCTGCTCTGTCACTACCTCAACTACACACCATATTAGATGAATACTCTAAAGTTTCGTATTATAAGTTAAACACTTCAAAGACGGAGGCCTTGCCATTTACCATTTCGAATGAAACTCTTCTAGTTTTGAAAAGTAATTATAAATATTCCTGGCAGACTAGGTAATTGAAGTATTTGGGAGTACATTTGGCTAATGACTGTGACCTTATTGATTGTAATTACACCCCTCTTTTACGTGCCTTTGAGTCCTTGACCAAGGAATGGTTTCCGCATGAAGTCTCCTGGTTGGGGCGAGTAGCAGCGGCCAAAATGATATTATTACCCAAACTTATGTACCTCTTCCGGACTATCCCTAGACCATTTCCTAAATACCTGTGCACCAAAAAAAAAATTTTTAATCAAGTGTTTTTTATTGTTTTATAGAACATAGTAACAAACAGAAACAAACATACAAATAAACATTTGTAAAACCATGACTGTGCTCTTCATGTGTCGCCAACAGACATTTACAAGATTGTAAGTGAGAAAGGCATATCCATATATCAGGCGCATAAACATCAAACATTACCACAGGCTGTAGACAGAGAGTATTAAGGGTTTTAAATTATATCAGCCAGCGACAATATAAGAGATATTACAACAGCAATAAATTGAAAGGATATATCTATACCGTTCATCAGAATATAAAAAGAAAAAAAGAAAAGAAAATCAACTTACGTGCTTAGGTGCGTGCTGAGATGCGTGGGAGGTAGGCCAGTCCGTGCCGGAGGCAGCCCAGCATTAAATACAACACATCCGCATAGTATTTATGGCAAAGGATCAATAAAGTGCCGAGAGTTCTTCCAGGGGCCCCATACCTTGGCAAATTTCCCTGGGCGTTTAGTATACATAAAATGCTCATGGGAGAGAGTAGTATTCACCAGGGCAACCCACTCAGCAGATGACAGAGGGGCAGAAGCCATCCAGTTGTGGGCTATACCCACTCGGGCTAAAGTCAAAGTGTTGTTAACATAAAGACGGGAGTGAGATGGGAGGGAGTCCTGTAAATCAAGACCAAATATGCAGATACGTGGAGTTATCAGCAGAATCTGTATACCAGTATGGCACACAGAGGCTGTAACATCCTTCCAGAAACCATACACCCTCGGGCACTGCCAAAGCAAGTGCCAGAACCCAGCACCTGGAGCAGAACATTTCGGGTAGTTATCAGAAGCCGAGCCTCCAAACTTAAACAAACCAAAAGGAGTCCAGTAGACCCTTTGTAGGATATATAGCTGTATCTGCTGGAATCTAGCACTCGCCGTGGCCCCACGTGGGGAGGCCAGGACACGGTCCCAATCTTCATCATGAAATGTATAAGTGCGCCAGCAAAGAGACAATCTTTCTCTGTCTTGTGTTGTTCATGAAATGTACCCAAATCTTATACCCATTTAGCTCGGAGGGCACTCAGCCCATCTGACCCAGAGGAGGGAGGAGTAGAGAACAGAGACCCTTCCACTACAAGGCAACATACGGATTATTGTATGGACAGGGGATTCAGAGAGTTGTGGGGCAGAGCCCCGCCACTGTGCTGTCAGTGCATGTCGGAGTTGCAAATACCGAAAAAAATAATGCCTATGGATAGCATATGTAGTAAATAAATAATCAAAACTATGGAGCACCCCATCCTGATAGAGTTGTCCCATGGCAGACACCCCGAAAGAGGCCCAGCCAGAGCCACCCTCTATACCATAAGTTTCAGAAAAATATATTGTTCCAGAGTGGAGAGCAGGGGTCTATTGTGGAATCTCCCAGCAATTTCTCAGTGGCCAGCCAGACTCTACGAGCCTGTTTTAGTAATGGGGGAAGAGAGGACAATGAAGTACGTGCTAATAAAAACTGCAACAGAGAAAACGCTAGGCCGGCTTTATCCAAAAGAGCCACTGGGAAGTTCCCATAATCCTCCTGAGTGACCCATTCACTTAGTTGTACCAACTGAGCAGCTAAATAATATAGGCGTATATCCGGCAATGCCAGACCACCCTCCACTCTGGGTCTACAAAGCGTTTCTCTATCGTCCTAAGTGGATGCTGGGGTTCCTGAAAGGACCATGGGGAATAGCGGCTCCGCAGGAGACAGGGCACAAAAGTAAAGCTTTTACAGGTCAGGTGGTGTGTACTGGCTCCTCCCCCTATGACCCTCCTCCAGACTCCAGTTAGATTTTTGTGCCCGGCCGAGAAGGGTGCAATTCTAGGTGGCTCTCATAAAGAGCTGCTTAGAGAGTTTAGCTTAGGTTTTTTATTTTACAGTGATTCCTGCTGGCAACAGGATCACTGCAACGAGGGACAGAGGGGAGAAGAAGTGAACTCACCTGCGTGCAGGATGGATTGGCTTCTTGGCTACTGGACATGAAGCTCCAGAGGGACAATCACAGGTACAGCCTGGATGGTCACCGGAGCCACGCCGCCGGCCCCCTCACAGATGCTGAAGCAAGAAGAGGTCCAGAATCGGCGGCTGAAGACTCCTGCAGTCTTCTTAAGGTAGCGCACAGCACTGCAGCTGTGCGCTATTTTCCTCTCAGCACACTTCACACGGCAGTCACTGAGGGTGCAGGGCGCTGGGGGGGGGGGCGCCCTGGGAGGCAAATGAAAACCTTTAAAAAGGCTAAAAATACCTCACATATAGCCCCAGAGGCTATATGGAGATATTTACCCCTGCCTAAATGTACTAAATAGCGGGAGACGAGCCCGCCGAAAAAGGGGCGGGGCCTATCTCCTCAGCACACGGCGCCATTTTCTGTCACAGCTCCGCTGGTCAGGAAGGCTCCCAGGTCTCTCCCCTGCACTGCACTACAGAAACAGGGTATAACAGAGAGGGGGGGCAAAATAAATGGCAATATATTAATATAAAAGCAGCTATAAGGGAGCACTTAATCATAAGGCTATCCCTGTCATATATAGCGCTTTTTGGTGTGTGCTGGCAGACTCTCCCTCTGTCTCCCCAAAGGGCTAGTGGGTCCTGTCTTCGTATAGAGCATTCCCTGTGTGTCTGCTGTGTGTCGGTACGTGTGTGTCGACATGTATGAGGACGTTATTGGTGTGGAGGCGGAGCAATTGCCAAATATGAGGATGTCACCTCCTAGGGGGTCGACACCAGAATGGATGCCTTTATTTGTGGAATTACGGGATAGCGTCAACTCGCTTAAGCAGTCGTTTGCCGACATGAGGCGGCCGGACACTCAATTAGTGCCTGTCCAGGCGCCTCAAACACCGTCAGGGGCTGTAAAACGCCCCTTGCCTCAGTCGGTCGACACAGACCCAGACACAGGCACTGATTCCGGTGGTGAAGGTGACGAATCAACCGTATTTTCCAGTAGGGCCACACGTTATATGATTTTGGCAATAATGGAGATGTTACATTTAGCTGATACTACAGGTACCACTAAACAGGGTATTATGTGGGGTGTGAAAAAACTACCAGTAGTTTTTACCGAATCAGAAGAATTAAATGACGTGTGTGATGAAGCGTGGGGTGCCCCGATAAAAAACTGCTAATTTCAAAGAAGTTATTGGCTTTATACCCTTTCCCGCCAGAGGTTAGGGAGCGCTGGGAAACACCTCCTAGGGTGGACAAAGCGCTAACACGCTTATCAAAACAAGTGGCGTTACCCTCTCCTGAGACGGCCGCACTTAAAGATCCATCAGATAGGAGGATGGAAAATATCCAAAAAGGTATATACACACATGCAGGTGTTATACTACGACCAGCTATTGCGACTGCCTGGATGTGCAGTGCTGGGGTAGTTTGGTCAGAGTCCCTGATCGAAAATATTGATACCCTGGACAGGGACAATATTTTACTGTCGTTAGAACAAATAAAGGATGCATTTCTTTATATGCGTGATGCACAGAGAGATATCTGCACACTGGCATCACGGGTAAGTGCTATGTCCATTTCGGCCAGAAGAGCTTTATGGACACGACAGTGGACAGGCGATGCGTAGAGGAGTTATTTGGGGTCGGTCTATCGGATTTGGTGGCCACGGCTACGGCCGGGAAATCCACCTTTCTACCTCAAGTCACTCCCCAACAGAAAAAGGCACCGACCTTTCAACCGCAGCCCTTTCGTTCCTTTAAAAATAAGAGAGCAAAGGGCTATTCATATCTGCCACGAGGCAGAGGACGAGGGAAGAGACAGCAACAGGCAGCTCCTTCCCAGGAACAGAAGCCCTCCCCGGCTTCTACAAAAGCCTCAGCATGACGCTGGGGCTTCGCAAGCGGACTCGGGGGCGGTAGGCGGTCGTCTCAAGAATTACAGCGCGCAGTGGGCTCACTCGCAGGTAAATCCCTGGATCCTGCAGATAATATCTCAGGGGTACAGGTTGAAATTAGAGACAGAGCCACCTCGCCGTTTCCTGAAGTCTGCTTTACCAACGTCCCCCTCAGAAAGGGAGACGGTTTTGGAAGCCATTCACAAGCTGTATTCTCAGCAGGTGATAGTCAAGGTACCTCTTCTACAACAAGGGAAGGGGTATTATTCCACTCTTTTTGTGGTACCGAAGCCGGATGGCTCGGTAAGGCCTATTCTAAATCTGAAGTCCTTGAACCTGTACATAAAGAAGTTCAAGTTCAAGATGGAGTCACTCAGAGCAGTGATAGCGAACCTGGAAGAAGGGGACTTTATGGTATCCTTGGACATCAAGGATGCGTATCTCCACGTTCCAATTACCCCTCACACCAGGGGTACCTCAGGTTCGTTGTACAAAACTGTCACTATCAGTTTCAGACGCTGCCGTTTGGTTTGTCCACGGCACCTCGGGTCTTTACAAAGGTAATGGCCGAGATAATATTTCTGATTCGAAGAAAAGGCGTATTAATTATCCCATACTTGGACGATCTCCTAATAAGGGCAAGGTCCAGAGAACAGCTAGAGATGGGTTTAGCACTATCTCAAGAGGTGCTAAAGCAGCACGGATGGATTCTGAATATTCCAAAATCCCAATTAATGCCGACAACTCGTCTGCTGTTCCTGGGGATGATTCTGGACACAGTTCAGAAAAAGGTTTTTCTTCCCGAAGAAAAAGCCAAGGAGTTATCTGACCTGGTCAGGAACCTCCTAAAACCAGGAAAGGTGTCTGTACATCAATGCACAAGAGTCCTGGAAAAAAAAAAAAAAAAATGGTAGCTTCTTACGAAGCAATCCCTTTCGGCAGATTCCATGCAAAGGGATCTGTTGGACAAATGGTCAGGGTCGCATCTTCAGATGCACCTGCGGATAACCCTGTCGCCGAGGACAAGGGTATCCCTTCTGTGGTGGTTGCAGGAGGCTCATCTATTGGAGGGCCGCAGATTCGGCATGCAGGATTGGATCCTGGTGACCACGGATGCCAGCCTGAGAGGCTGGGGAGCAGTCACACAGGGAAGAAATTTCCAGGGAGTGTGGTCGAGCCTGAAAAAGTCTCTTCACATAAGCATTCTGGAACTAAGAGCAATCTACAATGCTCTAAGCCAGGCGGAACCTCTGCTTCAAGGAAGACCGGTGTTGATCCAGTCGGACAACATCACGGCAGTCGCCCATGTAAACAGACAGGGCGGCACAAGAAGCAGGAGGGCAATGGCAGAAGCTGCCAGGATCCTTCGCTGGGCGGAGAATCACGTGATAGCACTGTCAGCAGTATTCATCCCGGGCGTGGACAACTGGGAAGCAGACTTCCTCAGCAGACACGACCTTCACCCGGGAGAGTGGGGACTTCATCCAGAAGTTTTCCACATGCTATTAAACCGTTGGGTAAAACCAATGGTGGACATGATGGCGTCTCGCCTCAACAAAACACTGGACAGGTATTGCGCCAGGTCAAGAGATCCGCAGGCAATAGCTGTGGACGCGCTGGTAACACCTTGGGTGTACCAGTCGGTATATGTGTTTCCTCCTCTGCCTCTCATACCAAAGGTATTGAGGATTATACGGCAAAGAGGAGTAAGACTAGTGGCTCCGGATTGGCCAAGAAGGACTTGGTACCCGGAACTTCAAGAGATGGTCACGGACGATCCGTGGCCTCTACTTCTGAGAAGGGACCTGCTTCAGCAGGGTCCTTGTCTTTTTCAAGACTTACCGCGGCTGCGTTTGACGGCATGGCGTTTGAATGCCAGATCCTAAAAGGAAAAGGCATTCCAGAAGAAGTCATTCCTACCTTGATAAAGGCAAGGAAGGAAGTCACCGCGAAGCATTATCGCCGTATTTGGCGAAAATATGTTGCGTGGTGCGAGCAGCGGAGTGCTCCGATGGAGGAATTTCAACTGGGTCGTTTTCCTACATTTCCTGCAATCAGGATTGTCTATGGGTCTCAAATTGGGATCTATTAAGGTTCAAATTTCGGCCCTATCAATATTCTTCCAAAAAGAATTGGCCTCAGTCCCTGAGGTCCAGATTTTTATCAAAGGAGTACTGCATATACAGCCTCCTGTGGTGCCTAAGGTGGCACCGTGGGATCTAAATGTAGTTTTAGATTTCCTCAAATCCAATTGGTTTGAACCACTAAAGAATGTGGATTTGAAATATCTCACATGGAAAGTGACTATGTTACTGGCCCTGGCTTCGGCCGGGAGAGTATCTGAACTGGCGGCTTTGTTTTATAAAAGCCCTTATTTAATTTTCCATTCGACATAGGGCAGAGCTGCGGACGCGTCCGCATTTTCTCCCTAAGGTGGTATCAGCGTTTCACCTGAACCAGCCTATTGTAGTGCCTGCGGCTACAGACGACTTGAAGGACTCCAAGTTGTTGGACGTTGTCAGAGCCTTAAAAATATACATTTAAAGGACGGCTGGAGTCAGAAAATCTGACTCGCTGTTTATACTGTATGCACCCAACAAGTTGGGTGCACCTGCTTCTAAGCAGTCGATTGCTCGTTGGATTTGTAACAAAATTCAACTTGTACATTCTGTGGCAGGCCTGCCACAGCCTAAATCTGTTAAGGCCCATTCCGCAAGGAAGGTGGGCTCATCTTGGGCGGCTGCCCGAGGGGTCTCGGCATTACAACTCTGCCGAGCAGCTACGTGGTCAGGGGAGAACACGTTTGTAAATTTTTACAAATTTGATACCCTGGCAAAGGAGGACCTGGAGTTCTCTCATTCGGTGCTGCAGAGTCATCCGCACTCTCCCGCCCGTTTGGGAGCTTTGGTATAATCCCCATGGTCCTTTCAGGAACCCCAGCATCCACTTAGGACGATAGAGAAAATAAGAATTTACTTACCGATAATTCTATTTCTCGGAGTCCGTAGTGGATGCTGGGCGCCCATCCCAAGTGCGGATTATCTGCAATACTTGTACATAGTTATTGTTAACTAATTCGGGTTATTGTTTAGGAAGCCATCTTTCAGAGGCTCCTCTGTTATCATACTGTTAACTGGGTTTAGATCACAAGTTGTACGGTGTGATTGGTGTGGCTGGTATGAGTCTTACCCGGGATTCAAAATCCTCCCTTATTGTGTACGCTCGTCCGGGCACAGTACCTAACTGGAGTCTGGAGGAGGGTCATAGGGGGAGGAGCCAGTACACACCACCTGACCTGTAAAAGCTTTACTTTTGTGCCCTGTCTCCTGCGGAGCCGCTATTCCCCATGGTCCTTTCAGGAACCCCAGCATCCACTACGGACTCCGAGAAATAGAATTATCGGTAAGTAAATTCTTATTTTTGTATGCAATACGGGCCCGTTTAGCTCCCCAAATAAAAGAGGTAATATAGCGGGAAATCAACAAAAATTTGGAGGCAGGGATGTAAACTAGAGCATTCTGCAGTATATAAACAAATTTAGGTTGGATGATCATTTTAACAATGTTCACACGACCCGTAACAGTCAGAGGGAGTTTCTGCCAAATTTGCAATTTTACATGTAAATTATCAATCTGGGGGGTCAAATTCAAGGCGACAAAATCTTTAGCAGAATGAGAAATTTGAATACCGAGATATTTAAACTGGGTACACCACTTAAGGGGAAGATCGTAAGAGAGGGGAGGTAATGTAGAGGGGCTCAACGGAAACACCACTGATTTGTCCCAATTAATACAAATACCCGAGAAAGAACCAAACTCCCATACCAATTTGAGAATGGCGTGGAGTGAAAGAGATACAGCCTTCAAAAATAAAAACATGTCGCCCGCATATAAACCAATTTTTTCCTTTTGACGCACAATATGAAGCCCTGTTATATTCACGGCAGCCCTAACAGCGCAAGCCAAGGGCTCTATGGCAAGAGCAAAAAGTAGTGGGGACAGAGGGCACCCCTGTCGAGATCCCCTCCCCAGCAAAAAGACCCAGTTGTGGAGCCGTTGACAACAACCCTCGCAGCCAGACAGGAATACAAGAGCTTAACCCAGGACAAGAAATTCGGGCCTATCCCAAATCTTACAAGAACCTCCCAGAGATACACCCATTCTACAGAGTCAAATGCACGGGCAGCATCCAGAGAAACAACTATCGCACCGTCCAACTCATCACCCACCAACTGTATATCCGTAAATAATCATCTGAGATTGATAGCGGTAGATCTGCCCAGCATAAAGCCAGTTTGGTCAAAATGGACCTGCTCCAATACCACAGTGTTAAGCCAGAGCGCTAAAAGTTTGGCAAGAATTTTAATGTCAGTAAGGAGATAGGATGGTACGACTCTAAGGAGAGGGGCTCTTTACCCGGCTTCGGTATCAGCACCACCAGCGCCTCGGCCATAGATGGGGGAAGAGTAACACCCTGCAACAAAAATTAAAAAAAAAATCAACAAAAGTTCAGGGGCAAAAAAATCCATCTACCCCCGGGGTCTTATTACTGGGAAAGGACCTAATGGCATTTTCAACCTCCTCCAAGGTGATGGGCGTGTCCAAAAGTGGTCATGACTCGGGACACAGGGCGGGAACCTCTATTGTGTTCAAATAATCAGATAATGCTGAATGTGTGTACTGCACCCTAGATCTATAAACATCCAGAAAGTGCGCATAAAAACTAGAAGCTATAGAAGGGATATCCGTGCAAATAACGCCTGACATGTTCCTGATACTATGCACAGTGGTGGGGGCCTGCTCCTGTCTAGTCAAATAGGCCAGAAATTTTCTGGACCGATCTCCCTGAATATAGAGATCATGGGCGCGAAATAGTAAACATCTCTTTGATTTATCAAAAAGTAGATCCGTCCATTGCTTATGAACAATCATCCATTCCACCCAATCCGCTGGGAGGCCACTACGTAAATAAGTCTGTTCAAGCCCACCACTCCAACCCCTCCTCAGTTTTTCTATTAAATATCTGAAACTGGGCGACTCTAGAAATTAATGAACCACACAGGAAAGCCTTATAGGCAGCCCACACCAATGGGGCATTATTGCAAATAGGGTTATTAGTAAAGAACTCCTCCCAGAGCACAATTAATTCAGATGCTGCACCCATCTGAGTCAACCAAAAGGGGTTAAACTTCCAAAAGGATGCTCCCCTAGGTATACCAAAGCTCATAGGACAACAATACAGGGGAATGATCAGATATCCCACGTGGCAAATACCTCACTGTGGATACACAGGGAAGTAGTGAGCGGGTAAGTAATGCCATATCTATATGGGAGAATACTCCATGCAAACCTGAAAAAAAAAATTTATAATAATAATATATTATAAATATATTGTATCCTGACGAAAATTCTTCCGAATTGAAACGTTGAAACAAGCCTCTTGTGTGGCGTATTTTGTCTCTGAAAACAACAAGCCGTGAGTGCCGCCTCTCTGTTCATGTATATATATATATATATATATATATATATATATATATAGTGAACAAATGCTCCGGCACTCCACTTAGTCCAATGCTGGACTGATGCTGCTCTGGTGCCCTCCCCAACAGAGGGCCGGTGGTGTATAATGGAAAGACGAGGCGGCACTCAGAGGCTTGTAACTACAATCATGTATTGGTGCAGATGGTGCAAATCATATCAACGTTTCGGGGACCTGGTCCCCTTCTTCAGGATAACACAAGTGCCAAACAGTGAAGTTTTAAATAGACAAAACACTTACCCCCTGACCCCAATCACTCCACAGCTGCAGCGTGTCTGTGTGGCCGCCCCTTCATGGCTTCCGCCCGACTGAGCGTCTCAGCGGGACCGGAAGTGACGTCACGGGTGCGAGCCACGTTGCCATGGCTACCGCTCATACTCACCGCCCAGCTGTCGCTCCCTGGCCGCATCTCTCGAGTTACCTCCGGTGCGTCTCCAGATCCCGCTGACCCTGGCTGGGAAGACCTTGGTGTTGCCATGGTGACGCTGCAACCTGTGTGACAAATTACATATAAACAACATAATGACTGAAGTGATGCTTAAGATGACGTATAGCCGTCAATGGTACATCAATATAAAGTGCTGGTGCTAAAAACAATTTAAAAACATCAGAAGGTGCACACAGAAAAATTTGCATAAAAAAGCCCCTTTTGTTATTATACCAAAGGACTGCTACCTGTAATGAAAAAATCTTAACGGGCAACAAATATCTGACTGCTTACTCTGAAGTAGATACCTTCTGCTGAACACATTTTTTCAGATAATGATATAAGCAAACTACTACAGCTGGAGTCTATGTGGATCCATAGGCTCAACACTTTGAAACCTGGGGGGTTGAATGAGAATTTAGGATTAATTAACTTTTTGTGAGGTTGGTTCAGCCCTGAAACAATGATGCCGCACATAATGAGAGGCAATTCCGGGGAGATCTCTGTGTATGTATGTATGTATGTATGTATGTATGTATGTATATATATATGTATATATATATATATATATATATATATATATATCTCAAGTAGCACAAATGGGGAACTGTGTATTGTGCCAGCTAGAAACACGTCAATTTGGACCTTAGAGCATACAAAATTAAGATTATGAATCAGCAGCGATACACCTCTAGAATTAGAATGGAAGGTGGAGTGAAATGCCCACCCCACCCAAGGTTTCTTGAGTGAAAGAACTCGGCTGCCAATAAGATGCATCTCCATAGGGCAAACCAGACCTGGATTTTGGGTTTAACTTATTTTAAAACTAGAGAACACTTGACCTTATCATTAAGGCCGCGAACGTTCCATGAAAAGATGGTTACCAATTTGACGCATTGAATTGGAGTACAGAAACACTAAACCAGCATTGCCCCATCACGGCACCAGCCATCCCCCACGCAGAAAGACAGACATACAGCACGCAGAATACAGAACCACAAGAAAAGCACATTAAAAAAAAACTAAAAACAAAAGCAAAGGTAGGAAAAACAACAAAACCCAACTACCCCCACCCTGCATACCAACCCAAACATAGGTACACCTAGTGCCAAACATTACAAAAAATTAACTAACTGCGAGGCAACGAAACCTCATAACCTATAGGACATGAAGTCCCCAGCCTATCATCAGGAACATACCAATAACAAATATTTAGCTATCGGGCCCGACAAAAAGCATTACCGTAAACATCTAACACACACAGAGATCAAGCAATAAATGCTAGAAAAAGGAAACATAAGCAGGGAATATGCATAAAAGTTACTCAGGGTGGAGCAGCGCAGTGATTAGGCTGCAAGTCAATCCAGGCAGAAGCTTCCCGTGGTGTGTCAAAGAAATATGTGCAGTTGCCAGACACCACCCGGAGTCGCGCTGGGTATAACATAGAATATTGTAGTTGCAGATCACGCAGCCTCTGTTTAACTTGTGTATACTGTGAACGGGATTTCTGGACCTCAGACGAAAAGTCCTGAAATACGGAGACCCTCTAACCCCCATGTTCCAGCGGGCCTTTAATCCTAGCAAGACGTAATATAGCATCCCCATCTTTGTAGTGAAGGATCTTAGCGATAAAAGTCCTGGGCTGCGCACCCGGAGGAAAAGTGCGGGTGGGAACCAATGGGCCCGTTCAACAGCAACTGTGGGGTAAACGAATCCTTGCCAAATGTGGATAATAACCAGGTTTCCAAAAATTGTTCTGGTTGGGAACCCTCTGCCTTTTCAGGAAGGCCCACAAAGCAAACATTGTTCCGTCTGAGGCGTCCCTCGATATCCGTCAATTTAAGTTTACACGCAGACATCTGTGATTCCAGGGAAGTAAGTTGGGCAGGAATAGGTGCACAGGAGTCTTCCAGCGTAGAAATGTGGTTTCCGTCTCCCCAACCCTGTCCCTGAGCTTCTGCATATCTTGGCATATAAATGAAATATTGATATGAACCTCCGCCACTTTATCCGCGAGACGCTTCTCAGAGTCCGTAATGGCTTGTAAAAGTTAAGACATAGGCCCTCATTCCGAGTTGTTCGCTCGTTGCAGAGTTTCGCTATATTGCGATTAGTTGCTTACTGCGCATGCGCAAGGTTCGCAGAGCACATGCGGTTAGTTATTTTACTCAAAAGTTAGGTATTTTACTCACGGCATAACGAGGATTTTTCATCGTTCTGGTGACCGGAGTGTGATTGACAGGAAGTGGGTGTTTCTGGGCGGAAACTGGCCGTTTTATGGGTGTGTGCGGAAAAACGCTGCCGTTTCTGGGAAAAACGCGGGAGTGGCTGGAGAAACGGGGGAGTGTCTGGGCGAACGCTGGGTGTGTTTGTGACGTCAAACCAGGAACGAAACTGACTCAACTGATCGCAGTGGCAAAGTCCCAAGCTACTCAGAAACTGCAAATAAATTTCTATTCGCAATTATGCGAATCTTTCGTTCGCAATTCTGCAAAGCTAAGATTCACTCCCAGTAGGCAGCGGCTTAGCATGTGCAATGCTGCTAAAAGCAGCTAGTGAGCAACTCACTCGGAATGAGGGCCATAGTGACTTCAGCAACTTCTGCCATATTGGGAGAAGGGGGAGAGGAGGCAGCTGACGACGGAGATGAAGATGCAGAGGAAGCAGGAATCCATTCTACGTGAGCAAACTGCGCTGGATGGGCTGCAGCAGAGGCGCAGCAGAGGCGCAGCATCGCCGGACCATCAGTCTTACACAGCAGAGCCAGGGAAGTGAAGGTTATGTTATAAATCTTCCAGCAGGTAGGAAACGAAGGCACACGTATGGCAATGTCACTTCAGAGATATGTAATGTAAATCCAGAGAGAGTGAGGAGTGTGGAACGGAAAGAAATCCCCTTAAAGAGTTCACAGTTCCCTCAGAAACAAATGGTGAGATATATTGAGTCCTAGCAGGGAGGTATACAACACAGGAGCACAGAGGGAGAAAAGGGGAGAGAGGGGTACACCACCACTCACCACCCCAAAGCGTCCAGGCACTTTCAGCAGTAGAAACAGGCAGGCTTCATCAGGGTCTGCATAGAGAACTGAAATCTAGAAAGGCCACAGAAGTCAGCACAGTGATGCAGTGGATGTTACCCCCACAAACAGGGCACACAGTGCAGCAGGCACCAGGCACTTCACTCTGTGGCAGGAGAGGCTCCAGAGCCCCGGATACAGGTCCGGCAGCACAGACAGTGGGCAGCGGGAGAGGCGCAGGCGGAAGCGGGTCCGCGCTCTCTGCCGATTCCAAAATGGCGCCCGGCGGCCCCACACAGCTGGCGTGTCTGTAATGGTAGCTCCAGCACAGGGGGAGACCGGCTCGCAGGACAGACAAGGCAGCAGTCCCCGCTATCTGTCCCTCAGGTATCCGCTGGGCGAGTCATGCCAGTCGGGAGGAGAGAGAGCAGTGCTCACACAGCAAGCTGCAGCGATCCCCAAGATGGCGCCAGTCACATACAGGCCGCGCCCGGTCAGAGCAGCGCGGCACACACAGGGACACAGTATGCAGCGGTCAGGCACAGGATTTTCCTTAAAAACAGCTCCAGGCAGGCAGCAGCTCTTCAGACAGTCGTGCAGGGCTATCTCGGCATTCATACAGGGCAGCAGGAGAGATATCAGGATTATTATGCTGGGAATATAGGAGATTACGTCCTACTCCATGTCCAGCTTGGCCACGCCCCTCCTGTGCACCAAATTTAACAAAACTCAACTGCTATGTGTGGAAGGGGGCTAGACCCAAAATTGCTTGAAACGTACTTATATTGCCCAAAGTGGATGGTGGTGTGGCCTTTCCCGATTTTGAGTCTTACCACAGCGCTTGTCTTCTCAGCCAGCTCACTGATTGGTTTCAGTTAGCGAATCCGAAACCTTGGGTGGTTATTGAACAAGCTCTTATAGGTTCCATTCCTGTATCGGAGTTGTTGTGGTTGCCGGCGAAGATTTCTTCGGTACGCTCGGGCAGGGCGGTCCGGGTGACTCTGCAGGTGTGGCATAAAATTATCTCCTCTTGTGAGGGTTTCATTCTGCCTGCGCCAGAATTGTCCTTATCAGTTATTGCCTCTCTCATTTCCAACCTTTGCCTTCAGTCTTGGGAACCCATGGGTTTTATAAAAATTGAAGACATCTGTGGCTCGGGGGGGTCTGATTCCCTTTAATGAAATTCAACAGACTCATGGCATTCCAAAGCATGATTTTTATAAATATTTACAGATTCGACATTGGTTGGGCAGCCAGTCTGCTATCCAAGCAGTTCCCCCTGCTATCCTAAAGTTATTGCTTGCCCGTTTGCAGCTCTCGAATTCTAGAGACGGAATCTCTTGGTGGTACACTCTTAATTACAGACATCAAAAAAGGTAAACTACCTGCCCAAATTAAATGGGAAATAGATTTATTTATTATTTATTTACAGTTTCTTATATAGCGCATCAAATTCCGTTACGCTTTACAATTGGACACAATGATACAACAAAACTGGGTGATCTAGCTAGGCCTCACTCAGTAGAGGATTGGAGTCATATCTCGGGTCTATGCTTTAAAGTTTCGAGGTGTATAAACTAGTGACGTGCACCGGAAATTTTTCGGGTTTTGTGTTTTGGTTTTGGATTGGGTTCCGCGGCCGTGTTTTGGATTCGGACTCGTTTTGGCAAAACCTCTGGAAATTTTGTCGGATTCGGCTTTGTTTTGGATTCGGGTGTTTTTTTTCAAAAAACGCTTAAATCATAGAATTTGGGGGTCATTTTGATCCCATAGTATTATTAACCTCAATAACCATAATTTCCACTCATTTCCAGTCTATTCTGAACACCTCACAATATTATTTTTAGTCCTAAAATTTGCACAGAGGTCGCTGGATGACTAAGCTAAGCGACCCAAGTGGCTGTCACAAACACCTGGCCCATCTAGGATTGGCACTGCAGTGTCAGACAGGTTGGCACTTCAAAAAAATAGTCCCCAAACAGCACATGACGCAAAGAAAAAAAGGCGCACCAAGGTCGCTGGATGGCTAAGCTAAGCGACCCAAGTGGCCGACACAAACACCTGGCCCATCTAGGAGTGGCACTGCAGTGTCAGGCAGGATGGCACTTCAAAAAATAGACCCCAAACAGCACATGATGCAAGGATAAATTAAAGAAAAAAAAGAGGTGCAAGATGGAATTGTCCTTGGGCCCTCCCACCCACCCTTATGTTGTATAAACAGGACATGCACACTTTAACAAACCCATCATTTCAGCGACAGGGTCTGCCACAAAAAAAGCAGCAATCAATCTCTCCTGGCACAAACTGGCTCTACAGAGGCAAGATGTCCACCTCCGATTCCTCACCCCTTTCACTGTGTACATCCCCCTCCTCACAGATTATTAATTCGTCCCCACTGGAATCCACCATCTCAGGTCCCTGTGTACTTTCTGGAGGCAATTGCTGGTGAATGTCTCCACAGAGGAATTGATTATAATTCATTTTGATGAACATCTTCTCCACATTTTCTGAAAAGTAACCTCGTACGCCGATTGCTGACAAGGTGAGCGGCTGCACTAAACACTCTTTCGGAGTACACACTGGAGGGGGGGGGGGCAATTTATGTAAAATAAAGCCAGTTTGTGCAAGGGCCTCCAAATTGCCTCTTTTTCCTGCCAGTATACGTATGGACTGTCTGACGTGCCTACTTGGATACGGTCACTCATATAATCCTCCACCATTCTTTCAATGGTGACAGAATCATATGCAGTGACAGTAGACGACATGTCAGTAATCGTTAGCAGGTCCTTCAGTCTGGACCAGATGTCAGCACTCGCTCCAGACTGCCCTGCATCACCGCCAGCGGGTGGGCTCGGAATTCTTAGCCTTTTCCTCGTAGCCCCAGTTGCGGGAGAATGTGATGGAGGAGCTGTTGACTGGTCACGTTCCGCTTGACTTGACAAGTGTCTCACCAGCAGGTCTTTGAACCTCTGCAGACTTGTGTCTGCCGAAAGAGATACAACGTACGCTTTAAAACTTGGATCGAGCACGGTGGCCAAAATGTAGTGCTCTGATTTCAACAGATTGACCACCCGTGAATCCTGGTTAAGCGAATGAAGGGCACCATCCAAAAGTCCCACATGCCTAGTGGAATCGCTCCATTTTAGCTCCTCCTTCAATCTCTCCAGCTGCTGCTGCAAAAGCCTGATGAGGGGAATGACCTGATTCAGGCTGGCAGTGTCTGAACTGACTTCACGTGTGGCAAGTTCAAAGGGTTGCAGAACCTTGCACAACGTTGAAATCATTCTCCACTGCGCTTGAGTCAGGTGCATTCCCCCTCCTTTGCCTATATCGTGGCCAGATGTATAGGCTTGAATGGCCTTTTGCTGCTCCTCCATCCTCTGAAGCATATAGGAGGGTTGAATTCCACCTTTTTACCACCTCTTGCTTCAGATGATTGTGGGGCAGGTTCAGGAGTGTTTGCTGGTGCTCCAGTCTTCGGCACGCGGTGGCTGAATGCCGAAAGTGGCCCGCAATTCTTCGGGCCACCGACAGCATCTCTTGCACACCCCTGTCGTTTTTTTTTAAAATTCTGCACCACCAAATTCAATGTATGTGCAAAACATGGGACGTGCTGGAATTTGCCCACATGTAATGCACGCACAATATTGGTGGTGTTGTCCGATGTCACAAATCCCCAGGAGAGTCCAATTGGAGTAAGCCATTCTGCGATGATGTTCCTCAGTTTCCGTCTGCTGTGTGCCTCTTATGGAAAGCGGTGATACAAAGCGTAGAATGCCTAGGAACGAGTTGGCGTTTGCGATATGCTGCTACTGGTGCCGCCGCTGCTGTTCTTGCTGCGGGAGGCAATACATCTACCCAGTGGGCTGTCACAGTCATATAGTCCTGAGTCTGCCCTGCTCCACATGTCCGTGGTTAAGTGGACATTGGGTACAACTGCATTTTTAGGACACTGGTGACTCTTTTTCTGAGGTCTGTGTACATTCTTGGTATCGCCTGCCTAGAGAAATGGAACCTAGATGGTATTTGGTACCGGGGACACAGTGCCTCAATCAATTCTCGAATTCCCTGTGAATTAACGGTGGATACCGGACACACGTTTAACACCACCGCAGCTGCCAAGGCCTGAGTTATCCACTTTGCAGCAGGATGACTGCTGTGATATTTCATCTTCCTCGCAAAGGACTGTTGGACAGTCAATTGCTTACTGGAAGTAGTACAACTGGTCTTCAGATTTCCTCTCTGGGATGACGATCGACTCCCAGCAGCAACAACAGCAGCAGTAGGCGTTACACTCAAGGATGCATCGGAGGAATCCTAGGCAGGAGAGGACTCGTCAGACTTGCCAGTGACATGGCCTGCAGGACTATTGGCTTTCCTGTCTAAGGAGGAAATTGACACTGAGGGAGTTGGTGGTGTGGTTTGCAGGAGCTTGGTTACAAGAGGAAGGGATTTAGTTGTCAGTGGACTGCTTCCGCAGTCACCCAAAGTTTTTGAACTTGTCAATGACTTCTGATGAATGCGTTCCAGGTGACGTATAAGGGAGGATGTTCCTAGGTGGTTAACATCCTTACCCCTACTTATTACAACTTGACAAAGGCAACACACGGCTTGACACCTGTTGTCCGCATTTCTGTTAAAATAATTCCACACCGAAGAGGGGATTTATTTTTTTGTAATTTGACCAGGCATGTCAATGGCCATATTCGTCCCATGGACAACAGGTGTCTCACCGGGTGCCTGACTTAAACAAACCACCTCACCATCAGAATCCTCCTTGTCAATTTCCTCCACAGCGCCAGCAACACTCATATCCTCATCCTGGTGTACTTCAACAGTGACATCTTCAATTTGACTATCAGGAACTGGACTGCAGGTGCTCCTTCCAACACTGGGGCGTGCAAATGGTGGAAGGCGCCACCTCTTCCCGTGCAGTGTAGGGAAGGTCAGGCATCGCAACCGACACAATTGGACTCTCCTTGGGGATTTGTGATTTAGAAGAACGCACAGTTCTTTGCTGTGCTTTTGCCAGCTTAAGTCTTTTCATTTTTCTAGCGAGAGGATGAGTGCTTCCATCCTCATGTGAATCTGAACCACTAGCCATGAACATAGGCCAGGTCCTCAGCCGTTCCTTGCCACTCCGTGTCGTAAATGGCATATTGGCAAGTTTTCGCTTCTCAGACGCTTTTAATTTTGATTTTTGGGTCATTTTACTGAACTTTTGTTTTTTGGATTTTACATGCTCTCTACTATGACATTGGGCATCGGCCTTGGCAGACGACGTTGATGGCATTTCATAGTCTTTGCCATGATTAGTGGCAGTAGCTTCAGCACGAGGTGGAAGTGGATCTTGATCTTTCCCTATTTTACCCTCCACATTTTTGTTCTCCATTTCTTAATGTGTGGAATTATATGCCATTAATATATCAATAGCAATGGCCTACTATACCGTACTGCTATATATATACACTGGTGGTCAGCAAAATTCTGCACTGTCCTCCTACTATATACTGCGCACAACTACAATGCAGCACAGGTATGGATGGATAGTATACTTGACGACACAGAGGTCGAGCAATGGACTACTGTACCGTACTGCTATATATATATATATACTGGTGGTCAGCAAAATTCTGCACTATCCTACTATATACTGCGCACAACTAAAATGCAGCACAGGTATGGATGGATAGTATACTTAACACAGAGGTAGAGCAATGGACTACTGTACCGTACTGCCATACATACATACATACATACATACATACATACATACACGTGGTCACCGCAAAATTCTGCACTGTTCTACTATATACTACAATGCATCACAGATATGGAGCATTTTTCAGGCAGAGAACGTAGATATTTGCAGCACACTGAGCACAGATATTTGCAGCACACTGAGCAGATATTTGCAGCACACTGAGCACAGATATTTGCAGCACACTGAGCACAGAAACTGAGAGAACGCAGCCACATCCTCTCGCTATCATCTCCAATGCACGAGTGAAAATGGCAGCGACACGCGGCTCCTTATATAGAATACAAATCTCGTGAGAATCAGACAGCGGGATGATGACGTTCGAGCGCGCTCGGGTTAACCGAGCAAGGCGGGAGGATCCGAGGCTGCCTCGGAACAGTGTAAAATGGGTGGAGTTCGGGGGGGCTTCGGATCCCGAGGAACCGAACCCGCTCATCTCTAGTATAAACCATTCAGAGATTTATTATAAATTATGTCACAGGGCCTATTTTACTCCGGAAATACAACACAAGATCTGGCCCAACACCTTTAAATATTGCTGGAGGAATTGCGGGTCTATAGGCTCTGTTCCACATTTTTTGGACTTGTCCAAAGGTACAACCCCTGTGGTTAAGCATATTTGCATTTATTGATGACGTACTGGGTGAAGGGATTTCTGCTGACCCGGTAATTGCCCTATTCCATTACCACCCATGTTTATTAACGGATGGCGACTCCCATCTGTTGGGCTATATTCTAATTGCTACAAAAGCAGCCATCGCCCAACAGTGGAAATCGGATTAGATTCCTTCCTTTAACTTTATTATCAATAAAGTCCATAAACATTACCTATATAAAACATCTGTCTGCCCACAATCTCCGTCAGCTTCATCCTCTTTGAACAAATGGTCCAAATGGACTAAGTACATGGAACAGCAGGACCCTTTACTCACTAGCAATGCATTTGTTGACTTAACTACAGATAGAGCCATCTTTAACTTTGACTTTAATAGGATTAATTGAGCCAGGGCAGTTGGACTTAATCCCCTGCTGTATTGTTCTCTGCATTGTGTTGCAGCTGTGAATAGATGAAGGGTTTATGCTAATAAACCATGTTGTCCCTAGGCGCAGCAGAGAAGCCAAGATAACAGTGGCTTGTCGAAGTCGAAAAATATTGCAGTACACACATCACGTACAAACTACACACATATGGCCTCCGTGCGCGTACTTGTTCTGCCGTGCTTGCGCATATTCGCAATTTGCGTATGGTCGCTCCCGCGGTCCTGCGTATTAGTGCGTGGTATGAGTAATTACGGTAGTGTTTGTAATCGCATGGAAAAGCCATAAAAACACATTACATATTTAATCCAAATAGTGCACAATGTACACATAGTCTCCCTGCACCACACCAGCGAGTTACATTTGTTTAAATGGTATAAGAACAAAGGGATTCACCTTTACAGTATAGGAGGGGACAGGACTAGGTTATAAGGTGGTGTTTGGTATCCAGCTGTAGGGTATTTTAAGAGCAATATTCCGGTTTTAGTTTGCAGAAGATCACATGCTCCTGCGAATAGTTATGTGCAGGAGCAGAATATAAATATTAACTGTATTTACTGTACACTTGATATGCGGCGGGAACCCAGAGGATAACATCTGCAACTGCACCTGGACCAGACATCGCCCACCTATTCAAACTGACCTATGACCTCCTGTACAGTAAATGACCATCCCTGTGTCCAATGGACAAAGATTACAGTTTCCATTGTGTTAGGTTTTGGACAAATGTATAAATAGCCAGCTGCAGGCCAGGTCACTCACAATCTCTGAAGGTCATCTACCTTGATGACTGAGGACCGGACCGGGAAGCGCAGGCGAAACCAAACGTATGTACCATTGACTGTAGCCATTTTCTTTTTGTATTGTAATTATTGTAACCCCTGGCTAGTAAAGAACCGTTGGTGGGTCAGATCCCAACATAGTCTTTGAAATACAAATTGGTGTCGTGTCTCTTTTCCTGCTAGTGTTATATAAGTGTAATCTAGTCACACGTGTAGCTGCAAAGTGCTCACAGCGTGTCTTTATGTGTACGCACCGCGTGTACTTTGTACGACCATCACGCCATTTGTACGCAAAGTGCGTTCATGGCTTTTTATGGTAACTGTGTAAAAAGTACGTAGGCTAAGGATTGATTACAGCGGCCGCAGCAGCTCCATTTTAAAGTGTATTGAATGTATTTTTAAAGTGTTGCTTTTAATCCTGTAAGTAAATCAACATTTACAATTGGGGTCTCGATCCGGTTTTCACATGCTCACAGGCTAGCAGGTTATAGCAGACTTTAATCTATCAGCAAAGGGTGGAAAGATATCTACGTTAAAACCTTTTCCTGGTTGGTGGATGTTCTAAAAACCCTATTTGTGTGCTGTTAGATTGCGTCTGCTCTGTCTGGTCTGCAGAGGTGCTGATAGAACCCGTAGGTAAACAGGGAAAAAGCTATTTAAAAAAAAAAAAATCATAACAAAACGTACCAATATTTTGCATACTCCCCCCACATAGTGTTGCTATAGGTTATTAGTCATTTAAAAACCTGTGCGAAATTGGATACATTTGTTTGCTATATAGATACATTTGAAGTAAATGTATTTAAGGGAGTAATTATAAAAACACAAAACGCAGTTCTGGCCCAGTCATAAAGGGTTATACAGAGCAAGTGTGGGTTGTGTTTTGTGAGTGATTATAGTTTGTATTTCTCACATTTATAGAGATTGTGTGATTTATTGCGGACGTACGTTTGTACACATGGTCCGGACAAAGTACAGGAGAGCGATCGTGGTGTAAAAGGCACGCTGGTCGCATGATTACGCAAGGTTGCGTAGGAATACGGACGCTAAGTACAAATTACACGATATTTGTTCAATTAAAGGCGGGATAGTATACATTTAATACAATAGCACATAACTATCCGATTTCAAAAGCAGGTTACTCTAAAATTTAGTTTAAAAACTGAGCACCTCTGGAAAAAAGTTACTTACCTAAAGGGAGTAAAAATTTTCTGTACAGAAAAGAAAAAACAAGGTGTATTTGAGTGAGTGAGAGTGGAGTGAGGATTTGAACCCCAGAAATTCGGGTCCCGTGGGTACACCAAGTGAGTGGAGACTTGGTGGCGTGAGGCGGCTGACTCACGTTAATAAAAGGTAGAGATAATACGCAAATCGTGAGGTGATTTGTAGAGGAGCATGATATAGAATTGTGCAGAAGTATAGAAATTGTGAATTGAAGTTTAAAGGTTTTGTATTACGCTCCGGCTGAGGTTTCGCAGCTTGCGATTAGATTCCAGTGGTCGTAGGGCGGATAGGTAACAAGTACCTATACGCTGAGCGATTGGACCGCATGTTTGTGAGTGCGATACATAGCGCAACTTGATACCCCTTTTATGAGCCTTTGTGTAAAATTGCGGTATCATTAGCGCTGTGTAGAGCATACACAAGCGTGATTTGTGTAAGTCAAAAAGGGAACTTTTCGCTGGTCTCTCTCAAGAAAATCTTCAACGGCGGATAGTCGCTGAAAAAGGTAAGTTACTCCTAAAACTTCCAGTGAATAGAAGCTAGTTAGGGCCTCACTGGATACGCGGTGGTCACTATTGGAGTGAGTCGTGGTACGTCAGCAGAGAAGGAGCGAGTGAAAGCGCTAGGTGTCTTTCACTGTCTATTTGCGGTGTGCATTGGGGATTGCGTTTATTGGCAAAAAGTCCGCGATGGGATCCAATTGCACAAGCAGTGGGCGTTTGGTAGCTAGGGTTCAGGCAGAAGAGTTGGGGCCGAGAAGGTCAGAATTGCGGCCGAAAGGGTCAGCAAGGTTTATTATGTGTGAAAAATATTGTTCACACACGGAGGCTTTTTGCAATGAGTGGGTACGTATGACTGCGGAAGATAGGGCCCCATTCCCAAAAGGTTGGCAGCTTTGAATCAGAGGTGTTACAGAACATAAGGATTAAAGTATGTCTGATTAAATGCAGAAAACAAAGGGTCAGACATACACATTGTTTAAACCTGTGGCAGCAAGAGGGGGAGATGCAGAAGGTACTGGCTTGCACAGCAAGTTCCAAATCTAGCGGGAAAGCGATTGCGAGCGCACCACCATATATATTGATGGAGAGAAGTTGGCTACAAGCAATGGTGCATCGGTAAAGGATAGGAAAATGATTGATAAATGTGTTAACCCTAACCTTAACCCTTGCCAGTTGTATCACATTCTAAACTTTCCCTAGGACTGTGAGCAGGAAGATGAGCCCAGCACGATATCGGCACTCTTTCTAGCAGCCACCATACAGGACACCCAGGTGGGCACGACCCAACCACCAAGAATTGTAGCAAGGCCCCCTAGCGGAGGGATAAGTGAGGTCATGTCCACAGGTAAGTATGGCACCACTATGCAGAGACAATAGCTCCCCGCATTATAGAGTCAAGCCAGAATGAGGTAGTTGAATTAAATCCTGTCAGGGTGATTGCAGTTCCCAACGGGAAAACTGACACTCAGGGGGTGACTCCCATCAGGAACATTGCCATGCATGGTCCCTGGTCCCGGGCAGAGTTAAGGTCAATGTCAGAATTTCCCGATCCCAGAAAAGATCTAGTCGGATGCCAGAGGTTCATTAGTTAGGTAACGTCCATGAGCCCACATATAAAGATTGGCGAACAGTGCTACGAGTGTGTTTACCCTCAAATATGGACATCACGAAATTCATAACGGATTGTAAGTTAGATGCAGAAGTACCTCTCACTGATGAATACAATCAGGAGAATGTACGGCAAAACAACCTGCAATTAGGAGTGTATTTCCCTACTGTTGTTAAATGGAATAAAATCTTCTCCATAAGACAAAAAGAAGGTGAAATGGCATCCGAATATTTCCATCGAGCACTGCAGGAAATAGCTAGATACACTGGGATCGAGGATATTAAGGATAATGCACATCACAGGGAGGTAGCCGTTTCTGTATTAATGGACTGGTTAAAGGAGGCACTGAGGACAAGGGTGCAAACCGCTCTACCTAATTGGAGAGGTATCTCGGTGGCTGCGTTGAGAGAGTCCACTGTTAAGCACGATTGGACCATCAGTAAGCATAGGGAGTCGCAAGGGGATAAGCTGATGATGGTAAGTATACATGCTCTTACAGCAAAGCCACATCAGCCAAGACCCCGGACCCCCGATGGTAAGTCACGGTCAATAGTATGCTTTTATTGTAATAAGGAAGGACATTTTGCAAGGGACTATAGGAATAAAGGGACATAACGTATACAGACCCCCTAGACCTGAATACGAGCCATACTACAAATTACATAATTGGGATCAGGGACCATATAGGAGAGATTATGAGCCACATAGAGGGGAAACAAGGAGGTACCCACCAAGGAGAGACTGGCAGGCCTCCGAAAACTCACAGCTACCCCCCTCACATATTGTAGCTGCCAATGCACTGCGGGAGGGTCCCACTATGCAATAGGGGTTGGGCCACACCTGTAGTCTGCAGCCAGTAAAGTTGATTGCAAGCCTTGGTAGTGAACCTGAGGTCATGGTTGATGTACCATTACCTTTCCTTGTAGATACAGGGGCAGCCAGATCAGTGTTGAATTCCACATCAGGTGTAAAAACCACGGGTAAAACAATTTCGGCAATGGGAGTAACAGGAATGGTGCAACAATACCCTTTGAGTAGACCTGCAGAGATTACGATAGGGCCCTTGCAAACCAAACATTCTTTCCTGTTGGCTGCATCGGCTCTGACTAATCTACTCGGCAGAGATTTAGTGTAAAATGCGGTGTGTCATATACTGTACTCCTGAGGGTGTCTTCTTGGATATACCTGAGAACCACGCTCAAGAAGTGCAAGATATACTAGACACCCCTCAAAGGCTAATGTCGCATTTTATCGTTATAGACACGTGTCCACCAAAGGTAGAGGAAATGATCTCGCAAATACCGGGTTCCCTATGGACTAAAGATGGACAGGACACTGGATTGATGGCGAATGTAGCTCCAGTAGCAGTACAAGTAAAAGATGGTAGGATAGCTCCAAAAATCCCTCAGTATCCTCTGAAGCCAGAGGTAGAATTAGGAGTGTACCCAGTCATAGAGCGGCTGCTACAGCAGGGCATCCTAGTCTGGACGTCCAGCACCGCCAATAGTCCCATCTTCCCTGTGAAAAAGAGTGGGGGGAGGGGTTACAGGTTAGTGCAGGATTTAAGGGGGATAAACAAAATAGTTGAGAGCCAATTCCCCGTAGTACCCAATCCAGCTGTCATCCTCATGCAAATTCCCTCTACTGCAAAATTCTTCACTGTCATTGACCTCTGTTCTGCTTTCTTTTCTGTCCCTCTTCACCCTGACATCCAATTCATCTTTGCCTTTATGTACAGGGGAGTACAGTACACCTGGACTCGTCTCCCCCAAGGTTTCATTGACAGCCCGAGTATTTTCTCCCAGGCCTTACATGACTGTTTACAATCCTTTCAACCTGAGAGTGGATCAGTGCTAATACAGTATGTCGATGACTTGTTGTGTTCTGACTCACTCGAATCGTCCTTGAAAGATACGAAACAGCTTCCGTTTCATCTTTCCCATACAGGACACAAGGTTTCAAAGGATAAGTTGCAGTTGTGCCGGACCAGGGTCAAATATTTGGGACACTGTTTGACACAAGGACTTAGACACCTCACCGCTGATAGAATACAGGCGATTCGCGACATGACTGCCACAAACTCAGCAACAGATCCGCACTTTCCTTGGAATGTGTGGGTACTGTTGAAACTGGATTCCAGGGTTCTCTATACTGGCTTTACCTTTGCAAGAAATGGTCTCATCGAACAAACCGGAATGGATCTCTCACATAGATGAGTCCGAACTGGCGTTTGAGAGACTCCGTGTCTATCACAAGCACCTGCATTAGGTATGCCAGATTATGAGAAGCCCTTCGAATTGTACGGTACTGAAAGTGCTGGGTGCGCGGCAGGAGTCTTAACACAGAGACATGGTAATGCCAGCAGACTGGTAGCTTACTACAGTGCACAGTTGGACACCGTAGCGTGGTCCCTCCCCATTTGTTTGCGAAGTTTTGCAGCGATAGCTTTGCTGGTAAGTAAAAGCGAGGACGTAGTGTTAGGACATGACCTGACCATCCATACACCTCATGCAGTATCAGCCTTTCTAAACTCCACCCAAACCAGACATGTCTCATCTGCTCGGATTACAAAGTGAGAATTATCACTGATGGCCCATGTAAACATCACCATTAAGAGATGCAGATCACTAAATCATGCAACCTACTTGCCAAGTGTGCCTGGACAGGCACAAAGGGTGGAGGATGAGAATGATGGTGAAGGAGGATTTAGTGCAGATACGGATACGCATGATTGTATGGAATACCTGAACCAAACTTTCACTGCGAGACCTGACATCAGTGACAACCCACTGGAAGGAGTAGACTTTACCTCCTAAACTGACGGTAGTTGCCACAGTGCACCGGATATGCAGTTGTAGATGACGAAGGTATCAGAAGCTGAACCCCTTGGCCTACCGCACTCAGCACAAGTTGCTGAGCTGGTCGCCCTAACCAGAGCATGTGAATTGGCCAAAGGTAAGTCAGCTAATATATACACAGACTCTAGGTACGCCTTTGGAGTGGTGCATGATTTTGGGGCCCTATGGCGCCTCAGAAATTTCATGACGGCAGCTGGCACACCTGTAGTGCATGCGTCCCACATGAAAAGGCTTCTGACAGCAATACAGGAACCAGACAGAGTGGCTGTTATCAAGTGCAAAGCACACACAACCAAGACCCAATTTCACTTGGTAACAGCCGGGCAGACGAAGCTGCTAAATCAGCAGCCAGCACCCCCATACAGACAATCACATCACTGATGACATTTAACACGGTCAACACACAACAGCCAATTGAAATGCAAAATTTGTGTTCCCTACAGGAAAAGGTGGTCTGGAAGTCGAAGGGGTATGGTCAGGAGTCCTCAGGACTTTGGACAGGTGGACACGGTAAGCCAGTGGTCCCCAGAGCATATCTTCCAAGTCTAGCTGAGGCGGCACACGGTCTGACTCATCTGGGCAAAGAGGGTATGTGCAAGCTGGTAAGAGCCTACTGGTGTGCGTCAGGATTCTCTTCTCATGCAGGTAAGAGAGCAATGACATGTTTTACTTGCTTGAGGAAGAATATTGGTAAGACAATACCAACAGAGCCATCCCATATCCCTCCTACAGATGGACCTTTTCAGGTAATACAAATCGACTTCATACAGTTACCACCCTGTAGGAATTTGAAATATGTGTTAGTATGTATCGATGTGTTTTCCAACTGGGTAGAAGCGTTCCCTGCTGCCACAAATACTGCTACGTTCACTGCAAAGAAAATTGTGCAGGAATTTGCGTGTAGATATGGTATCCCTAGAATGATTGAAAGTGATAGGGGTACCCATTTTACAGGTGAAGTCTCTCAGGTCATGTGCAAACTGATGGGAATTAATAGCAAGCTACATACTCCGTACTGACCACAGGCAAGTGCGAAGGTAGAGAGAGAGTGAACAGCACTATTAAGAACAAGCTGAGCAAAGTGATGGCTGAAACTGGATTGCTGTGGCCAGAAGCTTTGCCACTAGTGTTGCACAGCATCAGAACCACTCACGGGTCTCCGCTTAACTTATCACCCTTTGAAATTCTTTTTGGTCAACAACCTCATATGAGACCCCCAGGATGATTTGAAATGCAATAATGAAATAACTGAAAAATTTGGTTAGGATGAGCCAGCAGCTGAGAAATCAACAAAGAAATCTAAAGCTGGTGATTCCTGACCTACCGAACAGTAATTGTCATGACATTGAGCCTGGGGATTATGTGATGATTCGAAATTTCTTACGCTCAGGTTGCCTCATAGACAGGTGGGAAGGACCATACCAAGTCTTGTTAACTAGCATGACAGCACTAAAGGTCGCCGAAAGAGACTTGGGTCCACTCGTCCCACTGCAAGAAGGTCGCTGACCCGGAGAGAACTCGTGACAAAGAGCAAGATGAAGAGAACCTCGTATCACTATAGTGTTTGTTCCGGGAAAGTTGAGAGGCAGGACTGTTGAAAGGCACCTGAGCATGGAGAGCAACAAGATCAAGGACGGTTGTCACACCATTTCCTTTTTTCACCCCCCCCTGCATTTTCCTCTCTTTTCTCCTTCTTATTTTTCCTTCTTTCCCCTAACAAAATGGATCTATCACAAGAGACTGCGTTTCGGGTTCTACTAGTAATTCTGTTTTTGATCAGGACTATTTGTTTTGGTGAGGGTCCCAGAGAGGTCGAGCAGGGATCTGGAATGGGTTCTGATGTCGAGTACAAATTTGTAGGATCTCAGGAGCAGCACATCACTCGAGTAAAGGCTGGTATCAGTAAGCGCTCTGGTAGTCATGGAGCTCGGAGGCAATGTGAAGGGTTATTGTCTGATGAATATTGTATTTGTAGGAATTGTGAGAACATAGTCGAAGACGGGTGCATCCAAAGATGTCAGTCCAACATTAATATTGACATAGACCGACATCCGTTGAGTGATTACCACTCATTAGTGGGTAAGGTCTTAAACCAGACAGAATGTTGGGTGTACCTCAAGGACAGAGTAAGACAGGATTAGTGCCGTACCCTTTAGCAATAGATGAGGTACTCGAATTACGGGGTGAGAGACCGGTGGACAAGAAAATCAATATATCTAGGCCCCCTAGCTTGAAGCTCCACCAGTATCATGTCGATAGGTCCCTGTTGTGTTTCAATATTTCCAATTACCGAAAACCAGGAAATTGGGAAGTGACTTGGAACAACCAGACAATGACTTTCACACAGAGCTGATAGGATTCCTATTGACTCTGAACTTGTACGCCAGATAGCCAACAGTGGGAGGTATTTTCAGTATAGGTATACACATGGAAGCGAGACCATGTGGGTTGGGAAAGTATCGTCAGGGTATTGTGCCCATATCATCCAGCCTGATACTTGTACTGAGCAGATGAGATTACTAGGGATTGGTTTCTTTACATGGAAAGTTTGCAATATGGTGATGTTACATTTTGTCCCCTATGTTCTCCCAGATGATGCCTATTTCATATGTGGGAAGAAAGCGTACAAGTGGTTAACTCCGAGCTCTGAGGGATTGTGTTATATTGGGAGAGTACTACCAGAGGTCATGACCATAACCCACGACGAAATGAAAGACGTTCACCGCAGCACTCAGACTCCTCATACTCACTATGAACACATCATCAAGAGACACCTCATAGATAGGGCAGAGCACGCAGCCTCTGATTTGATCCATGAATCCACCGGGATTCAGTTTCTTCTCGCATTAGATATCACCCATACTGCCAGAGGAACTATAAATTATAGGTACATCCATGCGCTAGCGAACTTGATAGACAATATCACCGAGATGTATGATGACACCTTCAGGTATACGGGAAGGGAGTTACAAGCCTACAAGAAGGAACTGATCCAGCACAGAATGGTCCTTAATTATGTTACAGCCATGACAGGTGGGTACTGGGTTACTCTGGCAACTCAATATGGTGTGAAGTGCTGTACGTATATTATGAACAGCACTGACGACCCCACGGAGATCGATCAGAAGATGGACGAGATCTTACAGTTGAAGTGGGAGTTCAGGAAGAAGCACAACCTTACCGTAGCGACTGTAGGTAATGAACTGACTAGCTGGGTCTCATGGTTGAACCCACGCAAATGGTTCTCAGGGTTAGGAGAGTGGGCTCAAAATGTCATTATGAGTGTGGGGAAGTTTCTCCTTTGTATCCTGGGAGTCATCATAATTATTGGTCTGATATTTAGGTGTGTTCGAATTCTAATGCGGCGCAAGCACAGAGCAAATTTGATGAGTCTAAGGAGCAAGAGCGCTGTTACAGGAGCAGATTTAATTTATGACCCCTCAATAGAAACGGTGATATGATAAGGATTGTAAAAATGAATTTCATGGTCTGTTTCTTTCACCCGTTTTTCTCTGTCTCCCCCTCTGCCCAGATACATCCAACCGGAAAAGATGTCAACCCTACCCACAATGTTTATGTGAATGTATTTTTATATATATATGTGTCTTCTATTCATCTCTGCAACCTCCAGTTAATGGCACACATAGTCGACAGGTGTTACACATAGTAGCACTCACATATGTTCCTCCTCCATGTATCATCAACTAAATGTGCACCCCATGTGTTGGAATAAAAAGCCAAAAATAGCTTGTTAGTGTTTGTTTGCCCATTTACAGACCCTTAATATGGAATGAGAAGGATTTAATGTATACTTCGCAATACCTCGAAGCTTATTTAGAACATAAATGGCACGATGATACATGCCCCTCAGACATGGATTCATACATACATGTTTTTTTACTATCCAACTAGGTTTTACTTTTCCCGCTTCTGTATATATTGTATAGGTAATATTTTTCTGTTTATTGATTAGTTAGTGGCAGTTATTGATTGCCAAAGGGTGGACTGTCGAAGTAGAAAAATATTGCAGTACACACATCACGTACAAACTACACACATATGGCCTCCGTGCGCGTACTTGTTCTGCCGCACGTGCGCATATTCGCAATTTGCGTATGGTCGTGTCAAAGTCAAAAAATATTGCAGAACACACATCCCGTACAAACTGCACACACATGCCCACTGCGCGTGCACTTGTTCTGCCGTGCGTGCCCATATCCGCAGTTCGTGTATGGTCGATCCCGTGGTCCTGCGCATCGGCGCGTGGTATGGGTATTTACGGCAGTTTGTATACGCATGGAGAGGCATCAAAACACATTACATATTTAATCCAAATAGTGCACAATGTACACATAGTCTCCTTGCACCACATCAGAAAGTTATAGCTGTTTAAATGGTTGCAGAACAAAGGGATTCACCTTTACAGAATAGGAAGGGACAGACTAAGGTTAGAAGGTGGTATTTGGTATCCAGCTGTAGGGTATTTTAAGGGTAACATTCCGATGTTGGTCTGCGGAAGATTGCATGTTCCTGCATATAGTTATGTGCAGAAGCAGAATATAGATTTAAACTGTATATTATGTATGCGGCGGGAATCCAGAGGAGACCACCCCCACAAGAGCAGTTGGGAAAGACATCGCCTACCTTTTCAAATCAACCTATGACCTCTACTGTACTGTAAAAGTGCATTCCTGTGTCCAATGGACAAAGGGATTACAGTATCCATTGTATTGCTTTTGGAAGAATTGTATAAATAAAGCCTGCTGCAGCCTGGCCACACACAAGACTCACAACATTATCTATTTGATGACGGAGGACCGGACTGGGAAGCGCACGCGAATATACTCACGTATGTACATTGACTGTAGCCATTATTCGGTTATATATATTGTCTTGTATTGTAGTGTAGTAATAATCCACTGTGGTGTCGGAACCCAGCGGTAAAATCACAATTGGTGTCGTGTCCTCATTGCCCTGCTAAGGTTTAAAGTGTATTATTGCATTGCTGTAGAAGGTTTAAAGTGTATCTCTGGGTGTGTACGCGCTGTGAGTACTTTGTACCGTCAGCGCGGCGTGTGTACGCTAAATCCGTACCCTGTACGGGACTCGGTACGCTAATAGTGTAAAAGGTGCGTAGAGTGTGAATTAAGTATAGCGGCCGCAGCGGCTAAAGGTTTAAAGTATATTAAAGGTATGTTTAAGGTTTAGCTTTCATTCCTGTAAAGATAATCAGCTTTATCAATTGGGGGCTCTCCGGTTTTCCACATTTTTACTGCTTAACAGGTAACAAGCAGACATAATCTATCAGCATAAGGGTGGACAGGGATCCTACGTATCCTTTTCTTGGTCGGTCGATGCACTGAAAACCCTACTTAATTGCTGATTAGATGGTGTCTGCTCTGTATGGTTTGTAGGGAGGGATGCTGGTAAGAACTCGTAAGGTAAGCAGGAAAAAAAGCTATTTAAAATCTGTGAATTTATTTTTGGTGCCAAATGCGTACACAACAAAAGCGTACACCCATACTCTGTGCATACTCTCCCACATTGTTGCCATAACATTCAGATTACTAGATTCATAATATAAATATTAAGGAAATAGGTGTAACACACAAACGCAGTCTGGCCTAGTTATAAAGGTTTATACAGAAAAGAAAATGTGGCGTGTTAAGTAGTGATGTGCACCGGAAATTTTTCGCGTTTTGGGTTCGGTTCCGCGGCCGTGTTTTGGATTCGGACGCGTTTTGGCAAAACCTCACCGAAAATTTTGTCGGATTCGGGTGTGTTTTGGATTCGGGTGTTTTTTTCAAAAAACCCTAAAAAACAGCTTAAATCATAGAATTTGGGGGTCATTTTGATCCCATAGTATTATTAACCTCAATAACCATAATTTCCACTCATTTCCAGTCTATTCTGAACACCTCACAATATTATTTTTAGTCCTAAAATTTGCACCGAGGTCGCTGGATGGCTAAGCTAAGCAACACAAGCACCTGGCCCATCTAGGAGTGGCACTGCAGTGTCAGGCAGGATGGCCCTTCATAAAAATACTCCCCAAACAGCACATGATGCAAAGAAAAAAAAGAGGCGCACCAAGGTGGCTGTGTGACTAAGCTAAGCGACACAAGTGGCCGACACAAACACCTGGCCCATCTAGGAGTGGCACTGTAGTGTCAGGCAGGATGGCCCTTCAAAAAAAATTGTCCCTAAACAGCACATGATGCAAAGAAAAATGAAAGAAAAAAAGAGGTGCAAGATGGAATTGTCCTTGGGCCCTCCCACCCACCCTTATGTTGTATAAGCAGGACATGCACACTTTAACGAACCCATCATTTCAGTGACAGGGTCTGCCACACGACTGTGACTGAAGTGACTGGTTGGTTTGGGCCCCCACCAAAAAAGAAGCAATCAATCTCTCCTTGCACAAACTGGCTCTACAGAGGCAAGATGTCCACCTCATCATCATCCTCCGATTCCTCACCCCTTTCACTGTGTACATCCCCCTCCTCACAGATTATTAATTCGTCCCCACTGGAATCCACCATCTCAGGTCCCCGTGTACTTTCTGGAGGCAATTGCTGCTGGTGAATGTCTCCACAGAGGAATTGATTATAATTCATTTTAATGAACATCATCTTCTCCACATTTTCTGGAAGTAACCTCGTACGCCGATTGCTGACAAGGTGAGCGGCTGCACTAAACACTCTTTTGGAGTACACACTGGAGGGAGGGCAACTTAGGTAGAATAAAGCCAGTTTGTGCAAGGGCCTCCAAATTGCCTTTTTTTCCTGCCAGTATACGTACGGACTGTCTGATGTGCCTACTTGGATGCGGTCACTCATATAATCCTCCACCATTCTTTCAATGGTGAGAGAATCATATGCAGTGACAGTAGACGACATGTCAGTAATCGTTGTCAGCACTCGCTCCAGACTGCCCTGCATCACCGCCAGCGGGTGGGCTCGGAATTCTTAGCCTTTTTCTCGCACCCCCAGTTGCGGGAGAATGTGAAGGAGGAGATGGTGACGGGTCACGTTCCGCTTGACTTGACAATTTTCTCACCAGCAGGTCTTTGAACCTCTGCAGACTTGTGTCTGCCAGAAAGAGAGATACAACGTAGGTTTTAAATCTAGGATCGAGCACGGTGGCCAAAATGTAGTGCTCCGATTTCAACAGATTGACCACCCGTGAATCCTGGTTAAGCGAATGAAGGGCTCCATCCACAAGTCCCACATGCCTAGCGGAATCGCTCTGTTTTAGCTCCTCCTTCAATGTCTCCAGCTTCTTCTGCAAAAGCCTGATGAGGGGAATGACCTGACTCAGGCTGGCAGTGTCTGAACTTACTTCACGTGTGGCAAGTTCAAAGGGTTGCAGAACCTTGCACAACGTTGAAATCATTCTCCACTGCGCTTGAGTCAGGTGCATTCCACCTCCTTTGCCTATATCGTGGCTAGATGTATAGGCTTGAATGGCCTTTTGCTGCTCCCCCATCCTCTGAAGCATATAGAGGGTTGAATTCCACCTCGTTACCACCTCTTGCTTCAGATGATGGCAGGGCAGGTTCAGGAATGTTTGGTGGTGCTCCAGTCTTCTGTACGCGGTGCCTGAATGCTGAAAGTGGCCCGCAATTCTTCGGGCCACCGACAGCATCTCTTGCACGCCCCTGTCGTTTTTTAAATAATTCTGCACCACCAAATTCAAGGTATGTGCAAAACATGGGACGTGATGGAATTTGCCCAGATATAACGCACGCACAGTATTGCTGGCGTTGTCCGATGTCACAAATCCCCAGGAGAGTCCAATTGGGGTAAGCCATTCTGCGATGATCTTCCTCAGTTGCCGTAAGAGGTTTTCAGCTGTGTGCCTATTCTGGAAAGCGGTGATACAAAGCGTAGCCTGCCTAGGAACGAGTTGGCGTTTGTGAGATGCTGCTACTGGTGCGGCCGCTGCTGTTCTTGCTGCGGGAGGCAATACATCTACCCAGTGGGCTGTCACAGTCATATAGTCCTGAGTCTGCCCTGCTCCACATGTCCGTGGTTAAGTGGACATTGGGTACAACTACATTTTTTAGGACACTGGTGAGTCTTTTTCTGAGGTCTGTGTACATTTTCGGTATCGCCTGCCTAGAGAAATGGAACCTAGATGGTATTTGGTACCAGGGACACAGTACCTCAATCAAGTCTCTAGTTGGCTCTGAATTAACGATGGATACCGGAACCACGTTTCTCACCACCCAGGCTGCCAAGGCCTCAGTTATCCGCTTTGCAGCAGGATGACTGCTGTGATATTTCATCTTCCTCGCAAAGGACTGTTGGACAGTCAATTGCTTACTGGAAGTAGTACAAGTGGTCTTCCGAATTCCCCTCTGGTATGACGATCGACTCCCAGCAGCAACAACAGCAGCAGTAGGCGTTACACTCAAGGATGCATTGGAGGAATCCCAGGCAGGAGAGGACTCGTCAGACTTGACAGTGACATGGCCTGCAGGACTATTGGCTTCCCTGGGTAAGGAGGAAATTGACACTGAGGGAGTTGGTGGTGTGGTTTGCAGGAGCTTGGTTACAAGAGAAAGGGATTTAGTGGTCAGTGGACTGCTTCCGCTGTCACCCAAAGTTTTTGAACTTGTCACTGACTTATGATGAATGCGCTGCAGGTGACGTATAAGGGAGGATGTTCCGAGGTGGTTAACGTCCTTACCCCTACTTATTACAGCTTGACAAAGGCAACACACGGCTTGACACCTGTTGTCCGCATTTGTGTTGAAATAATTCCACACCGAAGAGCTGATTTTTTTTGTATTTTGACCAGGCATGTCAAGGGCCATATTCCTCCCACGGACAACAGGTGTCTCCCCGGGTGCCTGACTTAAACAAACCACCTCACCATCAGAATCCTCCTTGTCAATTTCCTCCCCAGCGCCAGCAACACCCATATCCTCATCCTGGTGTACTTCAACAATGACATCTTCAATTTGACTATCAGGAACTGGACTGCAGGTGCTCTCCTTCCAGCACTTGCAGGGGGCGTGCAAATGGTGGAAGGCGCAAGCTCTTCCCGTCCAGTATTGGGAAGGTCAGGCATCGCAACAGACACAATTGGACTCTCCTTGGGGATTTGTGATTTTGAAGAACGCACAGTTCTTTGCTGTGCTTTTGCCAGCTTAAGTCTTTTCTTTTTTCTAGCGAGAGGATGAGTGCTTCCATCCTCATTTGAAGCTGAACCACTAGCCATGAACATAGGCCAGGGCCTCAGCCGTTCCTTGCCACTCCGTGTCGTAAATGGCATATTGGCAAGTTTACGCTTCTCCTCAGACGCTTTTTAATTTTGATTTTTGGGTCATTTTACTGAACTTGTGTTTTGGATTTTACATGCTCTCTACTATGACATTGGGCATCGGCCTTGGCAGACGACGTTGATGGCATTTCATCATATCGGCCATGACTAGTGGCAGCAGCTTCAGCACGAGGTGGAAGTGGATCTTGATCTTTCCCTTTAACCTCCACATTTTTGTTCTCCATTTTTTAATGTGTGGAATTATGCCAGTATCAATAGCAATGGCCTACTACTATATTTACTGCGCAAAACTAAAATGCACCACAGGTATAGAATGTAGATGGATAGTATACTTAATGGATGACGAGTGACGACACAGAGGTAGGTACACAGCAGTGGCCTACCGTACTGCTATATATAGTATACTGGTGGACACTGTCAGCAAACTGCTAAACTAGTCTAAAATGCACCACAGGTATACAATGCAGATGGATAGTATACTTAATGGATGACGAGTGACGACACAGAGGGAGGTACAGCAGTGCACTCTGCACTGTACTACTCCTATATAATATTAATTATACTGGTGGTCCCCAGTCCCCACAATAAAGCAGCACACTGTGAGCACAGATATGGAGTGTTTTTCAGGCAGACAACGTATACTGGTGGTCACTGTCAGCAAAACTCTGCACTGTACTCCTGCTATAGCTGCTCCCCAGTCCCCACAATTAAGCAGTGTGAGCACTCAGCACAGATATATCATGCAGCACACTGAGCACAGATATGGTATGGAGCGTTTTTTTCAGGCAGAGAACGGATAAAAAAAACTGGTGGTCCCTTATCAGCAAAACTCTGCACTGTACTCCTAACAGCTGCTCCCCAATCCTCCCCACAATTAAGCAATAAACAACCAATCAACTGTCTTCTACAATAAACGGAGAGGACGCCAGCCACGTCCTCTCCCTATCATCTCCAATGCACGAGTGAAAATGGCGGCGACGCACGGCTGCTTATATAGAATCCGAATCTCGCGAGAATCCGACAGCGGGATGACGACGTTCGGGCTCTCGGGTTAGCCGAGCCATACAGGAGAATCAGAGTATGGCTCGGACCCGTGTAAAAAGGGTAAAGTTCGGGGGGGGGGGTTCGGTTTCTCGTAAACCGAACCCGCTCATCACTAGTGTTAAGTCAGCGATTATAGTTAATATTGCTCACATTTATAGAAATTGTGCGAGTTGTTTTATTGCGTCAAAGAAAAAATATGAGTAAAGGGGACTTATCCTGCGCTCCACTATCTGTTGTTGTCTCACGAGATTCCCAGATTCGTTTGGAAATTCATATGGATAACATATGGAAAATGAGAAGAAATTTTGTGTGCATAGTGAAATACCGTTTTGTATTATAGGTAAAACATAAGCATTTATTTAATACAAATAATAAAAAGCCATATATGATGCATTACAATATATGGATGCACAAAAAATACACAATGGGTAGATGTACAATTGTAATACAATAGTTATAGCAGCATTTAGAGCTGAGGTGGGGAGTAATGAGGGAAATTACCAGATGTTGCGAACTGAATAAACAGTTCTGAGCCAGCTTGCGGGTTAATTTAGTGCAGGGAAACCCGGGAATCCCCTGAACCTCGCCGTACTGGAACAGATAATCTCTCTCCTGCTGCCCTCCTCAGCGTCCTGTGAAACCGACGCGTCTCTACCTCTGACTGAGGTCTTTTTCAAGGTGTATTGGTTTAAGCTGCTGACGTGTGTTTTTAAATTATCCCTGACCAACCGTACCATAGATGCAGCAGCTGTGTCCTATACAAGTTAATCACCTAGCCGTGTCCCGTGATCCGCTGCTACATCCTATGGTTTCCGGATTAGTCCCCGTTGTCATGGTAGTGTTTGTCAACTACCGGCAAACACTTCCGGAAAGCCCACTCGTTTCCATGGTGATCAGTGCGTCCTTCACAGTAATAGTTCCTTCCGTCATCTTGTTGATATCGCCCGCATTCATCCGTCCGCTCCGGATCCACTCCTCTCGTCTGCGATCGCCTGTTGGCAAAAAGACATCCACACCGGGATATCTGGTAAAAGTGTCCGTGGTCCGATTAGTGGAGTAGCGTCACGTCACTTCCTGTGACGTTCTCCTTTGCTTGTTCTGTCCTTCTAATCGCGTAACGGCACTTCCCTTGACAGACCTAAACAAAGGGGAGGATCTTATATTTCTTTGCGTCCTCAGTGATCGGGGGAATTGGAGGAAGATATGGACACAATTTGAGGAACATTATAATATTAAACAAATTCATTCAATAAAATCTTATATTAAAAAATTTTTCTATATTAAAAAATCTTTTTATATTTTTATATTAAAACCTTCTGCTAAAATATTCAAGTGTTAAATAACCTGGTAATTAAACAAAGGGAAAATGCTATTGATAAAGCCAGAATTCCCATATCTTTCCATAATCAATCCCCTATCCTGTCTGGAAATATAACACTGTATGAACCCCAAAAAAATTTTCTTATAAAAACCATTTGATCTCAAAGTCGCAATTAATACCCCCAGGTTTTAATGTCCCTAGCTGGTATATTGCCTTCATTTCGGCTCTGGCCAACTGTGCAGCAATGTCCTTGCGTCTCCAATCGCCCTTAATGTATCGTATGCCGCAAAACTGTTTGATTTCACTACACTTACTCTGGTGAACTATGCGGAAGTGTTCTGATAGGGCATGGGTAGTGAGTGATTTTCTTATATTCCTCAGATGTTCCCCTATCCTTACTTTGAGCGGGCGGGAGGTTCTGCCAATATACCAGAGCCCACAACTGCACTCAATGGCATAGATGACATTGTTTGTATTACATGTAACAAAGTCCAAGATTTTGAAGTTAGTTTTATTAATAGTGACTTCTGTAATTTTACTTCCGGACCCTGTAATTCCTCTGCATCCTAAACAGCTTCCACAGCGAAAGAAACCTTTCGATTTTATAGTATTAATTTTCTTGGTGGTGGTCTGAGCACTTTTTACCACACTGGTCTTGATGTTCGGTGCTTTTTTAAAAATACATTTTGGCTTGGCTGGTAATAGGCTGCCTATTACTGGGTCCTTGCAGAGAATATTCCAGTGTCTCTTTAGCGTACTCTCCAAAGACCTATACTGACTGCTAAATGTAGTAATGAAAGACCAGTCGTAATTCCTACTATTTTGAGTTTTTTCCTTACTGGTTAATAGATCTTTCCTATTCAAATCTGATGCTCCGACACGTGAAACAAGTACTTTCCCCGGGTCATATTCTGATGCTAGGAATTTATCCTGTAGTTCTCCAGCCTGATTTTCAAAGGTTTCTGGTTTGGTACAGTTGCGTCGTAGGCGCCTAAACTGACTGCCTGGAATTGAATCCAGCTAGTTGGGATGATGGCAGCTGGTAATGCCTATATATGCTCCCGAGTCCGTGGGTTTGATGTAATTGCTGGTATTAAGTCCATCTTTGTCGACTGATACCGTAATATCCAAGAAGTTCGTAGTGGATTGACTACTTTCAAACGTAAACTGAATATTTTTGGTGTTCGAATTCAGATACGTGCAAAACTCTTTGAGAGATTCATCATCGCCTTCCCAGATGAAGAAGACATCATCGATATATCTCTTCCTGGTCACCAGGTTCGCCCCAAAGGGACAGTGGTTCCATATAGTGTCTTCCTCCCACTGTCCCATAAAGATGTTAGCGTAACTCGGGGCGAACCTGGTGCCCATTGCGGTTCCGATTCTTTGTAAATAGAACACATTATTAAAAGAGAAGTAATTGTTCTCTAATATAAATTTTACTCCCTCTTTTATGAAGGTCTTCAAATTTGTGTCCATGGAAGTTCCATTTAAAGCTTCTCTGAGTGCAGATAGACCGTCCTCATGGTCAATAATGGTGTAAAGCGATTTTACATCAGCTGACACCATTGTGAATCCATCTTTCCATTTCAGGTCCTCTAAAACTCTTAGGAAATCCGTGGTGTCCTTCAAGTGGGATGGATATTTGCTGACCAGGGGCTGTAGATGGTAATCTATGTATTCAGACAGATTTGATGTTACCGAGCCGATGCCTGACACAATCGGTCTTCCTGGTGGTTTAATCGGATCCTTATGTATCTTTGGCAATACATATAGTAAGGGTACCACGGGTTCCTTATTATATAGGAAATTAAATTCCTTGTCAGACAACGTCCCTATTTCTTTATACTTAGTTAGGAGGGTGTGTAATTTATCAAGGATATTCATGGTGGGGTCTGTCTTCATTTTTCCATAGGTATGACCATCATTCAGCTGATTCATCACCTCTTGATTGTATTCTTCTTTAGACATAATGACCACACCTCCCCCTTTATCAGCGGGCTTGATGACCAATTCTTCATTGTCTTTTAACCTTTTAAGGGCTTGGCGTTCCTTCATAGTCAAATTATGATTATGTAGTTTTGGTTCCATATCTTTTATGTCGTCCGATACTAGTTTCAAAAATGTCTCAATGAAATTCCCTCTCATATGAACCGGATTGAAAATCGATCTCGGCTTGAAGGGGGTATTTGGGACTTCCACGGGTTCTTCCACTGGATTATTGATGAAGAATTTCTTAAGACTTAATTTTCGTATGAATTTATTCAAATCCACGAAGGTATTGAACTTATTCAAAGGTAAGGAAGGTGCAAACTTTAAACCTTTTTCGAGGACAGAAATCTCCTCTTTTGCTAACACATGTTTGCTAAGGTTAAAGATTTTAATTTTCCCTTCTATCGTTGATTTGGATTTTGCCCCTTTTGGACCTGTTTGTCTCTTCTTGTTCTTTTTGTTTTTATTTTTACGTGGTTTCGGTTTTTTATTTGGTCTGCCTCCTCTGGAACCCCGTTTAACTACTTTATATATCTCCTCCGGTGGTCCCTCGCTAAAAAAGGCGATCCAGAAATATTGTTGGTGTCCTCTAGAATACCATATCTATTAGTTGTGTAGTTCTTTCTGTAATCTCTCCTCTCCTGGACTGGATAGGTCTCCCTTTCCCAATCTGGGCGATGTGTCTTCCTTTCCTGGTCTGGATGGTAGTATGATTTTGTTCTCCATCTCGGCGACTCGGTTCTTCTCCAGTCTTGGTCAGATCTTCTGGAAAATCTTACTCTAGATTTTCCCCTCCATTTTAATGGTCTTAATTGGGGGTCCGTGTAGCCCTCATCTCTATCGGAGTGAGCATCTCTTCTTTGGACCGGATATCTTAATTCCTCGCTTTCGGTAGGGTTCTCTCTCTCTGTGTGAACTTGGTTACTTCGTACAGGTGTCATGCACTCACAGTCGCTTCCTTCGTCTTCATCTTCCTCCACGGAGTCTGTTTCACTCGGTTTCCTAACCTTGTCTCTATTAAATTTCCGTACCTTCCTTTCAATGATCGCCTTCTCACTTTTTTTAAGATTGGTCTCGATCCTTTTTTCTATCTCTTTGAATTCAGGCAGGTCCTTGAAAGGATGTATCAAGGTTTTATAGTTACTAATTTCTACTTCTAATTTTTCTAATTCCTGTTTCCTATCTAAAATGATGAGGTTGATGAGGTCTAGAGAACAAGTCTCCAGGATTTTACTCCATTCCTGATCGAAACCCTCATCTGATGAACGGAAAGAGGCTGTTTTCTTTATTAATAAGCCTTTTGGAATTATCTTGTGGGAGAGATATTTTTCTAATGTGAGTGCCTCCCACCAGATCCTATTTTCCTTCAAGAGTACTTTTTCTAATTTTTTGGTAATACTCTCAAGGTTTTCATCTACAAGGATGACTGAATCACCATTTTCCCTGAAGACATAATCAAAAGTGTTCTTACGACTCTCTCTAATTTTGAACATAATGCAGCACAGTGATCCGCCTTATTCGGGAATATACAATAACAAAAAATAGAATGCAAGGAAGATCTTAGTGCGCAAAGCTCAAAATAGTAGGAATTACGACTGGTCTTTCATTACTACATTTAGCAGTCAGTATAGGTCTTTGGAGAGTACGCTAAAGAGACACTGGAATATTCTCCGCAAGGACCCAGTAATAGGCAGCCTATTACCAGCCAAGCCAAAATGTATTTTTAAAAAAGCACCGAACATCAAGACCAGTGTGGTAAAAAGTGCTCAGACCACCACCAAGAAAATTAATACTATAAAATCGAAAGGTTTCTTTCGCTGTGGAAGCTGTTTAGGATGCAGAGGAATTACAGGGTCCGGAAGTAAAATTACAGAAGTCACTATTAATAAAACTAACTTCAAAATCTTGGACTTTGTTACATGTAATACAAACAATGTCATCTATGCCATTGAGTGCAGTTGTGGGCTCTGGTATATTGGCAGAACCTCCCGCCCGCTCAAAGTAAGGATAGGGGAACATCTGAGGAATATAAGAAAATCACTCACTACCCATGCCCTATCAGAACACTTCCGCATAGTTCACCAGAGTAAGTGTAGTGAAATCAAACAGTTTTGCGGCATACGATACATTAAGGGCGATTGGAGACGCAAGGACATTGCTGCACAGTTGGCCAGAGCCGAAATGAAGGCAATATACCAGCTAGGGACATTAAAACCTGGGGGTATTAATTGCGACTTTGAGATCAAATGGTTTTTATAAGAAAAATTTTTTGGGGTTCATACAGTGTTATATTTCCAGACAGGATAGGGGATTGATTATGGAAAGATATGGGAATTCTGGCTTTATCAATAGCATTTTCCCTTTGTTTAATTACCAGGTTATTTAACACTTGAATATTTTAGCAGAAGGTTTTAATATAAAAATATAAAAAGATTTTTTAATATAGAAAATTTTTTTAATATAAAATTTTATTGAATGAATTTGTTTAATATTATAATGTTCCTCAAATTGTGTCCATATCTTCCTCCAATTCCCCCGATCACTGAGGACGCAAAGAAATATAAGATCCTCCCCTTTGTTTAGGTCTGTCAAGGGAAGTGCCGTTACGCGATTAGAAGGACAGAACAAGCAAAGGAGAACGTCACAGGAAGTGACGTGACGCTACTCCACTAATCGGACCACGGACACTTTTACCAGATATCCCGGTGTGGATGTCTTTTTGCCAACAGGCGATCGCAGACGAGAGGAGTGGATCCGGAGCGGACGGATGAATGCGGGCGATATCAACAAGATGACGGAAGGAACTATTACTGTGAAGGACGCACTGATCACCATGGAAACGAGTGGGCTTTCCGGAAGTGTTTGCCGGTAGTTGACAAACACTACCATGACAACGGGGACTAATCCGGAAACCATAGGATGTAGCAGCGGATCACGGGACACGGCTAGGTGATTAACTTGTATAGGACACAGCTGCTGCATCTATGGTACGGTTGGTCAGGGATAATTTAAAAACACACGTCAGCAGCTTAAACCAATACACCTTGAAAAAGACCTCAGTCAGAGGTAGAAACGCGTCGGTGTTCACAGGACGCTGAGGAGGGCAGCAGGAGAGAGATTATCTGTTCCAGTACGGCGAGGTTCAGGGGATTCCCGGGTTTCCCTGCACTAAATTAACCCGCAAGCTGGCTCAGAACTGTTTATTCAGTTCGCAACATCTGGTAATTTCCCTCATTACTCCCCACCTCAGCTCTAAATGCTGCTATAACTATTGTATTACAATTGTACATCTACCCATTGTGTATTTTTTGTGCATCCATATATTGTAATGCATCATATATGGCTTTTTATTATTTGTATTAAATAAATGCTTATGTTTTACCTATAATACAAAACGGTATTTCACTATGCACACAAAATTTCTTCTCATTTTCCATATGTTATCCATATGAATTTCCAAACGAATCTGGGAATCTCGTGAGACAACAACAGATAGTGGAGCGCAGGATAAGTCCCCTTTACTCATATTTTTTCTTTGACACATGTGGTGAAGGGTTTGGGAACCTTCTTTGTAGAAAAGGGGTGCTATCCAGCAGCTTTAGCTTTGCGCACTAAGATCTTCCTTGCATTCTATTTTTTGTTATTGTATATTCCCGAATAAGGCGGATCACTGTGCTGCATTATGTTCAAAATTAGAGAGAGTCGTAAGAACACTTTTGATTATGTCTTCAGGGAAAATGGTGATTCAGTCATCCTTGTAGATGAAAACCTTGAGAGTATTACCAAAAAATTAGAAAAAGTACTCTTGAAGGAAAATAGGATCTGGTGGGAGGCACTCACATTAGAAAAATATCTCTCCCACAAGATAATTCCAAAAGGCTTATTAATAAAGAAAACAGCCTCTTTCCGTTCATCAGATGAGGGTTTCGATCAGGAATGGAGTAAAATCCTGGAGACTTGTTCTCTAGACCTCATCAACCTCATAATTTTAGATAGGAAACAGGAATTAGAAAAATTAGAAGTAGAAATTAGTAACTATAAAACCTTGATACATCCTTTCAAGGACCTGCCTGAATTCAAAGAGATAGAAAAAAGGATCGAGACCAATCTTAAAAAAAGTGAGAAGGCGATCATTGAAAGGAAGGTACGGAAATTTAATAGAGACAAGGTTAGGAAACCGAGTGAAACAGACTCCGTGGAGGAAGATGAAGACGAAGGAAGCGACTGTGAGTGCATGACACCTGTACGAAGTAACCAAGTTCACACAGAGAGAGAGAACCCTACCGAAAGCGAGGAATTAAGATATCCGGTCCAAAGAAGAGATGCTCACTCCGATAGAGATGAGGGCTACACGGACCCCCAATTAAGACCATTAAAATGGAGGGGAAAATCTAGAGTAAGATTTTCCAGAAGATCTGACCAAGACTGGAGAAGAACCGAGTCGCCGAGATGGAGAACAAAATCATACTACCATCCAGACCAGGAAAGGAAGACACATCGCCCAGATTGGGAAAGGGAGACCTATCCAGTCCAGGAGAGGAGAGATTACAGAAAGAACTACACAACTAATAGATATGGTATTCTAGAGGACACCAACAATATTTCTGGATCGCCTTTTTTAGCGAGGGACCACCGGAGGAGATATATAAAGTAGTTAAACGGGGTTCCAGAGGAGGCAGACCAAATAAAAAACCGAAACCACGTAAAAATAAAAACAAAAAGAACAAGAAGAGACAAACAGGTCCAAAAGGGGCAAAATCCAAATCAACGATAGAAGGGAAAATTAAAATCTTTAACCTTAGCAAACATGTGTTAGCAAAAGAGGAGATTTCTGTCCTCGAAAAAGGTTTAAAGTTTGCACCTTCCTTACCTTTGAATAAGTTCAATACCTTCGTGGATTTGAATAAATTCATACGAAAATTAAGTCTTAAGAAATTCTTCATCAATAATCCAGTGGAAGAACCCGTGGAAGTCCCAAATACCCCCTTCAAGCCGAGATCGATTTTCAATCCGGTTCATATGAGAGGGAATTTCATTGAGACATTTTTGAAACTAGTATCGGACGACATAAAAGATATGGAACCAAAACTACATAATCATAATTTGACTATGAAGGAACGCCAAGCCCTTAAAAGGTTAAAAGACAATGAAGAATTGGTCATCAAGCCCGCTGATAAAGGGGGAGGTGTGGTCATTATGTCTAAAGAAGAATACAATCAAGAGGTGATGAATCAGCTGAATGATGGTCATACCTATGGAAAAATGAAGACAGACCCCACCATGAATATCCTTGATAAATTACACACCCTCCTAACTAAGTATAAAGAAATAGGGACGTTGTCTGACAAGGAATTTAATTTCCTATATAATAAGGAACCCGTGGTACCCTTACTATATGTATTGCCAAAGATACATAAGGATCCGATTAAACCACCAGGAAGACCGATTGTGTCAGGCATCGGCTCGGTAACATCAAATCTGTCTGAATACATAGATTACCATCTACAGCCCCTGGTCAGCAAATATCCATCCCACTTGAAGGACACCACGGATTTCCTAAGAGTTTTAGAGGACCTGAAATGGAAAGATGGATTCACAATGGTGTCAGCTGATGTAAAATCGCTTTACACCATTATTGACCATGAGGACGGTCTATCTGCACTCAGAGAAGCTTTAAATGGAACTTCCATGGACACAAATTTGAAGACCTTTATAAAAGAGGGAGTAAAATTTATATTAGAGAACAATTACTTCTCTTTTAATAATGTGTTCTATTTACAAAGAATCGGAACCGCAATGGGCACCAGGTTCGCCCCGAGTTACGCTAACATCTTTATGGGACAGTGGGAGGAAGACACTATATGGAACCACTGTCCCTTTGGGGCGAACCTGGTGACCTGGAAGAGATATATCGATGATGTCTTCTTCATCTGGGAAGGCGATGATGAATCTCTCAAAGAGTTTTGCACGTATCTGAATTCGAACACCAAAAATATTCAGTTTACGTTTGAAAGTAGTCAATCCACTACGAACTTCTTGGATATTACGGTATCAGTCGACAAAGATGGACTTAATACCAGCAATTACATCAAACCCACGGACTCGGGAGCATATATAGGCATTACCAGCTGCCATCATCCCAACTGGCTGGATTCAATTCCAGGCAGTCAGTTTAGGCGCCTACGACGCAACTGTACCAAACCAGAAACCTTTGAAAATCAGGCTGGAGAACTACAGGATAAATTCCTAGCATCTGGATATGACCCGGGGAAAGTACTTGTTTCACGTGTCGGAGCTTCAGATTTGAATAGGAAAGATCTATTAACCAGTAAGGAAAAAACTCAAAATAGTAGGAATTACGACTGGTCTTTCATTACTACATTTAGCAGTCAGTATAGGTCTTTGGAGAGTACGCTAAAGAGACACTGGAATATTCTCCGCAAGGACCCAGTAATAGGCAGCCTATTACCAGCCAAGCCAAAATGTATTTTTAAAAAAGCACCGAACATCAAGACCAGTGTGGTAAAAAGTGCTCAGACCACCACCAAGAAAATGAATACTATAAAATCGAAAGGTTTCTTTCGCTGTGGAAGCTGTTTAGGATGCAGAGGAATTACAGGGTCCGGAAGTAAAATTACAGAAGTCACTATTAATAAAACTAACTTCAAAATCTTGGACTTTGTTACATGTAATACAAACAATGTCATCTATGCCATTGAGTGCAGTTGTGGGCTCTGGTATATTGGCAGAACCTCCCGCCCGCTCAAAGTAAGGATAGGGGAACATCTGAGGAATATAAGAAAATCACTCACTACCCATGCCCTATCAGAACACTTCCGCATAGTTCACCAGAGTAAGTGTAGTGAAATCAAACAGTTTTGCGGCATACGATACATTAAGGGCGATTGGAGACGCAAGGACATTGCTGCACAGTTGGCCAGAGCCGAAATGAAGGCAATATACCAGCTAGGGACATTAAAACCTGGGGGTATTAATTGCGACTTTGAGATCAAATGGTTTTTATAAGAAAAAATTTTTGGGGTTCATACAGTGTTATATTTCCAGACAGGATAGGGGATTGATTATGGAAAGATATGGGAATTCTGGCTTTATCAATAGCATTTTCCCTTTGTTTAATTACCAGGTTATTTAACACTTGAATATTTTAGCAGAAGGTTTTAATATAAAAATATAAAAAGATTTTTTAATATAGAAAAAATTTTTAATATAAGATTTTATTGAATGAATTTGTTTAATATTATAATGTTCCTCAAATTGTGTCCATATCTTCCTCCAATTCCCCCGATCACTGAGGACGCAAAGAAATATAAGATCCTCCCCTTTGTTTAGGTCTGTCAAGGGAAGTGCCGTTACGCGATTAGAAGGACAGAACAAGCAAAGGAGAACGTCACAGGAAGTGACGTGACGCTACTCCACTAATCGGACCACGGACACTTTTACCAGATATCCCGGTGTGGATGTCTTTTTGCCAACAGGCGATCGCAGACGAGAGGAGTGGATCCGGAGCGGACGGATGAATGCGGGCGATATCAACAAGATGACGGAAGGAACTATTACTGTGAAGGACGCACTGATCACCATGGAAACGAGTGGGCTTTCCGGAAGTGTTTGCCGGTAGTTGACAAACACTACCATGACAACGGGGACTAATCCGGAAACCATAGGATGTAGCAGCGGATCACGGGACACGGCTAGGTGATTAACTTGTATAGGACACAGCTGCTGCATCTATGGTACGGTTGGTCAGGGATAATTTAAAAACACACGTCAGCAGCTTAAACCAATACACCTTGAAAAAGACCTCAGTCAGAGGTAGAAACGCGTCGGTGTTCACAGGACGCTGAGGAGGGCAGCAGGAGAGAGATTATCTGTTCCAGTACGGCGAGGTTCAGGGGATTCCCGGGTTTCCCTGCACTAAATTAACCCGCAAGCTGGCTCAGAACTGTTTATTCAGTTCGCAACATCTGGTAATTTCCCTCATTACTCCCCACCTCAGCTCTAAATGCTGCTATAACTATTGTATTACAATTGTACATCTACCCATTGTGTATTTTTTGTGCATCCATATATTGTAATGCATCATATATGGCTTTTTATTATTTGTATTAAATAAATGCTTATGTTTTACCTATAATACAAAACGGTATTTCACTATGCACACAAAATTTCTTCTCATTTTCCATATGTTATCCATATGAATTTCCAAACGAATCTGGGAATCTCGTGAGACAACAACAGATAGTGGAGCGCAGGATAAGTCCCCTTTACTCATATTTTTTCTTTGACACATGTGGTGAAGGGTTTGGGAACCTTCTTTGTAGAAAAGGGGTGCTATCCAGCAGCTTTAGCTTTGCGCACTAAGATCTTCCTTGCATTCTATTTTTTGTTAGTTGTTTTATTGCGTCCGCACATTGGTACACGTGGTACGGAACGTGAGGACAGCGTACACAAAATGTGCACGTAGCGCAAGGCCGCACACGTGGCATAAAGGTATGCACGGTTGCGTAATTACGCAAGCTTGCGTAGCGTTGTGTGCGCATAATAAAACCACACAATAGTTCGTATAGTTTAAAGGTGGGATAGTAGCCACACTACAATAACACAAGATTGCCCAGTTTCCAAAGTTTAGTATAAAACCCTTATTTACTGTATTGCCTCTGGGAGTAAAGCTGCTTGTCTGAATGATAATTTTCTGTACAGAAAAATAAAGTGTATTTGAGTGAGCGAGTGCAGGAGTGAGTGAATACTGAACCCAAAAACAAGGTGGATTGCTAGGTGGTCTAGGTGGACACACTGGGTTAGTAGAGGCCCGGTGGCGTAGGGTTCGCAACCTTGCGTTAAGAACTAAGTGGACTAAGTGGTCTTGGTGGACTGAGTGGTATCCCATACAACTTTAGGTGGTCTACAACAATCGTAGGGCATATAGATAACTATATCTATAGGCTGTGCTATTGCATCACATGTCCGTTTGTTCTGCATAGCGCAACGTGATATTATTGTGTCACATTTGCTGTGGAAGAGCATACGCAGACGTGATTGTATAGACATAGGGGTTTTTCTTTGATAACTTCGGGAAATCTCCCTGGTGGGCTTCACTGGAAAGGGTGAAGGATAGTTATCTAATTTCTCTGTTTTTCACCCTACAAACAATTCCAGTTGAAAGATACCGAAAAGGAAATTTTCACTGCCTCTCGGGAAAATATTCCAAACAGAAATTCCACCGAAAGAAATTACGGTGTAAGGTCTGATAGGAGCCCTAAGTTGGGTACATTGCGATCCGCTATCAACAGTGTATCATTGTATTGGCCAGCGTGGGCGCGAGCGAGTGGAAGGCGCTCAGGTATACTTCCACCGTCTACTTATATTGAGTATTTTGGTGTTTGTGGGAATTTTTTAAAGGTATTAGAAGAGACCCACAAATATGGGAGCCAGTTGCTCAAGTAAGAGGCGTTTAGACAGGGTTCAGGCAGAATTGTGGCCAAAAGGCTCAGCAAGGTTTATCATGTGTGAAAAATATGGTTCACACACAGAAGGTTTATGCAATGAGTGGATATGCATGACCAACAATGATAGGGTACCATTACCTAGAGTGGGCAGCTATGAACCACAGGTATTACAGAACTTATGGTTAAGGATATGTCTGATAAAATCCAAGAAACAAAGGATTAAACATACAGACTGTTTAAATTTATGGCAACAGGAGGGGGATATGCAAAAGGAATTCTCGCGCAGCAGGTTCCAAACCTAGCGGGAAAACAATGGCGACGGCACCACCATATATTGTTGGGGAGAAAATGGCTATAGGCAATGATACATTGGTACAGAATAAGAGTGTAATTGCAAAATGTACTAACCCTAACCCTTGCCAGTTGTACCCTGTTTTAAATTTTCCCCAGGACTGCGAACAAGAAGACGAGCCCAGCACGATATCGCCACTCTCTAGCAGCCACCATACAAGACACTCAGGTGGGCACGGCCCAACCAACAAGAGCAGTAGTCAGGCCCCCTAGCGGAGGGATAAGTGAGGTCGTGTCCACAGGTAAGTACGGTACCGTACATTATGCAGAAACCATTATTATTATTACATTTTATTTATAGGGCGCCACAAGTGTTTCGCAGCGCCGTACAAAGGACAGTACAGGGAGACAAAACTTTGCATAACAGTAAATAAATAACAAAAATGGAGTGCAGGTAACCAAGAGCAACACAATTCTCAAAACATAATACAGCTTAGATGTAAGTAGCGAAGGAGTAATCATTGTACTACTTGGGGCTGGCGGCCATAGATAGAGATGAGCCTTTACCAGCAGGAGAGAAAGCAGGTAAAGATGGTCGCTGAGTGAAATGTGTCAAGAAGAGGGTTTAGACAAGAGGAAAGAGGGCCCTGCTCTGAAGAGCTAACAATCTAGTGGGGAGGGGCAACAGACAGATGACATGAGGTGCAAGCAGGCAAGCACCCCACATTGTAGAATCAAACCAGAATGATTTAATTGAATTAAATCCTGTCAGGGTGATTGCAGTCCCCAATGGGAAGACTGACGCTCAGGGAGTCACTCCCATCAGGAACATTGCCATGCATTGTCCCTGGTCCCGGACAGAATTGAGGTCAATTATGTCATAATTTCCCGATCCCAGAAAGGATCTAGTCGCATGCCAGAGGTTCATTAAAGAGTTAGGTAACGCCACCGAACCCACAAACAAAGACTGGCGAACAGTGCTACGGGTATGTTTACCCTCCAATATTGACCCCGCGAAGTTCATAACTGATTGCAATTTAGACGAAGAAGTACCTATCACTGATGAGTACACTCAGGAGAAGGTACGACAAATCAATCTGCAATTAGGAATATATTTCCCTACTGTTGTCAAATGGAATAAAAAATTTTCCATAAGACAAAAAGGTGAAAAGGCATCCCAATATTTCCATCGAGCACTGCAGGAAATAACTAGATACACTGGGATCGAGGACATTAGAGACAATGCACATCAAAGGGAGGTAGCCGTTTCAGTATTAATGGACGGGTTGAAGGAGGCACTCAGAACAAGGGTACAGACCTCTCTACCAAACTGGAGAGGTATCTCAGTGGCTGCATTGAGAGAGTCCGCTGTCGAGCATGATAGGAACATCATTAAACACAGGGAGTCACAGGGGGAAAGACTGATGATGGTAAGTATACAGGCCCTTATGGCAAAACCCCATCAGCCGAAAACCCGGACCCCTGTTGTTTGGGACAGACCTAGAACATGTTTCATTTGTAGGAAGGAAGGGCATTTTGCCAAAGACTGTAGGAGTGGTCAAGCGCATAGCCAAGATGGAACCCTAGACAGAGAATACGAACAACACTACTACTCACATAATTGGGATCAGGGACCACATAGGATAAGTCACGAGCCACATGCAGGGGAAACAAGGAAGTACCCCCCAAGGAGAGATGGGCAGACCTCTGGAAATTCTCAGCTACCTCCCCCACATATCGTAGCTGCCAATGCGCTGCGGGAGGGTCTCACCACACCATAGGGGTTGGGCCACACCTGTAGTCTGCAGCCAGTGAAGTTGATTGCTAGCCTTGGTAGTGAACCTGAGGTCACGGTTGATGTAGCTGGTGTACCATTACCTTTTCTTGTAGACACAGGGGCGGCCAGGTCAGTGTTAAATTCAACTGTAGGTATAAAAACCACGGGTAAAACAATTTCGGCAATGGGAGTAACAGGAATAGTGCAACACTACCCTTTGAGTAGACCTGCAGAGATTACGATAGGGCACTTGCAAACCAAGCATTCTTTTTTGCTGGCTGCAGCGGCTCCGACTAACCTGCTTGGAAGAGATTTATTGTGTAAAATGCGGTGTGTCATATACTGTACTCCTGACGGTGTCTTCTTGGATATACCTGAGAATCACGTTCAGGAAGTGCAAGATATATTAGACACCCCTCAAAGGCTAATGTCGCATTCTGCTGTTATAGATAAGTGTCCATCAAAGGTAGAGGAAATGATCTCACAAATACTGAGTTCCCTTTGGACCAAAGATGGACAAGACACTGGATTGATGGCGAATGTAGCTCCGGTAGCAGTGCAAGTAAGAGACGGTAGGATAGCTCCAAAAATCCCTCAGTATCCTCTGAAGCCAGAGGTAGAATTAGGAGTGTACCCAGTCATAGAGCGGTTGCTACAACAGGGCATACTAGTCAGGACGTCCAGCATTGCCAATAGTCCCATCTTCCCTGTGAAAAAGAGTGGGGGGAGGGGTTACAGGCTAGTGCAGGATCTAAGGGGGGATAAACAAGATAGTTGAGAGCCAATTCCCCGTAGTACCCAATCCAGCTGTCATCCTCATGCAAATTCCCCCTACTGCAAAATTTTTCACTGTCATTGACCTCTGTTCTGCCTTCTTTTCTGTCCCTCTGCACCCTGACAGCCAATACCTCTTTGCATTTACATACAGAGGAGTACAGTACACCTAGACTCGTCTCCCCCAAGGTTTCATTGACAGCCCAAGTATTTTCTCCCAGGCTTTGCATGACTGTTTACAATCCTTTCAACCTGAGAGCGGATCAGTACTAATACAGTATGTCGATGACTTATTGTGTTCTGACTCACTCGAATCGTCCTTGAAAGACACGAAACAGCTTCTGTTTCATCTTTCCCATACGGGACACAAGGTTTCAAAGGATAAGTTGCAGCTGTGCCAGACCAGGGTAAAATATTTGGGACATTGCTTGACTCAAGGACTTAGACATCTCACCGCTGATAGAATACAGGCGATTCGCAACATGACCCTGCCACAAACCCAGCAACAGATCCGCACTTTCCTTGGAATGTGTGGGTACTGCCGAAACTGGATCCCAGGATTCTCCATACTGGCTTTACCTTTGCAAGAAATGGTCTCCTCGAACAAACCAGATCGGATCTCGCACACAGATAAGTCCGAACTGGCCTTTGAGAGACTCAAACAATGCCTATCACAGGCACCTGCATTAGGTATGCCAGATTATGGGAAGCCTTTTGAATTATTCGGTACAGAAAGTGCAGGGTGCGCAGCAGGAGTCTTAACCCAGAGACATGGTGATGCCAGCAGGCCGGTAGCTTACTACAGTGCACAGTTGGACACCGTAGCGCGGTCTCTCCCCACATGCTTGCGAAGTGTTGCAGCGATAGCTTTGCTAGTTAGTAAAAGCAAAGACGTAGTGTTAGGACACAACCTGACCATCCATACACCTCATGCAGTATCAGCCTTACTGAACTCCGCCCAAACCAGACATGTCTCATCGGCTCGGTTTACAAAGTGGGAATTAGCACTAATGGCCCCTGTAAACATCACCATAAAGAGATGCAGTGCACTAAATCCTGCAACTTATCTGCCAAGTGTGCCTGGACAGGCACAAAGGGTGAAGGTTGAGAATGATGGTGAAGGAGGATTTAGTACAGACATGCATGATTGTATGGAATACCTGAATCAGACTTTCACTGCGAGATCTGACATCAGTGACAACCCACTGGAAGGCGCAGACTTTACCTTTTACACTGACGGTAGTTGCCACAGACAGACGGACTCGGGAGACTTGTGTACTGGATACGCAGTCGTAGATGACAGAGGTATCATAGAAGCTGAACCCCTGGGCCCACTGCACTCAGCACAAGTTGCTGAGCTGGTCGCCCTAACCAGAGCGTGTGAATTGGCCAAGGGTAAGTCAGTATATATACATACATACATACATACATACATACATACACACAAACAGATTCTAGGTATGCCTTTGGGGTAGTGCATGATTTCGGGGCCCTATGGCGCCTCAGAAATTTCATGACGGCAGCTGGCACACCTGTAGCGCATGCATCCCACATAAAAAGGCTTCTAACAGCGATACAAGAACCAGACAGAGTGGCTGTTATCAGGTGCACAGCACACACTTACAACCAAGACCCAATTTCACTTGGTAACAGCCGGGCAGACGAAGCTGCTAAATCAGCAGCCAGCACCCCCATACAAAACGAACATCACATCACTGAAGATGTGCAACACAATCAACACACAAAAATTAATTGAAATGCAAAATGTGTGTTCTCTACAGGAAAAGGTGGTCTGGAGGTCAAAGGGGTATGACCAGGAGTCCTCAGGACTCTGGACAGGTGGACACGGTAAGCAAGTGGCCCCCAGAGCATATCTTCCAAGCTTAGCTGAGGCGGCACACGGCCTGACTCATCTGGGTAAAGAGGGTATGTGTAAGCTGGTGAGAGCCTACTGGTGTGCACCAGGATTCTCTTCTCATGCGGGTAAAAGAGCAATGACATATCTTACTTGCTTGAGGAAGAATATTGGAAAGTCAATACCAACAGAGCCATCCCATATCCCTCCGACAGACGGCCCTTTTCAGGTAATACAAATTGATTTCATACAGTTACCACCCTGTAGGAAGTTAAAATATGTGTTAGTCTGTATTGATGTATTTTCCAATTGGGTAGAAGCGTTCCCTGCTGCCACAAATACTGCTACGTTCACTGCAAAGAAAATTGTGCAGGAATTTGTTTGTAGATATGGTATCCCTAGAATAATTGAAAGCGATAGGGTTACCCATTTTACAGGTGAAGTCTTTCAGGTAATGGGCAAACTGATGGGAATAGCAAGCTGCATACTCCGTATCGACTACAGGCGAGTGCGAAGGTTGAGAGAATGAACAGCACTATTAAGAACAAGCTGAGCAAAGTGATGGCTGAGACTGGATTGTTGTGGCCAGAAGCTTTGCCACTAGTATTGTACAGCATCAGAACCACTCCCAGGTCCCCCCTTAACCTATCACCCTTTGAGATTCTTTTTGGCCGACAACCTCATGTAATGATAGACCCCCAGGATGATTTGAAATGCAATAATGAAGTGACTGTAAAATATTTGGTTAGGATGAGCCAGCAGCTGAGGAATCAATATAGAAATCTAAAGCTGGTGATTCCTGACCTACCGAACAGTAATTGTCATGACATTGAACCTGGGGATTATGTAATGATTCAAAATTTTCTACGCTCAGGTTGCCTCATTGACAGGAGGGAAGGACCGTACCAAGTCTTGCTAACCAGCACGACAGCATTAAAGGTTGCCGAAAGAGACTTGGGTCCACGCGTCCCACTGTAAGAAGGTCGCTGACCCTGAGAGAACCCGTGACAAAGAGCAGAGTGTAGAGAACATCGTATCACTGGAGTGTCTGTTCCGGGAAGGTTGAGAGGCAGTACTGTTGAGACGGCACCTGAGCACGGAGCACAAGACCAGAGGCGGTTGTCGCACCAGTTTTTTTTTATTTTTTCCCATCCCCCACTACCCTCCTCTTTCTCCCCCTTCTTGTTTCCCTTAACAAGATGGACTTACCCCAAGAGACTGCGTTCCGGGTTTTCCTGTTAATCCTGTTGTTGGCCAGGACAGTCTGTTTCGGCGAGGGTCCCAGAGAGGTCGAGAAAGGATCTGGAATGGGTTCTGATGGCGAGGATGGATTTGTAGAATCTCAAGAGCAACACATCACTCGAGCAAAGGCGAGTATCAGAAAGCGATCTGGTAGTCAGGGAGCTCGGAAGCACTGTGAAGGGTTATTGTCTGAGGAAAATTGCATTTGTAGGAATGTGAGAACATAGTCGAGGATGGGTGCATCCAGAGATGTCAGTCCAGCCTTAATATCAACATGGACCTTCATCCATTGAGTGATTACCACTCACTAGTGGGTAAGGTCTTAAACCAGACAGAATGCTGGGTGTGCTCACAAGTACCTCAAGGTCAGAGCAAGTCAGGATTAGTACCGTACCCTTTAGCAATAGATGAGGTACTCGAATTACGGGGTGGGAGACCGGTGGACAAGAAATTCAATATTTCTAGGCCCCCTAGTTTGAAGCTCCACCAGTATCATGTAGATAGATCCTTATTATGTTTCAATATTTCCAATTACCGAAAACCGGGAAATTGGGAAGTGACGTGGAATAACCAGACAATGACCTTCTCGCACAGAGCTGATAGGATACCCACAGACTCTGAACTTGTACACCAAATAGCCAACAGTGGAAGGTATTTCCGGTATAGGTATACTCGAGGAAGCAAGACCACGTGGGTTGGAGAAGTATCACCAGGGTACTGTGCTCATATCATTCAGCCCGATACTTGTACTGAGCAGATGGGAGAACTAGGGATTGGGTTTTTCACTTGGAAAGTTTGTAATATGGTAATGTCATATTCTGTCCCCTATGTTCTCCCCGATGATGCCTATTTCATATGTGGGAGGAAGGCGTACAAGTGGCTTGCCCCGAGCTCAGAGGGATTGTGTTATGTTGGAAGAGTGTTGCCAGAGGTCATGACCATAATCCATGATAAGATGAAAGATGTTCACCGCAGTGCTCAGGCTCCTTATACTCATACTCACTATGAACACATCGTCAAGAGACACCTCATAGAGAGGACAGAGCACGTAGCCTCTGATTTGATCCACGAATCCGCTGGGATTCAATTCCTTCTCGCATTAGACATCACCCGTACTGCCAGAGGAATTATAAATTATAGGTATATCCATGCGCTAGCGAACTTGATAGATAATATCACTGAGATGTATGACGACACCTTCAGGTATACGGGAAGGGAGTTACAAGCCGGAACTGATCCAGCACAGGATGGTCCTTAATTATATCACAGCCGTGACGGGTGGGTACTGTGTCACTTTGGCAACTCAATATGGTGTGAAGTGCTGTACATATATCACGGACAGCACTGACGACCCCACGGAGATAATCAATCAAAAGATGGACGATATCTTGCAGTTGAAGTGGGAGTTCCAGAAGAGACACAACCTTACCCTGACGGCTGTGGGTAATGAGCTGACCGGCTGGGTCTCATGGTTAAACCCACAAAATTGGTTCTCAGGATTAGGAGAGTAGGCTCAAAATGTTATTATGAGTGTAGAGAAGTTTCTCCTTTGTATCCTGGGAGTCGTCATAATTATTGGCTTGATATTTAGGTGTGTTCGAATTCTGATGCGGCGCAAGCACGGCACAAATTTGATGAGTTTAAGGAGCGAGGGCATTGTCATAGCAGCAGATTTAATTTACGACCCATCCATAGAGAGTGTTATGATAAGGATTGCAAATGAATTCCATGGCCTGTTTCTTTCACCCGTTTTTCCTTTGTCTTCCCCTCTGCCCAGATACACCCATCTGGAAAAGACATCAGCCCTACCCAAGAATGTTTATGTAAAGGTTATGTAAATGTATTTTAGATATGTGTCTTATCTTCATCTCTACAACCTCCAGTTAATGACATACATAGTCGACAGGTGATATCCACATATACTAGCACTCACATATGTTCCCCCTCCATGCATCATCAACTAAATGTGCACCCCATTTGTTGGAACAAGAAGCCGAAAAGAGCTCGGTAGTGTTTGTCAGCCCACTTACAGACCCTTAATACGGAATGAGAAGGATTTAATGTATACTTCGCAATACCTCGAAGCTTATCTAAAACATATATGGCACGATGATACATGCCCCTCAGACATGGATTCATACATACATGCTTCTTACTATCCCACTAGGTCATACATTTCCCGCCTACAACTCTCCTCCGACCATCCAATCGTCTGTAGATATTGTATTGATATTTTTCTGTTTAGTGATTAGATAGTGGCAGTTATTGGTGACTGCCAAAGGGTGGACTGTCAAAGTCGAAAAATATTGCAGAACACACATCACGTACAAACTGCACACACATGCCCAGTGCGCGTGCACTTGTTCTGCCGTGCGTGCACATATCTGCAATTCACGTATGGTCGCTCCCGTGGTCCTGCGCATCGGTGCGTGGTATGGGTATTTACGGCAGAGTTTGTGTACGCATGGAGAGCCATCAAGACACATTATATATTTAATCCAAATAGTGCACAATGTACACATAGTCTCCTTGCACCACATCAGAAAGTTATAGCTGTTTAAATGGTTGCAGAACAAAGGGATTCACCTTTACAAGATAGGAGGGGACAGACTAAGGTTATAAGGTGGTATTTGGTATCCAGCTGTAGGGTATTTTAAGGGTAACATTCCGGTGTTGGTCTGCGGAAGATCGCATGTTCCTGTGGATAGTTATGTGCAGAAGCAGAATATAGATATAAACTGTATTTACTGTATATTATGTATGCGGCGGGAATCCAGAGGAGACCACTTACAAGAGCAGTTGAGAAAGACATTGCCTACCTTTTCAAATCAACCTATGACCTCTCCTGTACTGTAAAAGTGCATTCCTGTGTCCAATGGACAAAGGGATTACAGTATCCATTGTATTGCTTTTGGAAGAATTGTATAACTAAAGGCTGCTGCAGCCTGGCCACACACAAGACTCACAACGTTATCTATTTGATGACGGAGGACCGGACCGGGAAGCTCACGCGAATATACTCACGTATGTACATTGACTGTAGCCATTATTCTGTTATATATATTGTCTTGTATTGTATTGTATTGTATTGTAGTGTATAATTTGTATTGTAAACCCCCTTTCAGAAATAATCCACTGTGGTGTCGGAACCCAGCGGTAAAATCACAATTGGTGTCGGGTGCTCATTGCCCTGCTAAGGTTTAAAGTGTATTATTGCATTGCATTGCTGTAGAAGGTTTAAAGTGTATCTCTGGGTGTGTACGCGCTGTGAGTACTTTGTACCGTCAGCGCGGCGTGTGTACGCTAAGTCCATACCCTGTACGGGACTCGGTACGCTAATAGCGTAAAAAGGTGCTTAGAGTGTTTATTAAGTATAGCGGCCGCAGCGGCTAAAGGTTTAAAGTATATTTAAGGTACGTTTAAGGTTTAGCTTTCATTCCTGTAAAGATAATCAGCTTTATCAGTCGCTCCAGCGGTCCTGCGTATTAGCGCGTGGTATGAGTAATTACGGTAGTGTTTGTAATCGCATGGAAAAGCCATAAAAACACATTACATATTTAATCCAAATAGTGCACAATGTACACATAGTCTCCCTGCACCACACCAACAAGTTACATTTGTTTAAATGGTATAAGAACAAAGGGATTCACCTTCACAGGATAGGAGGGGACAGGACTAGGTTATAAGGTGGTGTTTGGTATCTAGCTGTAGGGTATTTTAAAAGCAATATTCCGGTGTTAGTTTGCAGAAGATCGCACGCTCCTGCGAATAGTTATGTGCAGGAGTAGAATATAAATATTTACTGTACACTTGATATGCGGCGTGGAACCCAGAGGATAACATCTGCAACTGGACCAGGACCAGACATCGGCCACCTATTCAAACTGACCTATGACCTCTCATGTACAGTAAATTACCATCCCTATGTCCAATGGACAAAGAGATTACAGTTTCCATTGTGTTAGGCTTTGGACAAATGTATAAATAGCCAGCTGCAGGCCAGGTCACTCTCACAATCTCTGAAGGTCATCTACCTTGATGACCGAGGACCGGACCGGGAAGCGCAGGCGTAACCAAACGTATGTACCATTGACTGTAGCCATTTTCTTATTGTATTATTATTGTAACCCCCTGCTAGTAAAGAACCGTTGGTGGGAAGAACCGTTGGTGGGTCAGATCCCAACATAGTCTTTGAAATACAAATTGGTGTCGTGTCTCTTTCCCTGCTAGTGTTATATAAGTGTAATCTAGTCACACGTGTAGCTACAAAGTGCTCACAGCGTGTCTTTGTGTGTACGCACCGCGTGTACTTTGTACGACCATCGTGGCGTTTGTACGCAAAGTGCATATACGGTACGGGGCTTTGTACGCTAACTGTAAAAAGGTACGTAGGCTAAGGATTGATTACAGTGGCCGCAGCGGCTCCATTTTAAAGTGTATTGAATGTATTTTTAAAGTGTTGCTTTTAGTCCTGTAAGTAAATCAACATTTACAGGCTCTATCTGTATATAAGTCTTTGGTTGGTTATTAGCATGCACCTAGCATCCCGTCCTTTTCTCTCCTGTTTCTCTTTTCTTTCCCTTCTCTGCTTTGAACCCATTTCAGAGTAATATGTTTTATTACTTAATATTTTGGGGTTACGGTTTTGAGAGTTTATGTCATCACTCCGATTTAGGCTTCCATCTTTTTAAGACCCATGCTCTCCCGTGAACCAGAGTTATTTTGATTTATTGTATGGAATACGCTTAAGTATGTTTGTTTATGACAAGTACCATACATGTACCCTGAATGTTACCCCCCTCTCTTCTTTCTGTATCCCTATTTGCTTTTGCCTACAAATCTAATAAAAACTATTGCTTAAAAAATAAAAAATCTCCCAGGTGATTAAACAAGCAATATAAGTTTCAAACCTCTAGGGTGAATGATCTAGAAAAAGATTGATGTTCTTAAAAAACAAATGGAGAAATACGAGGAGGATTTTAATAATAGAGAAAAGATGATTAATGATAATGTGATCAAATATGAATATTAAGCAGAAAAAATTGCTACGAGATCTATATGATTATGAGAATGACACTGTCCGTACATATAATAGCAGATCCAATCAAAGGGATAATAAAAACACTAAGAGGAGGAATCAGTATCAATCCATTTATAAAGAGTATACCCATCCAAATAGACATGAGGCCATAGCTGATCATGATGAGATCAATATTTTGTCACCAAATACTACAACCAAAAGGGATGGATATCAGCATGATAAATCCAGATACAGCCAAGATAGGAGACCAAACCCTCCTACTAATCAAGATCATTTTGATAATAGAAGTTATTTTTTTAGGAGCACACCCCAAAACGCTGAATTGGAGACAAAATCAGAGATCTCAGAAACACTCCAAAAAGAAGAAATTCAAGTCACGAGGAGGTAGAAACAGAAAGAAAAAATCCAAGAAAGATCTAGTTAAATCAGGAGGAACATACAAATCTAGACAGTGTGTTTCATTTATCCCAAAAAACTCTAACTAGTTCCAAAATTTCTCTTCTTCAGAAGGGGTTAAAATTTTCTCACATGAACAATCCGAACATTTTTGAGTTATATTGATTTGAATCGTATTGTATGCACCCTGTGCCGTAAAATATATTTTGCAAAGAAGAACCTTTTAACAAAAAATGATGATTCAATTCCCATATTACTCGATAGTACGGATAATGTGATGCTCTCTATGCTAATTCAGACCTGATCGCTAGGCTGCGTTTTCGTACAGCGGGCGATCAGGTCTAAACTGCGCATACGTATGCACCATAATGCGCAGGGGCGTCGCACGGGTACAAAGCGGATCACCGCTCAGCGATGGGTTTGTGCAAAGAATACATTCACACGGGCGTTCGCAAGGAGATTGACAGGAAGAAGCCATTTGTGGATGGCAACTGACCATTTTCTGGGAGTGGTTGGAAAAACTCAGGCATGTCCAGGCATGTGGAGGGAGGGTTCCTGACATCAGTTCCGGTCCTGGACAGGCTGAAGTGATCGCAGCGGCTGAGTAAGTCCTGGGCTGTGCAGAGACTGCATAAGATCTGTTTGTACAGTTCTGCTACACATGTGTTCGCACACTTGCACAGATAAAATACACTCCCCTTGTAGGCGGCGACTATCTGTTCGCAGCAGTGCAAAAATCGCCTGCTAGCGATCAGGTCTGAATTAGGCCCCATATTGGAAGAACTGTGGGATGATAATCATGTTAGAGACCACCTTATCTCCTAAAAGAAAAATCTTTCATACTGCTAGGGATCCTAACAGATTTAAATGTAAGTCTGAGTTCTTCCCTATTTCAGCTAAAAGCAGTAGTATAGAGGTGTTTTACAACATCTCTAGAAGATTTCAAAGAAATGTTTGAACAGAAACAGAATAACACTTGTTTTTCTTCAAATCTTACTACATTGGAACTAAAAGCTTTGAAAACTTTAAACACAAGATGACCTCTTGGTCTTTAAGGAGGTAGTTCTGGTTATTATGAATCATACAGATTAAGAGGCTGATTCAACAAGGAACTCAAAACTGCGAAAATATGTAAAATCTGAGACAAAAAAATACAAATTCTGAGACGTAGCAAAATCTGCATATGCACTACACAAACTAGGCGTGTAGGGGACGTACTAAAGGGCTGGACTCGCAAAAAACTACGAGTAGGGGCGTGTTGTGGGTGTATGCAGATTTTAGATAGGCGGGGCATACGCATTTTTTGCAAATGAACGCACATTTATGGTGTGCAGTTTATGAGTGGCCACTGGTCTACCTTATAATCTGCACAAGCTGACCTCAGTTGTAGAATGTTCCATGTATACTGCAATCATTGCTTCATTACACCCAGCTGAAGCAGCTCACACTTCTGACCACAATTCAGTTTATTCAACTGCATTTAAACTTTACATCATGTAAGGGAGTTTAAACTATTTAACACATGTATTACTCTAAAATATATGTTAGTAGTAACCTAATAATTCTTTAAGTTAATAACAATGCAGGTTTGTCAAGAACACACTTGTTTTCCTACAAACATGTACAATAACATTTACTAGCAAGTTTTGTTTTTTTGATTGGTTAATGGCTTTTTATTTAAAAGCTGAGTTTTTTTTCTGATTTAAAGCAACAAACAAGTTTTATCTTCAAAAATCATACCCACATACATGTGTAAGGTTTTTTTTGTTTCCCCATTTGGGTGTGCTTTTGCAATTGGTCGCAGTTTTTGCTAATTTGTACTTTTTACGAGCCTTACTGAATTAGCTATATATATATATATATATATATATATATATATATATATATATATGCGCCTTTAATCAATTGGATGACACCAAATATTACCAAGTGTTGGATAGAGACCCTACATCTCTCTTCCTTAAAGACTTGGGTGATCTTCTAGATATGGCTGTTTCTAAAGTGGTCTTGTCCATGGAGGAATATTGATTTCTGCTTCCTCTTCACCCTGTCACACCCACTTTTTATTTTCTTCCCAAAATTCACAAATCCCTCACGTCCCCACCTGGTCGCCCTATTATTTTGGGAATTCATTCCCTCACGTCCAACCTTTCATTTTATATAGTTTTCTTCAACCCCGAGTATCCACACTGAGATCACATATAAGAGGTACGACTGATTTTCTTAATAAAATAAATACACTGGTCGGATTCTTATGCATTTCTGACTTTAGCTGTCAAAGCCTTATATACTCACATTCGATATTCTACATGATGTGAAGCCATCCTTAAACGCCTGATTTCGGATGGGGATCTCCGTGTGGATCAAAGATCATTTCTTTTACAGTGTATTCAATTCATTATCTCACATAATTATTTCACTTTTTTGGATCGTTATTTATAGACTGGGGACGTCCATGGGGACCAGGTTTGCGCCCAGTTCTGCCAACCTATACATGGGTGACTTCAAGGAAACCCATGTGCGGGTGGGCAGCTGGGCATCATCCCTGGTTTTCTATGGCCACTACATAGATGATTTATTTATTATTTGGTATGGGGATTTAGATTCAGCCACCTCCTTTAATTCCAATACATATCATTTGTCCTTCACCTTCACTTCTAGCAGAAATTATATTGACTTCCTGGACCTGACCCTTGAAATTATATATGACCAAATTGTCACATCAAACTTTGTTAAACAAGTGAGTACTTTTTATCTATATTACAAAAGCTCACATAACTTACCTTGGAAGAAGAACATACCTAAGGGTCAACTGATGAGATTGAGATGTAATCGTACCAACTTGGAAACCTCTTTACAAGCCTGTGAATTACTAGAATCATTTAAGATACGAGAATATCCTGAAATACTATTAGAACAAGCCTATAAAGACGTGTACAATATGGATAGACAAAAACTTTTTCTAAAGGAAAAACCACAGAGACAATAAAACAGATAACAGAATTTTCCTTTGTTTGCAAATATAATAAATGTGCTCAAGAAATAAAAACTATGGCCCTCATTCCGAGTCGTTCGCTCTGTATTTTTCATCGCATCGCAATGAAAATCCGCTTAATACGCATGCGCAATATTCGCACTGCGACTGCGCCAAGTAATTTAACAATGAAGATAGTATTTTTACTCACGGCTTTTTCATCGCTCCGGCGATCGTAATGTGATTGACAGGAAATGGGTGTTACTGGGCGGAAACACTGCGTTTTATGGGCGTGTGGTTGAAAACGCTACCGTTTCCGGAAAAAACGCAGGAGTGGCTGGAGAAACGGGGGAGTGTCTGGGCGAACGCTGGGTGTGTTTGTGACGTCAAACCAGGAACGACAAGCACTGAACTGATCGCACAGGCAGAGTAAGGTTGAAGTTACTCAGAAACTGCTCAGTAGTTTGTAATCGCAATATTGCGATTACATCGGTCGCAATTTTAAGAAGCTAAGATACACTCCCAGTAGGCGTAGGCTTAGCGTGTGTAACTCTGCTAAATTCGCCTTGCGACCGATCAACTCGGAATGAGGGCCTATATTTACACGTAACTACAAAATATTGAAACAAGATCACATACTAACTACTCTCTTACCTGCTAAACCGCAGGTGGTTTGTAAGAAAAATAAGTCTCTTAAAACAATCTTGGCCCCCCAGCCACCTGAAAACCTTTAAAAATATCCCTTCAGAAAAGGGTTCTGAATGGTTAAGTAAAAAAAATGATTGGAAAAAAATGATTGGTTTTCATAAATGTGGCAAATCGAGATGTATCATATGTTCTTATATGCAGAGGAAGATTACTAAGGTGACTTTACCGTTTACTAAGGAAGAATACAGTCTCAAAGGGGGTCATTCCGAGTTGATCGCTCGCTAGCTACTTTTTGCAGCCGTGCAAATGCATAGTCGCCGCCCACTGGGGAGTGTATTTTAGCTTTGCAAGTGTGCGAACGCCTGTGCAGCCGAGCGGTACAAAAACAGTTTGTGCAGTTTCTGAGTAGGTCTGAACTTACTCAGCCTCTGTGATCACTTCAGCTTGTCCGGTCCCGGAAATGACATCAGACTCCCGCCCTGCAAACGCTTTGACACGCCTGCATTTTTTTAACCACTCCCTGAAAATGGTCAGTTGACAACCATAAACGCCTTCTTCCTGTCAAGCTTCTTGCGATCGGCTGTGCGAATGGATTCTTTGTTAAATCCATCGCTTAAGTAATGATCCGCTTTGTACCTGTATGACATGCCTGCGAATTGCGGTGCATGCGCAGTAGTGACCTGATCGCTGCAAAAAACGGCAGCGTGCGAACAGGTCAGAATGACCACCAAAACTTTCATGAATTGTGACTAATTATGTAATATACCTCCTGACCTGCGGTCTCCATTATGTTGGCCGTACATTGACAGCTGCGGGTCTGTTTTCTGGAACATCGCAGAAACATGAATAAATGTCAAACACACAGCGTGTCTAGACATTTTTCCATAAAACACCATGCTGATCCCATTCATCTTTCTGTTATATGTTTAGAACATATTAGTTCCACCTCCAGGGGCAGAGATAGGTTTAAGACTTTGTGCATCAGAAGTTTTTTGGATGTTCAAATTTAACTCACTTCATCCTGATGTCCTCAATGAGACCATTGACTTAAACGCTGTACTTAGAATATATATTATAAATATGTGTAATTCGCACGGGTATAATTTAGATCTTAGTATATTTAGATGCCTTTTAGGCAGGGCTGGCTCCAGGCATGTTCCAATAGAGCAGCCACACAGGGCGCCACCCTTTATGGGCACCAGACGCTGGCGCCGCCATATTGGAGCCTGGTCCTGTAGGCTGCTGCTGTCTGTCTGTCTGTCTGTCCCGGCCCGGCCTCCGAATCCTAGCAGTGGCTGCCTGTGTGTGGGGGAGTGCTTTCGGCGGGACAATGCTAAACTACTCTGTGCGGCGCCTGACATTAGAGGCCGGCACCACACAGCGTGCACTCAGCACGCAGAGAGTAGTTTAGGCTTAGCTTTAGTCTGCCCGCTGCCCACAGCACTCCTCATCACGTCGGCACAGGTACTGTGGGGGCATATCTGGGACTGTGGGGGCATGTGTATCTGGCACTGCTGTGGGGCATATCATTACTGTAATGCTAAGTTTTGTCTCCCTGTACGGCCCTTTGTACGGCACTGCAAAACACTTGTGGGGCCCTATAAATAAAATGTAATAATAATAATAATAATAATAATAATAATATCTGGCACTGCTGTGGGGCATGTCATGTCTATCTGGCACTGCTGGGGGGCATATCATGTCTATCTGGCACTGCTGGGGGGCATGTCATGTCTATCTGGCACTGCACTACTGGAGACATAGGTATTTGGCACTACACTGGAGATAAAGTGGGTCATTCCAAGTTGATCGCACATAGCAACTTTTTGCTTCCCGTCTGATCAACTAGATGACGCCTAATGGGGAGTGTATTTCTGCATTGCAGGGCTGTGAACGCTTGTGCAGCCCTGCTATGCTAAAAAAGTTTCCTGTAAAAGAAGACCAGGGTGAGTTACTTACCCTGTGGAATCGATCCAGGTCCCGGAATTGATGTCAGACATCCACCCTCCAAACGCTTGGACACGCCTGCGTTGGACTCACCACTCCCCGAAAACGGTGAGTTGCCACCCGGTTCTGCCTTCCTCCTGTCAATCTTCTTGTGGCTGCCGCTGTGACCACTTTCTTCGCTAGCGGCGTCGCTGCCTGGTGACGGCTATCGCCAGGCAACAACGCACCTGTGCAATGCAGCCGCCGTGCATGCGCAGTTCCGACCCGATCGCACGGCTGTGAGGAAGCGCAGTGTGTGATCGGGTCGGAATGACCCCCATTATGTGTAAGGAACACTACTGTGGCTGCTATGTGTTAGTCTGCTAATTGTGTGAGTAGAGGGGGTGTGAAAATATATTTATAGTTTGATAATATGAAGTTGTGAGGCCATGCCCACTTTTCCAGGGGTGCGCACGCCTTCTGCACGTGCATGGGGTTGGGGTTTGACATTTTCTCGCTCAGGATGCTAGTAGGCCTGGAGCCGGCATAGATTAGATAGATAGATCTCAAACAATAGGTCGGCACTCACTTTACTGACCACACATATAGTTGCTCGGGTGCCCTCCTTGAATATGAATAGACTCCACAACATGTACACACTGGCAGGCGGCACTCGCAAGACTGAAGGAAAAAAAAAAAAAAAAAAAGAGTACTCAGACGGACGCTATCCATCTGAGTACTCTTTTTTTCTTCAGGGGTGGGTATATATATATATATCAATAATAAAACCAAATTGCGCTATTTGTAGAATCCCCACCTTAGACCCAATAGTCTTTGGGGAGGAGCAGCTGCTAATCTCCAATACAAGTCCTCCTGCCAGTCGAGAACCAGTAATTAAGCAAAAAAAAATAGAGATGGTTGTACGGAGAGCGCTCTATTGTGTAAACAGTCTCTTTGTGGTTCCTTCACGGATACTCCTAAATGAATTTGACCACAGAGTGGTGATTCTGAAAAAGCCCTCTCACCAGATTCACCCAGACAGCGATAACACTCGTTAATCCATAGCTTCCAATAAAATTTATTACAATTTTTTTTCTAAAATAGAAAACCTCTTACATCAATCTTAACAATCGTGGGGTATGATCTTAAATGGACTTGCTGTCCACCCCAGCCGGGGAGGAGCTCATATGACAGCCAGTCCGCCCACAATCTTTATCACCCAACGCGTTTCGTCTAAACAGACTTCCTCAGGGGTGTCTTTAACAAAACAAAATCAATGACAATCATAACTAACAATATAATAAAATTGACAATCATCAATGTGACAAAATGATTACCATATAAAGATATATATATATATCCATACAGAGATTAGCTGAGTGATCCGATAGGGGTACTGTTAGATAATAGTTTTTTTGCATACATTTGGACAATACCTTATATATCCAATACAAGTAGTGTTAAAACAGGCCCAAGTTTCTTTTTATAATATTTGACCCTTATAGCATTTAACTTGTTTAAACATTGGATATGTCCTTAATCATCTTTACTAATGACTTTGATATATAAGTATACATATGAGGTTTGCAGGCTTAATCGTAACATTAGAGCATACACATGAGGTTTGCAGGCTTAATCGTAACAATGATCAATCATACCATCCATATTGAGCTTTAAAAAACTTACTTTTTATATGTATGAACAAAAACTCTCTGACTGAAGAGAAGTAGAAGTTGGGATGGAGTACCTATAAATCAATTCTGTGAACACAGGATTATTCAATTAGTCCTAAAAATATGTTTAAGCAATATGTTTAAAATGCCCCAATTGGATACTCACAAAAGTCTCAGTATTTAACTCGATATAGCTTTCAGTGCAAGACAATCCAAATTTCATATGGACAGCATACAGGACTGTTCTGATTCTTTGTCCACAGCTTTTAAATCAAATATGTGTATAAATTAATTAATACGAACGTGTTTGATATCATAAAATATTATTATATAAACTTTTTTCCCTAATCCCGGTGAAGAAACATTATAATTAATTGACATTATAATTAATGTGAAAAAGTATATATTTTTAAACAAATATATCAAAAGTATTTTAAAGTGCATAAGTGGTGCAAAATATATTTCTTAGTTTTGGTGATAAAACACCATCAATAATATGATGTAATAACCTTTAAACCAAAATTCTTAAGTGGTTACTTACTAGTAGTTGTAATCTGCTGCTGTCCTCAATGCTGTCCTCACTCTGAATGAGCTCTGAAAGCTCCATTCAGGTTTATATTCCTCTCTAGCATTGCATCACTTCCTGTATTCCAGTTAATTGATTACATCTATGAACAGTCTTATTTCTGGGTAATTAAAATACTTTCCTAAATATAAACAACCATGATTCATAGTGGCTAACATCCCTTCCAATATATAACTTGTATTTAATTTTTATAAATGAATCCAAAGGTATTATATAAGTTAATTACTTTAAATAAGAATTTACTAACCGGTAATTCTATTTCTCGTAGTCCGTAGTGGATGCTGGGAACTCCGTAAGGACCATGGGGAATAGACGGGCTCCGCAGGAAACTGGGCACTCTAAAAGAAAGATTAGGTACTATCTGGTGTGCACTGGTTCCTCCCTCTATGCCCCTCCTCCAGACCTCAGTTAAGGAAACTGTGCCCGGAAGAGCTGACACAACAAGGAAAGGATTTGGAATCCAGGGTAAGACTCATACCAGCCACACCAATCACACCGTACAACTCGTGATAACCATACCCAGTTAACAGCATGAACAATAACTGAGCCTCAGTAACAGATGGCTCAAAACAATAACCCTTTAGTTAAGCAATAACTATATACATGTATTGCAGAGAGTCCGCACTTGGGACGGGCGCCCAGCATCCACTACGGACTACGAGAAATAGAATTACCGGTGAGTAAATTCTTATTTTCTCTGACGTTCTAATGGATGCTGGGAACTCCGTAAGGACCATGGGGATTATACCAAAGCTCCCAAACGGGCGGGAGAGTGCGGTTGACTCTGCAGCACCGAATGAGCAAAGGCAAAGTCCTCCTCAGCCAGGGTATCAAACTTGTAGAACTTAGCAAATGTGTTTGAACCCGACCAAGTAGCAGCTCGGCAAAGCTGTAAAGCCGAGACCCCTCGGGCAGCCGCCCAAGAAGAGCCCACCTTCCTTGTGGAATGGGCTTTTACTGATTTAGGATGCGGCAATCCTGCTGCAGAATGAGCTTGCTGAATCGTGTTACAGATCCAGCGCGCAATAGTTTGCTTTGAAGCAGGAGCACCCAGCTTGTTGGGTGCATGCAGGATAAACAGCGAGTCAGTTTTCCTGACTCCAGCCGTCCTGGCTACATAGATTTTCAAAGCCCTGACTACATCTAGTAACTTGGAGTCCTCCAAGTCCCGAGTAGCCGCAGGCACCACAATAGGTTGGTTCAAATGAAACGCTGATACCACCTTAGGGAGAAATTGGGGACGAGTCCTCAATTCTGCCCTGTCCATATGGAAGATCAGATAAGGGTTTTTACATGACAAAACCGCCAATACTGACACACGCCTAGCCGAAGCTAAGGCCAATAGCATGACCACTCCATGGTGTTAAGTGGCTCAAACCAGTGGGATTTCAGGAAATCCAACACAACGTTAAGATCTCAAGGTGCCACCGGTGGCACAAAAGGAGGCTGAATATGCAGCACCCCCGGAACAACGTCTGAACTTCAGGCAGTGAAGCCAGTTCATTTTTAGAGAAAATGTATAGGGCCGAAATCTTGACCTTTATGGATCCTAATTTTAGGCCCATAGTCACTCCTGACTGTAGGAAGTGCAGGAATCGACCCCGCTGGAATTCCTCTGTAGGGCCTTCCCGGCCTCACACCAAGCAACCTATTTTCGCCACATACAGTAAAAAAGTCTTGCTGTCACGTCTTTCCTAGCCTTTATCAGCGTAGGAATAACTGCATCCGGAATGCCCTTTTCCGCTAGGATCCGGCGTTCAACCGCCATGCCGTCAAATGCAGCCGCGGTAAATTTTGGAACAGACAGGGCCCCTGTTGCAACATGTCCTGTCGGAGAGGCAGAAGCCCTGAGTCCTCTGAGAGCATTTCCTGCACCTCCGGGTACCGAGTCCTTCTTGGCCAATTCGGAGCAAAGAATATTGTTTTCACTCCTCCTTTTATTACAATTCTCAGCCCTTGGGTAAGAGAGGAAGAGGAGGGAATACAGAGACCGACTGGAACACCCACGGTGTTACTAGTGCGACCACAGCTATCACCTGAGGGTCCCTTGACCTGGCGTAAAACCTTTTTTAGCTTTTTATTGAGGTGGGACGCCATCTAGTCCACCTTAGGCAGTTCCCATCAATTTGCAAACTGTGTGAAGACTTCCTGATGAAGTCCCCACTTTCCCGGGTGGAGGTCGTGCCTGCTGAGGAAGTCTGCTTCCCAGTTGTCCACTCCTGGAACGAACACTGCTGACAGTGCGCTTACTTGATTTTCCGCCCAGCGAAGAATTCTGGTGGCTTCTACCCTCACCACCCTGCTCCTTGTGCCGCCTTGGCGGTTTACATGAACCCCTGCGGTCTGACTGGATCAGAACCGGTTGGTCGTGAAGCAGGATCTCCGCTTGACTTAGGGCGTTGTATATGGCCCTTAGTTCCAGGATATTGGTGTGAAGGCAAGTCTGTTGACTTGACCACAGACCTTGGAAATTTCTTCCCTGTGTAACTGCCCCCCACCCTCGGAGGCTTGCATCCATGGTCACCAGGATCCAGTCCTGAATGCCGAATCTGCTGCCCTCGAGAAGGTGAGCCCTCTGCAGCCACCACAGGAGAGACACCCTGGCCCTGGGGGATAGGGTGATTAACCGATGCCTCCGAAGAGGTGATCCGGACCACTTGTCCAGTAAGTCCCATTGGAAAGTCCTCGCATGGAACCTGCCTAAGGGGATGGCCTCGTATGATGCCACCATCCTTCCCAGGACTCGAGTGCAGTGATGCACTGACACCTGTTTTGGTTTTAATAGATTCCAGACCAGTGTCATGAGCTCCTGAGCTCTCTCTATCGGGAGATAAACCCTTTTCTGGTCTGTGTCTAGGATCGTGCCTAGGAGAGGCAGATGAGCTGTAGGAACCAACTGCGACTTTAGAATATATAGAATCCAGCCGTGTTGCCGTTACACTTCCAGAGAAAGTGATACGCTGTTCAGCAACTGCTCTCTTGATCTCGCTTTTATGAGGAGATCGTCCAAGTACGTGATAATAGTGACACCTTGCTTCCGCAGGAGCACAATCATATCCGCCATTACCATGGTGAATATTCTCGGGGCCGTGGAGAGACCAAACGGCAACATCTGAAATTGGTAATGACAATCTCGTACCGCAATTCTGAGGTACGCCTAATGAGGTGGATAAATGGGGACCTGAAGGTATGCATCCCTTATGTCCCGATTCACAATAAAGTCTCCCCCTTTTTAGGCTTGCACTGACCGCTCTTAGCGATTCCATCTTGAACTTGAACCTTCTCAGGTATATGTTCAGAGATTTTTAATTCAATATGGGTCTGACCGAACCGTCTGGTTTCGGGATTACAACATGGTCTAATAATAACACCCTCTTGTTGAAGGAGGGGACCCTTGACCACCACTTGTTAAAGATACAATTTGTGAATTGCAGTTAACACTGGCTCCCTCTCTTGGGGGGAAGCCCGCAGGGCCGTCGGTGAGGGGGCATCTTCTCACAGTCCAGCTTGTATCCCTGAGACACAATATCTATTGCCCAGGGATCGAACAGGGAGTGAACCCACTTGTGGCTGAACTTACGAAGGCGTGTCCCCACCGGGCCTAGCTCCGCCTGTGGAGCCCCAGCGACATGCGGTGGATTTTTGTAGGGGCCGGGGAGGACTTCTGTTTCTGGGAACTAGCTGCCCTGCTCTGACAAGAAAGGACGCACCTCAGACTTTCTTGTTTCTTTATTCGAAAGGCTGCATTTAATAATGTCGTGCTTTCTTAGGCTGTGCAGGAATATAAGGCAAACTAGCAGAATTACCAGCTATAGCTGTGGAGACCAGGCCCGAGAACCCTTCTCCACACAATCCTCAGCCTTCCATATGCCTCTTAAGTCGGCATCATCTGTCCAATGCATATTCTACAGGACACGTCAAGCAGAGATCGACATAGCTTTGACTCTAGGACCCAGTATACTCATGTCTCTTTGGGCATGCTTTATACCTATATATCTATCACTTAAGACAGCATCTTTAATATATTTATATTGCATACTAGGGTCTCATCTCTGCTGATAAGGTACCTGTCCACGCTGCCACAGCGCTATAAACCCATGCCGACACAATCGCCGGTCTGGGTAGTATACTAGAATGTGCACGCTATCTGCAGGATCCCTGAGAATAGCAAGTGCTACTGTCTGTGCAAACAGGAAACCCCAGGGGAAGATTCTCAACATATCCTGGCCCTAGTGGGGAAAGGATACAGCCTGAGAATTCTCTTGTGGGAAGCTGCCGTCTCTTGTCTGGAGATTCCCGCTCTTTTTCCTCATGAGAGGAGGGAAATTTACCTCAGCATTCTTCCCCTTAAACGTGTACTCTCGTGTCAGGGACAGATGAGTCATCAGTGATATGCAAATCATCTTTTATTTCAATAATCATATATTGAATACCTTATAGCCATCTTGGCTGTAACTTTGCATTATCGTAGTCGACAGTGGAGTTAAACTCCATGTCGATACCAGTGTTTGTTATTATGGATAGTGAGCATTGAGAGACTCTGAAAGTCTCTGTGACATAGGGACAGACCTGGGTAGATTTCCTGTCTGTTCCCTAACCTTTTGTGCAATAAATTCACCTTAGCACTTACACATATCCAAACAGGTGTCGGCGTTGTCGACGGAGACACCCTCTCACACACATATCCGCTCTATCACCTCCTTAGAGGAGCCTTTTACCTCAGACATGTCGGCACACGCGTACCGACACACCACACACACAGGGGATGCTCTATTTGAGGACAGTTCCCCCACAAGGCCCTTTGGAGAGACAGAGAGAGAGTATGCCAGCACACACCCCAGCGCTATATAACCCAGGGTTTACACTACAACTCAGTGTTTACCCAGTAGCTGCTGTATATACAATTTTTGCGCCTAAATTTATGTCCGTCCCCCCCCTCTCTTTTCACCCTTTGTGTACCAGGATACTGCCGGGGAGAGCCTGGGTAGCTTCCTTCCAGCGGAGCTGTGAAGAGAAAATGGCACTGGTGTGCTGAGGAAGAAGGCCCGGCCCCCTCAGCGGCGGGCTTCTGTCCTGTTTCTGACTAAAAATGGCGGGGGTTTTACACATATACAGTTTTCCAGACTGTATTATGTGTATATATTGCCAAAAGGTATTCTTATTGCTGCCCAGGGCGCCCCCCCCCCAGCGCCCTGCACCCTACAGTGACCGGAGTGTGTGGTGTGCAGTGGGAGCAATGGCGCACAGCTGCAGTGCTGTGCGCTACCTTAATGAAGACCGGAGTCTTCTGCCGCCAATTTTATCTTCTTCTGTCTTCTGGCTCTGCAAGGGGGACGGCGGCACGGCTCCGGGAACGGACGATCGAGGTCAGGCCCTGTGTTCGAACCCTCTGGAGCTAATGGTGTCCAGTAGCCTAAGAAGCACAAGCTAGCTGCACGCAGGTAGGTTTGCTTCTCTCCCCTCAGTCCCACGTAGCAGTGAGTCTGTTGCCAGCAGATCTCGCTGAAAATAAAAAACCTAACAAATACTTTCTTTCTAGCAAGCTCAGGAGAGCCCACTAGGAGCACCCAGCTCTGGCCGGGCACAGATTCTAACTGAGGTCTGGAGGAGGGGCATAGAGGGAGGAGCCAGTGCACACCAGATAGTACCTAATCTTTCTTTTAGAGTGCCCAGTCTCCTGCCGAGCCCGTCTATTCCCCATGGTCCTTACGGAGTTCCCAGCATCCACTAGGACGTCAGAGAAATTGGTATTAAATTAAATGCAGGAGCGTCCTATGCTTCCTGTCTGTGTGTCAAGCCTCACTTTCAAATTGCTCTTGATAGGCATAGATCCAGCAACTGGAACACTATCTGTTCCTATATATGAGGAAGAGAACGCCCACACATGTCGTCACGACTGACGTCGCGGCGCACACTCCCGTGCGCGCAAGCGCGCACATCAACATCGGCGCCGTATTGTTGTCATGGAGACCATTTTAGATGACGCGAATAGCGCCACGGCGCACGCTCTCGTGCGCGCAGGCGCTCGCGCCCGCCTCAGCTCTGTATTAATTTTAGTTGTCATGGAGACCATCGGCTGACATGCGCCCAAACATAGCGCGTTCCTATGTCGCTCCGGTCTTACTGGTAAACTGCATCAACGCTACTGGCCTGTTACCATGGAAATGAACTAAACATTATGTTTCAGATCACGTGGCTAATTCTGACCTATCTAAGATGATCAAATGGAACACATACTGCGTTCCATACATGGCAAATATATAATTAGCTTTGTCAGACACCAATCCGACTTGAAACTATAAGAAGCTATAGACATGGCTCCCAATCGGTATACCTTTAGTTAGTAAAAAGTTCTTAATTAATTTTAACAGATTCTTTTAGCTTTTAGTTGTTAGGGGAGTTCTTAACTGGTTTTTAACACATTTTTAACAAGCTTTTAAAAGTATTCCTCGAATATTTAATATAGTTATAAATGTTAAATTAATCACAGAAAAGGATAAGTTAATAAACCACTATACCATTGTTCCCCATAATACATATGGATGATTATATAATTAAAAATAAATACATTATATATACAAACAAATACATAGATTTATCATATATGGATACACACACACACACACACACACACACACACACACACACACACACACACACACACACACACACACACACGTGGAGTCTCCCTTATCCAAAATCACACATTTTTGGGTCCCCTACTGAGATAATGACACATATATATGTAGATATTATATTATTATGTCTATGTAATATATCTATATATACACAGAAAATATAATATATATGTTATTATCTCAGTAGGGGATCCAAAAGTGTGGGATTTAGAATTTTGGATAAGGGATACTCAACCTGTATATATACATTTTGCTTCCTCTTATTTGCTCCTCCCTACTGCTTTATCTCTCTCTATATAGCCATACAGGGGCGGATCCAGAAAAAAATTACAGGGGGGCACCATAAGGGGCATGGCTTCGTTGGAATGGGTGTGGCTTCGTTGGAATGGGCGTGGTATTGCAGGAAAAGACTACCTTATACCCCAGTTTTGCAACCTGCACGCCCAGACGTTGGCCACCACAGGAAAGAAAAATAATCCTGATTCATGCCCCTTACATTATTTGTCATTTTTCCTCCTTATAGTAATGCCCAGTATACATTATGCCACATACTGCAATGGCCCTTAGACATTATGCCACACACAATAATGCACATGACACAGTATGCACACACCGTAATGCCCCCGACACATTATGCCACACACCGTAATGCCCCCGACACATTATGCCACACACTATAATGCCTGTGACACATTATGACAGGAATTGCAATGCCCGTTATACATTATGCTACACACTGCACTGCCCCTGATACATTATAGCACATACAATGTCTGTGACACATTATGACACACACTGCAATGTCCGTGATACATTATACCACACACTGCAATGCCCGATACATTATAGCACATACAATGCCTGTGACACATTATGCCACACACTGCAATGACCTTGAGACATTATACCACAATGCCCGTGATATAGTATACCATACACCGTAATGCCTGTGACACATACCGCAATGCCCGTTATACCCTATGCCACACACCGCAATACCCGTTATATATTATGCCACACTGCAATGACCCTGAGACATTATACTACATACCACAATGCCCGTGATATAGTATACCACACACCGTAATGCCTGACACATTATGACACACACCGCAATGTCCGTGATACATTATGCCACACACTGCAATGACCCTGAGACATTATACCACATATCACAATGCCAGCGATATAGTATACCATACACCGTAATGCCTGTGACACATTATGACACACACCGCAATGTCCGTGATACATTATGCCACACACCGTAATGCCCATTACACATTAAGTCCTACAGTAAGGCTTCTAATTACTTTTCAAATACCTGCTCGTTGTCAGGGGTTTCATGCACTGGGTGTCATGCTCGTTGCCAGGGGTTTCATGCTCTTGGTTCCATGCACGGTGCCAGGGGTTTTCATGCTCAGGGTGTCATGCTCGTTGCCAGGGGTTTCATGCACTGGGTGTCATGCTCGTTGCCAGGGGTTTCATGTACTGGGTGTCATGCTCGTTGCTAGGAGGTAGTCCTTGTTGCTAGGGCTGTGCTCCCAGTGCCACATATGTCCCCAGTGCCAGATATTCCCCCACGGTGCCAGGTACTCACATGCCCCCAGTGCCAAATATAGCCCCCCCCATGTGCCAGGTACACATATACCCCCCCAGTGCCACATATGCCCCCAGTGCCAGATATTCCCCGACAGTGCCACATATGCCCCCAGTGCCAGATATCCCCCCCCAGTGCTATATATGCCCCCAGTGCCACATATGCCCCAGTGCCAGATATTCCCCCGCAGTGCCACATATGCCCCCAGTGCCAGATATCCCCCCCCCCAGTGCCACATATGCTCCCAGTGCCAGATATCCCCCCCCCCCAGTGCCATATATGCCCCCAGTGCCAGATGTTCCCCCCAGTGCCATATATGTCCCCAGTGCCAGATATTCTCCCCCCCCCCTCCCTGCCAAATATGCCCCCAGTGCCAGATATTCCCCCCCAGTGCCAGATATGCCCCCTCAGTGCGTCCCCCCCCCCCCGCTTCCTCCGCCGCCGCCGCTCCCCCCGCTCCCCTGCTGTTAGGAGGGACACGGAGGGCACAGTGCACGCCTCCCTATGTCCCTCCTGTGTCTCCGGCGGCCGCGGGTCACTCTAATAAAGGAAGTGCTCACGAACGGCACTTCCTTTATGAGACCCGCGGCCGCCGGAGACCCAGGAGGGACACAGGGAGGCGTGCACTGTGCCCTCCGTGTCCCTCCTAACAGCAGGGGAGGAAACGAGACCGCAGACTGACATGCGGACGCTCGTCCGCATGTCAGTCTGCACTAAATCAGTGGCGCCCCCGCAGCCCCTCGCCCCCAAGCCACCGCGAGGGCTGCGGCGTGCGCACAAAAGAAAATAAAAATACAAAAATCAACTAAAAATGACAGGGGGGGCACGTGCCTTGGTGCCCCCCCCCCTAAATCCGCCACTGTAGCCATATGATTATAATCATAATAGACAAACATCTCTGATTGGGCATATTATAATCATGACTAATTTATACACTATCAGAAGTTTTCCTAAGTTTCTCATACGTCCTAGAGGATGCTGGGGTCACATCAAGAACCATGGGGTATAGACGGGATCCGCAGGAGACATGGGCACTTTAAGACTTTCAAAGGGTGTGAACTGACTCCTCCCTCTATGCCCCTCCTCCAGACTCCAGTTTAGAATCTGTGCGCAGTGAGAATGGATGCACTCTGAGGAGCTCTACTGAGTTTCTCTAAAAAGACTTTATGTTAGGTTTTGTTATTTTCAGGGAGTACTGCTGGCAACAGTCTCCCTGCTTCGTGGGACTTAGGGGAGAGAAGTCAGACCTACTTCTGTGAGTTTCAAGGATCTGCTTCTTTGGCTACAGGACACCATTAGCTCCTGAGGGTTTGATCACTAGGTACGCCTAGGGTCTCATTCCCAGAGCCGTCCGTCACCCCCCTTGCAAAGCCAGAAGTCTGAAGACAGGTGAGTAGAAGAAGAAAAGAAGACTTCAGTGACTGCGCGCCCTGCTCCCACTACACAGCGGCACTACAGGGTGCGGGGCGCGGGGGGGGGGGGGGGGGGCGCCCTGGACAGCATATCTAACCTCTATAACTAACTGGCAAGAGCGGACATAGTGCCAGTGCACTGTCCGGACCCCCGTCAGTATAAAAAAATTATTTAGAGAGAGCGGGTCTGAAGCGCACCATTACGGGGGCGGAGCTTAGCCCTCACAGCACACAGCCCGGCGCCATTTTCTCTACACAAGGCTGCAGAGACGCTGGTCCTCCCTCACACTGCTGCATAAGTATCAGGGTGAAAAATGGGGGGGCACAGTTATTTTGGTGCATTATTTGTAAATTATAAAAGCGCCGCAGGTCTAGGGCATTTCTGTGGTGTTTCAGACCGGATTGGGCGCTGGGGTGTGAGCTGGCAATAACTCCCTCTGTGTCTCTCTGACAGGCTTTACTATGGGTCTGCCCCCTATAGGCCCAGTGTGTCTGCGTATGTTGGGTGCACGTGTGTCGGCATGTCTGAGGCGGAGTGCTCTTCCCAGGAGGAGACTATGTTAGGGACACAAACGGCAGTGGGAGTGACCCTGTCGGCACCGCCGACACCTGATTGGGCGAATGTTTTGAGTGCTCTGAATGCTAATGTCGTTTTGATAAATAAGGATGTGTTGATGATCATGATTGTGGCTATAAAAGACGTTTTACTTATCACTGTGGACCCTACTGTTCCTGATCCTAGGGTCTGTATGTATAAAGGAAAGAAACCTGAGGTAACGTTTCCTCCCTCTCATGAACTGAACACGCTTTGTGAAAAGGTTTGGGAAAATCCTGACAAAAAGTTTCAGATTCCCAAAAGGATTCCAGTGGCGTATCCGTTTCCCTCTGGGGATAGGGAAAAATGGGAGTCACCCCCCATTGTGGACAAAGCTCTATCACGGCTGTCCAAAAAGATGGCTCTTTCGTCCCCTGACACGGCAGCCCTAAAGGATCCTGCGGATCCTAGGCAGGAAAATACATTGAAATCCATTTATGTCACTACGGGTACGCTACTCAGACCAGCCATTGCATCTGCGTGGGTGAGTAGTGCTATCGAAAAATGGGCTGATAACTTGTCATCTGAAATATCAGATGCAGTCCTTTCGGCCCAATAAATACAGAAAAGGACGAGGGTCTTCCTTCCTTGCTGCTAGAGGAAAGGGTAAAGGTAAACGATCACCGGTCATGGCCAGTTCCCAGGAGCAGAAGTCCTCCCCGGCTTCTGCCAAATCCACCGCATGACGCTGGGGCTCCTCTGTGGATGTCCGCACCGGTGGGGGCACGTCTCAAGCTCTTCAGTCAGTTCTGGGCTTGTTCGCCCCTGGACCCATGGGTTTTAGAAATAGTGTCCCAGGGGTACAAACAGGAGTTTCAAGACGTTCCCCCTCACCGATTTTTCAAATCGGCCATACCAGCTTCTCTTCCGGACAGGGAGGTCGTATGCGCCGCAATACAAAAATTGTGTCACAATCAAGTCATTGTCAGGGTTCCCCCGTCGCAACAGGGAGAAGGCTTTTATTCGAGCCTGTTCGTGGTCCCGAAGCCAGACGGCTCAGTCAGACCAATCCTGAACCTCAAATCCCTCAATTTCTACCTAAAAAAAAATCAAATTCAAGATGGAATCTCTCCGGGCAGTGATCTCCAGTCTGGAGGAAGGGGATTTTATGGTGTCGGTAGACATAAAAGATGCCTACTTACATGTTCCCATTTATCCTCCACATCAGGCTTACCTGAGGTTTGCAGTTCAGGATTGTCATTACCAATTTCAGAAGTTGCTGTTTGGTCTGTCCACGGCTCCGAGGGTTTCACCAAAGTAATGGCCGAAATGATGGTTCTCCTGCGCAAGCAAGGAGTCACAATTATCCCGTACTTGGGTCGATCTCCTGATAAAGATCCAGGAAACAATTACTGCAGAACATTACGCTCTCCCTGACAATTCTGCAGCAACATGGTTGGCTCCTGAACTTGGCAAAATCACAGTTGGTTCCGACGAGACGGTTGTCATTTTTGGGAATGATTCTGAAAACAGAATTACAGAGAGTTTTTCTTCCAGTGGAAAAGGCTCTGGAAATTCAGAACCTGGTCAAACTAATTCTGAAACCAGCAAGAGTATCGATCCATCAATGCACTCGGTTGCTGGGGAAGATGGTGGCGGCCTACGAGGCCATTCAGTTTGGCAGGTTCCATGCCAGAGTGTTTCAGTGGGACCTGTTGGACAAGTGGTCCGGGTCCCATCTGCACATGCACCGAAGGATAATCCTGTCTTCCAAGACCAGAATCTCACTCCTGTGGTGGCTGCACAGCTCTCACTAGAGGGACGCAGGTTCGGGATCCAGAGCTGGATCCTAGTGACCACGGATGCGAGTCTCTGAGGCTGGGGAGCAGTCACACAGGGGGAAAGCTTCCAGGGAAGATGGTCAAGCCAGGAAATTTGTCTACACATAAATGTTCTGGAGTTAAGGGCCATTTACACTGGCCTTCTGCAAGCGGAACATCTTCTTCGCAATCGGGACTTCTTGATTCAGTCGGACAACATAACAGCAGTAGCGTACATAAACCGCCAGGGCGGCACAAAGAGCAGAACGGCAATGGCAGAGGCCACAAAGGTTCTCCGCTGGTCGGAAAGGCATACAAGCGCTCTGTCAGCGATCTTCATTCCAGGAGTGGACAACTGGGAAGCAGACTTCCTCAGCAGACACGATCTCCATCCAGGAGCGTGGGGTCTTCATCAAGAGGTCTTTGCAGAAGTGTCAAGTCTTTGGGGAATTCCTCAAATAGACATGATGGCGTCTTGCCTCAACAAGAAACTTCAGAGATATTGTTCCAGGTCGAGAGACCCTCAAGCAATAGCAGTGGACGCACTAGTGACACCGTGGGTGTTTCAGTCGGTGTATGTGTTTCCTCCGCTTCCACTCATTCCAAAAGTGATAAAGATCATAAGATGAACAAAGGTTCAAGCGATCCTCATTGTTCCAGACTGGCCAAGGAGGGCTTTGTATCCAGATCTTCAGGAATTACTCATAGGAGATCCCTGGCCTCTTCCTCTGAGGGAGGATCTGTTACAGCAGGGGCCGTGCGTGTTCCAAGACTTACCGCAACTTCGTTTGACGGCTGGCGGTTGAACACCGGATCCTAGCCCGAAAGGGTATTCCAAAGGAAGTCAACCCCACTCTTATTCAAGCCAGAAAAGGAGTTAGGTCTAAATATTACCACCGTATTTGGAGAAAATACGTGTCTTGGTGTGAATCCAGGAAGGCTCCTACGGAAGAATTTCAGTTAGGACGTTTTCTCCATTTTCTACAAGCTGGTGTGGATGCGGGCCTAAAGTTGGGCTCAATTAAAGTACAAATTTCAGCCTTATCGGTTTTCTTCCAAAAACAATTGGCCTCCTTTCCAGAAGTTCAGACTTTCGTGAAAGGCGTGTTGCACATCCAACCTCCCTTTGTGCCCCCAGTGGCACCGTGGGATCTTAACGTGGTGTTGCAATTCCTTAAATCTCATTGGTTTGAACCTTTACAGAAGGTATAGTTGAAATTCCTCATTTGGAAAGTGGTCATGCTGTTGGCCTTGGCATCCGCAAGGCGGGTGTCTGAAATAGCGGCCTTGTCTCACAAGAGCCCTTATTTGATCTTCCATGAAGATAGAGCAGAGTTGAGGACTCGTCAGCAATTTCTGCCGAAAGTAGTTTCGTCGTTCCACTTGAACCAACCTATTGTGGTGCCAGTGGCTACTGACGCCTTGCTGGAATCGAAGTTTCTCGATGTAGTCAGAACTTTGAAAATTTATGTCGCCAGAACGGCTCAGTTTAGGAAAACGGAAGCTCTGTTTGTCCTGTATGCTCACAACAAGATTGGGGCTCCTGCTTCCAAGCAGACTATTGCGCGCTGGATCTGTCACACGATTCAGCATGCTCATTCTACGGCTGGATTGCCGTTACCGAAATCGGTGAAGGCCCATTCTACCAGAAAGGTGGGCTCGTCCTGGGCGGCTGCCCGGGGGGTCTCGGCATTACAACTTTGAACCCGACCAAGTAGCCGCTCGGCAAACACCTTTGTGCAGTTCTACAAGTTTGATACCCTGGCTGATGAGGACCTCATGTTTGGTCAATCAGTACTGCAGAGTCATCCGCACTCTCCCACCCGTTCTAGAGCTTTGGTATAACCCCATGGTTCTTGATGTGACCCCAGCATCCTCTAGGACGTATGAGAAAATAGGATTTTAATACCTACCGGTAAATCCTTTTCTCTTAGCCCGTAGAGGATGCTGGGCGCCCGTCCCAGTGCGTACTGTATCTGCAGTTTTTTGTTACGTTTCAACACATGTTGTGTTACGTTTTTTAGTCAGCCTGTTGCTGACGTTGTTCATGCCGTGGACTTGCGTTATGTTGAAGGCCATGTTGTACGGCGTGCTTGAGGTGTGAGCTGGTATGTATCTCACCTTGGTTTAACAATAAATCCTTTTCCTCGAAATGTCCGTCTCCCTGGGCACAGTTCCTATAACTGGAGTCTGGAGGAGGGGCATAGAGGGAGGAGCCAGTTCACACCCTTTGAAAGTCTTAAAGCGCCCATGTCTCCTGCGGATCCCGTCTATACCCCATGGTTCTTGATGTGACCCCAACACCCTCTACGGACTAAGAGAAAAGGATTTACCGGTAGGTATTAAAGTCCTATTTTTTTTATCCCTTTTGATAATGTGATATAAAATGAAATAAAACAAGAAGTGTGCTGATATATTGCCTACACATGATTAGAACGAGCTCTCTACTTCACTGATCGTGTGATTACATGGCTTGTTTCATCTCTAGGACAGGATTGGGGAACCTTCAGCCTTCCAGCTGTTGTTGAACTACACATACCAGCATGCCTTGCTACAGTTCTACTATTTGGCCATGCTAAAACTGTTGCAGGGCATGCTGCGATGTGTAGTTCAACAACAACTGGAGGGCCGAAGGTTCCTCATCCCTGCTCTAGGAGATGCCTTCTCAAATCAACCCCCAGGACTACAAATTCCATGATGCACTGGGGTGGTATTAGCAGTGAAAAATACATGTGAATAGAAGTACGTTGTTGCTATTATTATTATTATTATTTGTATTATTTCCCTTATTATATCAGTTTATTATTTTAGATGTGATATAGCATGAAATTAGGCTAAGCACTATGCTAAAATCCTTGGGAGATGTCTCTCAGTTATTACTACATTCCCCATGATGCATTGTATTACTATCACACTTGCATAGTGGGTGATAGGATGATTTCTGTGCCTGTTATGTTTTTGCGCTTTGATTGGCTGCTTCCGGATATGATGCAGTCAGAGCCCCGGACAATTTGAAACTTATATTGCTTGTTTAATCACCTGAGAGATGTTTTCTTTATCTAACCCCAGGACTATAAATTCCGTGATACACTGGAGCAGCATTAGTGGTGAAAATATATGTGAACACAAGAACGCCATTACCTGTATTCATTTCCCTTATTATATCAGTTAGGACTACATCTCCCATGATGCTTTGCAATACCATCACACATGTTTAGTGTATGATAGGAAGATCGGTTGGTTCTATATTGGAGTGGGAGAAGGGACCTTGTGACGTACCTAGGGGAGAAGACACGTCACCAGGGGGAGGAGCTACGGCCGAACAGGGTACCCGAAAAGTACGCTCGCCACGCTTCGGGCTCAATGGCTCGCTTCGCTCGCCACCTAATTACTAAAGGTAATAGTTGGTGGCGGGGATAGTAGAGCAACTGTCCCGCTGGCCTAGCTCCTCCCCCTTGTGTCGTGGCTCCTCCCCCTGACGGAAAAGGTCCCTTAGGCCACTTGGATCTAGCCTCAACATGGGAAGATCTGTACGCTTGTAATATCTCTATCCTCCAATTGGCTGCCCCGTGTTATGATGCAGCCCTAGCTCCGATCACGTGACCTTACTAGTCACGTGATCAGAGCACTGGACAATTTTGAAATAAGTTTATCATCGCTTTTATTATAACGACTGATCGTTTTTTAATTAATTATTAACACACTATGTTTGGGACTGAATAAGATTCTCTCAGATATAATTTTTTAGTGTTTTGATTATCTTAATTGACCTAGACAGGTGAAATGAATTTGAACACCCAATAGGGTATAAAAGGAGACCTTGGTGGTCATTTGGTATATGCTCCTGAGGAAGCTGGTCACATAATATCAGCAAAACGTGTTGAGCCTACCCACCACTGTGCCCTGCCATCTGGATCTCCTACTTGCATGCTGGCGATATTTAGACCCTCTTTTTGCCTTACTGGGATTTCAAGCACCTTTGGGCGAACAGATTTCCCGCTTCACAGAGAACTCTTTTCTAGCTGAGGAAATAAGGGGACTGCACCATTACCTTGGCCTACCGGTATCTATCAATTTCACCCCAAGACTTTGCTTAGTCTGACATTCGTGATGCTACTTTTCCTAATGATTGAATGTATCTAGGAGTCCTAGCCAGCCTTATTGTGGAGACCTTTGGCAACCAAGCTACACTGGTGATATATATTAATACTCATAAATTTCTGATTATACATGTTGTGTGTAATTTTAATAGATTATTATATATATTTCTCTAACGTCCTAAGTGGATGCTGGGGACTCCGTAAGGACCATGGGGAATAGCGGCTCCGCAGGAGACTGGGCACATCTAAAGAAAGCTTTAGGACTAGCTGGTGTGCACTGGCTCCTCCCCCTATGACCCTCCTCCAAGCCTCAGTTAGATTTCTGTGCCCGACGAGAAGGGTGCACACTAGGGGCTCTCCTGAGCTTCTTAGTGAAAGTTTTAGTTTAGGTTTGTTATTTTCAGTGAGACCTGCTGGCAACAGGCTCACTGCATCGAGGGACTAAGGGGAGAAGAAGCGAACTCACCTGCGTGCAGAGTGGATTGGGCTTCTTGGCTACTGGACATTAGCTCCAGAGGGACGATCACAGGCCCAGCCATGGATGGGTCCCGTAGCCGCGCCGCCGGCCCCCTTACAGAGCCAGAAGGCAGAAGAGGTCCGGAAAATCGGCGGCAGAAGACGTTCCTGTCTTCAATAAGGTAGCGCACAGCACTGCAGCTGTGCGCCATTGCTCTCAGCACACTTCATACTCCGGTCATTGAGGGTGCAGGGCGCTGGGGGGGGGCGCCCTGAGACGCAATAAAACATGATAAAAATACTTTACATGGCAAAAAAATACATCACATATAGCTCCTGGGCTATATGGATGCATTTAACCCCTGCCAGAATATACAGAAAAACGGGTGATAAGGCCGCCGAAAAGGGGGCGGAGCCTATCTCCTCAGCACACTGGCGCCATTTTCCCTCACAGCTCAGTTGGAGGGAAGCTCCCTGGCTCTTCCCTGCAGACACTACAGAAAGGGTTAAAAAAAGAGAGGGGGGCACTAATTAGGCGCAGTATTAAAACATACAGCAGCTATAAGGGGAAAAACACTTATATAAGGTTATCCCTGTATATATATATATATATATATATATATATATATATATATATATATATATATAGCGCTCTGGTGTGTGCTGGCATACTCTCCCTCTGTCTCCCCAAAGGGCTAGTGGGGTCCTGTCCTCTATCAGAGCATTCCCTGTGTGTGTGCTGTGTCGGTACGTTTGTGTCGACATGTATGAGGAGAAAAATGATGTGGAGACGGAGCAGAGTGTCTGTAACAGTGATGTCACCACCTAGGGGGTCGACACCTGAGTGGATGTACTGTTGAAAATTACGTGACAGTGTCAGCTCTGTATAAAAAAACAGTGGTTGACATGAGACAGCCGGCTACTCAGCTTGTGCCTGTCCAGACGTCTCATAGGCCGTCAGGGGCTCTAAAGCGCCCGTTACCTCAGATGGCAGATACAGACGCCGACACGGATACTGACTCCTGTGTCGACGGTGAAGAGACAACCGTGATTTCCAGTAGGGCCACACGTTACATGATTGAGACAATGGAAAATGTTTTATACATTTCTGATAATACGAGTACCACCAAAAAGGGGTATTATGTTCGGTGAGGGAAAAACTACCTGTAGTTTTCCTGAATCTGAGAAATAAAATGAGGTGTGTGATGATGCGTGGGTTTCCCCCCCGATAACAATTGATAATTTCTTAAAAAGTATTGGCTGTATACCCTTTCCCGCCAGAGGTTAGGGTGCGTTGGGAAACACCCCCTAGGGGGGATAAGGCGCTCACAAGCTTGTAAGAACAAGGGCTCTACCCTCTCATGAGATGGCCGCCCTTAAGGATCCTGCTGATAGAAAGCAGGAGGGTATCCAAAAATGTATTCACACACATACTGGTGTTATACTGCGACCAGCAATCGCCTCAGCCTGGAGGTGCAGTGCTGGGTTGGCATGGTCGGATTCCCTGACTGGAAATATTGATATCCTAGATAAGGATAGTATATTATTGCCTATAGAGCATTTAAAAGATGCATTTCTATATATGCAGGATGCACAGCGGAATATTTGCCGACTGGCATCAAGTATAAGTGCGTTGTCCAATTCTACCAGTAAAATGGTCAGGTGATGCGGATTCCAAACGGCATTTGGAAGTATTGCCTTTGAAAGGGGACATTTGGGGTCGGTCTTTTAGACCTGGTGGCCACGGCAACAACTGGGAAATCCACGTTTGTACCCCAGGTCGCCTCTCAAAATAAGACGCCGTATTATCAGGCGCAGTCCTTTGTTGGCAAGCGGACAAAAGGTTCCTCTTTTCTGCTCGTGACAGAGGGAGAGGAAAAAGGCTGAAGAGATTACCCAGTTCCCAGGAACAGAAATCCTTTCCCGCCTCTGCAAAGCCCTCAGTATGACGCTAGGGCCTTACAAGCTCAGGCACGGTGGGGGCCCGTTCTCAATGAATTTCAGTGCGCAGTGGGCTCACTCGCAAGTAGACCCCTGGATCCTTCAGGTAATATCTCAAGGGTACATATTGAAATTCGAGACGTCTCCCCCTCGCCGTTTCCAAAAGTGGGCTTTACCGACGTCTCCCTCTGACAGGGAGGCAGTTTTGGAAGCCATTCACAAGCTGTATTCCCAGCAGGTGATAATCAAGGTACCCCTCCTGCAACAGGGAACGGGGTATTATTCCACAGTATTGTGGTACCGAAGCCAGACGGCTCGGTGAGACCGATTCTAAATCTAAAATCTTTGAACACTTACATACAGAGGTTCAAATTCAAGATTGAGTCACTCAGAGCAGTGATTGCGAACCTGGAAGAAGGGGACTACATGATGTCTCGGGACATCAAGGATGCTTACCTTCATGTCAAAATTTACCCTTCTCACCAAGGGTACCTCAGGTTATGGTACAGAACTGTCACTATCAGTTCAGACGCTGCCGTAGGGATGGTCCACGACACCCCGGGTCTTTACCAAGGTAATGGCCGAAATGATATCCCTTCGAAGGAAGGGAATTTTAGTTATCCCTTACTTGGACGATTCCCTGATAAGAGTAAGATCCAGGGAACAGTTGGAAGTCGGTGTAGCACTATCTCAGGTAGTGTTGCGGCAGCACGATTGGATTCTCAATATTCCAAAATCGCAGCTGGTTCCGACGACTTGTCTTCTGTTTCCTAGGGATGTTCCTGGACACAGTCCAGAAAAAAGGTGTTTCTCCCGGAAGAGAAAGCCAGGGAGTTATCCGAGCTAGTCAGGAACCTCCTAAAACCGAACCAAGTCTCAGTGCATCAATGCACAAGGGTTCTGGGTAAAAATGGTGGCTTCCTACGAAGCAATCCCATTCGTTAGATTCCACGCAAGAACTTTCCAGTGGAACCTACTGGACAAATGGTCCGGGTCGCATTTTCAGATGCATCAGCGGATAACCCTGTCACCAAGGACAAGGGTATCCATCCTGTGGTGGTTGCAGAGTGCTCATCTTCTAGAGGGCCGCAGATTCGGCATTCAGGACTGGGTCCTGGTGACCACGGATGCCAGCCTGCGAGGCTGGGGAGCAGTCACACAGGGAAGGAATATCCAGGGCTTGGGGTCAAGCCTGGATACATCACTTCACATAAATATCCTGAAGCTAAGGGCCATTTACAATGCTCTAAGCTTAGCAAGACCTCTGCTTCAAGGTCAGCCGGTGTTGATCCAGTCGGACAACATCATGGCAGTCACCCACGTAAACAGACAGGGTGGCACAAGAAGCAGGAGGGCAATGGCAGAAGCTGCAGGGATTCTTCGCTGGGCGGAAAATCATGTGATAGCACTGTCAACAGTATTCATTCCGGGAGTGGACAACTGGGAAGCAGACTTCCTCAGCACGACCTCCACCCGGGAGAGTGGAGACTTCACCCAGAAGTCGTCCACATGATTAAAAAACTCGACAGGTATTGCGCCAGGTCAAGAGACCCTCAGGCAATAGTTGTAGACGCTCTGGTAACACCGTGTCAGTGTATGTGTTCCCTCCTCTGCCTCTCATACCCAAGGTACTGAGATTGATAAGATGGAGAGGAGAAAGCACTATATTCGTGGCTCCGGATTGGCCAAGAAGGACTTGGTAACCGGAACTTCAAGAGATGCTCACGGAGGATCCGTGGCCTCTACCTCTAAGAAGGGACCTGCTCCAGCAAGGACCCTGTCTGTTCCAAGACTTACCGCGGCTGCGTTTGACGGCATGGCGGTTGAACGCCGGATCCTGAAGGAATAAAAGGCATTCCGGATGAAGTCATCCCTATCCTGATCAAAGCCAGGAAGGATGTAACCGCAAAAACATTATCACCGCAATTGGCGAAAATATGTTGCGTGGTGCGAGGCCAGTAAGGCCCGACGGAGGAAATTTAACTGGGTCGATTCCTACATTTCCTGCAAACAGGAGTGTCTATGGGCCTGAAATTGGGGTCCATTAAGGTTCAAATTTCGGCCCTGTCAATTTTCTTCCAAAAAGAACTAGCTTCAGTCCCTGAAGTTCAGACGTTTGTAAAAGGGGTACTGCATATACAGCCTCCTTTTGTGCCTCCAGTGGCACTTTGGGATCTCAATGTAGTTTTGGGTTCCAAAAGTCACATTGGTTTGAACCACTTAAATCTGTGGAGTTAAAATATCTCACATGGAAAGTGGCCATGCTGTTGGCCCTGGCCTGGGCCAGGCGCGTGTCAGAATTGGCGGCTTTATCCTGAAAAAGCCCTTATCTGATTTTCCATTCGGACAGGGCGGAATTGAGGACTCGTCCTCAGTTTCTCCCCAAGGTGGTTTCAGCATCTCACCTGAACCAACCTATTGGTGGTGCCTGCGGCTACTAGGGACTTGGAGGCCTCCAAGTTGCTAGACGTTGTCAGTGCCCTGAAAATATATGTTTCCAGGACGGCTGGAGTCAGGAAATCTGACTCGCTGTTTATCCTGTGTGCACCCAACAAGCTGGGTGCTCCTGCTTCTAAGCAGACTATTGCTCATTGGATTTGTAGTACAATTCAGCTTGCACATTCTGTGGCAGGCCTGCCACAGCCAAAAATCTGTAAATGCCCACTCCACAAGGAAGGTGGGCTCATCTTGGGCGGCTGCCCGAGGGGTCTCGGCTTTACAACTTTGCCGAGCAGCTACTTGGTCAGGAGCAAATAAGTTTGTAAAATTCTACAAAATTGATATCCTGGCTGAGGAGGACCTGGAGTTCTCTCATTTGGTGCTGCAGAGTCATCCGCACTCTCCCGCCCGTTTGGGAGCTTTGGTATAATCCCCATGGTCCTTACGGAGTCCCCAGCATCCACTTAGGACGTTAGAGAAAATAAGAATTTACTTACCGATAATTCTATTTCTCATAGTCCGTAGTGGATGCTGGGCGCCCATCCCAAGTGCGGATTGTCTGCAATACTTGTACATAGTTATTGTTACAAAAATCGGGTTATTATTGTTGTGAGCCATCTTTCAGAGGCTCCTCTGTTATCATGCTGTTAACTGGGTTCAGATCACAGGTTATACGGTGTGATTGGTGTGGCTGGTATGAGTCTTACCCGGGATTCAAAATCCTTCCTTATTGTGTACGCTCGTCCGGGCACAGTATCCTAACTGAGGCTTGGAGGAGGGTCATAGGGGGAGGAGCCAGTGCACACCAGTAAGTCCTAAAGCTTTCTTTAGATGTGCCCAGTCTCCTGCGGAGCCGCTATTTCCCATGGTCCTTACGGAGTCCCCAGCATCCACTACGGACTATGAGAAATAGAATTTTCTCTAACGTCCTAGTGGATGCTGGGGACTCCGTCAGGACCATGGGGAATAGCGGCTCCGCAGGAGACAGGGCACAAAAGCAAGCTTTTAGGATCACATGGTGTGTACTGGCTCCTCCCCCTATGACCCTCCTCCAAGCCTCAGTTAGGTTTTTGTGCCCGGCCGAGAAGGGTGCAATCTAGGTGGCTCTCTTAAAGAGTTGCTTAGAAAAAGTTTTCAGGTTCTTTATTTTCAGTGAGTCCTGCTGGCAACAGGCTCACTGCATCGAGGGACTTAGGGGAGAGATTTTCAACTCACCTGCGTGCAGGATGGATTGGATTCTTAGGCTACTGGACATAGCTCCAGAGGGAGTCGGAACACAGGGCTCGCCCTGGGGTTCGTCCCGGAGCCGCGCCGCCAACCCCCCTTGCAGATGCTGAAGATGAAGAGGTCCGGAACCAGGCGGCAGAAGACTCTCAGTCTTCATCAGGTAGCGCACAGCACTGCAGCTGTGCGCCATTGTTGTCAGCACACTTCACACAGCGGTCACGGAGGGTGCAGGGCGCTGGGGGGGGGCGCCCTGGGCAGCAATGTATAATACCTGTATGGCGAAAAATACATCACATATAGCCCTTGAGGCTATATGGATGTATTTAACCCCTGCCAGATATCTAAAACTCTGGAGAAGAAGCCCGCCGAAAAGGGGGCGGGGCCTATTCTCCTCAGCACACAGCGCCATTTTCCCTCACAGAAAGGCTGGTGGGAAGGCTCCCATGCTCTCCCCTGCACTGCACTACAGAAACAGGGTTAAAACAGAGAGGGGGGGCACTGATTTGGCGATATGTATATATATTAAAATGCTATAAGGGAGGAACACTTATATAAAGGTTGTCCCTGGATAATTATAGCGTTTTGGTGTGTGCTGGCAAACTCTCCCTCTGTCTCCCCAAAGGGCTAGTGGGTCCTGTCCTCTATCAGAGCATTCCCTATGTGTGTGCTGTATGTCGGTACGTGTGTGTCGACATGTATGAGGAAAATATTGGTGAGGAGGCGGAGCAAATTGCCTGTAATGGTGATGTCACTCTCTAGGGAGTCGACACCGGAATGGATGGCTTATTTATGGAATTACGTGACAATGTCAACACGCTGCAAGCCGGTTGACGACATGAGAGGGCCGGCGAACAAATTAGTATCTGTCCAGGCGTCTCAAACACCGTCAGGGGCTGTAAAATGCCCATTTACCTCAGTCGGTCGACACAGACACGGACACTGATTTCAGTGTCGACGGTGAAGAAACAAACGTATTTTCTTTTAGGGCCACACGTTAAGGGCAATGAAGGAGGTGTTACATATTTCTGATACTCCAAGTACCACAAAAAAGGGTATTATGTGTGAGGTGAAAAAACTACCTGTAGTTTTCCTGAATCGGATAAATTAAATGAAGTGTGTGATGATGCGTGGGTTTCCCCCGATAGAAAATTATTGGCGGTATACCCTTTCCCGCCAGAAGTTAAGGCGCGGTGGGAAACACCCCTCAGGGTGGATAAGGCGCTCACACGCTTATCAGAACAAGTGGCGGTACCATCTACGGATAGGGCCGTACTTAAGGAGCCAGCTGATAGGAGGCTGAAAAATATCCTAAAAAGTATACACACACATGCTGGTGTTATACTGCGACCAGCGATCGCCTCAGCCTGGATGTGCAGAGCTGAGGTGGCTTGGTCGGATTCCCTGACTAAAAATATTGATACCTTTGACAGGGACAGTATTTTATTGACTATAGAGCATTTAAAGGATGCATTTCTATATATGCGAGATGCGCAGAGGGATATTTGCACTCTGGCATCAAGAGTAAATGCGATGTCCATATCTGCAAGAAGATGTTTAGGGACACGACAGTGGTCAGGTGATGCAGATTCCAAACGGCACAAAGATGTATTGCCGTATAAAGGGGAGGAGTTATTTGGGGTCGGTCCATGGGACCTGGTGGCCAGGGCAACTGCTGGAAAATCCACCGTTTTTTACCCTAAGTCACATCTCTGCAGAAAAAGACACCGTCTTTTCAGCCTCAGTCCTTTCGTCCCTATAAGAGTCATATCTGCCCAGGGATAGAGGAAAGGGAAGAAGACTGCAGCAGGCAGCCCATTCCCAGGAACAGAAGCCCTCCACCGCTTCTACCAAGTTCTCAGCATGACGCTGGGACCGTACAGGACCCCTGGATCCTACAAGTAGTATCCAAGGGGTACAGATTGGAATGTCGAGAGGTTTCCCCCCTCGCAGGTTCCTGTAGTCTGCTGTACCAATGTCTCCCTCCGACAGGGAGGCAGTATTGAAAACAATTCACAAGCTGTATTCCCAGCAGGTGATAATAAAATTACCCCTCCGACAACAAGGAAAGGGGTATTACTCCACACTATATGGTGGTACTGAAGGCTAGGTGAGACCTATTCTAAATCTGAAAAATTTGAACACTTACAAGGGTTCAAATCCAGATGGAGTCACTCAGAGCAGTGATAGCAAAGAACAAGGGGACTATATGGTGTCCCGGGACATCAGGGATGCTTACCTCCATGTCCCAAAATTTGCCTTTTCTCACTAAGGGTACCTCAGGTTCGTGGTACAGAACTGTCACTATCAGTTTCAAGACGATGCCGTTGGATTGTCCAAGGCACCCCGGGTCCTTACCAAGGTAATGACCGAAAGGAGGATTCGTCTTCAAAGAAAATGGACGACCTCCTGATAAGAACAAGGTCCAGAGAACAGTTGGAGGTCGGAGTAGCACTATCTGAATAGTTCTACGACAGCACGGGTGGATTCTAAATATTCCAAAACCGCAGTTGTTCCGACGACACGTCTGCTGGTCCTAGGGATGATTCTGGACACAGTCCAGGAAAAGGTGTTTCTCCCAGAGGAGAAAGCCAGGGAGTTATCCGAGCTAATCGGGATCCTCCTAAAACCAGAAAAAGTGTCAGTGCATCATTGCACAAGAGTCCTGGTAAAAATGGTGGCTTATTACGAAGCGCTTCCATTCGGCAGATTTCACGCAAGAACTCTTCAGTGGGATCTGCTGGACAAATGGTCCGGATCGCATCTTCAGATGCATCAGCGGATAACCCTATATCCAAGGACAAGGGTGTCTCTCCTGTGGTGATTACAGAGTGCTCATCTTCTAGAGGGCCGCAGATTCGGCATTCAGGATTGGATGCTGGTGACCACGGAGGCCAGCCTGAGAGGCTGGGGAGCAGTCACACAAGGAGTGTGATCAAGTCTGGAGAATTCTCTCCACATAAATATACTGGAGCTAAGAGCAAATTTATAATGCTATAAGCTTAGCAAGACCTCTGCTTCAAGGTCAGCCGGTATTGATCCAGTGGGATAACATCACGGCAGTCGCCCACGTAAACAGAAAGGGCGGCACAAGAAGCAGGAGGGCAGTGGCAAAACTGCAAGGATTTTTCGCTAGGCGGAAAATCATGTGATAGCACTGTCAGCAGTGTTCATTCCGGGAGTGGACGACTGGGAAGCAGACTTCCTCAGCAGGCACGACCTCCACCCGGGAGAGTGGGAACTTCATCGGGAAGTTTTCCGCATGATTGTGAACCGTTGGGAAAGACCAAAGGTGGACATGATGGCGTCCCGCCCGAACAAAAATTGGGACAGGTATTGCGCCAGGTCACGAGACCTTCAGGCGATAGCTGTGGACGTCCTGGTAACACCGTGGGTGTAACAGTCGGTGTATGTGTTCCCTCCTCTGCTTCTCATAACCAAGGTATTGAGAATTATAAGACATAGAGGAGTAAGAACTATACTCGTGGCTCCGGATTGGCCAAGAGGGACTTGGTAACCGGAACTTCAAGAGATGCTCACAGAGGACTAATGGCCTCGGGAGCTAAGAAGGGATTTGCTTTCAGCAAGTACCATGTCTGTTCCAAGAGGAACCGTGGCATCGGCCTTTAAGAAAGGACCTGCTCCAGCAGGGACCTTGTCTGTTCCAAGACTTACCGCGACTGCGTTTGACGGCATGGCGGTTTGAACGCCGGATCCTAAGGGAAAAGGCATTCCGGAAGAGGTCATACCTACCCTGGTCAAAGCCAGGAAGGAGGTGACCGCACAACGTTATCACCACATGTGGTGAAAATATGTTGCGTGGGTGAGGCCAGGAAGGCCCCACGAAAAAATTTCAACTAGGTCGTTTTCTGCACTTCCTGCAAACAGGAGTGTCTATGAGCCTCAAATTGGGGTCCATTAAGGTTCAAGTTTCGGCCCTATAGATTTTCTTCCAGAAAGAATTGGCTTCAGTTCCTGAAGTCCAGACGTTTGTCAAGGGAGTATTGCATATACAGCCCTTGTGTGCCTCCAGTGGCACCGTGGGATCTCAACGTAGTGTTGGGATTCCTCAAATCATATTGGTTTGAACCATTCAAATCTGTGGATTTGAAATATCTCACATGGAAAGTGACCATGCTGTTGGCCCTGGCCTGGGCCAGGCGATTGTTAAAATTGGCGGCTTTGTCTTACAAAAGCCCATATTTGATTTTCCATTCGGACAGGGCAGAACTGCGGACTCGTCCCCAGTTTCTTCCTAAGGTGGTGTCAGCGTTTCACCTGAAACAACCTATTGTGGTGCCTGCGGCTACTAGGGACTTGGAGGACTCCAAGTTGCTAGACGTTGTCAGGGCCCTGAAAATATATATATATATAATTCCAGGACGGCTGGAGTCAGAAAGTCTGACTTGCTGTTTATATTGTAGGCACCCAAAAAGCTGGGTGCTCCTGCTTCTAAGCAGACTATTGCTCGTTGGATTTGTAGTACAATTCAGCTTGCACATTCTGTGGCAGGCCTGCCACAGCCAAAATCAGTAAATGCCCATTCCACAAGGAAGGTGGGCTCATCTTGGGCGGCTGCCCGAGGGGTCTCGGCTTTACAACTTTGCCGAGCAGCTACTTGGTCAGGGGCAAACACGTTTGCTAAATTCTACAAATTTGATACCCTGGCTGAGGAGGACCTGGAGTTCTCTCATTCGGTGCTGCAGAGTCATCCGCACTCTCCCGCCCGTTTGGGAGCTTTGGTATAATCCCCATGGTCCTGACGGAGTCCCCAGCATCCACTAGGACGTTAGAGAAAATAAGATTTTACTTACCGATAAATCTATTTCTCATAGTCCGTAGTGGATGCTGGGCGCCCATCCCAAGTGCGGATTGTCTGCATTACTTGTACATAGTTATTGTTACAAAAAATCGGGTTATTATTGTTGTGAGCCATCTTTTTTAGAGGCTACTTCATTGTTATCATACTGTTAACTGGGTTCAAATCACAAGTTGTACGGTGTGATTGGTGTGGCTGGTATGAGTCTTACCCGGGATTCAAGATCCTTCCTTATTGTGTACGCTCGTCCGGGCACAGTACCTAACTGAGGCTTGGAGGAGGGTCATAGGGGGAGGAGCCAGTACACACCATGTGATCCTAAAAGCTTGCTTTTGTGCCCTGTCTCCTGCGGAGCCGCTATTCCCCATGGTCCTGACGGAGTCCCCAGCATCCACTACGGACTATGAGAAATAGATTTATCGGTAAGTAAAATCTTATTATCGGTAAGTAAATTCTTATTTTTTAATATTACAAGCCGTTCTATTTTTCTATAAACAGCCAGCGCTGGTATACACACTTTCCTTTTTGTTATATACCCACGTGGGAACTGACCCTTCCCTTACCGGCTGCTGTTGATTGCGCACCTGATAATACTTACCTACTATTTGTATCAGTCTGGGAGAAGTCAGGGCAGAGGAACTGCAGGCGGGCAGGGTGTCTCCTCTTATCAGCCCTGCCAAGATTGTGACATCATCTGGGCAGCACTACCTCCCCCTCAGCACCCAGCCAGTCTCAGCCACTCAGGAGGCAAAGAGGAGGAGCCGGTGAGAGATGAGAGGAGGCCTCCCTGTCCTTACTCCACCTCCGGTCGGACCAAGTAATTTTCTTAACAGGGCAGTGGCACACTAATGATGAGTCAGTTTGACTTGTTATATAGTTGCCGGTTGTAGCCACCCCACCCTTTATAGGAAAAGGCCCAACTGCACCGTCGCTAGTTCCACCCCTGGCCCGGGGGAGGGCTGACTGACAACCAGGGCCATAACTAGATATTTTAGCGCCATGTGCCCCCACACGCTATATTTTGATATTACTTTTATTTCTCATCCACAGCACATGCATTTCCCAGCAACACAACTTTCTACCCAACAGATCACTTAACATGTATTCCTCCAACTCCATTCACAACTGATACAGTATAGTGATTCCTCCCCCAATATCCATCTCTGGTCTCATAAGCTCTGCGCCTGTAGTATATGCAGACATTGTTCCCTACAAGACACTTTTTTCTGCACACTTTCACGTAGCTTAATAAACCCTAGGCCATAAATGTAAACCAGAGGATGTGGGTGTGGATTGATATACACAGTTAAAATGGTCTATAATCAATAGGTCGAAATGTTGTCTTTATGGGCAGGATTCAATTCTTTTCACCCGTTCTGTTTCTGCCCTCGGGGGCATGGTATCATTATTTCAGCTTGCTACCCTTGGAGTAGCAAGGCAACCAACCCTTTACACAGCTAAACCTGATTACTATGGACGTGATATGCACGATAACGGGGATCATTTTAGACAGGAGATTGGGCGTCCTATATCAATGAATTCCACCCTTTGTGCTATTTTGTGTTTTTAAATATATCTGACCCAGATGCTCGCCACGGTTCAGGCGCGGTGACTCACTTCGCTAATAGTTTGTGACATATATATTAAAGGCAGCAAGAGTTGTAAAGTCAAGGACCCTGAGACAGTAGATCTGGACGTTGAAGGAGTAGGAATGGAGCATCCATCGACATCGTCTGCAGATCTGTGTACCAATGTCTTCTGGGCCAATGTGGAGCGATTAATATCAGGGCGCCCCTTCTTGTTTTACCTTTTACATCACTGTGGGCAACAGGGCAATCATTGGAAACACATAGGCCAGATGAAAGTCCCATCTTACTGACAGGGCATCCACAAAGGTCGCTTTGGGATCCTTTGATCTTGACCCGTATGCGGGAATTTTGTTGTTCTGACGGGACGCCATGAGATCTATCTCCGGTACCCCCCACTTGTCTGCCAGAGTCTGGAAGACCTCGGGGTGTAAAGCCCATTTGTTTGCATGAATGGCGTGTTCGACTGAGAAATCCACTTCCCGGTTTAGGACTCCCGGAATGAACACTGCGGACAAGCAGGATGATTAAGTTCTGCCCAGCTTAACGTGCGGCTTATCTCCTTCATTGCTTTTTGGCTGTCAGCTCCTCCCTGATGATTGAGGTACGCTACTGCCGTCGCATTGTCTGATCAAATTTGAACTGGTTTTCCCTGATGGATATCCTGCCTGAACGAGTGCCATATATATGGCCACTATATTTATTGGCAGGCAACTTTCTTCCTTGATCCACTGCCCTTGGAAGCAGCTTCTTCCTGACACCGCTCCCCAGCCCAGAAGACTGGCATCCATTGTCAGAACTTCCCAATCTGATTATATATATATATATATATATATATATATATATATATATATATATATATATATATATATATATATATATATATATATATATATATATTGTGACAAGAACACTGGGATAGTGTTTGAGGGCAGGTATGTTTGTCCCAGGTTCTTGTCTTACATGTTTTAGAAAATGAAAACTTCTAGGAAAAATGCTTTTGTTTTGTCAGAACCTTTTCAGTTTGCTGTAAAAGCTGGGTAAAGGCTCTGAGAGAGAGATAAGGCGAGTTCTAGACATTGGGCCCAGTTCGGGTCTTTGGCCTCACAGAGGGCTAATCAGGGTTTCAGCTGTGTAAGAGTGTTATAGGGCTGCTAGCCTGATTAGTATGGGCAGACTGCCTGGGAAGACTGGAGGGATCTGTGTGAGAGAAACACGCTTCTGGATACAAGTGAGCTATACAGTGTTTACTGGAGAACCCTGTGTTTTTGTTTAGTGATAGTTAGGAACATCTTGTGTTTAGTTAGTGCCGGACAGGCAAGGTATTTTCTTTTGGTGTTTGTTTTATTTTCTGTTTCAATAAAACTGGCCGGGGCCAGTTGTACCAGAAACTGGACTTGTGTTGTTTCTCAGCTGCTGCGTGCTGCCATATTCCCCAGGAAGAGGTGCCTTGCACCCCTACAGTGTTACAACTTGGTGGAGAATGCGAGCATGCCGCTCTGCGCATAAGTGAAAGCAGCAGCTTTATGAGGCCTGCAGAACACGGTGGTTTATGCAGATACAGCCCAGTGTGAAGTTGCTGAGACTCACCCCGAGGGTTTGATATATGTCCTGGGTGAAAGCAGCTACAAAGCCGCCTGAAAAATCTGTCGACATGGAGGAACTGCTTAAAGCCCTGCTGCAAGCTACAGCGGCACAGCAGGAGGCCATCAGACAGCAGCAGGTGGCAATGGAGGAAAATTGGAGGCAACAGCGTCAGGATAGAGAGGCCTTAGCAGAAGTGGTGCAGAGATTTGCAGCTCGGGTTGGAGATGTGGCCGTCAGTGCTCCGACCAGCTCTAGTTCTATACGGGCCAGTCACTTCCTGCAGAAAATGACAGAGGCTGATGATGTGGAGGCCTACCTGACCACGTATGATAAACTAAAGACTGAGATCCTGACCCGCCTGGGAGTCACGCTGTCAGTACGAGCACAACGGGTGCACCGTTGGGTGTATGCCATGGAGAAGCCTCCGCGCTCCCAGATGCACGACCTTATTCAGCTAACAAAAAAATGGCTACAGCCAGAGACATTAACTGGTCCCCAGATGGTTGAAAGAGTCGTCATGGACCGCTACTTGATATCTTTGCCCATGGTCCTGCGCAAGTGGGTGAGCCATGGAAACCCGGGTACTGCTGACCAATTAGTGGACATGGTAGAGCGGTATTTGGCAGCAGAGGAACTACTGATGACCACCCAGCAACCCATAGATCCTCGACAGCGCCCTTCAGTAAAGACTGGTAAGACTGTTCCGTGGGAAAACGTTGCTGGGCGGTTAAGAGAACGCAAGGCTGGAGAGACTGTAAACACTGGCCCTGGAGACAGGCCAATGGGGCTAGAACGGTCTATGTTGCCCAAACGGGTTGATAATCGTGTGGTTAAATGTTTTAGATGTGGTATGCCAGGTCATGTTATTGCCAATTGCCCAGTCATGCAAGAACCCATGCAATGTGATGCTGCCTTTGAATGTCGCAGAATGTCTTTCTTTGCTAGGTTAGTCTGTACTGTGGTACCTTCACCTGAGCTGGAAAAACAAATGTGTGATGTGTTCTTAGAGGGTAACCGGGTAGAGGCCTTGCTAGATTCAGGAAGTTTAGTTACCCTCGTGAAAGCTGGGTTAGTGAACCCCTTAAAGGTCCAGCAAATACCTATTGGGGTAACTTGCATACATGGGGATACCCAATATTATGTCACTGCTGAAGTGAATATAGAAACTTGTTGTGGGTCAGCAATGGTTAAAGTAGGACTGGTCCCCACCTTGGTGCATAAGGCCATAATAGGGAGGGATTTTCCTCATTTTTGGAAACTGTGGGAATCACGTTTATCAACAGATGTGAGAAGTGAAGAGCCAGTTGGTAATACCGGTGATTGTACGGATGTACGTGTGTCTTCGGAACTTTCTGACCCTTTGCCTTTTGCCAGTTTGGCTGGGCAAGTGACAGACGGGGAGTCCAGTGAGGTACCTCTTGCTGGGAACAGAGACATAGTGGTTAGAAACGAAAGTGTGCCTGACCTGGAGGTAAAAAAGAATCTGTTTGCATCTGAACAGTTAAAGGATCCTACCTTGATAAAGGCTAGAGAGAATGTTAAGATTGTTAATGGGGAGCCTGTGGTACCAGGTGACAGGGTTACGTATCCCCACATGGCCATCTGTAATGAGCTCTTGTACCACATTGTCAAAAAGGGTGAGGATGTGGTGGAACAGCTGGTAGTTCCCCAGCCTTATCGGAGAACGGTACTAGATTTAGCTCATAGTCACGTTACCGCAGGACATTTAGGGGCAGAAAAAAACACTGAAAGAGTTTTACAAATGTTCTTTTGGCCAGGGGTTTATAAAGAAGTGTCTGAATATTGTTCTTCCTGTCCTGAATGCCAGTATCATGCCCCTAGACCCCATTTTAGGAGCCCACTAGTTCCCATGCCTATTATAGAGGTCCCGTTTGACAGAATAGCCATGGATCTCGTGGGGCCCTTGTTAAAGTCTGCTCGGGGCCATCAGTATATCCTGGTAATTATGGACTATGCCACTCGATATCCTGAGGCTGTCCCTTTACGCACTATCACAACCAAGGCGATAGCTAGGGAGCTGGTGCAGGTATTTAGTAGAGTGGGAATACCAAAAGAAATTTTGACTGACCAAGGTACTCCATTTATGTCAAGGATCATGAAAGAATTGTGCAAATTATTTAAGGTCACTCACCTCAGGACGTCCATCTACCATCCCCAAACTGACGGGTTGGTGGAAAGGTTTAATAAAACATTAAAAAGTATGTTAAAAAAGGTTGTTGAGAGAGATGGGAAAAACTGGGATTGTTTGTTGCCCTACTTGTTAATGACCATCAGAGAAGTTCCTCAGTCCTCTACGGGGTTTTCTCCATTTGATTTGTTGTATGGTAGACACCCCAGAGGGCTGTTGGACATTGCCAAAGAGACGTGGGAAGGACAGCCCACTCCTTATAGGAGCGTTATTGAACATGTAACACAAATGCAGGATAGGATTGCAGCCGTGGTACCGGTTGTCAGAGAGCACATGGAACAGGCCCAAAGTGCTCAACAGAGGGTCTATAACCGGAGTGCCAAGATACGGGAATTTGCTCCTGGAGATAGAGTTCTTGTTTTGGTACCCACTGTGGAAAGCAAATTCCTAGCTAAATGGCAGGGTCCATTTGAGATTAGGGAAAAAGTGAATGAGGTTAATTACAAAGTATACCAGCCGGGAAAGAGAAAACCCGAACAGATCTACCATGTTAACTTAATCAAACCCTGGAAAGATAGGTTGTCTCTGTCAGCGGAGCCTTGCCCTTCGGTGTCTTCACCCCGGTTACTTCCCGCAGTGAAGGTGTCAGAGACATTATCAGCTGATCAGAACAATCAGGTTAAAGAATTTCTCATCCAAAGTAGGGAGATATTTTCAGAGCTGCCTGGCCGAACGACCATAATAAAACATGACATTGTCACAGAACCAGGGGTCAGGGTTCATTTAAAGCCATATAGGATTCCTGAAGCTCAGCGAGAAGCTATTTCTAAAGAAGTTAAAACCATGTTAGAACTTGGAGTCATAGAGGAGTCTAACAGTGAGTGGTCCAGTCCCATAGTGCTCATCCCGAAGCCCGACGGTAGCATACGCTTCTGTAATGACTTTCGTAAGTTAAATGAGGTGTCCAAGTTTGACGCATACCCCATGCCCCGTGTGGATGAGCTTGTAGAAAGGCTGGGAACAGCCAGGTTTCTCACCACATTGGACCTGACCAAAGGTTACTGGCAAATACCTTTATCTGATAGCGCCAAAGAAAAAACAGCCTTCTCGGTTCCGGAGGGGCTGTAACAGTATAAGATGTTACCCTTTGGGTTGCATGGGGCTCCAGCAACCTTTCAAAGCTGGGTAAAGGCTCTGAGAGAGAGAGAGATAAGGCGAGTTCTAGACATTGGGCCCAGTTCGGGTCTTTGGCCTCACAGAGGGCTAATCAGGGTTTCAGCTGTGTAAGAGTGTTATAGGGCTGCTAGCCTGATTAGTATGGGCAGACTGCCTGGGAAGACTGGAGGGATCTGTGTGAGAGAAACACGCTTCTGGATACAAGTGAGCTATACAGTGTTTACTGGAGAACCCTGTGTTTTTGTTTAGTGATAGTTAGGAACATCTTGTGTTTAGTTAGTGCCGGACAGGCAAGGTATTTTCTTTTGGTGTTTGTTTTATTTTCTGTTTCAATAAAACTGGCCGGGGCCAGTTGTGCCAGAAACTGGACTTGTGTTGTTTCTCAGCTGCTGCGTGCTGCCATATTCCCCAGGAAGAGGCGCCTTGCACCCCTACAGTGTTACTATATATATATATATATAGAGAGAGAGAGAGAAAAAAGGTCTCCCTTTGTCCACGTAGGATGTCTGTAGCAACCAGGCTAATAACCTGCATACTTCCAGAGGAAGGACCATAGTCTGCATTTTTATTATCTGATGTAACCAGTGGCGGAACTAGCGAGCAGTGGGCCCATGTGCGACAAAATGGCTTGGGCCTCCCCCCCCCCCCCCCATCCCATCCAAGTCCACCCCCTCACCCCTGGAGAGGATCTGGTGAGGGGGGCCTGCTCAGGGAAGTGGATACCTAGCAACAGTGCCGTAACTAGACATTTTAGCACTGTGTGCAAGAAATGGCATTGGAGCCCCACCCCTGCATGCAAAATCGGGGCAGTGCGCGCCGTAGGCGCGCGCAAAAATACATAGTGGCGTGGCTTCGTGGGGAAGGGGTGTGGCCACAAAATAATACCAATTCATAAAACGGTGCACAGTAGTCTCCATTATTCAAATTACGCCGCACAGTAGCACCACTACACCAGGTAGAGACCCTTTTACACCTTACAGCGGACAGATTCCCCTTTTTACACATTACGGCAGACAGCGTCCCCTTTTTACACATTACGGCAGACAGCGTCCCCTTTTTACACATTACGGCAGACAGCGTCCCCTTTTTACACATTACGGCAGACAGCGTCCCCTTTTTACACATTACGGCAGACAGCGTCCCCTTTTTACACATTACGGCAGACAGTGTGCCCTTGTTACACATAGCGGCAGACAGCGTACACTTTTTTCACATAACGGCAGACAGCCTGCCCTTGTTAAACATAGCGGCAGACAGCGTACACTTTTTTCACATAACAGCAGACAGCGTGCCCTTGTTAAACATAGCGGCAGACAGCGTGCCCTTTTTACATATAACGGCAGACAGCGTGCCCTTGTTACACATTATGGCAGACAGCGTGCCCTTGTTACACATTATGGCAGACAGCGTGCCCTTGTTACACATTATGGCAGACAGCGTGCCCTTGTTACACATTATGGCAGACAGCGTGCCCTTGTTACACATTATGGCAGACAGCGTGCCCTTGTTACACATTATGGCAGACAGCGTGCCCTTGTTACACATTATGGCAGACAGCGTGCCCTTGTTACACATTATGGCAGACAGCGTGCCCTTGTTACACATTATGGCAGACAGCGTGCCCTTGTTACACATTATGGCAGACAGCGTGCCCTTGTTACACATTATGGCAGACAGCGTGCCCTTGTTACACATTATGGCAGACAGCGTGCCCTTGTTACACATTATGGCAGACAGCGTGCCCTTGTTACACATTATGGCAGACAGCGTGCCCTTGTTACACATTACGGCAGGCAGATTCCCCCTTTTTACACATTGCGGCAAGCAGATTCCCCCTTTTTACACATTGCGGCAAGCAGATTCCCCCTTTTTACACATTGCGGCAAGCAGATTCCCCCTTTTTACACATTGCCTGCCGCAATGTATAAAAATGGGGGACTGCCTGCAGCAATGTGTAAAAAGGGGGAATCTGCTTGCCGCAATGTGTAAAAAGGGGGAATCTGCCTGCCCCAATGTATAAAAATGGGGGACTGCCTGCCGCAATGTGTAAAAAGGGGGAATCTGCCTGCCGCAATGTATAAAAATGGGGAATCTGCCTGCCGCAATGTATAAAAATGGGGGACTGCCTGCAGCAGATTCCCCATTTTTATACATTGCGGCAGGCAGATTCCCCCTTTTTACACATTGCGGCAGGCAGTCCCCCATTTTTATACATTGGGGCAGGCAGTTCCCCCTTTTTACACATTGCGGCAGGCAGATTCACCATTTTTATACATTGCGGCAGGCAGATTCACCATTTTTATACATTGCGGCAGGCAGTTCCCCCTTTTTACACATTGCGGCAGGCAGATTCCCCATTTTTACACATTGGGGCAGGCAGATTCCCAATTTTTACACATTGCGGCAGGCAGTCCCCCATTTTTATACATTGCGGCAGGTAGTTCCCCCTTTTTACATATTGCGGCAGGCAGTCCCCCATTTTTACACATAGCGGCAGGCAGTCCCAACAAAGAAAGAAAGAGACGGAAAGAAAGAAATAAAAAGACAGAAAGAAAGAAGAATTATACTTATCCTCTCCGCTGGCTCAGGCTCTTCGTGCAGCTTGACGATTCCCGGGCAGTAGAGAATGAGGAGGAGGGAGGTAAAGGAGGGAGCAGCAGCAGCGCTGTGTTATTGGTGGAGGCGCTGCTGCTGCTGCCCCTCTGCTTCACTATAGGCTGTTCTCGGAAGACAGCCTATAGTGAAGCAGAGGGGCAGCAGCGCCTCCACCAGTAACAAAGCGCTGCTGCGGCTCCCTCCTTCACCTCCCTCCTCCTTCCCCCGTCCGTGCCGCTGCGCTCCTCACCTCTCCTCTACGGGCGGCTGTGCGCTGCGGGCAGCGGTTGCCTGCAGCGCACAGCGGCATGTAATGAGTCACTTTGACTCATTACATGCTTGGGCCCCTGGACAGAGGCGGGCCCCAGTGCAACGCACTGGTTGCACTGGCGGTAGTTCCGCCTCTGGATGTAACCCATTCCATTTGGAAAGGGTCAGACGTTGTTGGGGCCCCAAGTGGAATTGAATGATGTCAACACCATAGATACCATCACACGCATTGCTACGTGAATGGATATCCTCGGACTGTGTAGCAGCTCCTGGATCCTTAACTGAATTTTGGATATTTTGTTCAGCGGCAAAATTACTCTCTGAAGACCCAAATCCAACACAGCCCCCAAAGGAGTCATCAGTTGTGATGGAACCAGAGATGACTTTGTCCAATTTATGAGCCAACCGTGTCTCTGTAAACAAGCTATTGTCTGTTGCAGATGACACTGAAGTAATTACTGAGATTGTGCCAGGATTAATAAGTCGTCGAGGTATCAAATTTTTTTTATCCCCTGCTGATGGAGATAAGCCGCCATTACCACCATAATTTTGGTGAACACTGTCAAAGTCGAAAAATATTCCAGTACACACATCATGTACTAACCACACACACATGCCCGCTGCGCGAGCACTTGTTCCGCCGTGCATGCACATATCCGCAATTTGCGTATGGTCGCTCCAGCAGTCCTACGCGTGGTATGGGCATTTACGGCGGAGTTTGTGAGCGCATGGAGGGTTATCAAAACATTACATATTTAATCCAAATAGTGCACATTGTACACATAGCCTCCCTGCACCACATCAGAAAGAAATAGCTGTTTAAAATGGTTACAGAACAAAGGGATTCACCTTTACAGGATAGGAGGGGACAGAACAAGGTTACAAGGTGGTGTTCGGTATCCAGCTGTAGGGTATTTTAAGGGAAACATTCTGGTGTTGGTTTGAGGAAGATCGCATGTTCCTGAGGATAGTTAGGTGCAGAATATAGGTTTAAACTGTATTTACTGTATATTATGTATGCGGCGGGAATCCAGAGGAGACCACCCACAAGAGCAGTTAAGAAAGACATCGCCCGGGGGGCGTGGCTTGGATCGGAATGGAGTAGCAGTGTGCAGCTCTAGCTCTCCATAATAATCCTGTTCAATTATCCGTTTTCCCCTAACCCGTGACTCCTGAAATCTGCCTGCAGGCGTGGGAAGGTGTGCTGCCCCTGCTGTCATCCGCGCTGGCCGGGAGCGTGAAGCGGCTCCTTGTATCAGACCCCTCCAGTGTGCTGGCCCGGCTCCCTGCCTCTCTGCGTGCCGGAGCTTGAGAGAAGAGAAGACACGCGGCGGCGCTTCTGACGTCGGCCCTGCAGTGGTCCCCCAGCTGGGGATCGGAGACGGAGGAGATCCTGACCGTCGGCCGGGAGCAGCGGTGCCTGCCAGAAGACCCAGCGGGCGGGTGAGTGCGGGGAGGAAAGCCCGCGAAGCCGCCATCTTCTTTTCTTTTTTTTCTTCTACCCTCCTTATGTGAAGCCTGTCTCCCAGCGCCATCTAGTGGTGCAGCGCAGTGAGCTGAGCTGTGGCTGGGGCTACCTCTCTATCTCCCTCCTGGGCTTAATAAATGCTCAAAAGTGTGGTGCCCCAACAAAAAAAAAAACAACAAAAAAATAATAAAAAATAAAATAAGAAAATACTACTCCCCCCTACATTCATTGAGGAGTTCCTGAAAAGCCAGAAGGAGGAAGGGAATAGAGGGCAATAATAGGGAAGGAAGAAGCACAGTCCCTATATGCTCCCTGCAAGCCTGCAATAACCACGTAGTTTTGCTCTTGTGCTGAACCAGCTGGGCTCCTATTCTCTGCATACAACCTATTCTGCGGTGTGCTCATAAACCTGCTCTACTTTGCTACATTATTGTTTATCATATCTGCCCGATCCAAGCGGCTCCAGTACCTGTGCTGACCTGATACTGCTTGGGGACTTTTTTGCTGTAATATCCTTGGGGTCCTGACTTCGCATCCAGTGCTGCAATGGTGAAAGGAGGTCAGAGCGCAGCGAACGCCGCTGCAAAACTGGAGAAATTTGCTAGGTCGCAACAGGCATCTCATTCGGCAAAGCAAGGTGACACTGACCCATCCTCGCCTGCGGCTGAGGTCGCTGCCCCAGACCCCACTGAACAGGTTCAGTCTACCCAGCAAATACTACAGGCCATTTTTGCGTCTGAGCAGAGGGTCACGGACAAGATTGGGCAAGTCCAGGCGGACGTCTCTCTCCTAAGACAGGATCTACAAAAAATCCGGGAAAGAGTGGGTGAAACTGAGCATCGGATATCGGCTCTGGAAGACACTACATCACCCTTACAATTGAAAGTGGCCGATTTGTCTACCCAGGTGATATCTATGCAGAGTAAAATGTCCGATATCGAGGGGAGACTACGGCGCAACAACGTTCGGTTTGTTGGGCTCCCTGAGAGGGCAGAGGGCACCTCCCCGGAATCCTTTCTGGAAAATTGGCTCATTAAATTATTTGGCAAAGAAGCATTTACCTCTCAATTCGCGGTGGAACGAGCGCACAGGCTCCCGCCTAGACCGCCACCACCCGGGGCTCCGGCTAGAACATTTATTGCTCGTTTCCTACACTTTAAGGACCGTGACGCTATACTCCGCATGGCCCGGACACAGGGCCCTATCCAACTAGATGGACATAATATATCCGTTTTCCCTGACTTTGCCCTGGAGGTGCAAAAGAGTAGATCACAGTTTCTGCATGTTAAGCGTCAACTCCGTGACCGCAATATACAATACTCTATGTTGTTCCCGGCCAAACTGAGGGTGGTGTCCGATAACACCACTCATTTCTTCTCCACTCCTCAAGATGCTGCTGCATGGTTGGAACGACAGCCTCGTCCTCCTCGTTGATGTATTAGCATACACTGTTGATTTGTTACTTTCTTATTGCTGGCTAAGCCTAACTGTTTCAAATTATGTTACGCTAGTCATGCTGTGAATATATATGCAATGTACTAGGGGGGTAATGCTGAGCAGCCTAATGTTGATATTAATCTTTGTCTCGTTTTTATACGTTGGGGTACGCTGCTAGATATGTTTTTCCTTTTTTTTTTTTTTTTTTTCAGGGTTAGGGTACTACTTCTACTGGTACTCTGTGGAGAGTTTATGCCGAAGATAGTGTAGGGGCATTTCTTTGGGATCTTAGTTAGGCCCCTATCCCTTAGCTTAGTTACTTTGGTGGGAGTTATGGGATCCAGGTATACCTTATGTTCGCAAGGTGATACAGGGTGGGTGTGGGGGGGGTTAGTTTGTTTTTTTTCATGCCATCAACTTTTGCCTATGTGTGTGTTCTGCTACACTGCGTTATTAGGTGATACAGGGTGGGTGCGGGGGGGGTTAGCTTATTTTTTTCCAAGCCATCACTTTTTAGCTCTGTGCGTATTTTGCAAAGACGCGTATTTTCTGCATTATGTTGCTTTGTGCTCTTATGCCTCCAGGAACGTAGGGGGACTGGTTATTCCTGTCCCTATGTACTGTTGGCTCAACGTTGCTATGCTGCGATGCCAGGCTCTGCTATATGTCTCTTTAACCTATCCTGTTATCCCTCTCCGTTATGATTTCTATGTCTACTGTTTCTGAAGGGCTCCGTCTGCTCAGCTGGAACGTTCGGGGATTGAATGAAAAAATCAAAAGATCGTTAGTCCTGACTCAGGTTAAAAAATATCAGGCAGACATAATTTGTCTTTCTGAAACACATTTGCATGGAGGTAGAGTGTTGGCGCTTAGAAAGCCCTGGGTCAGTCACGCGTATCATTCCACCTTCTCTAGCAATGCAAGAGGCGTTTCTGTAATGATTAAAAAGTCCGTACAATTTCATATGGATGAATGTGAAACTGACCAATATGGCAGATACGTCTTCCTACGAGCCCATGTTAACAGCCGACTGTTTAATATATTAGCAGTATATGTCCCCCCGCCATATAACAATGAGGTCCGGCACGCTGCCCGTTTTCTGGCCCGGTCCCCTGCTACCCCTGTGATATGTCTGGGAGATTTTAACAATGTCATGGACGGTGGCATGGACAGGTGGAGGGAGTCGGTTGCGTCTTCCCCTCCCCTGGCGTCCCCTACCTCATTCGCAAGACTGGTGGGGGAAATGGGGCTGGTGGATATATGGAGATGTCGAAATCCCGCGGCCACTCAGTTCTCCTGTCAGTCCGCTACCCATCACGCTTTTTCTCGTATTGATTTGGTGTTGGTTTCCCATGGTTTGTCCCCGGACGTGCTGGCGGTGGATTATCTCCCTAGGGGCATATCGGATCATTCTCCTGTTTTGGTCACAGTTAATATAGGTTGGGAGCGGGGAGCAAAAATGTGGAAGCTTAATCCCTTTTGGTTGACTCTGCTGGGGAAGGGTGAGGATCTGATGGCCGCCTGGGAAGGGTTCCAGGAAGATAATTCACTATACAGTGTTCTGACAATGAAGCATGATGCCTTTAAGGCGTTTCTGCGGGGCTCCTTTATAAAGCGGATCTCTGAAGTTAAAGCGTTCAGTAAAAGGGAGGAGATGCGGTTGGAACATTTGTGCCAGCAGTTGGAATCTCAATATCTTAATACCCATTTGCGGTCTGATGAATTGTTGTGGAAGAATGCGCAGAGTGAGTGGTCGGATTGTTTATTTGAGAAATCCAGGCGTAGACTCCTTTTTGCGGGACATGAGCAGTATTTTCGGGCTGAGATGAATGGCAGCTATTTGGCCTTTTTGGCCCGGTCTGATTCCCCTAGAACAGTAATTCAGTGTGTGAAAAACTCTGCTGGCCAAATGTGTTACTCTGGATCAAAGGTGGCGGAGACTTTCCGTAGTTATTATTCCTCGCTCTACGCCTCCCGAGCCGGTTACTCTGATGATCAGCTGGGGGATTTTTTGGCTCAGTTGACCTTGCCATGCTTGTCCCGGGAGGACTCTGGGGCTCTGGATGCACCTATCACGGTGGAGGAGGTGGAGGCTGCGATCCTGTCTCTCCCGGCGTCTAAGGCACCGGGATCAGATGGACTTCCGGGCGAGGTCTATAAAAAATACATTACTTTTTTTGCCCCCTATCTCCTACAACTGTTTGAACTACTCTTAAAGGGTGGGGCCCTCCCGCGCTCTATGGCCGAGGCCAATATAATTGTCCTGCTGAAACCAGGGAAAGACCCCCTGCTCCCCGAGTCCTATCGACCCATTTCCCTCCTCAACACTGATGTAAAAATATTGGCAAAAATCTTGGCATCTCGATTGAATTTGGTAATTACAACGATAATTCATCCAGACCAGACGGGCTTTATGCCGGGTAAGTCCACGGCCCAAAATTTACGTAGATTGTTCTGTCATCTCCAGAGAAATGATGTGGGGGGATCAGACGCGGTGGTGGTGTCCCTTGATGCGGCCAAAGCGTTCGACTCCGTGGAGTGGAGGTACCTGTGGGGGGTGCTGGAGAAATTTGCCTTTGGTCCTCGTTTTATTGGCTTTATCCAATTATTGTATTCCTTACCTGTGGCTCGTGTGACGGCCAATGGTTTCACGTCTGAGCTTTTTGCACTGGAGAGGGGCACTCGACAGGGCTGCCCCCTGTCTCCTGCACTGTTTGCGATGGCCGTGGAGCCGTTGGCCGCCCTGCTGCGAGGTGATGGCGGAGTCAGGGGAGTTGAGATTGGGGGTCATGTGGATGTGGTGGCGCTATACGCGGATGACATGCTACTCTTCCTGCAGGACTCTGATGACTCCCTACGAACAGTACTACAAGTAGTGGAGAATTTTGGTATCTTTTCCGGTCTGCTAATTAACTGGGACAAGTCCCACATTTTTCCTGTCTCTGGCCTTCTTCCCGAAAACACACAGGGGGCGTATCCTTTGCAATGGACACTGCGATTCAAATATCTAGGCATCTGGATTACTCCTATGGCGCGTAGCTATATGGCCCAAAATATAGACCCCATACTAGCGACATTTAAAGAAAAGGCACATAGCTGGAAAAAATTACCGCTGTCTGTCCTGGGTAGGGTCAATTTATTTAAAATGGTGATGCAGCCAAAGTTTCTCTATGCTCTACAGAATTCCCCGGTCTACCTTCCCAAGAAGATCTTTACTGTTATTGAGGGAGTTTTATCCTCATTTATATGGAGTGGCAGGCAGGCGAGGGTCTCTATAAGAACGATGTGCAGATCTCAGGTGTCTGGCGGAGCAAGCCTCCCAGATCTCAGACTATACTATGTGGCCACTCAGTTGGCCCATCTGAGTGAATGGACTGGGGACTCTCTGGGGGATACGATGAGGGGGTTTCTGGCTGAGCGGACGGAGTGCTCTCCTGCTTTCTCTCTCTCTCCTCTTCAACTTCTCCTTTCTGGTCTCTCAACGTCTGGCATGCCTCCCTTGTTGCGTCAAGCCTTGCTTATCTGGCGTTATGCGCACACTTTGTATGACTGGGAGGGACATGATACCTGTACTCCATTGTGGTTCAATAGTGCATACCCTGAGCTATATGAGATGTCGCTAGATAACATATGGATTGCTAGGGGAGTCGTGGCACTGGGTCAGCTATACCACGGTGGAGTGCTGAAGTCATTTCAGCAACTAAAGATCGAATTTGATGTGCCTAACACAGCTATGTTCCGATACTTTCGGCTTAGACATGCTGTACAGACCCAATTCCCTCACGGCCCGCCATCGATGGCTGACTCACCTGTTAAGACGCTGCTTGCTTCAATGAGCCGGAGGGGGAAGGTGTCTACCATATATGCTGCTTTAAATAACAATAGCTATCCCGATCTATTAAACAATCTCCGTACTAAATGGGAGACTGATTTAGGGCAATTGTCCCAAGAGCAGTGGCTTCAGATTATGAGTTCACTTAAATACACTACACCATGTATAAGGTATAAGCAGGTTTTTTTCTACATTCTACACAGGTCCTACCGCACTCCGGTTAGTATGCGGAGGGCTGGTCTTAGGGAAGATTCTAACTGCCCCAGGTGTCAGGCAGCTGATGCCGGATTTTGGCACTTATTGTGGGACTGCCCTGAGATTTCCCTTTTCTGGCATAGAGTTTGGTGTGATGTAGTCGTGACAGCACCGTCCCTTCCTACATTAGATCCTGGCATATGTTTATATGGGCTAGATTTGGAGGAGACGCATTCTGTTTTGCTGTACAAATATGTCCTGTGTCTCACAACGCTAGCTAAGGTGGTTATTGCTAGGGTCTGGTTCTCTGCTGATATACCTAGGGTGGAGCACTGGAGGGCGTTGGTGAACGAGGTAATTCGCCATGAGAAACATATGTATAAAATACGGGGTTCCACCTCTCGATTTACGGAGATGTGGGGCCGCTGGGGTGGCGCAGGGCTGGTCGAACAAGTATTAAGCACATGAGCGACAATGTAAAACTGTGGATACTCCTCGTCATGGATACATATATGTAACTATATATGATAAGAAATAACACGCACACCAAAATGTGATTGACAAAAATCGGTTTATTGATGGCAACTGTTAAAGTTATAGTTAAATTTCAATGTTGATGTTTTGTTTTGTTTGTTTGTGACATAAAACTCAATAAAAATTACTTGATTTAAAAAAGAAAGACATCGCCCACCTATTCAAATCGACCTATGACCTCTCTTGTACTGTAAAAGTGCATTCCTGTGTCCAATGGACAAAGGGATTACAGTATCCATTGTATTGCTTTTGGAAGTAGTGTATAAAAAGCCTGTTGCTGCCTGGCCGGTCAGAAGACTCTTAACGCTATCTACCTGATTAGCGGAGGACTGGACCAGGTTGCGCAAGCGAATAGTCTCACGTATGTACATTGACTGTAGCCATTTACTCTGTTGTATTGTAGTGTATAAATTGTATTGTTATCCCCTTCCAGATATATACGCTGAGGTGTCGGAGCCCAGTGTTTTAACTACAAATCTGTGTATTAGGGATGTTAGGGACCCATGTGATGAAGTCACCTGGCCGCGGTACATGGGCCCGCATATTTGCGCAAATGTGTGCTAAGAACTTCAATTATACTCCATGTTAATTGTGAGGGTTTATTTAAAATATTTTTATTATCAGTGTTTTTAGTGCTAAGAGTGTGCATCTGCATCTCTCTTCCCCCAGCATTGTGTTCTCTTTTCCCTGCTAGGGTTTAAAGCGTATTACATTACCTAACTGTATAAGGTTTAAGAGTGTATTGATAAGTTGTGTACGCGCTGCGGGTACTTTGTACCGTCAGCGCTGCATAAGGTTTAAGGTGTAACATCATTGCAGTGCTTTGCTGCATAAGGTTTAGAGTGTAATAATATCATTGCATTGCATTACAGGTTGAGTATCCCTTATCCAAAATGCTTGGGACCAGAGGTATTTTGGATATCGGATTTTTCCGTATTTTGGAATAATTGCATACAATAATGAGATATCATGGTGATGGGACCCAAGTCTAAGCACAGAATGCATTTATGTTTCATATACACCTTATACACACACAGCCTGAAGGTCAGTTTAGCCAATATTTTTTATAACTTTGTACATTAAACAAAGTGTGTCTACATTCACACAATTAATTTATGTTTCATATACACCTTATACACACAGCCTGAAGGTCATTTAATGCAATATTTTTAATAACTTTGTGTATTAAACAAAGTTTGTGTACATTGAGCCATCAGAAAAAAAAGGTTTCACTATCTCACTCTCACTCAAAAAAGTCCGTATTTCGGAATATTCCGTATTTCGGAATATTTGGATATGGGATACTCAACCTGTACTAATAAGATTTAAAGTATATCAAGACTGTGTGCACGCTGTGTGTACTTTGTAACCCCAGCGCGGCGTTTGTACGCTAAGTCCGTACAAGGTATGGGACTCTGTACGCAAATAGCATACAGAGTACGTAGCGTGTGTACCAAGTCTAGCGGCCGCAGCGGCTCCATGGTAAAAGTGTGTTTAAAGGTATCTCTTTATGGTTTAAGATAATATCGACATTATCAATTGCGGGTTCTCATGGGATATCACGTTCTTAATGATGCACTGTACATTACAAACGCGGCTGTAATTGACCGGCTCCAATGGACGCATTGAGAGGCTGATGAAAAAAATATCCACGTTAATGTATTGTTGTGGTATCAGTAACACGCTGATATGAAATTTTAAGGGACAAGGCGTTTCTCGTAATATTTAAGATGCTAAAATGTATTTTTATTGTTGCAAAACAAGGTTCAAATAGGTCATATTGTGTTTGATTCAGATTGGATTGTTTATCTGTTTAAGTAGGTTTAAAAGTTTGCATAGCTTTGATATAGTTTTATTTTTAACTCGGGCCTAAAATAACTTCAGGTGCTTGCATGGATGGTGATTTCTTTGTGACAAAGGAACCCGCATGGTCTATCCTCCATTTTGGACTAACCACATGGCCTGTCCACCATTTTGTGTAACCCTCATGGATGTGGAAGGGGGAGGAGCAGCGGCCATTTTGGGAAGGTCATTTTTCTAAATGGCTGATTTTCAGTCTGCTCAAGAATAATCAGCTCTCCCTGGTCACAATCAATCACCATTTATGAGTTATCAATGCCTTTATTTAACCCATGCCATAGTCAATTACAAATAGTTTCAGATGGGGCTTAATGAAAGTTAATAGTGAGATGAATACTTGATGTAAGAAGTACACACAGATTAAAAAAAAAATAAAATTTTTTTTTTTTGGTTTGTTTTTTTCTTTTATCTCTAAGATTTAGCTAACTCTGCTTACTATAAAATAGCCATTGAAATGCAAATTAACCTGTGTAACTGCTTTTTCTTAGCAGTGAACAACCCTCTTGAACAGGCAGTCAAAAAGCACACAGCATTGATATGCAAATTAGAGACTTTAAAGGAAATGCATTCATTTCAGTAGGTGTGTACTGTGTGGGGGTTCTATGAGAGTCAAGTTATATATATATATATATATATATATATATATAATATTATTATAATTATGTGTATATTTATATCAGTGTATGTTCTGCAAGATAGCTATCCAATCTGAATCATACCATTTGAATTATTGATTATTACTAGATTCATTCAGACCTATGTAAAAGACGGAGAAATTTGTTGGTATTTAGTTAAAAATATATAATAAATATTAAGGAAGTAAACGAAAAAACAGTCTGGCCTAGTTAAAAAGGTTTATACAGAAAGACACTGTGTTGTGTTAAGTGAGCGATTATAGGTAATATCACTTACATTTATAGAAGTGTGGGATTTGTACTATTACGGACGTACGGTTTTTGTACACGTATCTCAGACAAAGTACGGGACTGCGTACGCAACGTAAAGACATACGCACGGTCGCGTGTTTACGCAACGGGCGTAAGGGTATGACCGCTAAGTACAAATTACACAATAGCATTGTTTAGTTTAGGGGCGGAACAGTAGCCACGCTACATTAGCACAAATTGCTCGGTTTCCAAAATTTAGTTTTTTTTTTTTTTTGAAATTCTTTATTTATACGTGGTCAGGTACATTGAAAAGGCATTCTAGAAATACATGGGACAGGCGGCCAACATAGCCAGCGTCCAAGATAGACCACAAATTTCAGATACATAACAGGGTTAATCAGTGTGGGAAAACAGTCGAGTTCAAACATGGGGATCAGGGGGGGGGGGGGGAGAGGAACGGGGGGGGACGACCACATTTATATTCATACATAGTATATATCTCAAGAACAACAAGATCATAATAGAGGGGAGACAGGAAAGAGACGAAGAGAGAGAGGGTAATAGGAAGAAGAGGTAGTTGAGAAAGATAGGAGTGGGGTTAAAGAAGAATGTCGGAGAGAGAAGGTGGTAGGTGCCCATGGGTCTGCGGGGGGAGCGGGGGCAGACGGAGGGGAACGGCTAGCCACGTTCAGCGGCGAGCCAGGGGGCCCAGACTTGCTCGAAGACGTGGCCCCGGTCGTGGAGGTAATAGGTGATTTTTTCCATTGAGGCGATGTGCCAGATTTTGGTTTTAAGGGATAGTAGGGAAGGTGGTGAGGGGCTCTTCCAGTTGAGGGCGATCAGTGATTTTGCTGCCGCTAGAATGTGTGAGGTCAGCTTTTGGGAGAATTTATTGAGAAGTGGGGGGGGATAACACAGTAGGGAGATCCAGGGGTCTTTCGGCAAAGGAGATTCTAGAAGTGAGTTGAGGAGGGAGTGGACCAAATCCCAGAAGGACATGATAACCGGGCAAGTCCACCATATGTGGAGCATAGTACCTCTAGCTCCGCAGTTCCTCCAGCAGGCCGGGGAGGCGGACGGGAAGAATTTGTTGAGACGGTCGGGAGTGTAGTACCAGCGATAATAAACTTTGTAGGCCGTTTCCTTATAGGCGGTGGCAATAGAGGATTTGGCAATCCCTAGTCTCATGTCCTCCCAGTCTTCGGTTTCGGGTGGAGGCCCGAGGTCCCGTTCCCATGCGAGTTCATGGGGCCGGGATAAAGGTAGGGAGGATTCCAGTAGGAGAGAATAAAGTTGGGAAATTATGCCTTTGGATGAGTGGGAGTTGACACATAGGGATTCAAAGGGAGTAAGGGCACGAAGTAAGGCGGTGGGGGGGAGGGAGGTTAGAAAGTGGCGTATTTGTAGGAATTGGAAGGGATTGAGTGGTTGTGAGGGGATTTTCTGCTGGAGGTCAGGTAGGGACAGCCATTGGCCCCGATCGGCAAAGTCGATTGGGAATTTAAGGCCCAGTGTTATCCACGCCCGGGATCTCGTACTCGAGAGTCCGGAGGGGAACATGGGATTCTGCCAGATGGGGGTCAAGGGTGAGGGTGTAGTAGTGAGACCCCACTTCAGAGAGAGGGTGTCCCAGGTTTTAAGGTTGAATTTGATGGTGGGAAGAAGTTTAGAGGTTGGGGGTCGAGAGGTGGAGGAGAGTCCCCATAAGGGGGTCAGGTCTGGGATGCCAATGAAGGCTGCCTCAATGTCCAACCAGGATAATGACCCTGGAGGAGCGTATGAAGTGACAATGTGGGATAAGTGGGAGGCGAGGTAGTATAACTTAACGTCGGGAAGGCCTCTGCCTCCCGTGGAAGTTGATCTTTTCAGAGTGTTGGCTGCAATGCGGGGAGGCCTGTGGTTCCAAATAAAGCGTATAAGGGCTCGTTGGATATTGCGGAGAAAGGGGGCCGGGACCGCCACAGGAAGAGTCTGGAAAAGGTAGAGCCATTTGGGGATTATGGTCATTTTAACTGCTATGATCCTGCCCAGCCACGAGATGAAGAGACTGTTCCAAGAGGTCAGGTCGGCTAGTGTGTTGGTGAGGAGGGGCGGGAAGTTTTCTCGGAACAGGGAGTCATAGTGCGGGGTTAGGTAGATCCCTAAGTATTTAATCCTCGTGGGCTGCCATTTAAATTTAAAGTTGGCGCGAAGGGATTCAGCCTCATGTTGGGGGATATGTAGCATCATGGCCTCAGATTTGGAGTAGTTGATCTTATAGCCTGAAATAAGGCTATAGGCTTGTAGAACTGAGAATAAGTTTGGGAGTGAAATAAGGGGCTGGGTCAGGGAGAGTAGGATGTCATCTGCGAAGAGGGAAATTTTGGGATCTATCGGGCCTACCTGTACTCCGTGTATGTCCGGATGTATTCTAATTTGAGAGGCAAGGGGTTCTATGATGAGGGCAAATATTAAGGGGGAGAGGGGGCAGCCCTGACGTGTGCCATTGGAGATACTAAGTGGGGCGGATGGGGTACCATTGATAAGGACGGTGGCAGAGGGGGTGGAGTATAATGCTAGGATGCTAGTGAGGAAGCCCCCGGACAGGCCATAAGCCTCCAAGGCGGGTTTCAGGAATTCCCAGGAGATCCGGTCAAATGCTTTTTCGGCATCTAAGGAGAGCATGATAGTAGGGGATCTCCTGGAATTCGAGATATGTATAAGGTCAATAGCTCGTCTGGTGTTATCTCTTGCCTGGCGGCCCGGTATAAACCCTACTTGGTCGTAGTGAACAAGGGAAGGGAGGTATGGATTAAGGCGATTGGCCAGAATTTTAGCAAAGATTTTCAGGTCTAAGTTCAGGAGAGATATGGGGCGATAGCTAGCGCAGTTAAGGGGATCTTTGCCTTCTTTGGGGATCACCACAATTCTAGCCTCTAGCATCTCAGGGGGAAAAGGGTCGCCTTGGACAATCCCACTGAACAGAGAGTGTAGGTGGGGGGAGAGAAGGGCAGAGAATTTTTTGTAATAGAGAGCCGTGAACCCGTCCGGACCCGGGGATTTGCCGATTTTTTGCATGAGTATAGTCTGGGTGATTTCATCCACCGTAATCTCTCCGTTAAGAAGGTCCAAGGCGTCCTGGGGAAGTCTGGGTAGATTAGAAGCAGAGAGAAAGTGGGAGATAAGGTCGGATCGAGGTCGGGGGGAGGAGCCCGGTGGAGGGGGCGGGAGGTTGTATAGATCGGTGTAGTAAGATTGGAAAGCGGCTCTAATGGCAATGGGATCCTGAACAAGTTGATTGAGAGAGTTTCTGATAGTGACAATGTTGGTTTTGGCTCTCGTGGAGCGGAGTCGAGCCGCCAGGATCTTGTCCGCCTTGTCACCCTTCTCATAAAAGGACTGGCGAAGCCACTTAAGACGCTTGGCCACTCGTGTAGTAAGGAGGAGATCAAGTTCCGCCTTAATGGTGCGAAGTTCGGACAAGACCGTTGGGTCGGAGGACGCCTTGTGTTGGGTCTCAAGTGCGTGGAGTTTAATGGAGAGCCTGTTGTATTGGGAAAGGGATTGCTTTTTGGCTTTTGAGGCTAGACTGATGAGGTGTCCACGAAGAACAGCCTTATGCGCCAGCCAGAGGGTGGATCTGGAGATATCGGGGGAGTCATTTAAGGTGAAATAGTCAGAGATTTTGTCATGAAGATGGGACCTAATCTCAGGGTTATGTAGGAGGGAGTCGTTTAGGCGCCATGTCATAGGGCGAGGACGGGAAACCAAACCTGCCAGGTCGCAGGAGATGGGAGCGTGGTCGGACCATACTAATGGGTGAATATGGGCATCGCGGAGATTCAGAGCAAGATCATGACTGAGCAGGACCATATCAATGCGGGAGTAGGAGTTATGAGGGGCAGAGTAGAAGGTATAATCGCGGGCAGAGGGATCTTTTATCCTCCAGGAATCGTAGAGGAGTTGAGAACGCATAAGTCGGAGGAGGGATCTAGAGCGGAGGGAGTCCGATGGGGAAGGAGTAGGGGGAGAGGAAGAGCGATCTAGCTGTGGGTTGAGGACGGAGTTGAAGTCCCCTGCAAGTATAAGGTCGCCCTGGCGGACTCGGGTGAGGAGATTATCTAGCCTCGTAAAGAACCGTTCCTGTCGCTGGTTAGGGGCGTAAACGTTAACCAGGGTGCATAGATTATTATTAAGTCTCCCTACCAGGACAAGGAACCGGCCGTCTTTGTCAGTATGAGAGTCTAGGAGTTCAAAAGAGAGGTGGCGGGCTATTAAAATCGCTACTCCACGTTTTTTGGCCAGGTGATCGCAGGCGTGAAAGGAGACAGGGAATGGTTTACATTGGAGGGTGGGGTGAGAGTCGTGTACGAAGTGAGTTTCCTGTAGGAAGATCAGGTCGCCTCCAAAGGGAAGCAAAGAGCTTACCCCTCTTTTGAGGGCTATTCAGGCCCTTCACGTTATGAGAGAGTACCCGGAGACCCATGGGCAGGCAACAGAGAGGTCGGCGGATTTGAAAGGGCGGAGGTGGTTAAAAATGGAGAGGGGGGAGACAGATCGGAGATATATGATGTGAGAGAGTGTGGTCAGAGGAGGGGGGGGGGGAAAGACCGGAGGGGGTGGGAGGGTGGGTGGTCGTCTGGCGGAGGAGGCCAGGACCGGTAGAGCTGACAAGGGGAAGGAATACTAGGTGTCGGGGGAGCACCTAGGTCAGCAGTAGGGCCTGGGGCCCTGTGGGGGCGCGGCATGGGGTCCAGATCGCGGATCACGAGCCGCTCGGGAAAGGACAGGAGGAAAGCCTCCCCTGGGGGTACCTGAGGGAGAGAGCTGGAGAGAAGACAGGAGGAGAAGACAGCGGGAGCGCCAGCCCCAAAGGGCGAGGAATAGGAAGGGGGGGGGGGGGATGGAAGAGAGTAAGTCAAGTGTCAGCATGGGAACATATCAGAAGGGAGAGCTTCGAGTTTTTAGGCAGTTAGGCATTTAAGCTTTTAAACACAGTAACAATTCAACCAGGGATAACAACAAAACATTTGTGAGGCAACTAGGGGATCAAGAGGTAAGGTTACGGGGAACCCAAAGTAAAGTAGCGCCTCTGATGGGGGGATACGACCAGGAGTGATCGTCCCAATTCAATGTGGGGAGCGGTAGCTCAGAGAGGTAAAAGTTCTCAGGGAACTGGAGGTGGAGCCTGGGAGGCCGCAGAGGATGGCACCGTGAACCACTCGGAGCGAGGAGATTGAAGTGAGACCTGCTGTGCCCGTGGTGGGAGGCGTGGAGAATGGACATCTTGGTCAGGAGCGGAGATGCCCAGTCTGGAGAGGAGCGTTTGGGCCTCAGGTTGGTCTCTGGCTGTAATGAGCTTCCCTTGGTGCCACACTAGGATCCGGAAAGGGAAACCCCAGCGGTACTTCACGCTGTGGCGGGAGAGCAGGGAGGTGATGGGTTTAAAGTCCCTGCGTTTAGCTAGGGTTAGGGGGGATAAATCCTGAAAAATTTGGAGCGGAGTATTTTGGAAAGTCACAGAGCCCAGTCGTCGGGCCTCCCTCATGATGGCCTCCTTTGCTGTAAAGTAGTGCATTCGGAGGATGACATCTCTGGGCTGGGAGGAGTCCTGGGAGCGAGGCCGTAAGGCCCGATGGGCTCGGTCCAGTAGGAGATGCTCCTCGGGGGTGTCAGGCGACAGGTGTGCGAAGAGACGTTTGAGGTAAAGGTCAAGATGGGTCGCCTCGATCTCTTCTGGGATGCCCCGGATCCTCATATTATTTCTCCTTGCTCTATTGTCTTGGTCCTCGTTCTCCTCCCGGAGGTGGGCAACGTCCTGACGGAGTTGATGAAGATCGGTCTCTGCTGCTTGCTGGAATGTTACCACTTCTTCCACTCTCCTTTCAAGTTGGTCGGTTCTGGAGCCGATATCGGCTATATCGGATTTCAAGGAGTGTAGAGCTTGGACTGAGGACTTAATGTCCCGCATCTCCTTAAGGAGGGAGAGGAAGTCTTTGCGGGTGAGGGGGGTGAGATCGTCATCTTCGGCCTCCGATTCGGAGGGACCTTGGGATGGGCCGGGATTGTCAGGCCTGTTTGTGGCTGGAGTGTTTTTTTTGGTTAGAAATGGTGTGAGGTCGGACCCCTGGGATTTTTTATTACCTCTGGTCATCTTGGGAGCGCAGGGGGGTAGGTGGAGGACAGGGTGGGAAATGGAGGCGGCGCTCCTGCAGTAAGGCTCAGGACCAGGGAAGGTGAATCTGGGGGTTTAGGGAGGCATCATGGTGTGGAGCTCAGCCGAGCCCGGCAGATGGAACCCGCCCAGGGAGGCTCAAGCGAGCAGAGGGAGGGCACCCAGCCCCGGATTGGAGGCTGATAATCTGAAGCCGCAGGAGGAGGGGCCTCGGAGACGAACTCCACCGCTCGGGGACCACGGGGGCGGGTCCTGGGCACGGACCAGCCAGTGACCGGGGTAGTCCCGCGGTTGGGTCCCGGCGGGGGGAGAGGACCGGTATGGAAACGGCCCACGGTGAGCTCCAATGTAGGCCCCAGCGGGCTTTAGGTGGTTGGAGGGGAACTGCGGTCCCAGAGACCCACAAAATGGCCGCCGCTGGAGTAGGCTGCAGGGAGCTGGAAGCTTGGGGGGATCCGGGCCGGCACTCCCCAAGAGGCAGTGTAGGCAAAGGGAGTGGAGCAGGTTCTCTCAGGCCCAGGAGGGGGACAGAGTCAGTCCCAGATTGAGGTCACAGGAGGGGGGGGGACGGGGCTGCAGCCAGCCCCTCCAGCGTGTGAGCGGTGGCCGTCCGCGGGTGGTGTGCGCTGGGGCCCAGAAGGAGGGAGCACCGCAGGGAGGCAAGAGCAGGGGAAGCGGCTTACCACTTCGCCGGGGGGATCCCCGGGCTGCACGTCCTCCGTCCCCCCGTCCGGGTCCCGAGATCCAAGATGGCCCCCAAAATTTAGTTTAAATAAAACCTTTTCTACTGTATTGCCTCTGGGGAAAGCAGTTAACAGGAAAGGATATTTTTCTGATCAGAAAACTATAGAGTGTTAGTGTGGGCTGAAAAAGGTGTGAATGTATTAAACCCCGCTTGGTGAACTCGGTGAACTTGGTGAGCACGGTCTAGGTGAATACGTGCAACGGAGTGTGATAAAGCTTTTTAAAGGTGTTGTTTTCTTGGTATTACACTCCGGCTGTTTTGGAGCACAGTGTGAAGACTCCAGTGATCCTACAACTTATAGCTAGCAAGTGTCTATAAGCGGTACGATTGGACCGCACGGTTGTGTGGGCAATACGTGGCGCAACGTGATACGAAGTTTTGCATATTTGTGCGTAAATCTCGTCATCATACGCGTTGTGTAGAGCACATGCAAGCGTGATTTGTGTAAAAATTGTCTTTTAGGCAGATATTCGATGGGTAAGGTAAGTTACTCCTAAAGGCCCAGGGGATATAGGCCGAAGTAGGGCCTGCATTGGCTACACGTGTCTGCTAAAAAGGGCGGATCCGTGGTACTCGGAGCAGAAGAAGTTAGTGGAAGAACTTTAAGGACTTCCACCGTTAGACTACTGTGTTTGGAGAATTTTAGGAAGTTTTCATGTGTTAAAAGGGTCCACACTGGGAGCCAAGTGCACAACACAGGGACGTTCCTCAGTCAGGGTTCAGACAGCAGAATTGAGACCCAGGGGGTCAGCTCGGTTGGTAATGTGGGGGAAGTATGGTCCCAACACTGAGACCTTTTGTGATGAATGGACACGAATGACTGTGGGGGATAAAGCATCATTTCCTGGGATAGGTAGTTTTGCTAGAGGTACTACACAATGTAAGGAGTAGGATATGTCTAATAAAATCCAGAAAACAAAGGATTAGACATACAGATTGTTTAAACTTATGGCAGCAAGAGGGCGATATGCAAGGGAAATTAACATATGCAGCAGGTTCCAAACCTAGCGGGAATGAGAACACAAACACACCATTGTCGACACAGGTCGAAGGGGAACAGAAGGCTACAGTCAATGATACATCCGTAAATGATAGTAATATGAAAGAGCAATGTATTAACCCTAACTTTTGCAAAATGTATCCTGTTTTGAAGTCTCTCCAAGGTTTTAGGTCACAGGAAGATGAAGGATTCAGCCAAATCGCAGCTCTCCTCCAAGCAGTCACCTTGCAGGAAACTCAGGTGGAGCTTGTCCAACCAGGTAGTGCAGTAACAATATTCCCCAATGAAAGAACAGGTGAGGTCACAGCTACCGGTAAGTGTGAGACAGTTCATTGCACAGAGACAACAACACCTCACTGTAAACAGATTAGGAACGGAATGGTAGAATTACACCCTGTCTTGGAAATAGTAACTCCCAATGGGGGAACCGATAGTCAGGGAGTAATCCTCACCAGGAATAATGCAATGCATTGCCCGTGGCCCAGAGATGAGCTGCGATCAATCATTTCAGAATTCCCCGACCCTCGGAAGCATTTAGCCAGATGTCAGAAATTTATCAGAGCTCTGGGTAATGCGTATGAACCAACAAACAAACACTGGCAGATATTTTTTAAAGCGTGCCTACCCCCTAATATTGACACCCAAAAAAAAAAAAAAAAATTCATCACTGATTGTAGATTAGAGTCGGATAGTCGTATGACTGACAAACTCAATCAGGAGAACTTAGAGCAAATTAACAGACAACTAGAGTTGTATTTCCCCATAACTGCTAAGTGGAGAAAAATTTTCTCCATAAAGCAGAGGGAAAATGAAATGGCATCTGAATATTTCCATCGGGCCCTGCACATAATGGATAGATACATAGGGGTATCGGATGCAGGAAACTATGAAAATTACAGAGAGGTGGCTGTCTCTGTGCTGATGGACGGACTCGATAAGACAGTGAGGGACAGAGTACAAACCTCTTTGCCTGGTTGGAGAGGGGTCACAATAGCTTGCTTTAGAGAGTGCGCAATTGAACACCATAGGAATATTGCTAGGCGTAGGAAACTACAAGAGGAGAGGCTGAGGATTGAAAGTATGCAGGCTCTTACACCAAAGTCTCATCAGCCCAATCCCCAAAACCCTAATAGTAACAAAAGACTGAGAATGTTACATTTGTAAAAATAAAGGACATTTTGCTAGAAATTGTACGAGTAGTACAGCACATAGGCCCTCATTCCGAGTTGTTCGCTCGCAAGCTGCTTTTAGCAGCATTGCACACGCTAAGCTGCCGCCTACTGGGATTGAATCTTATCTTAGCAAAATTGCGAACGAAAGATTCTCAAAATTGCGAATAGAAAATTCTTAGCAGTTTCTGAGTAGCTCGATACTTGCTCTGCCACTGCGATCAGTTCAGTCAGTTTCGTTCCTGGTTTGACGTCACAAACACACCCAGCGTTCGCCCAGACACTCCCCCGTTTCTCCAGCCACTCCCGCGTTTTTCCCAGAAACGGCAGCGTTTTTTCACACACTCCCATAAAACGGCCAGTTTCCGCCCAGAAACACCCACTTCCTGTCAATCACATTACGATCACCAGAACGAAGAAAAAACCTCGTAATGCCGTGAGTAAAATACCAAACTTCTTAGCAAATTTACTTGGCGCAGTCGCAGTGCGAACATTGCGCATGCGCAATTAGCGGAAATTCGATGCGATGCGAAGAAAAATACCGAGCGAACAACTCGGAATGAGGGCCATAGCCAATATAGACCCCTAGACAGAGTAAACAAGCCACGATATTAAACACATAGACGGGATCAAGGGACATATATTAAGGAATCACGAGCCACATATATAAAACACAGATTTGGTTAATGGGAAGAACAGAATAAATGCAACTTTACCCTTTTGACAGAACTTACTGGGGTTAGGAGGAGGCCTCTAAACTTCTGCTTCTCTCTCTAGCAGAAGTGACCTCTAAGTAACTTAACAGGAGTTTTGTTAGAGATGGTATACATATAGAGTGCTCCCACCCAGGAAGCACAAAATATGTTAAATACCCACGGAGACTAATATTGCATTCCACTGTTTTAGATGCATGTCCATCACAGGTAGAGGAAATTATCTCAAGGATACCGGGTTCCCTATGAACTTAGAATGGACAAGACACTGGATTGATGGCTGGGATAGTCCCAGTAGAGATATAACACACATAAAAAATTTTTTTAAGGGGAACAGACCGATTAGGGAATAATTCCCCGTAGTGCCCAATCCAGATGTCAAACTTTGTAAAATCTTCTTTGCCTTTACAAACTTACCTGTTACTAAACTCTGTGATTTGTCTTCAAAGTTTCCTCTTCATCCTCTTACGTTCACTGACAGGATTATAGTTCAAACGCCACATGCCTACTCGGTCTGCCAGAGCTCTGCCTAAATCCAGTATATCTCACTAGCATAAGGACACCAGTATCAGTGTGCCTGGTCATGCACAAAGGGTGGAGAATGGGAATACTGGTGAAGATAGACTGTGCATAGATACCGATATACATGATGGTGTGACAGCCTGATGGTGAACGCAAATCTGACAAATTTTCTTTTTATTATTTCCCCTCTCTTTTCACTTTCCAAAGATGGTTTACTTCATACAACAGTTAAACAAATTTAAATACAAGATTTATGTTCTCTACAGAAAGGTCGCTGACTCGGAGAGAACATCCTATCACTGGAGTGTCTGTTCCGGGAAGGTTGAGAGGCAGGACTGTTGTCACGGCACCTGAGCGCGGAGAACAACAAGACCAAGAGGCGGTTGTCGTACCAGTTTTTCTTTTTTATTAGTTTCTCCATCTCCCACTACCCTCCTTCTCTCCTTCCCTTTTCCTCCCCCTTCTTGTTTCCTTTCTCTCCCCTTAAAAAGATGGACTTACCCCAAGAGACTGCATTCCGGGTTTTCCTGTTAACCCTGATGTTGACCAGAACAGTCTGTTTCGGTGAGGGTCCCAGAGAGGTCGAGAAAGGATCTGGAATGGGTTATGATGGCGAGGACGGATTTGTAGAATTCCAAGACCAACACATCACTCGAGCAAAGGTGAGTATCAGAAAATGATCTGGTAGTCAGGAGCTCGGAGGCACTGTGAAGGGTTATTGGCTGAAGAAAATTGCATTTGTAGGAATTGTGAGAACATAGTTGAGGATGGGTGCATCCAGAGATGTCAGTCCAGCCTTAATATCAACATGGACCGTCATCCATTGAGTGATTACCACTCACTAGTGGGTAAGGTCTTAAACCAGACAGAATGCTGGGTGTGCTCACAAGTAACTCAAGGTCAGAGCAAGTCAGGATTAGTACCATACCCTTTAGCTATAGATGAGGTACTCGAATTACGGGGTGGGAGTCAGGTGGACAAGAAATTCAATATTTCTAGGCCCCCTAGTTTAAAGCTCCACCAGTATCATGTAGATAGATCCTTAGTGTGTTTCAACATTTCCAATTCCCGAAAACCGGAAAATTGGGAAGTGACCTGGAATAACCAGACCATGACCTTTTCACACAGAGCTGATAAGATACCCATAGACTTGCAACTTGTGCGCCAAATAGCCAGCAGTGGAAGGTATTTTCGGTATAGGTATACTCGAGGAAGCAAGACCATGTGGGTTGGAAAAGTATCACCAGGGTACTGTGCTCATATCATCCAGCCAGATACTTGTACAGAGCAGATGGGAGAACTAGGGATTGGGTTTTTCAGTTGGAAAGTTTGCAATATGGTAATGTCATATTCTGTCCCATATGTTCTTCCCGATGATGCCTATTTCATATGTGGGAGTAAAGCTTACAAGTGGCTTGCCCCGAGCTCAGAAGGATTGTGTTATGTTGGAAGAGTGTTGCCAGAAGTCATGACCATAACCCATGATAAGATGAAAGATGTTCACCGCAGTGCTCAGGCTCCTTATACTCATACTCACTATGAACACATCGTAAAGAGACACCTCATAGAAAGGACAGAGCACGTAGCCTCTGATTTGATCCACAAATCCACCGGGATTCAGTTCCTTATTGCATTAGACGTCACCCGTACGGCCAGAGGAACTATAAATTATAGGTATATCCAGGCGCTGGCGAACTTGATAGATAATATCACTGAGATGTATGACGACACCTTCAGGTATACAGGAAGGGAGTTACAAGCTTACAAGAAGGAATTGATCCAGCATAGGATGGTCCTCAATTATATCACAACCGTGACGGGTGGGTACTGTGTCACTTTGGCAACTCAATATGGTGTGAAGTGCTGCACGTATATTACAAACAGCACTGATGACCCAACCGAGATTATCGATCAAAAGATGGACGATATCTTGCAGTTGAAGTTCCGAAGGGGACACAACCTTACCCTGACGGCTGTGAGTAATGAACTGACCGGCTGGGTCTCATGGTTGAACCCACGAAATTGGTTCTCAGGATTAGGAGAGTGGGCTCAAAATGTTATTATGAGTGTAGGGAAGTTTCTCCTTTGTATCCTGGGAGTCATCATAATTTTTGGTTTGATATTTAGGTGTGTTCGAATTCTAATGCGGCGCAAGCACGGCACAAAATTGATGAGTTTAAGGAGCGGGGGCATTGTTACAGCAGCAGATTTAATTTACGACCCATCCATAGAGACAATGTTATGATAAAGATTGCAAATTAATTCCATGGCCCGTTTCTTTTACCCGTTTTTCCTTTGTCTCCCCCTTTGCCCAGATACACCGATCCGGAAAAGACAGCGACTACACCCAAGAACGATTATGAAAATGTTATGTGAATGTATTTTAGATATGTGTCTTATCTTCATCTCTACAACCTTCAGTTAGTGACACACATAGTCGACAGGTGATATCCACATATATTAGCACTCACATATGTTCCCCCTCCATGTATCATCAACTAAATGTGCACCCCATTTGTTGGAACAAGAAGCCGAAAAGAGCTCGGTAGTGTTTGTTGGCCCACTTACAGACCCTTAATACGGGATAAGAAAGATTTAATGTATACTTCGCAATACCTTGAAGCTTATCTAGAACATATACGGCACGATGATACATGCCCCTCAGACATGGATTCATACATACATGCTTTTACTATCCCACTAGGTCATACATTTCCCACCTACACCTCTCCTCCTACCATCCAATCATTTGTAGATATTGTATTAAATATTTTTCTGTTTAGTGTTTCAGATAGTCGCAGTTATTGTTGACTGCCAAAGGGTGGACTGTCAAAGTCGAAAAATATTCCAGTACACACATCACGTACTAACCACACACACATGCCCACTGCGCGTGCACTTGTTCCGCCGTGCGTGCACATATCCGCAATTTGCGTATGGTCGCTCCCGCGGTCCTGCGCGTGGTATGGGTATTTACGGCGGAGTTTGTGAGCGCATGGAGGGTTATCAAAACATTACATATTTAATCCAAATAGTGCACATTGTACACATAGCCCCCCTGCACCACATCAGAAAGAAATAGCTGTTTAAAATGGTTACAGAACAAAGGGATTCACCTTTACAGGATAGGAGGGGACAGAACAAGGTTACAAGGTGGTGTTCGGTATCCAGCTGTAGGGTATTTTAAGGGAAACATTCTGGTGTTGGTTTGAGGAAGATCGCATGTTCCTGAGGATAGTTAGGTGCAGAAGCAGAATATAGGTTTAAACTGTATTTACTGTATATTATGTATGCGGCGGGAATCCAGAGGAGACCACCCACAAGAGCAGTTAAGAAAGACATCGCCCACCTATTCAAATCGACCTATGACCTCTCTTGTACTGTAAAAGTGCATTCCTGTGTCCAATGGACAAAGGGATTACAGTATCCATTGTATTGCTTTTGGAAGTAGTATATAAAGAGCCTGTTGCTGCCTGGCCGGTCAGAAGACTCTTAACGCTATCTACCTGATTAGCGGAGGACTGGACCAGGTTGCGCAAGCGAATATTCTCACGTATGTACATTGACTGTAGCCATTTACTCTGTTGTATTGTAGTATATAAATTGTATTGTTATCCCCTTCCAGATATAGACGCTGAGGTGTCGGAGCCCAGTGTTTTAACTACAAATCTGTGCTGTGTCCTCTTTTCCCTGCTAGGGTTTAAAGCGTATTACATTACCTAACTGTATAAGGTTTAAGAGTGTATTGATAAGTTGTGTACGCGCTGCGGGTACTTTGTACCGTCAGCGCTGCACAAGGTTTAAGGTGTAACATCATTGCAGTGCTTTGCTGCATAAGGTTTAGAGTGTAATAATATCATTGCACTGCATTACTATAACTAATAAGGTTTAAAGTATATCAAGAGTGTGTGCGTGCGCTGTGTGTACTTTGTTACCCTAGCGCGGCATTTGTACGCTAAGTCCGTACAAGGTACGGGACTCTGTACGCAAATAGCGTACAGAGTACGTAGCGTGTGTACTAAGTCTAGCGGCCGCAGCAACTCCATGGTAAAAGTGTGTTTAAAGGTATAGCTTTATGGTTTAAGATAATATCGACATTATCAACACTCTGGGAGCTGTGGCCACTCCAAGTGGTAGGGCCTCAAACTGCAAATATTGCTGGAGTATAGCAAACCTAAGATAGCACTGATGGGAGTGCTATAGGAACATGTAGTTAAGCATCCTGTATATCCAGGGACACCATAAAATCTTCCAGCTCCACGGCCAAAATAATCGAACGTAAAGTCTCCATATGAAAATGAGGCACCCAAATGTACTTGTTCAGCACCTTGAGATTGAGTATAGACCAGAACGACCCATTTGACTTCTAGACTAGAAACAGGTTGGAATAAAAACCTTGTCCTCATTGCGCAGGAGGAACTGGAATTATCACTCCTGACTGAAGAAGCTTCTGAACTGCCTCTTGCAAAGCCCTGGCCTTAGTTTCCACTGAAGACAGGCGGGTATAAAAAAAAAAATGGATAAGGAAAATTAAAGCGCTAATTGGTCACATATGAGAGCAGAAGGTCACATGAAATTACACATTTATTGTATGTAAAAGAATTAAAAGGTTAAAAAATAGTAACAATGTATGAAATATGCAATGAAGGCCACAAAATAGTGTCGCTGTGTATCTCTCAGTCCTGATAGGAGTGTATAGACAGTTCACACCTGTTCCAAAAAACAGTCCCTTAATTGATATGCTCAAGGTATCCCGTCACTGTTCCATCATGTATAATAGTTACCACCAGCAGTTGTCCAAGGTGTTTAAGCGGATAGGCATCCGCAACGGCTTGTCCCTTGTTTAGCTGTGGGTGATGGCTGTTCTTCAAACGGGTCCGCAAATTGAGCCAGTGATGGGGACCTGGTCCAGGTGGAGAGTCTTCAGGAAAGAGTTGTAGATGGTAGGCACACACAGCACCAATCGCCCAAATGTACTTGTTCAGCACCTTGAGATTGAGTATAGACCAGAACGACCCATTTGACTTCTAGACTAGAAACAGGTTGGAATAAAAACCTTGTCCTCATTGCGCAGGAGGAACTGGAATTATCACTCCTGACTGAAGAAGCTTCTGAACTGCCTCTTGCAAAGCCCTGGCCTTAGTTTCCACTGAAGACAGGCTGGTATAAAAAAAAGAAAACCTTTGAGGAGGGTGGTTGTTGAAAGCAAAACGCATAACCGTGAGAAACCGCTTCATGCACCCAGGCATCTGTGGTGGACTGCTGACAGATTTGTGCAAAATGGAGAAGTCGGCCTCCCACCCTGGGATGCCCCAGGTGGAGGCCTGCACCATCAGTCTGATGGCTTATCTTCTGGCTTGTAATCCGGCCCTCTGGTAGCCCAATGCTTTTTAGTCTTACCAGACTTGTCAGATTGAGACTGTTTGCCATACCCCTCTTTCCTTTTGCTTTTCCTCTAGTCAGAAAAGGTCAAAAAAGCTGGAAATCTAGGCTTGGATTTGTGTGTGGAACGAAACTTCATTTTCTTTGAGTCTGCTTCTGACTCCAAAATACTATTTAATTCTTTACCAAAAAGAATATCTCCAATGAAAGGCAAAAACTCCAGAACCTTCTTGGATTCTGAGTCAGTTTTCCATGTACGTAGCCAAACCACTCTGCAAGCTGCTACTGCTACTGCTTGAGAGGCAATTATACCTGTATCCAAAGCAGCTTCTTCCATAAAAATAGCCGCCAATTTAATATGTGCAATATGGGATTTTTGCTCTCTAGATGCCATTGAAAGATCATCCTCCAATGCATCAGCCCAGGCTGCCACTGCTTGAAGCCATGGCTGGTCTTACGATTTCCCCAGAGAAGGAGAAAATATACGTTATTGTAAGAACTTACAGTTGATAGCGGTATTTCTCCTAAGTGCACAGGATAACAATGGAATATGATGAAGCGACAGCGGATTTGCACCAATCGGTCAAAGCTTTTCCGGCCTCCCAGTATGCAACGGGCCCGTCCATATATCCCCGCCTTCTTGCTCAGGCAAATCAGTTGTATTCCAAAGCTCAAGGCAGGAGCATCATAGAGAGCCCTAATCAGGCGATAAGAACACACAAGCACACCCTTCCGTACAAGAAGGAAGAGGTTAGTGAGTAAAAGGATCCTCAAATCAGGTGCGTCAAGGTGGGATCCCTGTGGACTTAGGAGAAATACCGTTATCAACAGTAAGTTCTTACCATAACATATATTTCTCCGGCAGGGTCCACAGGTTATCCACAGGATACCAAATGGGATTTCCCAAAGCAATTTAGTGGTGGGGACACTCCTGATTGGAGACAGGAGAATCCTTCGCCCGAATTCAGCATCACGAGTGGCAAAGGTATCCAAGGCATAATGTCTAATGAATGTGTTAATGGAAGACCATGTGGCTGCCTTACATATCTGTTCTGCTGAAGCACCACGTTGTGCTGCCCAAGATGGACCTACCTTACGAGTAGAGTGAGCAGAGACATTAGCCGGAATAGGGAAATCAGCCTGAGTATATGCTTCTGAAATAGTCATCTGAAGCCATCCTTCCAGTATCTGCTTATCAGCAGGCCATCCTCTCTTGTGAAATTCGTAGAGAATGAAGAGAGAATCCGTCTTTCTGATGGCACTGGTATGATCCACATCGATTCGTGATGCACGGACCACGTCCAGCGATGCATCTCCTGCAGAAAGGCCCGGTACCTGGAAAGCCAGGACTACAATTTCTTCAAGGTGGAATTTAGACACCACCTTCGGAAGATACCCAGATCTAGTTCTGAGAACTGCTTTATCTGGATCAAAAATAAAAAATGGAGAACGACATGATAATGCCCCTAAATCTGATACTCTTCTAGCCGGTGCCATAGCCAGTAGAAAGAGAACTTTAGCTGTCAACCATTTAAGATCCACTTTATTAAGTGGTTCAAATGAGGCAACTTGAAGGGCTTTCAGGACTAGACTTAAGTCTCAAGGCAATGTAAGAGGAACAAATTGAGGATGAATGCGCAGAATTCCCTGGAAAAAAAAAGTACACATCCTGTAAATTAGCAATTTTCTTTCGGAACCATACAGTCAATGAGGACACTTGCACTCTCAAGGAAGCCATCTTCAAACCTTTATCCATTCCTGCCTGAAGGAATACCAAGACCCTGGAAACTCTGAAAGCCTTAGGGTCCATTTTCCTTTCACTGCACCAATGAATATAGGTTTGCCATATTCAGTGATAAATGCAAGCTGAGGGAGGTTTCCTTGCTCTGAGCATAGTTTGAATTACCTGTTGTGAGAATACTCTTGACTTCAGGATAGAGGTTTCAAGAGCTACGCCATCAAAGACAGTCTATCCAGATGTCTGTGATAACAAGAACCCTGCATCGGTAGATCTGAACGTTGAAGGAGCAGAAGTGGAACATCCATCGACATCCTCTGCAGATCTGTGTACCAATGTCTTCTGGGCCAAGCCGGAGCTATCAGTATCACGGCACCTTTCCCTTGTTTTATCTTTCTCACCACCTTGGGTAATAGAGTGATTGGAGAAAACACATAAGCCAAATGAAAGTCCCATCTCACTGACAGGGCATTCACAAAGATCGCTCTGGGATCCTTTGTTCTTGCCCCATATGCGAGAACTTTGTTGTTCAGAGGGGACACCATGAGATCTATCTCTGGCAACCCTCACTTGTCTACTAGAATCTGGAAGACCTCTGGGTGTAGAGACCATTTGCTTGCCTGAATGGCGAGTCAACTGAGAAAGTCTGCTTCCCAGTTTAGAACTCCCGCAACGAACACTGCAGACAAGGCTGGATGATGAAGTTCTGCCCACTTTAGTATGTGACTTACCTTCTCCATCGCTTTTCGGCTGTGAGTCTCTCCCTGATGGTTGAGGTACACTACTGCCGTTGCATTGTCTGAGCGGATCTGGACTGGTTTTCCCCGAAGAATGTCCTTTGCCTGAATCAGTGCCACGTATATGGCCCGAAGTTCCAATATGTTTATTGGCAGGCAACTTTCTTCCCTGGTCCATTACCCCTGAAAACACAACCTTCCCGACACTTCTCCTTAGCCCTGAATACTGGCATTTGTCGTCAAAATTTCCAAATCTGATATCCAAAGGGGTCTCCCCTTGTCCAGATGGGATGTCTGTAGCCACCAGGCTAATGACCTTCTTCTATCGTAAGAGACAGGGTCTGTGTTTTTATCATCTGATGCAATCCATTCCATTTGGCAAGAATCAGACACTGCAGAGGCCTTGAGTGGAATTGTGCATACTCCATGTCGAACGTTGATACCATCAAACCCATCACCCGCATTGCTGCGTGAATGGATACCTTTTGACTGTGTAACAAGTCCTGAATCCTTGACTGGACCTTGGATATCTTGTTCAGAGGTAAACTTGCTCTCTGAAGACCTGAATCCAGTACCGCCCCCAAGTGAGTCATCCATTGTGACGGAACCAGAGACGATTTTGCCCAATTTATGAGCCACCCGTGGTTCTGTAGATATGTTATTGTCTGTCGTAGATGACATAAGAGCAATTCCTGCGTCTGTGCCAGGATTAAAAGATCGTGGAGGTATGGAAAAATTATTATCCCCTGCTGGCGGAGATAAGATGCCATTACCACCATAATCTTGGTAAATGCTCTGGGAGCTGTGGCTAACCCAAAAGGTAGGGCCTGGAACTGAAAATGCTGTTGGAGGATAGCAAACCCGAGATTGCACTGATGGGACAGTGCTATAGGAACATGTAGGTAAGCATCCTGTATATCCAGGAATACCATATAATCCCCTGGTTCCATGGCCAAGATGATGGAACGTAACCTCTCCATGTGAAACAGAGGTACCCAAATGTATTTGTTCAGTACTTTGAGATTGAGAATGGGCCGAAAAGACCCATTTGGCTTCTGAACTAAAAACAGGTTGGAGTAAAACCCCTGTCCTCGTTGCTCAGGAGGACTTGGAATGACTACTCCTGAGTGAAGCAATTCCTGAACTGCCTCTAACAAAGCCCTGGCCTTCGTCTCTACCCGTGACGGGCTGGTGCAAAAAAAAAAACCTTCAAAGAGGGTACTTCTAGAGGTATCCGTTCACATGGTCGACCATGTTATGGTCGACAGTCATTAGGTCAACCACTATTGGTCGACATTGACATGGTCGACATGGACACATGGTCAACACATGAAAATTGTCGACACATGAAAGATCGCCACATGGAAAGGTCGACATGAGTTTTTTAACTTTTTTCTTTTGGGGAACTTTTCCATACTTTACGATCCACGTGGACTACGATTGTAACGGTAATCTGTGCCGAGCGAAGCGAAGGCACCATGCCCGAAGCATGGTGAGCGAAGCGAGCCATGCGAGGGGACGTGGTGCACTAATTGGGGTTCCCAGTCACTTTACGCAAAAAATGACACCAAGAAAAGTAAAAAAACTCATGTCGACCTTTCATGTGTCGACCATTTTCATGTGTCGACCATGTCAATGTCGACCAATAGTGGTCAACCTAATGACCGTCGACCATAACATGGTCGACCATTCATACCGGAACCCTTCTAGAAGGCAAAAGCATAACCTAAAGATACCACTTCCTGCACCCAGGCATCTGTTGTAGACTGCTGCCAGATCTGTGCAAACTGAAGAAGTCGGTCCACCAGGTGGAGGCCCGCACCATCAGGCTGATGGTTTATGATTTGTCTTCCCAACCAGTCCTCTGGTAGCCCAATGCTTTTTTAGTCTTACCAGTCTTGTTGTATTGGGCCTGCTTGCCCTCATTTTTTCCTTTAGCTTTTCCTTGATACCGAAAGGGCCAAAAAGCCGGCACTTTAGGTTTGAAATTGTATGTGGAAGGGAACTTGACCTTCTTAAGAGTCTGCTTCCGACTCCAGAATATCTGTCAATTCTTTACCAAAAAAGAATACCTCCAGAAAAAGGTAATAATCCCAAAGCCTTCTTAGATTCTTAATCAGCTTTCCACGTACGTAGCCAAACTGCTCTGCGAGCAGCTATTGTTGAAGCCGATGCCCTGGAGGCAATAGTACCCATAGCCAATGCTGCTTCTTCCAGGAACATTGCAGTCTGTTTTATATGAGCTATATGGGATTTTTGTGCTCTAGAAGCTATAGAAAAATCCCCCTCCAATGCATCAGCCCAGGCAGCCACTGCCTTTACCATCCAAGCTGAAGCCATGGCTGGCCTTATGACTGCCCCAGGCAGGGAAATATACGTTATGGTAAGAACTTACCGTTAATAAGTCCACAGGATAACAATGGTATATGATGGAGCGACAGCGGATTGGCACCAAACGATCACAAGCTTTCAGGCCTCCCAGGATGCAACGGGCACGTCTATATATCACCACCCACTGGCTCAGGCAAATCAGTTTGATTCCAAAGCATCTAGGTAGGAGCATCATGTAGAGCCCTAATCAGGCGAGAAGAACACACATGCACACCCTTCCGTACAAGACGGAAGAGGTTAGTGAGTAGCAAGATCCTCAAACCAGGGGCGTCAGGGTGGGATCCCTGAGGACTTATGGTAAGAACTTACAGTTGATAACTGTATTTCTCCAGCAGGGTCCACAGGTTAGCACATCCTGTAAATTGGCAATTTTCTTTTGAAACCATACAGTCAATGCTGATACTTGCACTCTCAAGGAAGCCACCATCAAACCCTTAGATTTCCTTCACACAGGAATGGATAAGACCCTGGATATTCTGAAAGATTTGGGGTCCATACTTCTTTCACTGCACCAATGAATATAGGCTTGCCATATTCGGTGATAAATGCGAGCTGAGGAGGGTTTCCTTGCTCTGAGCATAGTTTGAATTACCTGTTGTGAGAATCCTCTTGACTTCAGGATAGAGGTTTCAATAGCCACGCCGTCAAAGACAGTCAATCCAGATGCCTGTGATAACAAGGACCCTGCATTAGTAGATCTGGACGTTGAGGGAGCAGAATTGGAGCATCCATCGACATCCTCTGCAGATCTATGTACCAATGCCTTCTGGGCCAAGCTGGAGCTATTAGAATCACAGCTTGTTTTATTTTCCTCACCACCCTGGGTAGCAGGATGATCAGAGGAAACAGATATGCCAGATGAAAGTCCCATTTCACTGACAGTGCAGCCACAAGGATAGCGCCGGGATCCTTTGTTCTTGACCCGTATGCTGGTACTTTGTTGTTCAGACAGGACGCCATGAGATCTATCTCTGGCAAACCCCACTTGTCTACCAGAGTCTGAAATACTTCCGGGTGTAGAGCCCATTCGCTTGCTTCTCAGTCGTGTGTCGACTGAGAAAGTCCGCTTCCCAGTTTAGGACTCCTGGAACGAACACTGCAGACAATGCTGGAAGATGGAGTTCTGCCCACTTTAGTATGTGACTTACCTCCTTCATTGCTTTTTGGCTGCGAGTTCCTCCCTGATGGTTGAGGTACGCTACTGCCGTTGCATTGTCCAAGCAGATCTGGACTGGCTTTCCTTGCAGAGTGTCCTATGCCTGAATCAGTGCCATGAATATGGCCCGAAGTGCCAACAGGTTTATCGGCAGGCAACTTTCTTCTTTGGTTCATTGTCCCTGGAACCATCATTTTCCGGACACTGCTCCCCAGCCCTGAAGACTGGCATCTGTTGTCAGGACCTCCCAATCTGATATCCAAAAGGGTCTCCCCTTGTCTAGATGGGGTGTCAGTAGCCACCAGGCTTAGGGTGTTTCATTTTTCCAAAGATGTGATTTTCATATGACTTTGCTTACGCCCCGAGTCTCAGTGATGTAAAAGATATATATGCCAAATTTCAAGAAGATTGGATAATACTTAGGGGTTGCACACATTGATCACTTATCTCAAACTAGTGAAATTTCTAATATTGAAGTGCTTTGTACTAATGGGCTTCTCATGTATTTCTTCATCTTCTGCAGGTAATTGAACTTTAAAATGGGAACCAAAAGATGAATTTGGCTGCTAGAAAAGGTGCCTAGTGGTGAATTTTTAGGAGCTCAGCTCCCTTCAAAGGAACAAGTACTACAAAGAGAAGACTACAAAGAGTTATTACAACTCTCACTCCAGTACCTAGGAGGTTGGTCTGAAAACGACTTCAGTTTCAGGATCCCAGGGGCTCTGCATCAAGCAAGGTGGATGGCAAAGGCAATATATGCACTTAAAATTGTCCTCTTCACTAAACAGTTGAATATTCCTCCACGAGAATGAAAAGGAATGAAACGGGTTGCACATTTTGTCAGCCTCATATATGTTCGCTTTTGGCACGAGGCAATTGTAAGTCGATGGGCTCCAAAGAATGATTTGGATATGCTACAGCTTCTGAGCACTTACACAGATGCAGACGTCAAAAACAGTGCTCTCACAGTTGCTAAGAGACACCTTTGGTATCTGTCAGAAACAAACATAGGATTGGCTTTTTTGGACGAGCGTATTACTCAGGCTGAGAAGGAAAAGATGAATGAAAATTTAGAAACCAAACCTGTAAAGAAAAAGGAAATTAAACGATTAGAGGGTGAAAACCTAGTTTTTGAAGGATAAGACCTGAGCCATTTCATTACTAATAAAACAAAGACGTTCATTGAATTGTTTGGGATCCACGACGTGACAAAATACTGCAGTGATTCTCTAAGAAGCCATGTGAACGCTCTTAAGGTGGTCAATGATACAGCAGAAAGAGGAATTGCTCTGATAAAAAAAGTTTAACGAATCTGTCAGGGACGAACAACAAAAACAATTCTTGTAAAAGAGTAGTCGAGCATCACAGAAAAGTCGTCACCAAGTGAACAAAAGAAGGGATTGCATCGGTCAAAGTTGATTAATAAACACATTTTTTGCCCATCATACTACCTATTAATCTTAGTGTCTAGTTTTAGTATTATTTTAAGTTTGTGATTTGTAGTTTTCCCAATAAAAGTAATTAACATTGAAAAGTCGTATTTTTTGTCTACTTTTACAAAACTGATCAAAGTGTGCAACCTCTAAATATTATCCAATCGTCTTGAAATTTGGCATATATATCTTTTACATCACTAAGACTTGGGGCGTAAGCAAAGTCTGCAAATATTTTAGATTATATTTCTTGCCTTACAAAATGAAACACCCTAACCAGGCTAATGACCTTTTTACCTTTTCTGAAAGTACTATGGTCTGTTTCTTTATTGTCTGATGTACTCTATTCCATCTGTCCAGAATCAGACGCTGCAGAGGTCTTGAGTGGAATTGTGCATACTCCACCATGTTGAATGTTGACACTATCAAACCCATCATTTGCATTGCTGCATGAATTGATATTGTTTGACTGTGTAACAGTCCTTAACTGCACCTTGGATATCTTGTTCAGAGGTAAAAATATTCTCTGCAGACTTGAATCCAATACAGCCCCTAAGTGAATCATCCATTGTGACGGAATCAGAGATTACTTTGCCCAATTTATGAGCCATCCGTGCTTCTGTAGACAAGTTATTGGGGGTAATTCTGAGTTGATCGCAGCAGGAACTTTGTTAGCAGTTGGGCAAAACCATGTGCACTGCAGGGGAGGCAGATATAACATGTGCAGAGAGAGATAGATTTGGGTGTGGTGAGTTCAATCTGCAATCTAAATTGCAGTGTAAAAATAAAGCAGCCAGTATTTACCCTGCACAGAAACAAAATAACCCACCCAAATCTAACTCTCTCTGCAAATGTTATATCTGGCCCCCCCTGCAGTGCACATGGTTTTGCCCAACTGCTAAAAAAAAATTCTGCTGCGATTAACTTGGAATTACCCCCATTATCCGTTGAAGATGGACCAAGAGCAATTCCTGGGATTGTGCAAGAATTAAAAGATCGTCGAGGTATGGAAAAATTCTTATCCCCTGCTTGTGGAGATAAGCTGCCATAACCACCATGATCTTGGTAAATACTCTGGGGGCTGTGGCTAACCCAAAGGGTAAAGCCTGGAACTGAAAATGTTGCTGGAGGATAGTAAACCTGAGGTAACACTGATGAGACAATGCTATAGGAACATGCAGGTAAGCATCCTGTATATCCAGCGTTACCATGTAACTCCCTGGTTCCATGGCCAAAACTATGGACCGTAACGTCTCCATGTGGAACCATGGTACCCAAATGTATTTGTTTAACATTTGAGATTAAGAATGTTCCGAAACGACCCATTTGGCTTCTGAACCAAAAACAGGTTGGAATAAAAGCCCTGTCCCCGTTGTGCAGGGGGTACTGGAATAATTACTCCTGACTGAAGCAATTTCTGAACTGCTTCTTGCAGGGCTCTGGCCTTCACCTCTATTCGAGATGGACTGGTGCAGAAGAACCTTTGAGGAGGCTGCTTCTTGAAAGGGAAACCATAACCCAGAGATACCGCTTCTTGCGCCCAAGCATCTGTTGTCAACTGCTGCCATATGTGTGCAAACTGAAGAAGTCTGCCCCCTACCCTGGGGTCCCCCAGGCAGAGGCCCGCACCATCAGGCTGATGGCTTATCTTCTGGTTTGGAAGCTGGCCTTCTGGTGGCCCATTGCTTCTTTGCCCTACCAAACTTATTGTATTGGGGCTGCTTATTTTTTCCTTTTGTTTTTCCTTGCGACCGAAATGGCCGAAAAACCAAACCCTTAGGCCTGGGGTTATGATTGGCAGGAAACCTGACCTTCTTGGATTCTGCTTCTGACTCCAGAATATCTGTCAATTCCTTACCAGAATATTCCCAACAAAAGGCAAAGATTCCAGAACCTTCTTAGATTCTAAATCAGCTTTCCATGTACGTAGCCAAATTGCTCTGCGAGCAGCTACCGTTAAGGCTGATGCTTTGGAAGCAATAGTACCCATATCCATTGCCACTTCTTCTAAGAATACCGCAGCCTGCTTCATGTGAACTATATGGGATTCCTGCTCCCTAGTAGGTGCTGAAAGCCCATCTTCCAGTACCTCAGCCCATTCAGCTACCGCTTTTGCCATCCAAGCTAAAGCCATAGCTGGCCTTATGACTGCTCCTGACAGAAAAAATATGGTTTTCAAAAACCCATCCACTCTTCTGTCTGTGACATCATTTAATGATGTTGACGGTAAAGGCAATCTAGATTTTCGCACTAATCGAATGACATGCGTGTCTACCTTAGGAGACACTTCTCTTTTTAAACAGTCCCCAGTTGGAAAAGGGTAATCGGAATCTCATTTTTTTGGAATTCTATATTTTTAATTGGTTGTAGCCCAAGCTTCCTCCATGATTTCGTCAGCTTATCTGACCCTGGAAATTCGACCCTAAAGGGGGGTACTCACGGAGCGATCGCTGCTTAAAATCTAAGCAATCTGACTGGATTGCTTAGATTTTAAGCAGTGATCTCTCCGTGTGTAGCCCTCACTGCGATAGCGATGCGCAGGCCCGCGCATCGCTATCGCTGGTGCTAGATTGGCCTGCATGCAGGCCAATCTAGCGGGTCGCTCACTTCACCCGCCGGGTGAAATGACCGGCCCCCCGTCTCCCCCCGCACGCACAGCACACATCGCGCTGTGCTGAGCGGTGGGAGATATGTGTGCTGAGTGGTTCGCTCAGCACACATCTCTCCCCACATCTGCCAGTGAGTACTGGCCTTAACTGTTTTAGGATATTTAAACACAGGAGCCTTAATTTTTAACACCGGCTCTGCTGAATCCTCTAAGGATAGAAGCGGATACCTTCTACCTGTTCTTCATATGCTGAAGCAGAGTATATAGAGCTATCATCATCTGATGTATCATCCTGTGTAGCCTGTGAATTTGATGATATATTTACACTCGGTTTATCAGCTTGTTTCCTTGGAGAAGCTGTTGGGGATATACCGTAAGAAGGGAGCTGCATGTATGGGTTAATAGTGTACCCTACTCCTGGGATTGAAGCTGTAGGGATTACCCGTTTAGCTATACTGACCAGGTCTGTGCAAACATAGCCCCAGGTGGATCTACCTGTCATTGAACAGGGTTCTGCCTTGCAATCTGCTGTAACGCAAAACAATTTGTACATAAACCATAATGTGCCAGATCCTGAGAGGATAATCCCACTTTGCAGGACAAACATGTTATGAGTGTTGGTGGTACTGTTAATGTAACCTCGTCACCTTTGCCGCTTTTAGACATGATAAATAATCAGCTTTTCACAGTGTACTACACAATTTGTGACTGTAATCACTTTACTATATTAAAGTGATTACAATCTGACCCCATCCCATGCACCAGCATGGAGGCTCAGAAGAAACCACTGACAAACGTCAGCAATCACACTAGCAGTCAGTCACATGTTATATATTAGTCATATGAGCCTATTTATCAACTACAAAACATTTCAAAGTATGTAGGAGTACATATTACTGAATTTTGTTTTATACAGATCTTAACGTATTCAGACGCATTGGGAATAAAACCACAGTAATGTACACAGACACATATGCAATAGGCACTAAAGTTAACTATTCATACTGACAAAAAGTAGATAGAATTTTAGTGCTGTATAACCTGTACTCCGTAGAATGGGATACAGGGAGACTCGCCTCACTTCCAAGATCGATCAATACGTTAGCGAACACTGAGTGGATCCAGATGCTACTAGTGTACACTTCTGCTCCGGGAACTTTTAGTGAACACAAACGCACTGTGCATGCAGACGCCTGTACTGCGACCGGGTCTCCTCGCAGTAGCGCTTAGTGTACACAGATGCAGCGGCCTATGCTGCGACCGAAACCCCTCGTGGTAGCGTCTGAGACAGAAGTGAGGCAGTCAGTTGATGGCGGGAGACAGACGGAAACTGGTCATGAACTGGGGGGAGGGGTGACCAGGGGAGCGTCTGACTCCCCACCGCTGACACAAACACTAGGGATCCAGCCTCATCCTATTCCTGGTGCCTTATGATCCCTAAGGCCTAGCGCTGGAGCACCCGTAGTGGCGGCGCGCCAGCTATTGTTTGGTAGTCTCCTCCCAATACAGTGCGGCTGTGTCAGTTATTCCCCTTCTAAGTGGAACCGATGCCTTACCTTCTCCCTGTGCTCCGGCCACAGCCTGGTATCGTCTGCTGGACCTGCTAGTACATCCGACACAGACGCCCGTCGAGACAGCACTTGCACCGTGGGTAAGCGTTGTTGCGACCTGGCGGACAGTTGTTGGAGCGACTCTTTCCAATATGCGTGTAAGACGCTGTTAGGAAAGATCACTCAGAAAACGTAGTAAGACTATAAAAATAAAATAAGAAAGCTTGAGGAGTCTCTGGTGGCCAGCAGGGGAAGAGGACGTGCCTTGGGATAGCTTTGCCCGGCATCCGCTATTGTATAGCCTCCCACTGCTGCTGACCCTTATATTTCCCCCTCTGTGGCACCCTGCAAGCCTGCTCGCCGGGTACGCTGCTGGGGGACACCTTTCCTGGAGCTGGCGGCCGCTGACGGAGCTCCAGAGCCTCGCGGCCTACTACACCTCCGCAAGCCGGGACCTCGCGTACTCCCACGATCCGCAGCGGACAGCCAGGGCGATGGAGAGGAAGTGCACGCTACGCCTGTGCCTGTTTCGCCCCCTCAACCTGACCCCCGGAGCACGGCCACTGACCTGTCCTGAGCCTCCTAGAACCCACCAAGACGCTGGGCAGCTGGATGGGAGCTCTGACCAGGCTGCATTAAAGCTCTCCACATACACGGCGGCCATCTTGGAAACTGTGAGCTGGTAGGCTGGGGATCCCTGCTGCAGGCAGCCAGCGGTGATCACTGGCAGGTACGTGATCTTTGCTGGCTGTCCTTCCTGGTCTGATTGGACTCTGCTAACTGGGACCTGGGCCCTTATAACCCCTTCTCAATACTTCTTTACCCCTTCTATTTGCTTTCTGGGGAAACTGATTTTTATTCACATTACCTCTCACTGGATTCACTGAACTCCCTCTGCTGGAGGAACATATTGCGGCTCATATCATTATGTATCTTAAGTTGTCTATTGTCACAACCACTGTTGTGGCTATCTTTCTATTCGGACTATGGACAAATTTGTGGCCAAATCGTCGCGGGGCACCCGTAGCAATCAGCCGGGCAGAGGCCGAGACAATTCTTCTGTTGATAGCCCTCCTTCGCCTCCATCGGGTTCACGTCCTAGCCCCCGCGGCCAACCTATGTCCGTGCCCGCAATGGATTCTGCAAAATCCTGTACGACAAATGAGATAATGGATACCCTGTCTGCGTTACTGGACCAGAAATTGGCTCCTCTAAAGGACTCGCTAGACTCCGCTCTCACTCATTGAACCAACATGCTCAGCGACTCTCCGAGGCTGAACAGAGAATATCTGATTTGGAAGACGATCTCACGACGGCTAAGATGGCTCTTTCTGACCAAGAAAAATTTGTTGCATCTATTCAGGATAAGCTTGAGGACCTTGAAAACCGAAATAGGAGAAATAATGTACGCCTTATCGGCCTGCCGGAGTCGGTGAAACCTCGTGACCTCATGACACTCGTTTCTCAGTGGCTGCCCAGGGAACTGGGCTGTGTTTCGGATCCGGGATCCATAGTAATGGAACGTGTACACCGTATAGGCCCTGAGCAGCAATCCACGAGAGACAGGCCCCGGCCCGTCATCATGAGAGTCCTCAATTACGCTGACAAGGTATGTTACTAGATGCCTACAGAAAATGTACAGACTTGAGATATCAGGACGCTAAGTTGCTACTTTCCCAGGACTTCTCTTATATGGTTGCTTCCAAACGGAGAGAATTCTCACCTATCTGCAAGAGTCTTTTTGAACTAGGCCACAGTTTTGCACTTCTTTATCCGGCAAAATTGAGTCACACATGCGGGGAAGGCCTACTTCTTTGAGAATCCGAAAACGGACAAGAACTTTGTCAACTCACTATCCTCACAATCCTCTACCGGGATGGACGAAGAGGACTGATATCTAATGGCCACATTTATTTTTGTCTTCCTGAAAGGTTCCCATTCAGGCTCTTAGTAATTGTTATAAGTGGGTCGTACCACTGGTTGATATATTTTTTGATTATCTTTATACATGTTGGTACATTATCAAAAGTACCCAATTGTGTCTCCCAAAATATCTTGTTTCTCTGTGACCATTTCTTCTGTTTTCATTTTTTCTTGAAATGTTCCTTACTTCCTCTGACTTCTTCTATTCCTTTTCTTCTCCAGCTATTCTTTACCCCTCCCTTTCCCTTTTCTAATCTATTATTTTTATGCTTGATTATTGTACGGTCTCTTGGCTCGATTCACCACGTTACCCATATTTCAGGTTGGAATTTATTAAGTTTAATCGGTGGACCGCTCCATGGACCTCAACTCTTTGGTTCGTATAATTCTTAAAATAATTTTGAGTTGGGATATTGATCTAGTTGTTGCTCAAACACACTGTCATTGTTATGTTTATTATTATACTGCTTTGGTATGGATATTTTACTCGCTAGCCCGCTTGCTGGGACGGGCTGGACGAGTCTGCTTTTACAAGTCAAATGGGGTTTTTGGCCTAGAGTTGGTATAGGTTAGATGTCAATGACTACTGCCACCTCCACTAGCGTACAGTCACATATTAAGTTTGTAACTTGGAATGTTGAGGGATTAAACACTCCGATCAAAATAAGAAAGATCCTCTCCTATCTTAAACGTCTAAAGCCTGATATAGCTCTCTTACAGGAAACCCATTGGAAAAATACAGATCCCAATGTAGTGAGAGATTCCTGGGTAGGGGAATTTAAATCGGCCTCCTATTCAACCAAACGGAGGGGTGTACTAATTCTCTTTAGTAAACGTCTCACATATCAAATAAAATGATAGTCTGGGTGACCCTGAAGGCCGGTATTTATTTATAAAGATCACTATTTTTGGAGTTCCTTACACCATAGCTACTATTTATGCACCTAATGGCCCTAATTCACTCTTTTTTTCTAATCTTTACAATAAGTCACAAGAATGGGCGGAGGGAGAGATTATTTTAGGCGGGGACTTCAATACTGTCCAGTCTCCTGGTTTGGATAGATCCACCTCTGCTAGATCGCATATTTCTACACCACCCCAGTCTCTTATCGTTATTGACTGACTCACTATGGCTCTGCGATCCCTGGAGATGCCAACATCCTGACTCCCGTGAGTTCACATTCTACTCCCACCCACATCATTCCTCCTCTTGCCTTGACTATTGGCTGATCACAGACACTCTTTTACAACGTGTAGCCAGGGTGGAGAGGATAATGAGATTGTTCGTGGTTGGCATCTCCAGGGCCCATCTTTATTATATCAATTTTTGAATGTGGAATGCTCAGCGATCCTGACTATCTCAACTAAAAGAAAAATACCCCACTCTTCATTTTCCACTTTTTGCCTATTTTCAAGTCTGTAGCTTTATTACTAGCAAGTTATCGCGACTACGCTCCCCTGATCTCACCTTTCCCCTAGATGGCCTGGTGCGGCGGTGCCCAGGAGCCCCATATAACACTTCTTTAATTTATTTGCATACTAGGCAGAGGTTGGATCTATCTAAGCTCGCAACTGGGATGGCTAAATGGACAGACACCCTCCCTGACACTGATCTTCTAACAGTGATTCAGTGGTGTGGTGTACTAAATAAACAATTAGTTTCATCTTCTTATGCAGAGATGCATTTCAAAATACTACATAGAGCGTATTACACCCCCAGACTCCGGTTTCTTACTGGAGTATCTGATAATTCTCTATGTTATAAATGCAACTCCCCTGAAGCCGATATTATTAATTGTCTCTGGGCATGCCCAATGGTACAAACATTCTGGACTGCAGTCCAAACTTATATTAATGTGGAACTTCGTATTCCTTTTAATATTACTATGGTTTGGTCTTTCTGGAACTATATAAATACTCAGGATCCCCCATATTCCAAAGGGACGAAATTATTGTTGGCCGGTGTGGCTGCTGCCGCAAAGTAAACTATTTTATCCCAGTGGATACACTCGGAACCGATACCCCTTTCCCTCATGTTACCACGATTAACCTACCTCTATCAAATGGATTGGGTAGATTGTTCCCTAGATGCAGAGTCCCGTTCCCCAAAATTCTTTGCCATTTGGTTTCCCTACTTGCTCACGCTGCCTACTACCACCAAGGAATATGTGCGCAAAGTAGTTAGATTAACAACATGGTATAATACGGAATCTCTCACTCTAGGCTCACCACCCTTTTAAATTGTCTGACTGATATTGCATCTTAATAGCTGAACTGTATAGTTGAAGGCCCTCATAACCTTGTATATGATATTTCAAAAACTTTTTGTTCTGCTCTTCTTTCGGCGATTTCTGTACATTGCAGTGGTTAATGTTCATTCAAGCATTATGAATTACAACTTGTATACTTATTGCGTGTTCCTTCTCAATAAATACATATTGAAAAAAAAATAAAAATAAGAAAGCTTAGGGCTGCCAAAAACAGCAGCCCTGTGACCATCGTCCGGCTCCTGCCGCACCAAACAAAAAACTGATTTGCCTGAGCCAGTGGACGGGGATATATGGAAAGGCCTGTTGCATCCTGGGAGGATTGAAAGCTTGTGACCATTTGGTGCCAATCCGCTATCGCTCCATCATATCCCATTGTTATCCTGGGGATAACCTGTGGACCCTGCCGGGAAAACCAGCAGCAATAGTTTACAGACTCTTATGCATCAGGCACTTATCCAACTACTCGTACTTAATAGTAGGTAGAGACTTAGTGCTGCATCACCCGGCTCAGGAGAGTGGGATACAGGAAAACCTCATCCCGCTTACAGGATCAATCAATACGTTAACGCTGAGGGGATCCAGACACTATTAGTGTACACAAATGCCCTGTGAACCTACAGTGAACACAGACGCCCAAGTGAACACCAACGCACCAGTCATACAGCTGCCTATGCTCAGCTCATGGCAGGAACCTCGGAGGAAACTAGCCATGAACCGGGGGGAGGGGCGACCAGGGGAGCGTCTTACTCCCCACTGCTGACATCAACGCCAGGGATTGCGGCCTAACACTAATCCCTGGAGCCTATGCTCCCAGGGGCCTAGTTCTGGTGCACTCAAGGTGGCAGCCGCATCAGCTAATGTTCAGTAGTCTCCAACCCGAAAACAGTGCAGCTGTGTCTTACGTCTCCCCCGCTAAGCAGAACTGACGCCATACCTTCTCTCCGTGCTCCGTCCACAGCCTCGTAACGTCCACTGGACTTGTTAGCACATCCGACACAGACGCCTGCCGAAACAGCACTGTACACGTGGGTAAGTGTTGTCACGACCCGGCGGAGAGCTGTTGGAGTGGCTCTTTCTAAGGTGCGTGTAAACAGCTTTTTAGAAAACTCACTCAAAAACGTATTACTATAAAAATAAATTAAATAACAAGCTTATGGCTGCCAAAATCAGCAGCTCAAAGATCGTGGTCCGGCTCCTGCCGCACCAACAAAAAAAAACTGAATTGCCTGAGCCAGGAGGGCGGGGGATATAGGAGACTAGCCCGTTGCATTCTGGGAGGCCGAAAGCTTTCATTGTTGGTGCCAATCCGCTGACGCTACCTAATATCCGAATGTTTATCCTGTGGATAACCTGTGGACCCTGCCGGAGAAAGAAGCCAGGTGTTTTGGTTTCTAAATCTTTGTACTAGGGGTACTTCATGTTTCATGCATGGAGGTCAGTGAGCAGTTCTGACTTAGGGAACATCCACTGTATAATGACGCTCCTCCTCACCTGAGAGGGGCTCAGGCAGGGAGATGTTGGCATCATCTGCCTGCCCAGATGATACTTCAGAATCCGAAAGCAGCGTAGACTGTGAGGAAGGCACCCTTTAACATTTGATGAAAGGAGGCAGAAGTTAGGGTTACAAAAACAGAAGGGATAGGTATAACTGACAGAGGAAAATCAGACAGAGCTATCACAAGTCACATACAATGCAGATATAAATAAACTGCAATGGGCACGGAAATAAAACTACACAGACCGCAGTTGCTGGTAAGATTTAGAGCTGTATAACCTGGCCCTTGGGAGAGGTATACAGGGACACGACACTGGACCCAGCATTCCCAGAGACCTGCAGTTTCAGCTCTGATATTAAAATGGCCACTGAGCATCTCTGAGGGGGAGGAGGAGCAGCTCAGAGGCAGAAAGCCACAGTGGAATCATGCTCTGACCTGGGGGAGGGTCTGTCGGGAGAGAGCTGACCTCCCCTATGCTGACGTTAACCACCAGGGGCCACTGGCATCCAACAAGACCCCAGCCCCAGTATTATGTTGCCATGGTGGGCTAGTGGGGTCCTGGCTGAAACAGGACCCACATCAGCACCTCCGGTCTGACTCAGCGACCGGAGATGAGACTGCACTAAAAGACGGGAGTCCCCTTACCTGTTACCTTCCCATTCTCCAGCTTGGGTCCTGCCAGAATCACCAGTCCACTCACTGGTGTTGCGGCGCCAGCGGGGAGATGAAGGAACAGCAGCGCTGGCGTCCTTTAGACTGCCTAGTGCTGCTTGCTCTAAGTTCGATCCAGATGACGCTGTGGCCCTATGCAGTGATTGGAGTAGTGATGTTTCTGATGTCATCAAATCATTGAAAATTTATAAAGCCCCAGGTCCAGATGGCTTTATTAATAACTTCTATATAATTTTTCAGTCCACACTTGTACCCATTTTTAATAATCTTTATAACTTTTTCTCTGATAATTCTCTGCCAAGGGAGATGTTGGAGGCCCAAATCATTACGCTGCCCAAGCCTGGTAAGGTCCCATGCTTTGCCATAATTATAGACTAATTGCACTTTTAAACACGGACGTGAAACAAAGCCCCAGGCAACACAAGGAGAGTATTTAACATCTTGCATACTTTTGCATCTAATCCAGTCCCTATGGTGTTACTCTCTCTTAATGCAAAGGAGCCCTTTGACAGGTTCCATTTGCTTTATAGGACTAGGGTACTGCTCCGGTTTGGCTTCTGTAATTTCTTTTTTAAATCAATACTTACATTATATGACCACCCCTCTGGCCATATCTTTAGTACTTAAGCATTCTCTAATGGTACAGGCCAGGGGTGTCCTCTGTTCCCTTTAATTCTTGCACTAGTCATAGATCCATTAGTTGAGAAAATCAGGTAGACTTCTTCATTCTCAGGAATCTCTATTTGTACTTCCCCTTACAAAATATGCTGATGACGATCCTCTCTTCGTCTCTAGACCTGGAGGTTTCTTTGCCTATCCTCCACACTATTTTACAAGAATTTTCTGCGGTTTCATAATATAAATTAAATAAACCTAAATTAGATGCTTTCGCATACAACCTGGAACAATCAGCTATACAACCCCACCAATTACGCTACCCATATTGTTAGCAATCTTCTTGTATTAAATATCTTGGAATCCAAATCCCACTCCTCCTGCAGGAAACTTAGTCCTGTAATTACCAACACCTACTTACGCCATATACTGCTCTTACTAAATTGTAGATGAACTAGGATACTAAAAGAACTTAAAGAGGTGCTGGTAGCACCATTGACATAATTATTCAACCAGTCATTAGCTACAGGAGTAATTCCAGAGGACTGGAAAAGAACAAACGTAGTCCCACTGCACAAAAGTGGAAGCAAGGAAGAGGCAAACAACTACAGACCAGTGAGTCTTACATCAGTAGTAGGGAAATTGATGGAAACACTCTTAAAAGAAAGTTATAGATTATCTCAAATCCGGCAATTTACAGGATCCCAAACAGCATGGATTCACTGGGGGGAGATCATGTCAAACAAATCTTATTGACTTTTTTGACTGTGTGACTAAAGTGATGGATAAAGGTGGAGCCATGGATATAGCTTATCTAGACTTTAGTAAGGCTTTTGACACGGTTCCACATCGCAGACTGCTAAATAAACTTGAAAGTTTGGGATTGGATATTAGGATTATTGAATGGATAAGATCTTGGTTGAAGGATAGAAAACAGAGTTGTGGTAAATGGAGTGCATTCACAGGAGGGAAATGTTACCAGTGGAGTACCCCAGGGATCTGTACTTGGACCAGTGCTTTTTAATATCTTTATTGGTGACATTGCAAATGGCATTAAAGGGAAAGTATGCCTTTTTGCAGATGACACAAAGGTATGCAACAGGGTAGACACACCAGGTGGGGTAAAACAAATGATTGAGGATCTAGGTAGACTAGAGGAATGGTCAAGAGTCTGGCAATTACAGTTTAATGCCAAAAAATGCAAAATCATGCACTTGGGTCTCAAAAATCCTAAAGCTAAATACAGTATTAATGGCACTATACTGGAAACTACTGAGGAGGAAAGGGATCTAGGAGTCACTATTTCAGATTACTTAAAGGCAGGTAAGCAATGTAACAAGGCAATGAGGAAGGCTAGTCAGATGCTTGGCTGCATTGGGAGAGGAATCAGCAGCAGAAAGAAGTAATAATGCCACTGTATAGGTCATTGGTACGGCCTCATCTAGAATACTGTATTCAGTTCTGGAGGCCATATCTTCAAAAGGATATTAATACATTTAAAACTGTACAAAGGAGGGCAACTAAAATGGTGCATGGCCTACATCACAAAACATACCCAGAAAGACTAAGAAATCTCAATATGTATAGTTTGGAGCAGAGAAGGGAAAGAGGGGACATGATAGAAACTTTCAAATATATCAAGGGTTTTAACCAAGTCCAGGAGGGAAACATTCTCCAAATGAAGAGAAGCAATAGGACACGAGGACATGCACTGAGGCTGGAGGGGGGGAGGTTCAGGGGAAATTTGCAGAAAAATTATTTCACAGAAAGGGTAGTGGACAAGTGGAATAGCCTCCCATCAGAGGTGGTAGAGGCTAAGACAGTAGAGCAATTTAAACATGCATGGGATAGACATAAGGATATCCTTACAAAGAAATAAGGATCAAATAAGGTTAGAGATAAAAATAATGTAAAAAAAAAAAAAAGGGGCAGACTGGATGGGCCAAGTGGTTCTTATCTGCCGACAAATTCTGTGTTTCTATGTTTCTAACTATGAAATGTCATGCTTGGGCCGCCTGGCATCTGTTAAGAGGTTTCTCCCTAAAATTTGATATCTTTCTCAGGCAATTTGTTACTTAGTCTCTAGGTGTTTTCAAACTAAATTTTACTAGATTATAGCCACATTTGTATGGAAGGGTAAATGCCCCAGACTATCCTGGGCAAGAATGTTCCATTCCAAACTTGAAGGTGGCCTTGCTGCTCCCAGCATAGAACTGTATCCAATTTCTGCTTTAAACTTTTGGTACCTATCCAAAATGTGAGTAGACAAAAGTTGATTCTGATGCTTTGTTTTAGCATAGTAGCTGACAAGGTGGTACCAGTAGGAATTAGACACCAACTAGAAGGTGTTGCAGCAGAAGTAGGATGTTTTCAGGCACTGGTGGCAGGAACCCAAGTGGAAATAAGAGGTTCCAGGTGCCGACTGTAGAAGCCTGGTTGTGGATGCGTATTACCAGCCCCACTGCACACAGTGGGGGGAGTCAGTAACAGGCGGTTACTGAAAGTAAGAGGGAATCTCCTAGTAGCCCAAGTCCAGTGGGATCAAACAAAATCTGGGATTACCTAGAGCAGCAAGGTGCATCAGGTCAATCACATACTGTAGGCATTTCTCCAAACTACAGCGCATCCCCATATAAGGCTGTTCGGATGGTGGTCATTAGGTCAACATGAGTTTTTCACAATTTTTAAATTTTTTTTGACCTTTTTCATACTTAAACGATCCACATGGACTACAATTGGGAACGGTATCCTGTGCCAAGCGCAGCGGTAGTGGAGCAAGGCACCGTGCACCGAAGCAGGACAATTGAAGCTAGCCATGCGAGGGGTACACAGTGCACTAATTGGGGTTCCCAGTCACTTTTCAAAGAAAACACAAAAAATAAAAAACACACAATTATGTCGACCTTATTCCATGTCGACCAAACGTGGTCGACCCAACTCATGTTGGCCTAATGAACCACACCCAGCTGTTCACCCTACAAAGTGTGGGTCCAAACTGTACGTTATGAAGTTTTGATTAAATGTTTTATGTGCATAAGAAAAATAAGATTTTACTCACCGGTAAATCTATTTCTCGTAGTCCGTAGTGGATGCTGGGGACTCCGTAAGGACCATGGGGAATAGACGGGCTCCGTAGGAGACTGGGCACTCTAAGAAAGATTTAGTACTACTGGTGTGCACTGGCTCCTCCCTCTATGCCCCTCCTCCAGACCTCAGTTAAGGAAACTGTGCCCGGAAGAGCTGACATTACAAGGAAAGGATTTTGGAATCCAGGGTAAGACTCATACCAGCCACACCAATCACACCGTACAACTTGTGATAACATACCCAGTTAACAGTATGAACAACAATCGAGCATCACTCAACGGATGCCACATAGCATAACCCTTTATTAAGCAATAACTATATACACGTATTGCAGAAAGTCCGCACTTGGGACGGGCGCCCAGCATCCACTACGGACTACGAGAAATAGATTTACCGGTGAGTAAAATCTTATTTTCTCTAACGTCCTAGTGGATGCTGGGGACTCCGTAAGGACCATGGGGATTATACCAAAGCTCCCAAACGGGCGGGAGAGTGTGGATGACTCTGCAGCACCGAATGGGCAAACACAAGGTCCTCCTCAGCCAGGGTATCAAACTTGTAGAATTTTGCAAAGGTGTTTGAACCTGACCAAGTAGCTGCTCGGCAAAGCTGTAATGCAGAGACCCCTCGGGCAGCCGCCCAAGAAGAGCCCACTTTCCTTGTGGAATGGGCTTTTACTGATTTTGGATGCAGCAATCCCACCTCAGAATGAGCCTGCTGAATCGTGTTACAGATCCAGCGAGCGATGGCTTGCTTTGAAGCAGGAGCACCCAGCTTGTTGGATGCATACAGGATAAACAGCGAGTCAGTTTTCCTGACTCCAGCCGTTCTGGTCACATAAATCTTCAAAGCCCTGACTACATCAAGCAACTTGGAATCCTCCAAATCACGAGTAGCAGCAGGCACCACAATAGGTTGGTTCAAATGAAAAGATGACACCACCTTCGGCAGAAATTGTGGACGAGTCCGTAATTCTGCCCTGTCCATATGAAAAACCAGATAGGGGCTTTTACATGACAAAGCCGCCAATTCTGACACACGCCTAGCCAAGGCCAATAGCATGACCACTTTCCACGTGAGAGATACTTTAGCTCCACGGTTTTAAGTGGCTCAAACCAGTGGGATTTCAGGAAACCCAACACCACGTTGAGATCCCAAGGTGCCACTGGTGGCACAAAAGGGGGCTGAATATGCAGCACTCCCTTAACAAATGTCTGAACCTCAGGAAGAGAAGCCAGTTCTTTCTGAAAGAAAATGGATAGGGCTGAAATCTGGACCTTTATGGACCCCAATTTCAAGCCCATAGTCACTCCTGACTGTAGGAAGTGCAGGAACCGGCCCAGCTGGAATTCCTCTGTTGGGGCCTTCCTGGCCTCACACCAAGCAACATATTTTCGCCATATACGGTGATAATGTTTTGCTGTCACGTCCTTCCTAGCCTTTATCAGCGTAGGAATAACTTCATCCGGAATGCCTTTTTCCGCTAGGATCGGGCGTTCAACCGCCATGCCGTCAAACGCAGCCGCGGTAAGTCTTGGAACAGACAGGGCCCCTGTTGCAACAGGTCCTGTCTGAGAGGCAGAGGCCATGGGTCCTCTGTGAGCATTTCTTGCAGTTCCGGGTACCAAGTCCTTCTTGGCCAATCCGGAACAATGAGTATTGTTCTCACTCCTCTTTTTCTTACGATTCTCAGTACCTTGGGTATGAGAGGAAGGAGGAGGAAATACATAGACCGACTGGAACACCCACGGTGTCACTAGTGCGTCCAAAGCTATCGCCTGAGGGTCCCTTGACCTGGCGCAATACCTTTTAAGCTTTTTGTTGAGGCGGGATGCCATCATGTCCACCTGTGGCAGTTCCCATCGATCTGTAATCTGCGTGAAGACTTCTTGATGAAGTCCCCACTCTCCCGGGTGGAGGTCGTGTCTGCTGAGGAAGTCTGCTTCCCAGTTGTCCACTCCCGGAATGAACACTGCGGACAGTGCTTGCACGTGATTCTCCGCCCAACGTAGAATCCTGGTGGCTTCCGCCATCGCCACCCTGCTTCTTGTGCCACCCTGGCGGCTTACATGAGCCACTGCGGTGATGTTTTCTGACTGAATCAGCACCGGTTGGTTGCGAAGCAGAGGCTCCGCTTGACTCAGGGCGTTGTATATGGCCCTTAGTTCCAGGATATTGATGTGCAGACAAGCCTCCTGACTTGACCACAACCCTTGGAAGTTTCTTCCCTGAGTGACTGCTCCCCATCCTCGGAGGCTTGCATCCGTGGTCACCAGGACCCAGTCCTGTATGCCGAACCTGCGGCCCTCGAGAAGGTGAGCACTCTGCAGCCACCACAGAAGAGACACCCTGGTCCTGGGGGATAGGGTGATCAGCTTATGCATCTGAAGATGCGATCCGGACCACTTGTCCAACAGATCCCACTGAAAGATCCTCGCATGGAACCTGCCGAAGGGAATGGCCTCGTATGACGCCACCATCTTTCCCAGGACTCGCGTGCAGTGATGCACCGACACCTGTTTTGGTTTTAAGAGGTTTCTGACGAGAGTCACAAGCTCCTGAGCCTTCTCCGCCGGAAGAAACACCCTTTTCTGATCTGTGTCTAGAATCATGCCCAGAAAGGGCAGACGCGTCGTAGGAATCAGCTGCGACTTTGGGATATTCAGAATCCAGCCGTGCTGTTGCAACACTACCTGAGAGTGTGCTACGCTGATCAGCAACTGCTCTCTGGACCTCGCCTTTATGAGGAGATCGTCCAAGTATGGGATAATTGTGACTCCTTGCTTTCGAAGGAGCACCATCATTTCCGCCATTACCTTGGTAAATATTCTCTGTGCCGTGGATAGGCCAAACGGCATCATCTGGAATTGGTAATGACAGTCCTGTACCACAAACCTGAGGTACTCCTGATGAGGTGGATAAATGGGGACATGCAAGTAAGCGTCCTTGATGTCCAGAGACACCATAAAATCCCCCTCTTCCAGGCTTGCAATGACCGCTCTGAGCGATTCCATTTTGAACTTGAATGTCTTCAGATAAAATGTTCAGGGATTTTAAATTCAAAATGGGTCTGACGGAACCATCCGGTTTCGGTACCACAAACATTGTGGAATAGTAACCCCTTCCCTGTTGAAGGAGGGGAACCTTTACCACCACCTGCTGGAGATAGAACTTGTGAATTGCCACTAACACTACCTCCCTTTCCATGGGGGAAGCTGGCAGGGCCGATTTTAGGTAACGGTGAGGGGGCATCACTTCGAATTCCAGCTTGTATCCCTGAGACACAATCTGTAAGGCCCAGGGATCCACCTGTGAGCGAACCCACTGGTGGCTGAAATTTCGGAGACGCGCCCCCACCGCTCCCGGCTCCACCTGTGGAGCCCCAGCGTCATGCGGTGGATTTAGTGGAAGCCGGGGAGGACTTCTGTTCCTGGGAACTAGCCGTACGGTGCAGCTTCTTTCCTCTACCCCTGCCTCTGGCAAGAAAGGATGCACCTCTGACTTTCTTGCTTTTTTGTGATCGAAAGGACTGCATTTGGTAATACGGTGCTTTCTTTGGTTGTGAGGGAATATATGGCAAAAAATTTGACTTCCTAGCCATAGCTGTGGAAACTAGGTCCGAGAGACCGTCCCCAAACAATTCCTCACCCTTATAAGGTAAAACCTCCATGTGCTTTTTTGAATCGGCATCACCTGTCCACTGCCGAGTCCACAGGACCCTTCTGGCAGAAATCGACATTGCATTTATTCTTGAGCCCAGTAGGCAAATGTCCCTCTGGGCATCCCTCATATATAGGACAGCGTCTTTTATATGCCCCAGGGTCAGTAAAATAGTATCCTTGTCCAAGGTATCCAGTTCCTCAGACAGAGTATCTGTCCATGCTGCTACAGTACTACACATCCAGGCCGACGCAATTGCCGGCCTCAGTATGGTACCAGAATGTGTATAAACAGACTTCAGGATACCTTCCTGCTTCCTATCCGCAGGATCCTTTAGGGAGGCCGTATCCTGTGACGGTAGGGCCACCTTCTTAGATAAGCGCGTCAGAGTCTTGTCTACCCTAGGGGAGGATTCCCAGCGCAACCTGTCCGTTGGCGGGAAAGGGTACGCCATAAGTAACCTTTTGGAAATCAGCACTTTCTTATCAGGAGAATCCCACGCTTTTTCACATAACTCATGTGAAGGGGGAAAAGTCACCTCTTGCTTTTTCTCCCCAAACATATAAACCCTCGTGTCAGGGACAGGGTTTACCTCTGATATGTGCAATACATCCTTCATTGCTATAATCATGTAGCGGATGGCTTTAGCCATTTTAGGCTGCAATTTTGCATCATCACCATCGACACTGGAGTCAGAATCCGTGTTGATATCTGTGTCAACAATTTGGGATAGTGGGCACTTCTGAGACCCTGACGGCCTCTGCGCTGTAGGATCAGGCATGGGCTGAGACCCCGACTGTCCCAAGGCTTCAGCTTTATCCAACCTTTTATGCAAGGAGTTTACATTATCATTTAACACCTTCCACATATCCATCCAATCAGGTGTCGGCGCCGTCGGCGGAGACACATCATCCATCTGCACCTGCTCTGCCTCTACATAGCCCTTATCAAACATGTCGACACACGCGTACCGACACACCACACACACACACACACACACACAGGGGATGCTCTATATGAAGACAGGACCCCCACCAGGCCTTTTGGAGAGACAGAGAGAGAGTATGCCAGCACACACCCCAGCGCTATATAACCCAGGAATTACACAGTAACTTAGTGTTTACCCAGTAGCTGCTGTATATATGATTAATGCGCCTAAATTTATGTGGCACCCCTCTCTTTTTACCCTCTTTCTACCTTGAGATTGAGGGGGAGAGCCTGGGGAGCTTCCTCTCAGCGGAGCTGTGGAGAGAAAATGGCGCTGGTGAGTGCTGAGGAAGAAGCTCCGCCCCCTCAGCGGCGGGCTTCTGTCCCGCTTTCTGTGTAAAAATAATGGCGGGGGCTCATACATATATACAGTGCCCAGCTGTATATATGTTACTTTTGCCAAGAGGTATCATAATTGCTGCCCAGGGCGCCCCCCCCTGCGCCCTGCACCCTACAGTGACCGGAGTGTGTGGGTAGTGTGGGAGCAATGGCGCACAGCTGCAGTGCTGTGCGCTACCTCATATGAAGACAGGAGTCTTCTGCCGCCGATTTTGAGGTCTTCTTGTTTCACCCGCCGGCTTCTGTCTTCTGGCTCTGCGAGGGGGACGGCGGCGCGGCTCCGGGAACGGACGACCAAGGTTAAGATCCTGTGTTCGAACCCTCTGGAGCTAATGGTGTCCAGTAGCCTAAGAAGCGCAACCTAGCCGCAGTTAGTAGGTTTGCTTCTCTCCCCTCAGTCCTACGTAGCAGAGAGTCTGTTGCCAGCAGAAGCTCTCTGAAAATAAAAAAACCTAACTAAAATACTTTATTAGCAAGCTCAGGAGAGCTCACTAAAATGCACCCAGCTCTGTCCGGGCACAGATTCTAACTGAGATCTGGAGGAGGGGCATAGAGGGAGGAGCCAGTGCACACCAGTAGTACTAAATCTTTCTTAGAGTGCCCAGTCTCTTGCGGAGCCCGTCTATTCCCCATGGTCCTTACGGAGTCCCCAGCATCCACTAGGACGTTAGAGAAAAAACAAAAACACAACACACAACCATAGTTAAATTAAACGTTTATTCCCTTCCCCCAATGATTCACAAAATTAGCACAAAAATATATCAACTTAGAAAGAAATAAAATAATTAAATTGAGTGATATACACAGATGAAACATACAATAATGAATCATTTGAGGGTAATAAAATACAAAACTATACACACTTAAATTTTATATGTATTATATTTTTTTTTCTTAAATCTGTTTACCCCAAAGTGATTTTAAGCTCTACAGGAAAACATTTTTTCCTGCTAAATTTATGAAAACCATAAAAAATGAGGCAAACTGTAGATTCCAAAGGAATCAATATAATCTTCCTGCAAACACCACTGCTTGGCAAACTTGCCAGAAAATAAGATGGCTGCAATTTTATGTATTTATTTTTATAAAGACTTGCTTAAATATTTCTGTAAAATAAAGCCATACCATTTAAAAAGGTGCAATCCAACGTAGTCCGAAACGCACTTAAAGTGTACCCATTGCCTATGAACAGTGTAGGGAGCCATTTTGTTGCCCAATTCAATATTCATGAGACTGCAGCCCATCAAGTCCCAAGGCACTCAATGTGGCATGAGGCATTTGGAGAAGCTGGATATTGGTTCTGTCAACAAAACTGGCCACAGGCACCGTGTGCAAGAAACAAAAGCATTAACTATGGGGCTTTATAAATGATGGAAACCGAAAAATAGAAAGAAAAAAAAAAAGTTTGCGTGCGAGGGTAAAAAAAAATAACCTATAAATAAGTGGATAGCGAGGGTAATGAAAACATAATAAGTGAAGCCTTTTAAAATGCATATCTGACATGACAGAAATTGGTACATGCCTATAAGTATTTTTCTGGTTTATTTTTAGTCGTCACTGATTTATTTTTACGGTTTAGATTATGCGGAATCAAACATATTCTAGGCAGGTAACAATCTTACACCTACATTTTTAAACCATAAGTGGGCAAGCCTGACAATTAAAAAAAAGCTGTACCAGACACAAATTATTTTAAGTCACTGTTAATACTAATGTACGTAAAGAACTAACCAATAAATGGGAAGAAAACTTTTCACCTACCAAGTATTGCAGAATACAAATTGACACTGTTCTAAAATGAATTATATTAAGGATAAAATTAATTTAAGAATTAAATCCTATAAGGTTATTGTCTACTAGTAGGGTCCTGTCAATTTTAAAACTTTGCTTAAAAAACAGCCCAAAATGAAGTGGGGAAAAAAAGGGGGTTATAATAACCCAATATCAGTGAAAGACAAAGATTTTTTTTTTCTTCTACCCTGAATTAGACCTTTAGGCATTGACTGTAGTGAAAGTTTTTTGTTTTTTTTCAGCATGGCTGACATTTCCAACCAAGAAATTGGGACATTGAATTTGATTATCTGTGGTTTTAGTTATACATTTTAAATGGCTATAGAATTCGAAAGCACTTTTCTTCACCAAAAATTTGTTTAAAAAAAGGCAGTGCATACATTTCTACAAAAATGACAAAGTTGAGATGCTAAAAGGAAATCTATTGTTGCACCATTGTACTGACCAAAGGAAACATTCCATAAAGCAAATTCTACTATGCATATGGTCTCCTTACATAATTTGTAAAAAGGATGAAATTCTTGTAAAAATGCATAGTTTTAAAAAAAATTTTTTTTATCAGAGAACAGTAGATCAAATGGCTGGCGTGTGGTCATCAAGAGGGAGACTACTTAAGGGATCTGGTCATTAGGTCGACCACTATTGGTCAACAAGATCTATAGGTCAACATGGGAAAAGGTTGACGTGAGGTTCAAATTTTTTTTTAACTTTCATACTTTCGATCCACGTGGGCTATGATTGGGAATAGTAACCTGTGCCAAGCGCAGCACCTTGCCCGAAGCGGGAGCCATGAGAGGGGATACGGTGCATTAACTGGTGTTCCCGGTCACTTTACAAAGAAAACGACATCAAATTTTATTTTAAAAACCCTCATGTCGACATTTTTCCATGCCGCCCCTATGATCCACACTCCTACTTGGAGAACGACATACACCGTGATCTAAGACGCACTCTGAATCCAAGTTCTGTGAGCTGTAAAACGTTTGGTACACCCCTTCCCCCCTGAATTCTAGTTCTGACCTCAGATGAGACAAAAAAAAAAAATGTTTTGGGTCAACAGAGCCGTGTGCTGCTGATTACTACAAGCTCCTTAGTAGAATTACCAGCTATTCTTTCCCACAGGTCAACAGTTCATGACTTGTCAGTACAGAAAGCATTAGAAATACATTTTAACAGAAAATAGATTATGAAAGCTTTTCCAATGCTGAAAAAACTCAAACCTAAATTTTACTAATTACATCAGATGTTTTAAACGATGCATAAAAGGTGTTTCCACCATTCTGAACAAATACATACCATAAACGTACAACATATAGATAAACAAATAGTCAGGCTATATCAAGTGGATACAGTGGTAATATAAAAGCAACTAATAATGTATCACAAAACAGTGATTCTGTACTTTACAATTACAGACGCCCCATCACAGATTAGATTTGGTTGGTGTAACCCGGAGAACGGTAAGATGTGATCAGTTATTGTACACTAACCATCTTATGCCACCACTTGCTTCTAGCTGTAGCACTCTCTTGACTCTTCAATAGAGATGGAATTGTCTTGCCTTGTAATTATAAAATAAAACAAAATGGTCCTTAAAATAAAAACAAAATATATATATTTTTACCTTTTTTCTATGGCAATATTTGTTTCAGGAAAAAAGGACTTGAAATGATGCACACTTTCTACATTAATAAGTTAACAGTCATTAGCTGAAATCACGCTCATCTGGTAAAAGGGCCACATAAGACACTATACAGCATGTGATCATGTTTTAAAACGTCAAAAACACCCCTCTCCCCCCCATATTATAAAGAAAAATGCATAGTCAGACATGCAAAGTTTTGTGTGATTAACCAGTGCCTCAATTAGTGCATTTACACTGGGGGCCGGATGTAATGAAGTCCGAGTTGGCCGGAGGTGCGGGCTGATGGCTGAACTTGGCCCTTTTTGTTAAAGCGCCAATCATTTACAAGGCATGGTTTTGCCTTGTACATGATTGCCGCTTTAAAACAATGTCCAAGTTCGGCCAGGAACCCACACCTCTGACCGACTTGTACTTCATTACATCCGTCCCTAAAGAAGAGTAATTAAGGGGCATTATGCAAGACAGAACTGGGGTGAAATGCTGTGTTGTGCATCTTTAGAGGGTCTGGTAATCTGAAATAAAGCAAAACTTACTCTACTAAAGCTGGTGCATACGGACATTAAATAACCCAAAAGCAAATAGACAGACCTGAGAACACAATTTCTGGAAAACATGAGGTTTGCAACAAACAAAAGCACACTATAAATGTACAGACTCTTAATAACACGTTTCCAATGTTGTATAAAGTTAGGACAAAGTACAATGCATTGCTTAAGCATTTCTTTAGGGATATGGAGCTGCTATACAAATAATAGGTAGGAATTTAACATGGAGCATGAAACTGTTGACCCAAATGAAGCAAACATACTTCATGAATTTTCAGGAGAGAGAGACATAGACCTGGAATGAAATTACTTCTAGGCAAAAAAGTTTCCCATCTGTTCTGACATGGGGCTATCTGCAGTATCCAGAGCACATAGGATCACACATTCCCACCATAAACTTTATCTCATATACTTTCCGTTGTGACATGAAACTCTTACATATATATATATATATTTGCGAATGATAATAGCCCTTATGTGTGATCAACTTCCATTTTAGAGTAATGGTCTTATAACTAATTTGTTGCTGCTCTGTTAGTGACTCACGGATATACAATTGCATGGGATATGTATGGTCTGTAGTAAACTAGTTTTCCTCAATCAACTCACTTAAATTCAAGGATTTCTGCCAAATGATATAAAAAGTAGGTTCTACTCAATCCTCAAGAATCGGAGGAATACCGGCATAACTACAGTAATTCTACCATCATTGGCAAGTAGAATACAGAAAGAGTACAGTATATTAAGCAATCTCCCTAATAAAGTTGAATTACCTCTGGATGAAAGCAACAGTTAAGACTCATGCAAAGGATGGGTTGAGAAGAGAAGGGAGAAGGGGGGAGGGGGTTTTACGTTAATTGAAAAAAAAAGAAGAAGCAAGAGACCCTTCAAGAGACTTGCCACATGGTCCAGTAGATAGATATTTTTATTGAATTATAACTAGCAGCAATATAATAACCTGTTGGATGGTTTTTATAGCCCTAAGAAGGGCCGTAAATGAGCTCCATAATCTATACAGGGGGATATTCAATCAGTGACGAGTTTTCTGACCGTCGGAAAATCGGCACTAATTTGACCGTTTGCTATTCAATAGCGGGCGTTTGACAGTTTTTTTGCTCCGTTCTCACCATGCCTTTTCGACTATTTTTTTTAGTTGAATCAGCATGGGCAAAAATGGACCAAAAAAAATAAATGTCTAAAATGCTCGCAAATTCGACAAAACACGTGGATCAGCAGCGAATTTGCGGATCCACGTGGTTTTCGGCCGGGCAGATTTTTCGACAAGTCGAAAAACCGGAACGGGCTTTAAATAGGTCAAAATGTGAATTAGGCCTACAAAAAGGGTGGAAAGTGCAATTTTTTCGACCAGTCGAAAAAACGGCACTAATTGAATAGCACCCATATTGTAGTTTCTTAAATGATTTCTCCTTCATGGATTAAGTAGCTTTTATACCAATAAGGGAAAATGTCCTTAATTTGTACGTATCTACTACAGCCATTTTATGGGCTGAACAAGTAGTTACAAGAATGCAGCCTATCCATTCACTAGGCACCAGTGACATCACTGAGGCATAAGGCACACAAGTCACGCAATCCCAGTGAACAGATAAATAATTTCATGTGGACAAAGCGGGAAAGGCTGGGGTGGGAAATATCCATGTTCATCAAGTGCAATAGGCCACCCCTTCAGCACTATGAAGGTGCAAGTTACCAAACTTAGTTATTCCTTTCTATTGTACCCATAAAAACACTAGAAAATAAAATAAAATGTATTGATAAAGAGAAAACCACATTGATGAATCATGTATTGCTGTCTCGCAATTATGTGTAATGATGATACATCGCCGGACTTCATGTGTAGCATTTTTGGGCTAATTCACGAGTGTTCTCTGAAATTGCTTCAGGCCTACTGAAATCAAATGCATTGTGTCTATTGAGGGCTGTCGTTCTACCGGCACTGATGAAAATATCTGATCTCTCTCCTGCTGCTTCCTAATATAATGCAACTCACAGCGAAAGTAGACAAACTGTCCCTGCTCAGGATCTACTTTTGCAAGTCAAGTACTATATTTGTGTGTGTGTGTGTGTGTGTGTGTGTGTGTGTGTGTGTGTGTGTGTGTGTGTGTGTGTGTGTGTGTGTTTCCCAGAAGATGACTAAGCTGCAAATTGTATTGAGATCCCAGTTATATGCATGGTTTCATTATCATCCCATGAAAAGCACCTTATTTAAAACAATTGTTTTACTCCTTAAAGGAGAATTTCCTAGGTAACCACTGCAATCTTACTGCAGCCAATCTATAGCTAGGCTTCCATCTTAACCAAGGGGCACATGCAATGTGATGTACATCCCTTTCCAGAATGGCATATCGCACAAACTCCCACATGGTACTTTTTGCCTCACACCCATAGAGGCACCCAGGAAGATCAGCTATGTAGTGGCTACAGTATAGTGCAAATATATGCACCACCAAACATCCCAGGAATGCCTGGTAGCACATCAAGTCTAACTGAACGGAAAAGACCCATATAGGTTTTATCTTTTTTTTTTTTTTTTTTGACAAGGAAGTGTTAACTTTATGTTTTGACCCTTCTTTCCTTGCAACTGGGAGAACTGTGGGAATCCCAAGCCATGAAACAAGCGCCCACCGATAGAGAAGAACTCACCTCACCAAACCCTGTAATCCCACGGCAACACAGTTAGGGTGTGCATATTTCTTAACATAGCAGCTGCAAGTATGGAGCCCTCAGATGTGTATTTAACGGAAGTGTTTGCCTAAAGGACTATTAAACATTGATCACAGTTCTCAGTTGGAGAAACAGTGGCTGGTTAGACAGTGTGACTTGGCAAAGTTAATGGAGTGAATACATAACTTTAAAGCTGTTCATTTAGTACATACTTGGCTGGTGCAAAGTCTTTTAAGAACTGCATTAGCCAAATTGCTGGGTATGAGAGAGACAAAGCACTGGGTTTCGGTGTAGAACACGGACTTTACCTCATCTATGGTCCTGAATCATGTCCCTCATTTACTCAGGCGTTTCGCATACACTATTGTCTGGTGATGCCTCCAAGACAAAACCCCACACAAATCTGACATTAAAAGCATACATGCAATGGTGTCAAACAAAAAAACAAAAAAAAAAAGGTACACTACTTTTCAGAGAAGGCCACTTGCCTTCTAATAATTGTTATTTATATATATATAAAAAATAAATAAATAAATGACAAAAATGGCAACAGTGGGTACAAACTTTCCCTTCAAGGAGCCCAGAACCAACTCAATTTCAATGCAGGTGGACATGGCGATATTCTCATAATCTAGTCCGATTTTCTTTGCAAGTTTTATGTAAAAAGCATATGCACCATTACAAAAGTGCAATTTCATATACTGTAGTATGCACAATAAAATGGTAGAATATTCAATATGATAAAAAAAAAAAAAAAAAAAACCATCATGCAGAAATAAAGTTCCCAAGAAATGCTGGGGTTTCCGCACATTGCACCCCTGTCAGATATTTAACGTCTGGGTTCTTTCCCATTTCCACCCCATAACACTGGGTATTAGTCCTATAAACCAGCACAGTGGTGCTGATAAAGAAGTGCAAATATTTTTATTCTTTTTACCTCCCTATATTTTACCAAAATCAGCAGCCAGGTTTTTTTTTTGTAAAGTTTTTTTTTTTTTTTTTTTAGTTTTTTTTAGTATTTTGTTTTCTTTGAGATTTTTTTTTTTTCTCTTTTCATGTTGAAAATCATGATCCATTTCCGTGGTCAGCTGGGAAAACAAAAAAGTAAAAAACAAAAAAAACACGAGTTTCAAAAGATTTTTGAAGCTTCGGGAGTTGTGAAGCAGTTTGTTGCCATTTAATTATGCCATGGCCCAGTAAAGGCGGAAGCATGAAGTCTGGTCGAGACCAGCTATCTGCACAGGTCTGTTTCCCGCTTGTGCTTGCGTTTTTTGTTGTGGTAGTGCTGGTGCTGTGCTTTGCCGATCTGAATGTGCCTGCTTGGCACAGATGTGCCTTGGCTTATGTTAGGATGAGTCTGGAAACCTTTGCTGGATGTGGAGGAACGGAATAGCCTGGTTGCACCGTGCTGAAAGAGAGAGAAGTATATTAATGGAGTGAGAACTTGTCAGTGCCAATTACTTTCACTCCACAGTGACACTAAATATTTTTGACAAAATACAATTACTAGATGAACCACAAACATTGTTTTAGAATGGCCAGATATTGTATGGTAACTTCAATAACTAAGGATAACTCCAGCTGAAATAAATCAATACTAAAACATAATACTGAATATTGTGGTCCAGTGCTCCCCATCTTCTCATCCCCCTGATATCATACAGACGGAACAATGAACACATATGGTACTACAATGGGCACGCAGACAATGAGGGAAAACAATATACAGGCAACAGGTTTTACTCTTTGGGTAAATCCTGTAATTTATAACTACAACTAGCACTGCAGTACCAGGCAAGAGGGAAGATGTTGTAACATGTGATCCCAGAACAAGCGCAATAATAAGATTTTACTTACCGATAAATCTATTTCTCATAGTCCGTAGTGGATGCTGGGGACTCCGTCAGGACCATGGGGAATAGCGGCTCCGCAGGAGACAGGGCACAAAAGCAAGCTTTTAGGATCACATGGTGTGTACTGGCTCCTCCCCCTATGACCCTCCTCCAAGCCTCAGTTAGGTACTGTGCCCGGACGAGCGTACACAATAAGGAAGGATCTTGAATCCCGGGTAAGACTCATACCAGCCACACCAATCACACCGTACAACTTGTGATTTGAACCCAGTTAACAGTATGATAACAATGAAGTAGCCTCTAAAAAAGATGGCTCACAACAATAATAACCCGATTTTTTTGTAACAATAACTATGTACAAGTAATGCAGACAATCCGCACTTGGGATGGGCGCCCAGCATCCACTACGGACTATGAGAAATAGATTTATCGGTAAGTAAAATCTTATTTTCTCTAACGTCCTAGTGGATGCTGGGGACTCCGTCAGGACCATGGGGATTATACCAAAGCTCCCAAACGGGCGGGAGAGTGCGGATGACTCTGCAGCACCGAATGAGAGAACTCCAGGTCCTCCTCAGCCAGGGTATCAAATTTGTAGAATTTAGCAAACGTGTTTGCCCCTGACCAAGTAGCTGCTCGGCAAAGTTGTAAAGCCGAGACCCCTCGGGCAGCCGCCCAAGATGAGCCCACCTTCCTTGTGGAATGGGCATTTACAGATTTTGGCTGTGGCAGGCCTGCCACAGAATGTGCAAGCTGAATTGTACTACAAATCCAACGAGCAATAGTCTGCTTAGAAGCAGGAGCACCCAGCTTTTTGGGTGCCTACAATATAAACAGCAAGTCAGACTTTCTGACTCCAGCCGTCCTGGAATTATATATATATATATATATATATATATATATATATATATATATTTCAGGGCCCTGACAACGTCTAGCAACTTGGAGTCCTCCAAGTCCCTAGTAGCCGCAGGCACCACAATAGGTTGTTTCAGGTGAAACGCTGACACCACCTTAGGAAGAAACTGGGGACGAGTCCGCAGTTCTGCCCTGTCCGAATGGAAAATCAAATATGGGCTTTTGTAAGACAAAGCCGCCAATTTTGACAATCGCCTGGCCGAGGCCAGGGCCAACAGCATGGTCACTTTCCATGTGAGATATTTCAAATCCACAGATTTGAGTGGTTCAAACCAATATGATTTGAGGAATCCCAACACTACGTTGAGATCCCACGGTGCCACTGGAGGCACACAAGGGCTGTATATGCAATACTCCCTTGACAAACGTCTGGACTTCAGGAACTGAAGCCAATTCTTTCTGGAAGAAAATCTATAGGGCCGAAACTTGAACCTTAATGGACCCCAATTTGAGGCTCATAGACACTCCTGTTTGCAGGAAGTGCAGAAATCGACCTAGTTGAAATTTTTTCGTGGGGCCTTCCTGGCCTCACCCACGCAACATATTTTTACCACATGTGGTGATAACGTTGTGCGGTCACCTCCTTCCTGGCTTTGACCAGGGTAGGTATGACCTCTTCCGGAATGCCTTTTCCCTTAGGATCCGGCGTTCAAACCGCCATGCCGTCAAACGCAGTCGCGGTAAGTCTTGGAACAGACAAGGTCCCTGCTGGAGCAGGTCCTTTCTTAAAGGCCGATGCCACGGTTCCTCTTGGAACAGACATGGTACTTGCTGAAAGCAAATCCCTTCTTAGCTCCCGAGGCCATTAGTCCTCTGTGAGCATCTCTTGAAGTTCCGGTTACCAAGTCCCTCTTGGCCAATCCGGAGCCACGAGTATAGTTCTTACTCCTCTATGTCTTATAATTCTCAATACCTTGGTTATGAGAAGCAGAGGAGGGAACACATACACCGACTGTTACACCCACGGTGTTACCAGGACGTCCACAGCTATCGCCTGAAGGTCTCGTGACCTGGCGCAATACCTGTCCCATTTTTTGTTCGGGCGGGACGCCATCATGTCCACCTTTGGTCTTTCCCAACGGTTCACAATCATGCGGAAAACTTCCAGATGTAGTTCCCACTCTCCCGGGTGGAGGTCGTGCCTGCTGAGGAAGTCTGCTTCCCAGTCGTCCACTCCCGGAATGAACACTGCTGACAGTGCTATCACATGATTTTCCGCCTAGCGAAAAATCCTTGCAGTTTTGCCACTGCCCTCCTGCTTCTTGTGCCGCCCTTTCTGTTTACGTGGGCGACTGCCGTGATGTTATCCCACTGGATCAATACCGGCTGACCTTGAAGCAGAGGTCTTGCTAAGCTTAGAGCATTATAAATTTGCTCTTCGCTCCAGTATATTTATGTGGAGAGAATTCTCCAGACTTGATCACACTCCTTGTGTGACTGCCCCCTAGCCTCTCAGGCTGGCCTCCGTGGTCACGAGCATCCAATCCTGAATGCCGAATCTGCGGCCCTCTAGAAGATGAGCACTCTGTAATCACCACAGGAGAGACACCCTTGTCCTTGGATATAGGGTTATCCGCTGATGCATCTGAAGATGCGATCCGGACCATTTGTCCAGCAGATCCCACTGAAGAGTTCTTGCGTGAAATCTGCCGAATGGAAGCGCTTCGTAATAAGCCACCATTTTTACCAGGACTCTTGTGCAATGATGCACTGACACTTTTCCTGGTTTTAGGAGGATCCCGATTAGCTCGGATAACTCCCTGGCTTTCTCCTCTGGGAGAAACACCTTTTCCTGGACTGTGTCCAGAATCATCCCTAGGACCAGCAGACGTGTCGTCGGAACAACTGCGGTTTTGGAATATTTAGAATCCACCCGTGCTGTCGTAGAACTACTTGAGATAGTGCTACTCCGACCTCCAACTGTTCTCTGGCCCTTGTTCTTATCAGGAGGTCGTCCATTTTCTTTGAAGACGAATCCTCCTTTCGGTCATTACCTTGGTAAGGACCCGGGGTGCCTTGGACAATCCAACGGCATCGTCTTGAAACTGATAGTGACAGTTCTGTACCACGAACCTGAGGTACCCTTGGTGAGAAAAGGCAAATTTTGGGACATGGAGGTAAGCATCCCTGATGTCCCGGGAAACCATATAGTCCCCTTGTTCTTTGCTATCACTGCTCTGAGTGACTCCATCTGGATTTGAACCCTTGTAAGTGTTCAAATTTTTCAGATTTAGAATAGGTCTCACCTAGCCTTCAGTACCACCATATAGTGTGGAGTAATACCCCTTTCCTTGTTGTCGGAGGGGTAATTTTATTATCACCTGCTGGGAATACAGCTTGTGAATTGTTTTCAATACTGCCTCCCTGTCGGAGGGAGACATTGGTACAGCAGACTACAGGAACCTGCGAGGGGGGAAACCTCTCGACATTCCAATCTGTACCCCTTGGATACTACTTGTAGGATCCAGGGGTCCTGTACGGTCCCAGCGTCATGCTGAGAACTTGGTAGAAGCGGTGGAGGGCTTCTGTTCCTGGGAATGGGCTGCCTGCTGCAGTCTTCTTCCCTTTCCTCTATCCCTGGGCAGATATGACTCTTATAGGGACGAAAGGACTGAGGCTGAAAAGACGGTGTCTTTTTCTGCAGAGATGTGACTTAGGGTAAAAAACGGTGGATTTTCCAGCAGTTGCCCTGGCCACCAGGTCCCATGGACCGACCCCAAATAACTCCTCCCCTTTATACGGCAATACATCTTTGTGCCGTTTGGAATCTGCATCACCTGACCACTGTCGTGTCCATAAACATCTTCTTGCAGATATGGACATCGCATTTACTCTTGATGCCAGAGTGCAAATATCCCTCTGCGCATCTCGCATATATAGAAATGCATCCTTTAAATGCTCTATAGTCAATAAAATACTGTCCCTGTCAAAGGTATCAATATTTTTAGTCAGGGAATCCGACCAAGCCACCTCAGCTCTGCACATCCAGGCTGAGGCGATCGCTGGTCGCAGTATAACACCAGCATGTGTGTGTATACTTTTTAGGATATTTTTCAGCCTCCTATCAGCTGGCTCCTTAAGTACGGCCCTATCCGTAGATGGTACCGCTACTTGTTCTGATAAGCGTGTGAGCGCCTTATCCACCCTGAGGGGTGTTTCCCACCGCGCCTTAACTTCTGGCGGGAAAGGGTATACCGCCAATAATTTTCTATCGGGGGAAACCCACGCATCACACACTTCATTTGATTTATCTGATTCAGGAAAAACTACGGTAGTTTTTTCACCTCACACATAATACCCTTTTTTGTGGTACTTGGAGTATCAGAAATATGTAACACCTCCTTCATTGCCCTTAACGTGTGGCCCTAAAAGAAAATACGTTTGTTTCTTCACCGTCGACACTGAAATCAGTGTCCGTGTCTGGGTCTGTGTCGACCGACTGAGGTAAATGGGCATTTTACAGCCCCTGACGGTGTTTGAGACGCCTGGACAGATACTAATTTGTTCGCCGGCCCTCTCATGTCGTCAACCGGCTTGCAGCGTGTTGACATTGTCACGTAATTTCCATAAATAAGCCATCCATTCCGGTGTCGACTCCCTAGAGAGTGACATCACCATTACAGGCAATTTGCTCCGCCTCCTCACCAATATTTTCCTCATACATGTCGACACACACGTACCGACATACAGCACACACATAGGGAATGCTCTGATAGAGGACAGGACCCACTAGCCCTTTGGGGAGACAGAGGGAGAGTTTGCCAGCACACACCAAAACGCTATAATTATCCAGGGACAACCTTTATATAAGTGTTCCTCCCTTATAGCATTTTAATATATATACATATCGCCAAATCAGTGCCCCCCCTCTCTGTTTTAACCCTGTTTCTGTAGTGCAGTGCAGGGGAGAGCATGGGAGCCTTCCCACCAGCCTTTCTGTGAGGGAAAATGGCGCTGTGTGCTGAGGAGAATAGGCCCCGCCCCCTTTTCGGCGGGCTTCTTCTCCGGAGTTTTAGATATCTGGCAGGGGTTAAATACATCCATATAGCCTCAAGGGCTATATGTGATGTATTTTTCGCCATACAGGTATTATACATTGCTGCCCAGGGCGCCCCCCTCCAGCGCCCTGCACCCTCCGTGACCGCTGTGTGAAGTGTGCTGACAACAATGGCGCACAGCTGCAGTGCTGTGCGCTACCTGATGAAGACTGAGAGTCTTCTGCCGCCTGGTTCCGGACCTCTTCATCTTCAGCGTCTGCAAGGGGGGTCGGCGGCGCGGCTCCGGGACGAACCCCAGGGCGAGCCCTGTGTTCCGACTCCCTCTGGAGCTATGTCCAGTAGCCTAAGAATCCAATCCATCCTGCACGCAGGTGAGTTGAAAATCTCTCCCCTAAGTCCCTCGATGCAGTGAGCCTGTTGCCAGCAGGACTCACTGAAAATAAAGAACCTAAAAACTTTTTCTAAGTAACTCTTTAAGAGAGCCACCTAGATTGCACCCTTCTCGGCCGGGCACAAAAACCTAACTGAGGCTTGGAGGAGGGTCATAGGGGGAGGAGCCAGTACACACCATGTGATCCTAAAAGCTTGCTTTTGTGCCCTGTCTCCTGCGGAGCCGCTATTCCCCATGGTCCTGACGGAGTCCCCAGCATCCACTAGGACGTTAGAGAAAATAAGCTCTGGGTTAATCAGGCATTTTGGCAAATACTATTATCCTGCGTGTCAGTGGTCATCTTCCAAATGCGCTACCAGGCTTAAAGTACTACAGAGGATAAAAAAAAAAAAAAAAGGATGTATATGTATGTAATCTGAAAAGCTGCAAGTAAGGAGAGCGCACTCGTGAATGAAAGGATACTGTAACTTTACTAATACAAAATATCCACATACATGCAAGTTTAAAAAGGCACACTTAGCCGGCTCCACAATAACGATCACTCAGGTACAGCGTTGTCCACACAGTGATGTCCTCAGAAATGAGCTCACCGCCAGCCTGGACACTCAGCAGTTTGACGTTCAGCCGTCTACGTAGGTAAGCCACGCCCAACGCATTTCATCATCAAGGGACTTTGTCAAAAGGTGTGTGGACAACGCTGTACCTGAGTGATCGTTATTGTGGAGCTGGCTAAGTGTGCCTTTTTAAACTCACATGTATGTAGATATTTTACATTAGTAAAGTTACTTTATCATTTCATTCACGAGTGCGCTCTCCTTACTTGCAACTTTTCGGAATTCCCTATCTCCTGGCTGGAGTGGATGAGTCTGCACTGCATGCTGTGATGCAACACCTAGGACTGTTATAGGTTAGTAGATGAACGTTAACATTTTTTTTTCACTAAAAAGCATTAGAAAATCTTAACATTAACAAGTTGCTAATTAGTGGTTTATACTATTCCCTGCCTACATGAAACAACTGGCAACAAAATTATAAAGCATTGTGCATCAATCCAGGTGCAGATAAATTTGCTGGATTACATAAGGGCTATGTGAATGAATTGTTAGGGGAGGACAAAATTAATGTGTAAATTGACACCAAAACACATCATACAATAATTTTTTTTTAACAAAAAGGTGAGAATACCAAATTGTGGCCAATTAGATCACTGCACTCTTCATCACATCATTTGCTCAGGGTATTTCAGTAGTTTGGTGCAAAATTTCTGGAGGTGTCATTTATTAAAACGTGTGAATAGCCATAATAGGGCAGTACCAATTTATGCACAGTAGGACTAGAATTGTCAGAACACATATATTCTGTTGTCTGCGTAATGCCTGCCCTGAGCTTGTCCAATGGCAAATCTATATAGCAATGCCCATTTTCACATTTTTTTTTGGTTTGCTTTTTAAACCTCTTTATTTGCAGCATTAAGTCAATGCAAAGATGAAAACTGTAAACTTTACTGAAAAATAAAAAATAATTAGCAACAATAGTGTAGGCGTTGTATAGTAACAAAATGGCTTCATCTCAAAATCAAGCACCAAGCCTGAAGACAAAATGTACAAAACAAAAAGAGCAAATAGGTGTGTTCGGGCTATACAAAAAAAAAAAAAAATTTGTTAGATCAAGAAAATGATACCATGCCACCTTGGAGACGTAACCTAGTTTCAAACCCATTTTTCCCTGTTTTAACTTGAACAACTTTATTTTGTTAGGAAAAACAAAAGCCAATTTTTATTGTTGGGGAAACAAAACCAACAAAAAAAAAATAAGAATTTACTTACTTACTATTTCTCATAGTCCGTAGTGGATGCTGGGGACTCCGAAAGGACCATGGGGAATAGCGGCTCCGCAGGAGACTGGGCACAAAAGTAAAAAGCTTTAGGACTACCTGGTGTGCACTGGCTCCTCCCCCTATGACCCTCCTCCAAGCCTCAGTTAGGATACTGTGCCCGGACGAGCGTACACAATAAGGAAGGATTTTGAATCCCGGGTAAGACTCATACCAGCCACACCAATCACACCGTACAACTTGTGATTTGAACCCAGTTAACAGCATGATAACAGAGGAGCCTCTGAAAAGATGGCTCACAACAAAAATAACCCGATTTTTGTAACAATAACTATGTACAAGTATTGCAGACAATCCGCACTTGGGATGGGCGCCCAGCATCCACTACGGACTACGAGAAATAGAATTATCGGTAAGTAAATTCTTATTTTCTCTGACGTCCTAGTGGATGCTGGGGACTCCGAAAGGACCATGGGGATTATACCAAAGCTCCCAAACGGGCGGGAGAGTGCGGATGACTCTGCAGCACCGAATGAGAGAACTCCAGGTCCTCCTCAGCCAGGGTATCAAATTTGTAGAATTTTGCAAACGTATTTGCCCCTGACCAAGTAGCTGCTCGGCAAAGTTGTAAAGCCGAGACCCCTCGGGCAGCCGCCCAAGATGAGCCCACTTTCCGTGTGGAATGGGCTTTTACAGATTTTGGCTGTGGCAGGCCTGCCACAGAATGTGCAAGCTGAATTGTACTGCAAATCCAACGAGCAATCGTCTGCTTAGAAGCAGGGGCACCCAGCTTGTTGGGTGCATACAGGATAAACAGCGAGTCAGATTTTCTGACTCCAGCCATCCTGGAAACATATATTTTCAGGGCCCTGACTACGTCCAGCAACTTGGAATCCTCCAAGTCCCTAGTAGCCGCAGGCACCACAATAGGCTGGTTTAAGTGAAATGCTGAAACCACCTTAGGGAGAAATTGAGGACGAGTCCTCAATTCTGCCCTGTCCGTATGAAAAATCAGGTAAGGGCTTTTATAGGATAAAGCCGCCAATTCTGATACACGCCTGGCTGAAGCCAGGGCTAACAGCATGACCACTTTCCATGTGAGATATTTTAAGTCCACAGTGGTGAGTGGTTCAAACCAATGTGATTTTAGGAATCCCAAAACTACATTGAGATCCCAAGGTGCCACTGGAGGCACAAAAGGAGGCTGTATATGCAGTACCCCCTTGACAAACGTCTGAACTTCAGGAACTGAAGCTAGTTCTTTTTGGAAGAATATTGACAGGGCCGAAATTTGAACCTTAATGGACCCTAATTTGAGGCCCATAGACAGTCCTGTTTGCAGGAAATGCAGGAATCGTTGAAATTCCTCTGTAGGGGCCTTCCTGGCCTCACACCACGCAACATATTTACGCCAAATACAGTGATAATGTTGCACAGTTACATCCTTCCTGGCTTTGATCAGGGTAGGGATAACTTCATCCGGAATGCCTTTTTCCTTCAGGATCCGGCGTTCAACCGCCATGCCGTCAAACGCAGCCGCGGTAAGTCTTGGAACAGACATGGTCCCTGCTGGAGCAGGTCCTTTCTTAGAGGTAGAGGCCACGGGTCTTCCGTGAGCATCTCTTGAATTTCCGGGTACCAAGTCCTTCTTGGCCAATCCGGAGCCACGAGTATAGTCTTTACTCCTCTCCTTCTTATGATTCTCAGTACCTTGGGTATGAGAGGCAGAGGAGGGAACACATACTGACTGGTACACCCACGGTGTTACCAGAGCGTCCACAGCTATTGCCTGAGGGTCCCTTGACCTGGCGCAATATCTGTCCAGTTTTTTGTTGAGGCGGGACGCCATCATGTCCACCTTTGGTTTTTCCCAACGGTTCACAATCATGTGGAAGACTTCTGGGTGAAGTCCCCACTCCCCCGGGTGAAGATCGTGTCTGCTGAGGAAGTCTGCTTCCCAGTTGTCCACTCCCGGAATGAACACTGCTGACAGTGCTATCACATGATTTTCCGCCCAGCGAAGAATCCTTGCAACTTCCGTCATTGCCCTCCTGCTTCTTGTGCCGCCCTGTCTGTTTACGTGGGCGACTGCCGTGATGTTGTCCGACTGGATCAACACCGGCTGACCCTGAAGCAGAGGCCTTGCCTGACTTAGGGCATTGTAAATGGCCCTTAGTTCCAGGATATTTATGTGAAGTGACGTTTCCATGCTTGACCACAAGCCCTGGAAATTTTTTCCCTGTGTGACTGCTCCCCAGCCTCTCAGGCTGGCATCCGTGGTCACCAGGACCCAATCCTGAATGCCGAATCTGCGGCCCTCTAGGAGATGAGCACTCTGTAACCACCACAGGAGAGACACCCTTGTCCTTGGAGACAGGGTTATCCGCTGATGCATTTGAAGATGCGATCCGGACCATTTGTCCAGCAGATCCCACTGAAAAGTTCTTGCGTGGAATCTGCCGAATGGAATCGCTTCGTAAGAAGCCACCATCTTTCCCAGGACCCTTGTGCATTGATGCACTGACACTTGGCCTGGTCTTAGGAGGTTCCTGACTAGGTCGGATAACTCCCTGGCTTTCTCCTCCGGGAGAAACACCTTTTTCTGTACTGTGTCCAGAATCATCCCTAGGAACAGCAGACGTGTCGTCGGAATCAGCTGCGATTTTGGAATATTTAGAATCCATCCGTGCTGTCGTAGTACTACTTGAGATAGTGCTACTCCGACCTCTAACTGTTCTCTGGACCTTGCCCTTATCAGGAGATCGTCCAAGTAAGGGATAATTAAGACGCCTTTTCTTCGAAGAAGAATCATCATTTCGGCCATTACCTTGGTAAAGACCCGGGGTGCCGTGGACAATCCAAACGGCAGGAAACTGATAGTGACAGTTCTGTACCACAAACCTGAGGTACCCTTGGTGAGAAGGGCAAATTGGGACATGGAGGTAAGCATCCTTGATGTCCAGAGACACCATATAGTCCCCTTCTTCCAGGTTCGCTATCACTGCTCTGAGTGACTCCATCTTGAACTTGAACCTTTTTATGTAAGTGTTCAAGGATTTTAGATTTAAAATGGGTCTCACCGAGCCGTCCGGCTTCGGTACCACAAACAGCGTGGAATAATACCCCTTTCCCTGTTGTAGGAGGGGTACCTTGATTATCACCTGCTGGGAATACAGCTTGTGAATGGCTTCCAATACCGCCTCCCTGTCGGGGGGAGACGTTGGTAAAGCAGACTTCAGGAACCGGCGAGGGGGAGACGTCTCGAATTCCAATTTGTACCCCTGAGATACTACCTGCAGGATCCAGGGGTCCACTTGCGAGTGAGCCCACTGCGCGCTGAAATTCTTGAGACGGGCCCCCACCGTGCCTGAGTCCGCTTGTAAGGCCCCAGCGTCATGCTGAGGACTTGGCAGAAGCGGGGGAGGGCTTCTGTTCGTGGGAAGAGGCTGTCTGCTGCAGTCTTTTTCCCCTTCCTCTGCCCCGGGGCAGATATGAGTGGCCTTTTGCCCGCTTGCCCTTATGGGGACGAAAGGACTGAGCCTGAAAAGACGGTATCTTTTTCTGCTGAGAGGTGGCCTGGGGTAAAAAGGTGGATTTCCCAGCCGTTGCCGTGGCCACCAGGTCCGATAGACCGACCCCAAATAACTCCTCCCCTTTATACGGCAATACTTCCATATGCCGTTTGGAATCCGCATCACCTGACCACTGTCGCGTCCATAACCCTCTTCTGGCAGAAATGGACAGCGCACTTACTCTTGATGCCAGAGTGCAAATATCCCTCTGTGCATCTCGCATATATAGAAATGCATCCTTTAAATGCTCTATAGTCAATAATATATTGTCCCTGTCCAGGGTATCAATATTTTCAGTCAGGAAATCCGACCAAGCCACCCCAGCACTGCACATCCAGGCTGAGGCGATTGCTGGTCGCAGTATAATACCAGTATGTGTGTATATACTTTTTAGGATATTTTCCAGCTTCCTATCAGCTGGTTCCTTGAGGGCGGCCGTATCAGGAGACGGTAACGCCACTTGTTTTGATAAGCGTGAGCGCCTTATCTACCCTAGGGGGTGTTTCCCAACGCACCCTAACCTCTGGCGGGAAAGGGTATAATGCCAATAATTTTTTAGAAATTAGCAGTTTTTTATCGGGGGAAACCCACGCTTCATCACACACCTCATTTAATTCATCTGATTCAGGAAAAACTACGGGTAGTTTTTTCACACCCCACATAATACCCTTTTTTGTGGTACTTGTAGTATCAGAAATGTTCAAAACCTCCTTCATTGCCGTGATCATGTAACGTGTGGCCCTACTGGAAAATACGTTTGTTTCCTCACCGTCGACACTGGAGTCAGTGTCCGTGTCAGTGTCTGTATCGACCTGAGGTAACGGGCGTTTTAGAGCCCCTGACTGTGTTTGAGACGCCTGTACAGGTATTAACTGATTTGCCGGCTGTCTCATGTCGTCAACAGTCTTTTGTAAAGTGCTGACACTATCACGTAATTCTTTCCATAAGACCATCCAGTCAGGTGTCGACTCCCTAGGGGGTGACATCACTAACACAGGCAATTGCTCCGCCTCCACACCATTTTCCTCCTCATACATGTCGACACAACGTACCGACACACAGCACACACACAGGGAATGCTCTGACAGAGGACAGGACCCCACTAGCCCTTTGGGGAGACAGAGGGAGAGTTTGCCAGCACACACCAGAGCGCTATATATATATAGGGATAACCTTATATAAGTGTTTTTCCCTGATATAGCTGCTGTATATATTTATCTGCCAAATTAGTGCCCCCCCTCTCTTGTTTTACCCTGTTTCTGTAGTTCAGGACTGCAGGGGAGAGTCAGGGAGCCTTCCTCCAACGGAGCTGTGAGGAAAAAATGGCGCCAGTGTGCTGAGGAGATAGGCTCCGCCCCCTTCTCGGCGGCCTTTCTCCCGCTTTTTTATGGAAAAATTGGCAGGGGTTAAATGCATCCATATAGCCCAGGAGCTATATGTCATGTATTTTTTGCCAAAAAAGGTGTTTTTATTGCGTCTCAGGGCGCCCCCCCCCAGCGCCCTGCACCCTCAGTGACCGGAGTGTGAAGTGTGCTGAGAGCAATGGCGCACAGCTGCGGTGCTGTGCGCTACCTTATTGAAGACAGGACGTCTTCTGCCGCCGATTTTCCGGACCTCTTCAGTCTTCTGGCTCTGTAAGGGGGCCGGCGGCGCGGCTCTGGGACCCATCCATGGCTGGGCCTGTGATCGTCCCTCTGGAGCTAATGTCCAGTAGCCTAAGAAGCCCAATCCACTCTGCACGCAGGTGAGTTCGCTTCTTCTCCCCTTAGTCCCTCGGTGCAGTGAGCCTGTTGCCAGCAGGTCTCACTGAAAATAAAAAACCTACTTTAAACTTTTACTCTAAGCAGCTCAGGAGAGCCACCTAGATTGCACCCTTCTCGTTCGGGCACAAAAATCTAACTGAGGCTTGGAGGAGGGTCATAGGGGGAGGAGCCAGTGCACACCAGGTAGTCCTAAAGCTTTTTACTTTTGTGCCCAGTCTCCTGCGGAGCCGCTATTCCCCATGGTCCTTTCGGAGTCCCCAGCATCCACTAGGACGTTAGAGAAAAAACCAATAAAGAAAAAGAAAAAAAAAAAAAGAAAAAAAAAAAAGTGTGCACATCTCCCATTGCAAGTATGCTACATTATTTTTTAATACATGTCCCCTGCTCACTAATATAAGGAAGACAACTGCTGGGGGGGGGGGGGGGGGGGAGAGAGGCAAGCAGGAAGGCACACACGAGGATGGTAGTGGAAGGAGTAGTGTTGTGCGGTTACAAAACTCTGAACAAAACTGAGGCAGAAATGAGATTTTGGTTCTTAACCTGATAAATCTGATGCTATGGGGGATACTGTAGAAACCATGGGGGGTGTAGCAGGTGCAGGAGGAGTCTAGCTACTACAGAGTTAACTTTTTAGGGCAACTCAGGCTCCCCCTCACATATGTGCTGCCCCTTGCACAGGCCAGGCAGTTTTCGGTTAGCAAAGGGCTGACAGAGGAAAGGAGAGGAGAAATGAGAAACCAGGCACGCAACCAGTGTCACATGAGGATCAGGTAGCCTAGTATAACTCAAACACAACCAAAGAAAACCAGGAGCGAATAGGAGGACGCCCAGTGTCCCCCCCACACCCCGCCCCACAGCATCAGAGAGGTTCAATATGATATCCTGGCAGTCGGGATGCCGGCGGTTCAGGCATTGGTCTCGCAAGTGGTGCAAGGATTCCAGTGTCGGTCACATAACCACTAGCATCTGTCCATCAGCATGCATCTCCATCAGAGAAACAGATTTATCCGGTAAGAACCAAAAAAAAAAATTTGGGAAATACCAAAGCTGTCCACTAAGGGAGGGAAGGCTCCTGAACTGCCCGGAGGAACTTTCATCCAAAATGTAGTCAAACCAAATGAAGCACCGGGAGGCCAGCCTCACAGAGGACTTCCCAAATCCACTGAGCAATGGATGGAAGCAGACCAACCTCCCCTGAACACCAACTAAAGGACAAAGTCTGAAAGGCAACATTTCTTAGACCTGTGTAAATGTGGAGAACTCTCACGATGGCACACTGAAAGGACAGAACTACAATCTCCTGATATGAAATTTGTAGACCACTTTCAGAAGGAAAGACCATAGCAAAGTGAGGCACCATGCCCTAAGTATGGCGAGCAAAGCAAGCTCACAAGGATACGTTTCCATTCATTTGGCTCAGATATGGTGAAACAAAAATAAACTTGTGTTGACCATTTTCATGTCAACCTTTTCTGTTGTCTAACTTTTCCATGTACACCTTCTGACCCTGTCGAACATTTGAGGTCGACATACGGACAAACTTTTTACTGTAGAACCACACACGATCTGAAGGGAAGAACCATTCCACTTGGACAGACTACTACCTGGAAGATCCTGGAGTGAAACGGGGCAAACTCCACAATGTCGATAGTGTACAACAGCTTCCCTAGGACCCATATTGTTGCACAGATACTCACTCCATGAACAGCAGAGGGACTGAATGAAAACCTGTAGCGAGACAATCCTGCCCTGCAGAAGGAACACCTGTTGAACCCCAGGATCATCAGCTGCTGAGCCTGTTTCAAACTTGACTTTCGTCAGCTGTTGAGCCACCCATGGGATTGAAGAAACTGAAACGGTAGGGAGATATGTTCTTGCAAAATGACTTCCAACTGCGCTGCAAGGAGGTGGTCATCCAGGTACTGGATTATCCGGTCCCCTTTGAGCCGTAGGGTAGCCATTAATGACACCACTTTGGCGAACAGCCGAGGAGCTCTTCACAACCCGAAAGTGGTATCTGTTTGAGAAGACTGCAACTCGCAGAAACTGCTGGTATTCCAATGAAATTAGGATATGCAGGTAAGCATCCTTGACATCCAGGGACACAAGGAAGTCCTCTGGGTCCAAGGAATGCAGTATGTCCCGGATAGACTCCATTTTGGATTTGGGGTCCAAGACAAACATTCAGGGACTTCAAATTGAGTATTAGGCAGAAGGAACCATCTGGTTTCCTCAAGAGGAACACGTATGAAAAGAAACCAACTCTTTATTGATTTGCAAAAACATGAGCAATAACCACTGAGTCCACAATGGACTGGACACACACACACACACCCCGACAGAGTACCAGCTGTGGTCTAATCGTTAGGTAGACTGGTAGTGAGAAAATGACTAGGAGGAGGTTCTATGAAGGAAAGGATGTAGCCCTGTCTCAACACGCCCCAAGCCCAAGAACCAGACATTGTTTTTCATCATTCTTCGCAGACAAATTGCAGACAGCCTCCCACTCCCAGGTGGGAGTCCTGGCTTTCACATGGTTTGCTTTTCACCAGTCCTGGGGGCAGACTTGGTACCTCTTAACAGTTGTTTTCCTTTGTGCTTTTCACCTTGGGAGGAGGAAGTGTGACCACTAAAGGAAGGCTGTAACCTGGGACACCACTGGGAACTAAAGAACCACAAAGGAGGAACTTTTGGTTTAGTGCCTGCAGACAATAGGAATGCAACCTTAGATACAGTCACATAAGCAATTAACTTATCCAATTCAGTGACAATTTCACCATTAAAAGGGAGATCTTCTAGAGCAGGGGTGTCAAACTCGCGGCCCTCCAGCTGTTGTGGAACTACACATCCCAGCATGCCTTGCCATCTATTTTGTATTAGGGATGGCTGCAACTGTGGCAGAGCATGCTGGAATGTGTAGTTCCACAACAGCTGGAGGGCCATGAGTTTGACACCCCTGTTCTAGAGTCTTTTTATATTTGGTGTCGGACCGCCATGTGCGATGCCAGACGGGCTCTCCTGGGCACCACTACTAAGAATGAAATCCAAGTTGATACTAGAATCTAAAGACACCTCTCCTAGATAGGCCACCGCCTCAGACAGACATTCTCCACTGTTGACAATAGTTCAGAGCGAGGAATAGCTTAACGAAGACTTTCATACAGTGAGTCAGTTTATCTCCCCAAAAGGAGTATTCTATTTGGATTTATCCGATGAAGAGACAGGATAAAATAAAAAAAGTGATCTGGAAATCTGGAACTGCTTGTTAGGAAGGGCCCAATTTTCAGTGAGAAGATTCTTCAACAGCACCGAAGAGGAGAAGGTTACCGTTTACTTTTTCTTGTGATTCAAAGAGAAACGCATCCTGAGGTGGGGTGTCTTGCAAGTTCTTAATTTGTAGAACAGATCTGAATGCCGCTATTAAAGCTTCCACACTTACCATACTAGTATGTTCCTAGTATCTCCAGATTAAAAATTGTGTTGAAAATAAGCCGCAGGGAGGAATCTTCAGAATCAGATTCACATACTGACTGAAAAGGTGTGGGTAAAGCATGATTAGCAGGACGTGGACATGCAGAAGGATCCAGCATATGTTGCAGGGAAGTGGAAACTTGGACCAGGCTCCGAGGAGAGCCCTTCTCCCTCAGCAACCATAGCAGGAACCCATCGCTATTAAGAAACAGCACCCAGTTAGGTTACATTAGTGAGGAAGAAGAGCATTAGGCCCTCAATGGCCCCTCCTCCCTCTGGTGACCTCTACACCAAGGGAGGAAAATGCTGGCTGAAAAGATGGCTTCCCACCTGTTCCCCAGGGTTCCAGTCATGCTTGTGGTGGCTGCAAGGGCCGAGTTGCTGCCAACAGTAACGGCCCACAGGTGGCAGGCATCTGGAATGGGCGGTGGGCATGAGCGCTGCTTGGGGAAGGATGGGGGGGGGGGGGGGGGGGGGCTGAAAGCAAAAACGTGACCAGCACTCGGGAAACACACAAAAAAATTCCACCTGGCCAGTGCAAGGGGTGGGGTATAGGGTAGGAGGAGCCTGAGCTGCCCTAAAAAGTTAACTCTTTAGTGCCCAAACTCCTCTTGCACCTTCTATATTCTCTGTGGTCTCTCCTGTGTACCCAATGGCTGAGAGAGAAAATAAGAATTTACTCACCGGTAATTCTATTTCTCGTAATCCGTAGTGGATGCTGGGAACTCCATAAGGACCATGGGGAATAGCGGGCTCCGAAGGAGGCTGGGCACTCTAGAAAGATTTATGACTACCTGGTGTGCACTGGCTCCTCCCACTATGACCCTCCTCCAAGCCTCAGTTAGGACACTGTGCCCGGACGAGCTGACATAATAAGGAAGGATTTTGAATCCCGGGTAAGACTCATACCAGCCACACCAATCACACCGTACAACTCGTGATACTATATCCAGTTTGACAGTATGAAAACAACTGAGCCTCTCAACAGATGGCTCAACAATAACCCTTTAGTTATCAATAACTATTTACAAGTATTGCAGGCAATCCGCACTTGGGATGGGCGCCCAGCATCCACTACGGACTACGAGAAATAGAATTACCGGTGAGTAAATTCTTATTTTCTCTGACGTCCTAGTGGATGCTGGGAACTCCGTAAGGACCATGGGGATTATACCAAAGCTCCCAAACGGGCGGGAGAGTGCGGATGACTCTGCAGCACCGAATGAGAGAACTCCAGGTCCTCCTCAGCCAGGGTATCAAATTTGTAGAATTTTGCAAACGTGTTTGCCCCTGACCAAGTAGCTGCTCGGCAAAGTTGTAAAGCCGAGACCCCTCGGGCAGCCGCCCAAGATGAGCCCACCTTCCTTGTGGAATGGGCATTTACAGATTTTGGCTGTGGCAGGCCTGCCACAGAATGTGCAAGCTGAATTGTACTACAAAACCAGCGAGCAATAGTCTGCTTAGAAGCAGGAGCACCCAGCTTGTTGGGTGCATACAGGATAAACAGCGAGTCAGATTTTCTGACTCCAGCCATCCTGGAAACATATATTTTCAGGGCCCTGACAACGTCTAGCAACTTGGGAGTCCTCCAAGTCCCTAGTAGCCCCAGGCACCACAATAGGCTGGTTCAGGTGAAACGCTGACACCACCTTAGGGAGAAACTGGGGACGAGTCCTCAATTCTGCCCTATCCATATGGAAAATCAGATAAGGGCTTTTACATGATAAAGCCGCCAATTCTGACACTCGCCTGGCTGAAGCCAAGGCCAATAACATGACCACTTTCCACGTGAGATATTTCAGATCCACGGTTTTTAGTGGCTCAAACCAATGTGATTTTAAGAAACTCAACACCACGTTGAGATCCCAAGGTGCCACAGGAGGCACAAACGGGGGCTGAATATGCAGCACTCCTTTCACAAATGTCTGAACTTCAGGTACTGAAGCTAGTTCTTTTTGAAAGAAAATCGACAGAGCCGAGATCTGTACTTTAATGGAGCCTAGTTTTAGGCCCATATTCACTCCTGCTTGCAGGAAATGCAGAAATCGACCTAGTTGAAATTCCTCTGTTGGGGCCTTTTCGGCCTCACACCATGCAACATATTTCCGCCATATGCGGTGATAATGATTTGCCGTAACATCTTTCCTGGCTTTAATAAGCGTAGGAATGACTTCCTCCGGAATGCCCTTTTCCTTCAGGATCCGGCGTTCAACCGCCATGCCGTCAAACGCAGCCGCGGTAAGTCTTGGAACAGACAGGGCCCCTGCTGTAGCAGGTCTTGTCTGAGCGGCAGAGGCCACGGGTCCTCTGAGATCATCTCTTGAAGTTCCGGGTACCACGCTCGTCTTGGCCAATCCGGAACCACGAGAATTGTGTTTACTCCTCGCTTTCTTATTATTCTCAATACCTTTGGTATGAGAGGCAGAGGAGGGAACACATAAACCGACTGGTACACCCACGGTGTCACTAGAGCGTCCACAGCTATCGCCTGAGGGTCCCTTGACCTGGCGCAATATCTTTTTAACTTTTTGTTGAGGCGGGACGCCATCATGTCCACCTGTGGTTTTTCCCAACGGTTTACCAGCATCTGGAAGACTTCTGGATGAAGTCCCCACTCTCCCGGGTGGAGGTCGTGTCTGCTGAGGAAGTCTGCTTCCCAGTTGTCCACTCCCGGAATGAACACTGCCGACAGTGCTAGTACATGATTCTCCGCCCATCGGAGAATTCTTGTGGCTTCTGCCATTGCCATCCTGCTTCTTGTGCCGCCCTGTCGATTTACATGGGCGACTGCCGTGATGTTGTCTGACTGGATCAGCACCGGCTGGTGTAGGAGCAGGGATTTTGCTGGACTTAGGGCATTGTAAATGGCCCTTAGTTCCAGAATATTTATGTGTAGGGAAGTCTCCTGACTCGACCATAGTCCTTGGAAGTTTCTTCCCCGTGTGACTGCCCCCCCAGCCTCGAAGGCTGGCATCCGTGGTCACCAGGACCCAGTCCTGTATGCCGAACCTGCGGCCCTCTAGAAGATGGGCACTCTGCAGCCACCACAGTAGAGACACCCTGGTTCTTGGAGACAGGGTTATTAAGCGATGCATCTGAAGATGCGATCCGGACCATTTGTCCAACAGGTCCCACTGAAAGATTCTGGCATGGAACCTGCCGAAGGGAATTGCTTCGTAAGAAGCTACCATCTTTCCCAGGACCCGCGTGCAGTGATGCACCGATACCTGTTTTGGTTTCAGGAGGTCTCTGACTAGAGATGACAGCTCCCTGGCTTTCTCCTCCGGGAGAAACACTTTTTTCTGGACTGTATCCAGAATCATACCCAGGAACAATAGACGTGTCGTCGGAACCAGCTGTGACTTTAGGATATTCAGAATCCAGCCGTGCTGGTGCAGCACTTCCTGAGATAGTGCTACTCCCACCAACAACTGTTCCTTGGACCTCGCCTTTATTAGGAGATCGTCCAAGTACGGGATAATTAAAACTCCCTTTCTTCGAAGGAGTATCATCATTTCCGCCATAACCTTGGTAAATACCCTCGGTGCCGTGGACAGTCCAAACGGCAGCGTCTGGAATTGGTAATGGCAATCCTGTACCACAAATCTGAGGTACTCCTGGTGAGGATGGTAAATGGGGACATGCAAGTAAGCATCCTTGATGTCCAGGGATACCATGTAATCCCCCTCGTCCAGGCTTGCAATAACCGCCCTGAGCGATTCCATCTTGAACTTGAATTTTTTTATGTATGTGTTCAAGGATTTCAAATTTAAAATGGGTCTCACCGAACCGTCCGGTTTCGGCACCACAAATAGTGTGGAGTAGTAACCCCGGCCTTGTTGAAGTAGGGGTACCTTGATTATCACCTGCTGGGAATACAGCTTGTGAATTGCCGCTAGTACCGCCTCCCTGTCTGAGGGAGCAATCGGCAAGGCAGATTTTAGGAAACGGTGGGGTGGAGATGCCTCGAATTCCAGTTTGTACCCCTGAGATACTATTTGAAGGATCCAGGGATCCACCTGTGAGCGAGCCCACTGATCGCTGAAATTCTTGAGGCGGCCCCCGACCGCACCTGGCTCCGCCTGTGGAGCCCCACCGTCATGCGGCGGACTCGGAAGAAGAAGCGGGGGGGGAAGGACTTTTGCTCCTGGGAACCTGCTGTTTGTTGCAGCCTTTTTCCCCTACCTCTGCCTCTGGACAGAAAAGACCCGCCTTTTCCACGCTTGTTTTTCTGGGTCCGAAAGGACTGAACCTGATAAAACGGCGCCTTCTTAGGCTGTGAGGGGACATGGGGTAAAAATGCTGACTTCCCAGACGTTGCTGTGGAAACTAGGTCCGAGAGACCATCCCCAAATAATTCCTCACCCTTATAAGGCAAAACTTCCATGTGCCTTTTAGAATCTGCATCTCCTGTCCACTGGCGAGTCCATAAGCCTCTCCTAGCAGAAATGGACAATGCACTTACTTTAGATGCCAGCCGGCAGATTTCCCTCTGTGCATCTCTCATATATAAGACTGAGTCTTTGATATGGTCTATGGTTAGCAGAATCGTGTCTCTGTCTAGTGTGTCAATATTTTCTGACAGTTTATCTGACCACGCAGCGGCAGCACTGCACATCCATGCTGACGCAATAGATGGCCTAAGTATAATGCCTGAGTGTGTGTATACAGACTTCAGGATTGCCTCCTGCTTTCTATCAGCAGGTTCCTTGAGGGCGGCCGTATCCGGAGACGGTAGTGCCACCTTTTTAGACAAACGTGTGAGCGCTTTATCCACCCTAGGAGGTGTTTCCCAACGTGACCTATCCTCTGGCGGGAAAGGGAACGCCATTAGTACCTTCTTAGGAATTACCAATTTTTTATCAGGGAAAGCCCACGCTTCTTCACACACTTCATTTAATTCATCTGATGGGGGAAAAACTACGGGTAGTTTTTTCTCCCCAAACATAATACCCTTTTTAGTGGTACCTGTATTTATATCAGAAATGTGTAACACCTCTTTCATTGCCTCAATCATGCAGTGAATGGCCTTAGTGGGCATCAGATTAGACTCATCGTCATCGACACTGGTGTCAGTATCAGTGTCGACATCTGCGCCTGCGATCTGAGGTAGCGGGCGTTTCAGAGCCCCTGATGACCTTTGAGACGCCTGGACAGGCACGAGCTGAGAAGACGGCTGTCCCACATTTGGCATGTCGTCAAATTTCTTATGTAAGGAGTCTATACGTGCACTCCTTTCTTTCCATAAGCTCATCCACTCAGGTGTCTGCCCCGCAGGGGGTGACATCCCTTCTAAAGGCATCTGCTCCGTCTCCACCTCATTATCCTCATCAAACATGTCGACACAGCCGTACCGACACACCGCACACACACAGGGAATGCTCTAACAGAGGACAGGACCCACAAAAGCCCTTTGGGGGGACAGAGTGAGAGTATGCCAGCACACACCAGAGCGCTATATTATGCAGGGACTAACTGAGTTATGTCCCCTATAGCTGCTTTTTCTATATAAATGTATACTGCGCCTAAATTTAGTGCCCCCCCCCCCCCCCCCCTCTTTTTTACCCTTTTCTGTAGTGTAGACTGCAGGGGAGAGCCAGGGAGCTTCCTTCCAGCGGAGCTGTGAGGGAAAATGGCGCCAGTGTGCTGAAGGAGATAGCTCCGCCCCTTTTCCGCGGACTATTCTCCCGCTTTTTCCTATATTCTGGCAGGGGTATTTTCCACATATATAGCCTCTGGGGCTATATATTGTGGTATTTTTGCCAGCCAAGGTGTTATTATTGCTTCTCAGGGCGCCCCCCCCCCCAGCGCCCTGCACCCTCAGTGACCGGAGTGTGAAGTGTGTGTGAGGAGCAATGGCGCACAGCTGCAGTGCTGTGCGCTACCTTGGTGAAGACTGATGTCTTCTGCCGCCGATTTTCCGGACCTCTTCTTGCTCTGTAAGGGGGACGGCGGCGCGGCTCCGGGACCGAACACCAAGGCTGGGCCTGCGGTCGATCCCTCTGGAGCTAATGGTGTCCAGTAGCCCAAGAAGCCCAAGCTGGCTGCAAGCAGGCAGGTTCGCTTCTTCTCCCCTTAGTCCCTCGCTGCAGTGAGCCTGTTGCCAGCAGGTCTCACTGAAAATAAAAAACCTAATTTCTATATTTCTTTCTAAAGGCTCAGGAGAGCCCCTAGTGTGCATCCAACCTCGGCCGGGCACAAAATCTAACTGAGGCTTGGAGGAGGGTCATAGTGGGAGGAGCCAGTGCACACCAGGTAGTCATAAATCTTTCTAGAGTGCCCAGCCTCCTTCGGAGCCCGCTATTCCCCATGGTCCTTACGGAGTTCCCAGCATCCACTAGGACGTCAGAGAAATAGTAAAACAAATACATGAAACAAAGATCACATTTAATTAGTTTGCCCATGTTCCTATACACTCTGGCTGCCATATAACCTTTCCATCAGCAAGAAGAAAGAGGGCACCGTAAATAACTAAGAAAAACAAATGCCACACAAGGACTCATTCTTCAGGTAATGCTGCAGAGTGAATGTGTGTACTGCATTTACAGTAAAACAGGGTTCATTATCAATGACCCTTTCCTTGGGGAGTGTCCACTAATCATACCTGGACTTTGTTGCTGTTGTTTGAGGAGCTGATGCTCTGGTTAGCTTGTAGTTTGGTGCTGGATTGCGAGGAGCTGGTGCAAGATTCCAGAGGGCCCATTCGACTGTCGCTGGTTTGCCGACAACCCGGCTGCTTCGACGTCTTGAAGGGGGTTCCGTCTGAGTCCTGAATGCACAGACGTTTAATGACTTTCTTCTACGGGAGACACGTGGTGTGTCATGCAAGGGGAGTTGACACCACTGGCTAAGCAGAGGCTCTCATACAGTACAAAACCCACATACTCAAAGCAGGTAAATCTTGGTGTGCATGTTACATAGAAATGCACTTTTAGCGTGGGCATTATTAAACTGAATCGATAAACAATTAATATATATATATATTCATATCTTTAGTGACAGGAGATCTGCACATTGGTATATTACTAACTTTAATTGACTGCTAAACTATGGTTAAAAAACAAACAAAACTAATCAGCCTAGGTCAGTGTGGCGCGCAGAAGCTACGGCTCTGTCACCCAGGTCAGTGTGGCGCGCAGACGCTATGTCTCTATGCAGTCCAGGTCAGTGTGGCGCGCAGACGCTATGTCTCTATGCAGTCCAGGTCAGTGTGGTGCGCAGACGCTATGTCTCTATGCAGTCCAGGTCAGTGTGGTGCGCAGACGCTACATCTCTATGTCGCCCAGGTCAGTGTGGCGCGCAGACGCTACATCTCTATGTCGCCCAGGTCAGGGTGGCATGTAGACGCTACCGTCTCTATGTAGTCCAGGTCAGTGTAGCGTGCAGACGCTACATCTCTATGTCGCCCAGGTCAGGGTGGCATGTAGACGCTACCGTCTCTATGTAGTCCAGGTCAGTGTAGCGTGCAGACGCTACCGTCTCTATGTAGTCCAGGTCAGTGTAGCGTGCAGACGCTACCGTCTCTATGCAGTCCAGGTCAGTGTAGCGTGCAGACGCTACCGTCTCTATGTAGTCCAGGTCAGTGTAGCGTGCAGACGCTACAGTATCTATGTAGTCCAGGTCAGTGTAGCGTGCAGACGCTACCGTCTCTATGCAGTCCAGGTCAGTGTGGCGCGCAGACGCTATGTCTCTATGCAGTCCAGGTCAGTGTGGCGCGCAGACGCTATGTCTCTATGCAGTCCAGGTCAGTGTGGTGCGCAGACGCTACATCTCTATGTCGCCCAGGTCAGGGTGGCATGTAGACGCTACCGTCTCTATGTAGTCCAGGTCAGTGTAGCGTGCAGACGCTACCGTCTCTATGTAGTCCAGGTCAGTGTAGCGTGCAGACGCTACCGTCTCTATGTAGTCCAGGTCAGTGTGGCGTGCAGACGCTACCGTCTCTATGTAGTCCAGGTCAGTGTAGCGTGCAGACGCTACCGTCTCTATGTAGTCCAGGTCAGTGTGGCGTGCAGACGCTACCGTCTCTATGTAGTCCAGGTCAGTGTAGCGTGCAGACGCTACCGTCTCTATGTAGTCCAGGTCAGTGTAGCGTGCAGACGCTACCGTCTCTATGTAGTCCAGGTCAGTGTAGCGTGCAGACGCTACCGTCTCTATGTAGTCCAGGTCAGTGTAGCGTGCAGACGCTACCGTCTCTATGCAGTCCAGGTCAGTGTGGCGCGCAGACGCTATGTCTCTATGCAGTCCAGGTCAGTGTGGCGCGCAGACGCTATGTCTCTATGCAGTCCAGGTCAGTGTGGTGCGCAGACGCTACATCTCTATGTCGCCCAGGTCAGGGTGGCATGTAGACGCTACCGTCTCTATGTAGTCCAGGTCAGTGTAGCGTGCAGACGCTACCGTCTCTATGTAGTCCAGGTCAGTGTAGCGTGCAGACGCTACCGTCTCTATGTAGTCCAGGTCAGTGTAGCGTGCAGACGCTACCGTCTCTATGTAGTCCAGGTCAGTGTAGCGTGCAGACGCTACCGTCTCTATGCAGTCCAGGTCAGTGTAGCGTGCAGACGCTACCGTCTCTATGCAGTCCAGGTCAGTGTAGCGTGCAGACGCTACAGTATCTATGTAGTCCAGGTCAGTGTAGCGTGCAGACGCTACAGTCTCTATGTAGTCCAGGTCAGTGTGGCGCGCAGACGCTACAGTATCTATGTAGTCCAGGTCAGTGTAGCGTGCAGACCCTACCGTCTCTATGTAGTCCAGGTCAGTGTAGCGTGCAGACGCTACAGTATCTATGTAGTCCAGGTCAGTGTAGCGTGCAGGCGCTACAGTCTCTATGTAGTCCAGGTCAGTGTGGCGCGCAGACGCTACCGTCTCTATGTAGTTCAGGTCAGGGTGACGCGTAGACGCTATGTCTCTATGTAGTCCAGGTCAGGGTGGCGCACAGACGCTACCGTCTATGTCGCCCAGGTCAGGGTGGAACGCAGACGATACCGTCTCTATGTCGCCCAGGTCAGGGTGGCACCCAGACGCTACGTCTCTGTTGCCCAGGTCAGTGTGGCGCGCAGACACTTTCTAGGTCGCCCAGGTCAGTGTGACGCGCAGACACTTTCTAGGTCGCCCAGGTCAGTGTGACGCGCAGACGCTACGCCTCTGTCGCTCAGGTCAGTGTGGCACACAGATGCTACAGTCTCTATGTAGTTCAGGTCAGGGCGGCGCGTAGACGCTACCGTCTCTATGTAGTCCAGGTCAGGGTGGCGCGCAGACGCTATGTCTATATGTAGTCCAGGTCAGGGTGGCGCGCAGACGCTATGTCTATATGTAGGACAGGTCAGGGTGGCGCACAGATGCTACTTCTCTATGTAGCCCAGGTCAGGGGGGCGCACAGATGCTACTTCTCTATCTAGCCCAGGTCAGGATGGTGCACACACGCTACGTCTCAATGTCGCCCAGGTCAGGGTGGCGCACAGACACTACCGTCTCTGTCGCCCAGGTCAGGGTGGCGCGCAGACGCTATGTCTATATGTAGCCCAGGTCAGGGGTTGCACAGATGCTACTTCTCTATGTAGCCCAGGACAGGGTGGCGCTCAGATGCTATATCTCAATGTAGCCCAGATCAGGGTGGCGCTCAGATGCTACGTCTCAATGTAGCCCAGATCAGGATGGCGGGCAGACATGTTGTGGAATTGCATGTACTGAACATAGTGCTGAACTCACCACATCACTGGAACTGGAAAGGCTGGAAGAGGAGGAAGACAGAGGACCCGATGAGTTGGAGGAGTGTTTGCCGAGTGTTTCAGAGGTTGTATTCTTGGCTTGGCCCGAAGTAGAAATCTGTCCAGTCACATTGTTATTACATTTGTCCAAATGATGAACGTCTACTATCAAGGTCACATCATTGCCTAAACACAGGAAAGAAAATTAAACTTAAACAATGAAAAAAAAAAATTTCAAAAAAATATGGTCACGACTAACACTAGAAATTAACAAATTAGTTCACAAAAGGCCACTTTGAGTGACTACGATGACTGCAGCCATTAAGCCACAAAAACAGATCATGTGATGTGTGCATGCACAGCATCAATACAAGTGGGATGTTCTGCCCGAAATATGAAGAATACCCCTTTCAGACATACTTTAAATTTTTTTGCACATGAACGCACATCAACCCGGGATTTTTGTATTTTAAAAAGACAGGTCAATGCCCCTGCTATTCACCAGGGTTTTTCATCCTGGGTAGACAAACTGGGTATAGTGTGAATGGTGCGACCCAGGATTTTACTCCCAGGTCGCATTCTAAGAGGCTGTGCGGGCTGCCTGGAGAGGTCTGCGGTCCGTGATGCAGGGAAGTGGCTGATTGCTTGTGTGCATGTCCGAGTGTGACACCTATGTGTTTATGACGTGTGTGTGTGGTATGTGTATGACATGTATGCAGCCTGGCAGCCCTGGCTTGTGGGATGCCAGGGCAGAACCGGTTTATGTCTGAAAGGGGACGACCCAGGAATTTCCCTGGTCTCAGGTGAAGTGTGAAAGGGAGTCTCCAGCAAAAACCTGGGATTTTGCCGATGTGAAAAACCTGGGTGTGAGCAGGGAATTCCCAGGTCGTATATGTGAAAGTGGTATAGATCTCAGGTCCAATAACGGACAGCAGAAAGCTACGATGTGTAAACAGGAGAGAGTTTGTGTGATGCATAATCCAATATTAAAAGTTAGCTGGTATAGTAATTTCATAAACCACAAACTCATGAAGTGTCCATTGCGGTATAGCTCTGCTTATTAGCAATCATGACTAACACAATGTACCAAAGGGTAATTATTGACTAAATTGGTATTGGATGAAACATTTTGGTATATTGACTTAATTACGCCACGTATAAAGAGACAACTTACAGCAACCATCTAGTTTTAAATGTGACAGTAGTATCCATAGCAATTCAAAATGTTGTATCTTTTGAGATGGTTTAATCCGAGTATTACTTAATAAATCCAGTCTATGAATGCACCAACCCAGATACCCACAAGCAAAGACATGTTCTTTATTTCTGTGCTGCAGAAGATTCAAGTGTAGTATGTGCATATTGAGTAGGGTGCTCTCCTGCAAGAGACCTTCTGAAGTGGAGGTAATTAGGCACCCTTACTATCCTTATAGGATTCCACTTTAGAAAGAAATGTACATTTAATACACAAGCATGAATTCCGCTCACGTGAGTAAAGACACAGCAAACAATTGAAATTTATGTGCTAGGTTGGATCTAGTCACCCCTTTCATTAAACGCATTTTCATTGTACGGACGGTGTAATGGTTAGCGTTACTGCCTCATACCACTGAGGTTAAGGGTTCCATTCCCACCATGGCCCTAACTGTGTAACTTGTGTGGGTTTTCTACGGGTACTCCCATTTCATCCCACAACTAAAGACATACTGGTAGGTTATTTGGCTTCCAACAAAATTTATCCTAGCGTGTATGTGTCTGCATGTATAGGTGATAGGGAATATAGATTGTTAGCTCCACTGGGGCAGGGACTGATGTGAATGGCCAAATATTCTCTGTAAAGCGCTGTGGAATATGTGAGCGCTATATAAATAAACTGGTAAAATGTAGAGGAGTGAATTTCTGGGGCTGATCCAAGGACCAGGAAATTGAGGACCACCGGGACATACCCAATGCAGGGGGCCACGGGCATATTTTTACAAAATCAGCGAGCGTGTGCCTCCATGTTGTACAAGTCATAAATTACTTTTTAGTGCTAAGGTCACGTGTGAGCATACATGATACTGGCAATACAGGAAAGCATGATTTCTTACCATTGTAAGCTGGCTCCGATCTATTCTGCAGTCCCCATTTTGTTGATATCCACTCTCTGTAAGCAACCACTTCCTCAGTCACTCGAATAATACGTCCCAAGATGCTGCAAAACCCAGAAATAGGCATCAGTTTGTAGACAGTAAATAGGACTTTCACCAAGTCTGGGGTTAGAACATAAGAAGTTGATGAACAAAAAGAGTTACTTAAGAGAACATTTTTAAAGGCTTACAGACATGAAGCGTATTATAAAGGGTTGGTGGGAGGTTGGATTAAAAAAATCCTCACATTAAAAAGACATGCACAAATCAATAACTTTCTAGCGATCAGATGTAAAACAGTTTTCACACCTAAGCTACATCTCTGATGAAGCTGTGGTCACAGCAAAACGTGTAAAGTAGTACATTGCTACACCCTCCAGGAGTTCATTGCATCCACCATGAGCTCACATCCAGACTATGGGCAAGGTGAGAAAACTGGTTACATCTGAAACCAAGGATGTTAATGATTGAATGCCTTTGAATGTCATTTTAATGCACGTCTTATTAATCCCCCCTTTATTATAATAAAAAGTATATATAATCATTTTTTTTTTGAGACAGATGGACATTTGAGAGAGAGTAAAGCTCAGAAACTCCTTGTGGGCACTTTACAGTACAGCATGGTGGCAAAGGAATGGGGGAGAGTAAGCAATGCGTTCCTCTCTATGGTACTCAATTTCCTACTTTGAGAAAACAGTCCTCTATAGGTACTTCAGTGCAGCCTCAATTCAAAAATAGAACAAAGTAGACTTACTTAAGTAACTCTTCTGTGCACAGTCTATACTATAATGTCACTTAGCCTAGATACATAGACACTAAGGGGGTAATTCAGATCTGATCGCAGCAGGAAATTTGTTAGCTAGTGGGCAAAACCATGTGTACTGCAGGTGTGGCAGATAGAACATGTGCAGAGAGAGTTATTTTGTTTCTGTGCAGGGTGATACTGGCTGCTTTATTTTTATACTGCAATATAGATTTCAGTTTGAACACACCACACCCAAATCTAACTCTCTCTGCACATGTTATATCAGCACCCGAAGCAGTGCCTGATTAGGTTATAACTTGTTATGATGCCCTTCGCTCTACACTTACCTTTCACTCTCGTTGTTGGGATAGAACTTGGCTATAGGCGACACTGCATGGCTTAAGACAACATAAGCATAATCAAAGGCCTGTTTCACCTGCATGGCTCCATATGAACTCCGGCCTACATCGTTGCCTTGGAGGGAAGGGAAGAAACATTAAGCTCATGAATGGCATGTCTGTGGTGCAAAGACTAACCACACAACAATATAATATAAACCCTGCATAACTGTTCACAACTTACAGCAATAATACAGATGCAGAAAATAAGTGTTAATACTTACCGGGCTGCAATGGATCCTCAATGTACAGCATGGATGGTCTGTAACCGTCTAGCATGCTTTTCTGTACCTCATCCTTAGCTACATAAGACCCACCATCTTTTATGCGGATTCCAGTTTTTAAATAGTTAAAATGCCTCCCATATAGCTCAAAGAATTCTATCAGTAATACACCATAGTTGGCATCCGGACTGCAGGCATCTTCTCGTGGATGCAACTAAAAAGAAGGAAACATAAAATGCTTGGTTACAAATGAAAGCTAGACGTTCAACTTTAAGACTTTACTGGAGAGTAGTTTTAGCTGAGCAGCAAATGAGAAAGCTGCAGATCGGCAAGCATCCGCAAGAGGAGTCATACTGTACAGAGAAGGATATCTCACCTGCAGAAAACTGACAGCCATTAAGAAGAGACTATAGGAGCCTATTCCCCCAGTAAACACTTCATTGAGGTCTCTTTGTAACAGGAACTGTTTTAAAACCAGCACCAAGAATGGAAGGACTGGATATTTCTGAAATACAAAAAAAAAAAGTAGTCCAATTATTAAACTTGGCAGCAAATCTATTTAATTCACAATGACAGCTTTGCAATAGATCATGCACTTCAATGCAGATTACAAAACGTATCCTAGTAGTGCAGGGACAGATACCAGCACACATGCACCCATAGGACTTTGTTGCTTGGTATTGGACTTGTTTTATTTATAAGGAGCAGTGAAGGAAGAGGAGGGGGGCTGTATACTATGGGGTAATAAGCAGGGACGTGCGGAGAGCTAAATAGCTCAGGAGGCACTGGCTAGCACCAGCGCTACATTTACATGCAATATATGAGCCACAACGTACATCTGGGCATTATACACAGGTGCAGCAGTATAAACTCCTGGAAATGTGGCGAGTTTTGATCAGAGATGTGCGGAAAAGATAGGCAGGGGGGGAGGGGGGGGGGCACTGCCTCACCTGCTATAGAGACTTTTTACTCTAGAGTTTTGTCTATAAAAATTAGACTAATGCAAAGAAGATATTTCAAATATATTCTTTGAATTTTTCATATACTTTATACAGTCAAACCTCTGGCACAAACGTTAGTATGACAGGAAAGGCTCTGCCTCACCCCACCGCACGTCACTGGTAATAAGGTGCAGTACAAGAGTTTGGGCACTAAATCTAACTCAGAAAACTTTACGTTCATCTACATTTGAATCCCAGTGGCTGCCTGGTTTGATCAGTACTTCTCTTACAAAGACCGAAAATGCAGAACCAGCATATAACAAAGAGGAGAGAAGAATGTTCTCCAGCAAAAACCACAATCCTAAACAAAGATAACAGGGAGGAGGAAAAAAACTACACACTTGAAGATTGTGCTCACAAAAGCCAGATGACCACCAACCACAATTACATAGTAGAGATCCCAGCCCACGCAGCCTAGGAGACACAAAGATAGGGTGGAATCTGCCCTCCTCGTCAGGGGACATGGTGCCCTGGCCCAATGGAAACATGGTGAATTACTGAAGTAATCCACATGATAAAAAAAGTGTTTGGACACAGGGCAACCACATCTTTGGACAGTGGAAAACAACAGCAGGTCTCCTGTAATTCATAAATACCCAGGTGTGAAAACTCATTATGGACTAAGGCTTGAAGCACCAAGTCCAAATAAGAACACTAAGACCACTCAGAGCTAAAAAGGAAGGTTGGATTCATATAACAGCCCCATCCACATGGAAGATCAGTATCCAAGAAAACTTGGAAACTCTCTTAGCTATGTGGATAACCACCCAGAAGGCAGTCCCTCAGATAAACAACGTTATCTCCTACACTTCTAAAATGTTCAATAGGAGGATACTGTAAAGCTGTCAGCACTAAGAGGAAAGCCTAAAAAGCTATTGGGTGGATGAATAGGAGCTGCACATGCATCACCCCCTAAAAGAAGGTCTATGTATGGTGTAAAAAAAAAAATGGTGTCTCATTCCTCTGAAAGAAAAATCGTTAGAACTGAATTTTTAAAAAACAGATTTTAAACAATCCTTCCAGGCTGTCCTACATAAACAGCAGTGACTGGACCAACTAAAGTAAGATTTAGAAACCGCTGCTGCTTCACAAAGAGATCCTGACTTTCCAAAGCCAGTTCTCATCTGAAATAAGCTGCCAAGCCACGAACATGCAAGCAAACCAACAACCAAAGCAGACGCTCTAAAAACCTTGGCATGAAGAAATATATTGTAAAAATCTGGTGAAACAGGAGGACTGACTCAAGAGATCGGGTCACTGAGATGGAAGCCACGCTGGGCCCTCCACAATGCTGGAAAGGTCTGTGGTATAACATACTTCTAGACTAGTTGAGTCCTTTGGGATTCATAGTTCATGTTTTCCAGGTCACCTAGCAGGTGAACAGGTGTATTCACTGACACATTTTAAAAGATCCACAGGTTAAGGCAATTATTTCACATTTCTGTGAGGAGACCTGAAAAGCAGCCAAACTGAAGAGACACTCGTGCCCATTGGAAATAGGTACCTACTATAATGCGTCCCTGATGTCAGTGAACCTCCTGAACTCACATAATGCAAAGCAGACGACCTGAAGTACACCATCCTGGTGCTGACACCAACGCAGAATGTTTGATGGTTTTAGTTCCAGCATGCATTAAAAGAATCCATTGGGATTCAGAACAAGATATCTCCGTGAAAATGATCTTTTACAAACCGTGTGGGCAACCAAACAGTATAGCTTCCATAAGGCAAAACGTCTAGGACAGGGGTACCCAACCCTAGTCCTTGAGAGCTACTAACAGTTCACGTTTTCCAGACCATCTAGCTGGAGCACAGGTGTATTCATTACTCACTGACACATTTTAAAAGATCCACAGGTGGAGCTAATTACTTTACTTGCGATTGTGTGAGGAGATCTGGAAAACGTTAACTGTTGGTAGCCCTCGAGGACCAGGGTTGGCTACCCCTGGCCTAGGATGGGTCTACAGGAAGAAAAATAATAGTCCAGGTACTGCCAAAAAGTACCCTAGGCAAATACTTTTTCGCACAAAGCTTGATGTTGATTACCTTTGCTAAATAAATAATAAAGTAAAATCTGTTTGGCTTATTGTTCGTATTACACTTAATTTCTTGACTTGGTGAGTACTACATGGCTATAAATTACACCCTGAGGTGTTAAAACATTAAAAAAAAATTCACATGACCTAAAATAATTAGATTGACGCAACACTAGTTATTTTACTAAAGACAAATTAGTGAAAGCCTCGTTTGTAATCCAATGGTGAAAGGCCAACTGTTACATGGGACTTTCATTGAGCAATAGCTATGAAACAAATCTCTAAGAAATAGCTGAAATGTAACCACCGTATCCAAACATTTGCTCAAAGGACATTAACCCACTGACATTTGGTCAACAGGAGTTCAATAACCAGTGACCTATGAAGCGTGAACACATATGACATGCGGAGGTGTACAAGAGGTTCAGGGAGGTCACTAGACAAAACTCCACTTATCTCAATTCCCTTAACGTGTGTTCCATGCAAATAGTGCAACCCAAGAGGAATAAAGGGAGAAAAAACCCACAAATTTCACAAAACTCCCATCCACATGTGAAAGACAATGGATTCCAAGTGTCACCCCATCTACATGCGCTGTACTGGCTTTAAAAACCATGAATTATACATTGCCTCTCATCATAAACACATTTGTGTGTTAAGTGTATTAAAACCAGCTCAAAATCTTAGATCGAGTAACACTGACACCTTCTTACAGACCATTCACCTGTGCCAGTCTCCATGGCTTTTATGTTAGGCACAATTGTCCCTTGTCACAAATGTAGCAGCATGTACAGCGGCTGTTCAGGCCCCCTGTACTTAGGGTTTAGTGGCACTTTCAATTTTTTACTAAGAAAAATAAAAACCTGCTAAGCTTAGTCTCAGACACTTATCTTTACCAAACATCCGCGTAATCAGTAAGAGCTTACTTACCTTGATAAAATCCCTGATGAGCTGCGCTGCTTTCACCCCATTCTGCACGTTAAAACTTATGTCTACTTTAACTTCGGTATAAGAATCCGTTAGCTTAATGATCGGTACCTAGAGAGAAGAGGGGAAAAATGCAGCCATATTAAAGCCTGGCAGATATTTCCAAAACTATGAGCCAGCACTGCTGTAGTGTTGGAGATAATGCATTTTAATACGTGCCCAATAGCTATAATATACCAGGTGCGCCCCATACCAACAGTTAAAGCAAGACTGTGCCCAGACTACTCTAGCCTTGTGTCCCCTACACCACCAGCATTGCCTTCACCATCACTGCAGCACTCAGGGTTCCCAGCATTTATACCTCTGATACGCAGCAATATACTGTACAATGCTGGTCCAGTACAGCAGCAAATCTACATAGAAACCACTGATGTGACATTGCCTGGATGTCCAACAAATGGAGAAGTGCAACACTGGTCACTGTAACAACAAACGTTATAGCATGTTATAGTACAAATGCTGGGAATTCGTGCCAATGGTTCAGAACTGCAATTAATTACTTTAATGGTCACTTACTGGTTTGCTACATAAGATGATGCTGTATTTAGCTATTTTATCGGAATACTATTACATTTGAGAAGTTACACTTTTCAGTTTGATACCGCAATGATAACGTAATAATTACATACGGAGCAATACACTGACACCAGTACATTACATGAATGAGCCATTCCATGGTTACATACTGTACATTTATACTCGGACTAGATTTAGGTTGAAAACAATAACCTGATACCACAATTAACACAAACTGATCACACAGCATTAAAGCATAGTATTGCTTTATAGTGAATGCCGCAACCGTTACAGGTCATTTTACATAGAGACAAAGTTAAAGGTTAGGGAATGGTCCGAATATCAAGTCATGATGGCTGTAGACTGAGGCTATAATAATTCCAAGGTGACTTATACTTGGGATGCAAAGTAGGCGGTGCATTATGATGCAGATTTTGCTAGTTTCCTAATAAACCCGGATGTGTTGACTTCAGAACTCAATGTTTAAGCTGCTATTTATGGGAGTCTATACTTCTATTGCTCCATGGACTAAAAATCCACTTATCGTGGAGATTAAGTCGCTTCTGCTTCACCTGTTATCATTGTGAAGCAGGAGGTGGCTAACACTATTTGTACTATAAAATAGCCCCACCGAGGAGAGTGAACGTTAAGATACCCCACCCCCACTAAATAATTGTTATAGTAAACATAACGATTTAATTATTCTCACTTTACCACAAGTATTAAGAAATATTTTTTATTCTACAGGTCGCCACTTCTGACCCATCTACAAAAACAATCTCTTACCAGTATACAACAAAAGATGGAGATTATATTGGATTCCGTGGGGACGGAGGGAGTGCCGGATCACGCTGGAAGATTATATATATATGTATGTGTGTGTATATATAAAAAGATGGTTCCTCCGTTGCTGGGGGAGACAAACAGCGGCACTCCAGAGGCTTGGTCGAGTTTATATGCATAACATGTAGAAATGCACCAACGTTTCGGGGCTTGCTCACCCCTTCAAGGTGAAACACGTTGTTGCATTTTTATATGTTTTGAATATAAAATATACTTTTTCACCAAGCCTCTGGAGTGCCACTGTTTGTCTCCCCCAGCAACAGGGGAACCATCTTTTTATATTTATATATATATATATATATATATATATATATATATATTTATTTTTCTCTATCGTCCTAGTGGATGCTGGGGTTCCTGAAAGGACCATGGGGAATAGCGGCTCCGCAGGAGACAGGGCACAAAAAGTAAAGCTTTAGGATCAGGTGGTGTGCACTGGCTCCTCCCCCTATGACCCTCCTCCAAGCCGCAGTTAGATTTTTGTGCCCGGCCGAGAAGGGTGCAATCTAGGTGGCTCTCCTAAAGAGCTGCTTAGAAAAGTTTAGCTTAGGTTTTTTATTTTACAGTGAGTCCTGCTGGCAACAGGATCACTGCAACGAGGGACTTAGGGGAGAAGAAGTGAACTCACCTGCGTGCAGGATGGATTGGCTTCTTGGCTACTGGACATTAGCTCCAGAGGGACGATCACAGGTACAGCCTGGATGGTCACCGGAGCCTCGCCGCCGGCCCCCTTGCAGATGCTGAAACGAGAAGAGGTCCAGAATCGGCGGCAGAAGACTCCTCAGTCTTCTTAAGGTAGCACACAGCACTGCAGCTGTGCGCCATTTTCCTCTCAGCACACTTCACACGGCAGTCACTGAGGGTGCAGGGCGCTGGGAGGGGGGCGCCCTGGGAGGCAAATGAAAACCTTTTTTGGCTAAAAATACCTCACATATAGCCTCCGGGGGCTATATGGAGATATTTAACCCCTGCCAGAATCCGTTAAGAGCGGGAGACGAGGCCGCCGAAAAAGGGGCGGGGCCTATCTCCTCAGCACACAGCGCCATTTTCCCTCACAGAAAGGCTGGAGGGAAGGCTCCCAGGCTCTCCCCTGCACTGCACTACAGAAACAGGGTTAAAACAGAGAGGGGGGGCACTAATTTGGCGTTAGAAATATATAAAAAAGATGCTATAAGGGAAAACACTTATATAAGGTTGTCTCTATATAATTATAGCGTTTTTGGTGTGTGCTGGCAAACTCTCCCTCTGTCTCTCCAAAGGGCTAGTAGGTCCTGTCCTCTATCAGAGCATTCCCTGTGTGTGTGCTGTGTGTCGGTACGTGTGTGTCGACATGTATGAGGACGATGTTGGTGAGGAGGCGGAGCAATTGCCTGTAATGGTGATGTCACTCTCTAGGGAGTCGACACCGGAATGGATGGCTTATTTAGGGAATTACGTGATAATGTCAACACGCGCCAAGGTCGGTTGACGACATGAGACGGCCGACAAACAATTAGTACCGGTCCAGACGTCTCAAAAACACCGTCAGGGGTTTTAAAACGCCCGTTTACTTTAGTCGGTCGACACAGACACAGACAGGGACACTGAATCCAGTGTCGACGGTGAATAAACAAACGTATTCCTTATTAGGGCCACACGTTAAGGGCAATGAAGGAGGTGTTACATATTTCTGATACTACAAGTACCACAAAAGAGGGTATTATGTGGGATGTGAAAAAACTACCGTAATTTTTCCTGAATCAGATAAATTAAATGAAGTGTGTGATGATGCGTGGGTTCCCCCCGATAGAAAATATGGGCGGTATACCCTTTCCCGCCAGAAGTTAGGGCGCGTTGGGAAACACCCCTTAGGGTGGATAAGGCGCTCACACGCTTATCAGAACAAGTGGCGGTACCGTCTATAGATAGGGCCGTCCTCAAGGAGCCAGCTGACAGGAGGCTGGAAAAATATCATAAAAAGTATATACACACATACTGGTGTTATACTGCGACCAGCGATCGCCTCAGCCTGGATGTGCAGAGCTGGGGTGGCTTGGTCGGATTCCCTGACTAAAAATATTGATACCCTTGACAGGGACAGTATTTTATTGACTATAGAGCATTTAAAGGATGTATTTCTATATATGCGAGATGCACAGAGGGATATTTGCACTCTGGCATCAAGAGTAAGTGCGATGTCCATATCTGCCAGAAGATGTTTATGGACACGACAGTGGTCAGGTGATGCAGATTCCAACCGGCACAAAGGTGTATTGCCGTATAAAGGAAGAGGAGTTATTTGGGGTCGGTCCATCGGACCTGGTGGCCACGGCAACTGCTGGAAAATCCACCGTTTTTACCCTAAGTCACATCTCTGCAGAAAAAGACACCGTCTTTTCAGCTTCAGTCCTTTCGTCCCTATAAGAGTCATATCTGCCCAGGGATAGAGGAAAGGGAAGAAGACTGCAGCAGGCAGCCCATTCCCAGGCACAGAAGCGTTCCACCGCTTCTGACAAGCTCTCAGCATGACGCTGAGACCGTACAGGACCCCTGGATCCTTCAAGTAGTATCCCAGGGGTACAGTTTGGAATGTCGAGACGTTTCCCCTGCGCAGGCTCCTGAAGGCTGCTTTACCAAGGTCTCCCTCCGACAAGGAGGCAGTATGGGAAAAAATTCACGAGCTGTATTCCCAGCAGGTGATAATTAAATTACCCCTCCTACAACAAGAAAAGGGGTATTATTCCACACTATATTGTGGTACTGAAGCCAGAAGGTGAGACCTATTCTAAATCTAAAAAAATTTGAACACTTACAAAGGTTCAAATCAAGATGGAGTCACTCAGAGCAGTGATAACGAACCGGGAAGAAGGGGACTATCTGGTGTCCCGAGACATCAGGGATGCTTACCTCCATGTCCCAAATTTGCCCTTATCACTAAGGGTACCTCAGGTTCGTGGTACAGAACTGTCACTATCAGTTTCAGACGCTGCCGTTTGGATTGTCTACGGCACCCCGGGTCTTTACCAAGGTAATGGCCGAAATGATGGTTCTTCTTCGAAGAAAAGGCGTCTTAATTATCCCTTACTTGGACGATCTCCTGATAAGGGCAAAGTCCAGGGAACAGTTGGAGGTCGGAGTAGCACTATCTCGGATACTGTTACAACAGCAGGGGTGGATTCTAAATATTCCAAAATCGCAGCTGATCCCGACAACAAGTCTCCTGTGCTTAGGGATGATTCTGGACACAGTCCAGAAAAAGGTGTTTCTCCCGGAAAAGAAAGCCAGGGAGTTATCCGAGCTAGTCAGGAACCTCCTAAAATCAGTGCATCATTGCACAAGGGCCATGGTAAAAAAATGGTGACTTCCTTCGAAGCAATTCCAGTCGGCAGATTTCATGCAAGAACTTTTCAGTGGGATCTGCTGGACAAATGGTCCGGATCGCATCTTCAGATGCATCAGCGGATAACCCTATATCCAAGGACAAGGGTGTCTCTCCTGTGGTGGTTACAGAGTGCTCATCTTCTAGAGGGCCGCAGATTCGGCATTCAGTTTTGGATGTTGGTGACCACGGAGGCCAGCCCGAGAGGCTGGGGAGCAGTCACACAAGGAAAAAATTTCCAGGGAGCGTGATCAAGTCTGGAGATTTTTCTCCACATAAATATAGCTAAGGGTAAATTTATAATGCTCTAAGCTTAGCAAGACCTCTGCTTCAAGGTCAGCCGGTATTGATCCAGTGGGATAAAACATCACGGCAGTCGCCCACGTAAATAGACAGGGCGGCACAAGAAGCAGGAGGGCAGTGGCAAAAAACTGCAAGGACTTTTCGCTGGGCGGAAAATCATGTGATAGCACTGTCAGCAGTGTTTCATTCCGGGAATGGAAACTGGGAAGCAGACTTCCTCAGTAGGCACGACCTCCACCCGGCAGAGTGGGAACTTCATGGGGAAGTTTTCCACATAATTGTAAACCGTTGGGAATTACCAAAGGTGGACATGATGGCGTCCCGTCTGAACAAAAAACGGGACAGGTATTGCGCCAGGTTAAGAGACCCTCAGGCAATAGCTGTGGACGGTCTGGTAACACCGTGGGTGTACCAGTCGGTGTATGTGTTCCATCCTCTGCTTTTCATACCTAAGGTACTGAGAATTATAAGACGTAGAGGAGTAAGAACTATACTCATGGCTCCGGATTGGCCAAGAAGGACTTGGTACCCGGAACTTCAAGAGATGCTCACAGAGGACTTATGGCCTCTGCCGCTAAGAAGGGACTTGTTTCAGCAAGTACCATGTCTGTTCCAAGACTTACCGCAGCTGCGTTTGACGGCATGGCGGTGGAACGCCGGATCCTAAGGGAAAAGGCATTCAGGAAGAGGTCATTCCTACCCTGGTCAAAGCCAGAAAGGAGGTGACCGCACAACATTATCACCACATGTGGCGAAAATATGTTGCGTGGTGTGAGGCCAGGAAGGCCCCACGAAGAAATTTCAACTCGGTCGATTCCTGCATTTCTTGCAAACAGGAGTGTCTATGGGCCTCAAATTGGGGTCCATTAAGGTTCAAATTTCGGCCCTGTCGATTTTTCTTCCAGAAAGAATTGGCTTCAGTTCCTGAAGTCCAGAAGTTTGTCAAGGGAGTATTGCATATACAACCCCCTTTTGTGCCTCCAGTGGCACTGTGGGATCTCAACGTAGTTCTGGGATTCCTCAAAACACATTGGTTTAAAACCAGTCAAATCTGTGGATTTGAAGCATCTCACATGAAAAGTGAACATGCTCTTGGACCTGGCCTGGACCAGGCGAGTGTCAAATTGGTGGTTTTTTTTCTCAAAAAAGCCCATATCTGTTTGTCCTTTCGGACAGGGCAGAGCTGCGGACTCGTCCCCAGTTCTCTCCCTAAGGTGGTGTCAGTGTTTCACCTGAACCAGCTTATTGTGGTGTCTTGCGCCTACTAGGGACTTGGAGGACTCCAAGTTGCTAGATGTGGTCAGGGCCCTGAAAATATAGGTTCCAGGACGGCTGGAGTCAGGAAAACTGACTTGCTGTTATCCTGTATGCACCCAACAAACTGGGTGCTCTTGCTTTTAAGCAGACTTTTGCGAGTTGGATGTGTAATACAATTCAGCTTGCACATTCTGTGGCAGGCCTGCCACAGCCAAAATATGTAAATGCCCATTCCACAAGGAAGGTGGGCTCATCTTGGGCGGCTGCCCGAGGGGTCTCTGCTTTACAACTTTGCCGAGCGGCTATTTAGTCAGGGGCAAACACGTTTGTAAAATCCTACAAATTTGATACCCTGGCTAAGGAGGACCTGGAGTTCTCTCATTCGGTGCTGCAGAGTCATCCGCACTCTCCCGCCCGTTTGGGAGCTTTGGTATAATCCCCATGGTCCTTTCAGGAACCCCAGCATCCACTAGGACGATAGAGAAAATAAGAATTTACTTACCGATAATTCTATTTCTCGGAGTCCGTAGTGGATGCTGGGCGCCCATCCCAAGTGCGGATTATCTGCATTACTTGTACATAGTTACAAAAATCGGGTTATTATTGTTGTGAGCCATCTTTTCAGAGGCTCCGCTGTTATCATACTGTTAACTGGGTTCAGATCACAGGTTGTACAGTGTGATTGGTGTGGCTGGTATGAGTCTTACCCGGGATTCATAAATCCTTCCTTATTGTGTACGCTCGTCCGGGCACAGTACCTAACTGAGGCTTGGAGGAGGGTCATAGGGGGAGGAGCCAGTGCACACCACCTGATCCTAAAGCTTTACTTTTTGTGCCCTGTCTCCTGCGGAGCCGCTATTCCCCATGGTCCTTTCAGGAACCCCAGCATCCACTACGGACTCCGAGAAATAGAATTATCGGTAAGTAAATTCTTATTATTATACACACACATACATACACACACAGTGTGTGTGTGTGTGTGTGTGTGTGTGTGTGTGTGTGTGTGTGTGTGTGTATATATATATATATATATATATATATATATATACACACATATATATATATATATACATACATACATACATACATACACACATATGTATCTATATATTTTAGTTTACACAAAGATTTTTCTGAGCGCCACAGAGATGTCCCGTATACCAGTTATCACAATATTCCCAAATGACACACCTCCCACTTAAGTATAATGGGGTGTCTGCTCCAACCCTAAGTATAAGCAAGCGGTGGATGAGTCGCCTGCAGGAATGGATATATAATAAACACAGATGGGGTATTGTGGGCGACCTCTGGTGTCATAAATTATATTAACACACTATAATGGTATATAAAAAGTACGACAAATACTTATTAAAATAGAGACAGCAAAGTTAAAATTTAAAACGGGGAAACAATAAAACCAAACAAATTAGAATGAATTACTACTTAAAAAAATAAAATAAAAAGGCTAGTTAAAACATTAAATCAATATGCAAATTTCATACGCTGTAAACAGAGCTCATAAAACGATAAATAAAGTGCTTATCTTTAGAGGTGAGGTGAGGTGTAATCAGGACCACCAACGCGTTTCATCCAGCGGACTTTATCAAGGGGTGGCGAGGAGATGGGACTGGGCTGATATTTATATCTGTTCAATTAAATAAACAGGGAATGATGTAATTCTCTTAAATTAATAAATATTTGTCATACTTTTTATATACCATTATAGTATGTTTATATAATTTATGACACCGGAGGTCGCCCACAATACCCTAATATATACACAAACATTAGTTCTGTGTGCGCACTCTTGGAAACTTCACATAGAAAGACTTACTGTAGCTTTGTCAAGAACTTTGACAGAGTTTTCGTCAGCCACCTTGTGCTTCCGCAGCGCCTCCTCAAGGGTCCACAGTGGCAAGTTCTCCCATTTCCCAAAAACTACAAGGTCAATGTCGCTAAAGGGAGGAACCAATCATATATTTAGACAAAAAGTAAGAAATGGTCTAATCTAGGAGATTAATAATATTACAGTTACGCAGGCAGACAGAAATAGCGGTAGTAGTGGCCCACTAGAAAGAGGCATGACTTAGCGGCCCTTCTACATACACACTACAGTAGCCACAGTGCCATTAAAGTCATCAACCGAGCAACTGGAAAATCAGTCTATAGCAAAGCATTCTACAGACCCATGACAAAACGTAGTGAGCACGAGTTAAGGAAGAGGGAAATTTGGGTGAAAAAAAAAAAAAAAAAAGATGACAGTGTAATGTCTGAAGAATCAGAAAGTACAAACAGTTACACCAAATCTCTTACCTGGTAGGCAAATAAAGACCCGTTTTGAAACTCCCAAATATTTGCACCTGGAATATATATATATAAAAAAGAAGAATAAATACACAAACGAAGGCTTGTAATGATGTGGCTTAGCCTGCAAAGAACCATAACATTAACCCCATTAATAATAATAATAATGCTGACTGCAAGCCAGGACTGATTAATAACCATCTGTGCACAACCTCACTGTTGCTCTGGTGGCTGAATGGATACATATCGTAACAGTCATGATCCAAAACCTATAGAAAGCCTTGCCAGAAGTGTGGGGACCGTTCTAGCCAATGACATATGAATGTCCATGGTTTTAGACTGAGATGTTCTATTAGCAGATATGGGTGTGATGTCCGGGTTCACAAATGCTTTTGGCCATGCAGTAAACACTGTGGGAGAAACACTATAATGGCACTTATCGAGCTGCTATAACTCTTCCTGCTTCACCTCTTATGGAGGTTAATCAGGAAGCAGTAACACCAAGATGTATTAACAACACCCCCCTTCCAGCGACCTGTAAGACACTCAGTGCATCAGCCTAGTGCAGATGTGATTCATCTTACCGCCTAGCCGGCCCCACTGGGCATGTGTGAGAACTCACTAACACTGCAATAGCTGGTGGGCAACCGGAGACACCCCAAAATTCCCCCAGGCCACCACAGGTTAACACACATACTGGCAGGTAATCCGGCTGATGCGTGGAAATAACGATCGGCACAAAAGTGCAGGTTTTTTTTTATTTTTTTTAGGACATCTGAATGGATTTTCCATCTTCATACAATAATATGGCAATATCAAAATAGATAAGAGGTTTGTATAGTGTTTTTTCTCTACTTTCATAAACACCTTGCGATGCCAATGCGCCGACCCATGGGTTCGGCATCGCAAGGAAAAATAGAGTGCGCAGGCAGGGCCAATATGCCTCTGGCCACAATATAGTCATTATCGGCCGTTAACCTGCATCACACCGTGTGTAGGCGGCTTTAGAACTGAATAGTAACTAATTATTGCGAATATTTGTGGTAATAAGAAATTAAGATTTGCCTGAATGTACTAAAATACACCCACAGTGACAGGTGCTAAGAAGGTGTATAAGAAGTGAAGAAAACTATTAGCATCTTTCTCATATATACTACCAATAAGGAAGGGATTGCAGTGCTCCCAGATGAAAGAACCATTTATCTGGACAGTAACAAATCTTGTTTTCTCTTTCCATTATCTGGGGAAAACTTCTTACTATGGCGATGTACAAAATCTGCCCCTAGGGGGGGTGCGTCCAGACTCATCTGAACTTAATACTTTATGTCAGTGGTTTCCAAAGTTTTTTTAATCACGGCGCCCTAGAGTTTCAGAATTTTTTTTCACGGCACCCCTAGGCCAAAAATTTCTTATTGAGAAATTTAGAAAGAAATATTAATTTAAGTAGATTGTGTTTATATGTCATCCTTAGGCTCAATTGTGTGGTGAGGGACAAGATTTGCTTCTGTTTGTCCCCATATTTTATGACTGACAGCTACTAACACTAGTTTTGCCTATTATATTGACCATAAATAATTTGAATTGGTCCTGGACCGCCAATCCAAGGCACCCCTGCAAGTGTCCCGAGGCACCCCAGCGAGCCACAGCACACAGCTTGGGAACCACTGCTTTATGTATAAAGTGAGATTCACTGGACACAAAGACATGAAAACTATAACATTTGGTGAATGTATGAGCAGAGGACCATGTAGCTGCTCTACATAACCGCTCTGCAGATGCCCCATCCCGCGCTGCCCACGAAGTACCTACTGAGCGAGTAGAATGAGCTGAAATCTTAATTGTAGCAGGCCTATCCCCCTCAGTATATACCTGCTTAACCATGGCTGTAATCCATCTGGCTAACACCTCCTTAGATGCTGGCCAACCTCTTTTCAAAGCATCATCTGTTTCCCTAATGCTTGCAGTCCTGTCCAAGTAAATTCTGAAAACTCTAACCACATCCAGCAATGACCATTTTACTTTGCAAATTGCCTTGTCTGCTTTAGAAAAGGAGGGAATACGTATTTACCGATTTAAACGGAAATCAGACACTACTTTAGGCTGAAAAGAAGGATGTGTACGAAACACTGCCCTATCAACGGAGATTTGCAAGATAAAGCTCCCAATTCAGACATCCTTCTAGCTGAGGTTATGACTAGGAGGAGAGCCAACTTCCAAGATAACCATCTGAGATCTACCTTCTTTTCAGGCTCAAAAGGAGCTTTCTGAATAGCTGGCAATACCAGATTTAAGTCCCATGCCTCTATAGGATGCCTATATGGTGGTTGTATGTGTAAAACCATCCTGCAGAAAAGGATTTACTTTTGGAATAATAGACAACCTATTCTGAAAGTAGATAGAGAGCGCGGATACCTGCAACTTCAAGTACCCTAGCCTAAGACCTAGAGAGAAGCCAGGAGGAAAGAAGGGACTTTAGGCAATGAAAAGGCAAATGTGAAACCTTCTCCTTTTACACCAATCAATATACAGGAGGGAGGGGTAGGAGGGGGGACCCATAAGCGTGGAAACACCCTTATAAAAAGGAAATATTAATCCAGTGTCTACACACATGATATGGGAGTGGGGGAAAACATACCCTCACCCAACTCCCATATCATATGTGTAGACACTGGATTAATACTTCCTTACTCATTTCCTTTTTATAAGGGTGTTTCCACACTTCTGGACCACCCTCTATTTTATCCAGAAACTATTATCTGCCGAAACCTTCCTCCTAGCTTTAATCATAGCCTGAATTACTGAATCTGAAAAACCTCTCTTTTTAAAATCTTGGCTTCAAGAGCCATGCCATTAAATGTAGTTTCAATGTCCTGACACAAAATCAGGCCCTGCGACAGCAAATCCTGGTGTACAGTGAGTCCAACTCCTGACCTCACAGCCGTTTCACACTGTATCTGTGTACCACACTCTTCTTGGCCAGTTTGGTGCTACTAGTATTACTGGAATCCTTTACCTTTTTTTATATACACCTTAGAACCCACAGAAGCATTGGCATATGTGGCACTATGTATGCCAGCTGAAATTTCCATGACACTACCACTGCATCTTCTAGGAATGTTAACAGATCCCTGGTTCTGCAACAAAACCTGTCCATCTTGTTGTTGAACACAGGTCATCAAATATATCTCTGATTGTCCCTACATCACTACCAGAATCTGGAAACCCTCTGGGTGTAGTGACCATACTCCTGGAAGAATAGTCTGGCGACTTACAAAGCCTGCCTTCCAATTCTCTATCCCAGGAAGCTGGCACAACTACTTTCAAGTTAACCTACGATTTGACATTCCAACCACTTGTCCATGGCTTCGATATACAACAGCTGAACACCAGGATAATCAGACTGATGTAACCAAACAGATAAACGGCCAAATCAGAAAATATTCAGTGGTCTCACACCAAGGCTGAGTGCAAACATCTCCTCCTCTGCATTTTATGGAACGCATTTAACATGACTGATTAACAATCCCAAGGCTCTTGTTAGACTTGCACTGTGCACCCTATTTAACCACGCAGACACACGCTCTGGGCGTTAATTGTACCTGGCCCCATACAAATAAGTCTTTGTAGAAACACGCCTGAGAGAGTGGACAGAATTATACTCACATCTGCACTTGGCCAGAGCTCCTTAATTACATTTTCAATTCGATTTACAACCTCCATCCGCATCTTCTCCTCTTCTGGCCGAGGCGACATATATTTGTAGAAGTCGAGAATCTCTTCGTGAAGACTGTAAAAACAATGAAAAATACAAAATGTTTATGAAGGCAATCTCAGACTACATATTCTAATGTATCTTTACTTTTACTCTGAGTAAAACAAAGGACAGCGCTTTAGGAGGACTACGCTGGGAAATGAGGCTCATTTGCTGCAATGGGGAATGAACATCCAAATACGCTGCGGGAGGTTTCCATCTTCCTGCTGAAAGCTTCAACCGAGACAGCTCACTGAATACAGGTAACTTGTGACACATTTGGGTGAGGGGATTAAAAAATGGTGACTGATACAGAATGAACTGGTTTATAATTTTGCAATGAGGTATGGTGCCTCTAGCGTGAAGAAGAAATGTTAAAATATAAAATTAATTGAGCACAAGATCGTCTGTTGGAAACTGGTAAATATGCTGAGAGAGATCCCTCTATCCTACACTGATCAGCTCTAACAATCGCCTTTACCTAAACCTTATGTAGTAAAACATACAGATTAACATACAAAAAAACCCCAAAAACTATGCCAGGTTAATAGAATACTGAAGTCAGAGTGGCTTAAGGGCCCTACACACTGACCGATATGAACAATCTTGTTCAGTAATGTAACGAAAAATTGTTCATATCTTTTAGTGTGTAGGCACCAACGATGAATGATGCACGGCTCCACGGTCGTTCATCATAGGTGCTGGCTCGTTTATGCCTGCAACCCAATATGGACAATATCGTCCATATTAGCATGCAGGGCTATGAGGCAGGTGACGTCAGGGAGTGGAGAAACTTCACTCACCCTGTCAGCACCCCCCACGCTGCTGGATCGTCCGTCGGGCACCTCGGCCAGTGTTTAGGGCCTATTAGCTTCAGTTCAGAGTGCGTGACTAGACTGAAAGCCTTCATAACCTCTATTGTTGACACAATAATGTTGAGTCTATAGAATGTGAGGACACCACTATGCTACACTGGGATGATCTGTAGAGAGCTCAATATTGTGAACTGGAAATTAGAAAAGAACAAGAAACTGCAGGAATCACCAAGAACCACAGTCAGCTCCTTGCAACTAGCAATTATTTAGCAGGTGTAGCTATACACACACACACACACACACACACACACAAAACACATTTAGTACACACTATTATTTTGGAATAAGTAATTCAGTAGTAATTCACCCAGTTGGACATCAATAGTTAAACCATCTACACCCCTCATGGGGTCGCACTTTCTCTACACTTACCCCCGTCACTATTTTCAACCAGAACAAAAAATCTCTGCCCCCCAAGTTTGAGTCATCTGATCATATAGGAGGGTGTGGGAGACGGACTCATTTGTGCGCTCTCTAAATCATAAAGAGATATGTAACAATGACCTTTTCTTTTTAAGGTGCTACAGTGTCTCTGCAGTGTTGTACAGGGAATACAAAAAGTGAAGGTGCCTACACACAGTACGAATGGACAAACGATCGGGGCATTACAGATTGATCATTCGACCAATCGCTCCGTGTGATTGTTATTGTGGGTTTCCCCGGTAGAGCGTGACACTGAACCTTCTCTGGGATACTGCAGCTCCTTCGTACCCTAGACTCTCCATGTCATTGATAAAGGGGATGTTTTGTTTATTGTTTGATTCACATACATATTTAATTCTGCCATGTGTAAATGTAACATGCTATATTGTAGATGAGTCCTATTGCTATTTTTGATGCTTTGATAAGCGGTTGTGGATATGTTTTTCAATTAATTGTTCAAAATAGCACATTTGACGTATATGAATTGATGTTTTAATAAAAAAGTTTAACAAAAAAAAAAAAAAAAATAAGAGTGAAGAAATCTCAAAAGTGCAGTGCAGTATCCAATGAGCCTGTACCCATCGAAGGGAGAGCGCAAACAGCGTCATCAAAAAGGATTAGGAGAACAGAGATAAAAAGCACCGGACACAAGGATAGTGCTAGGGATGAAACAAGATGGAGGATCCTGTCTGTCAGAGCTTACATGCTGAGAGAAGAGGCAAACTGGGGAGAAAAGAACGGCAGAGGAGAGATTGCAGATTTAGGAGGATACAGTATGTTTAAATGAAAAAAATCAGTTTTCAGTGTTTGATATTGGCGAGACTGCCTGCAAGTTTGACTTGGCAAGGTAACAAGATCCAGAATAGGGGGACAGAGTGGGATGTGACTTAAGATAACCAGAGTGGAGGAGAGCCAGCAATTGGAGGACCAGAAGAGTGGGAATGTGGCCAGAAATGAGGTCAGAGATGTAGGAGGGTCACGTGCTTGGTTATACCCCTTTCACACAGAGCTGATTATCTGTAATTGCTGTGGCAAGCAGGCACGACCCAGGTTCCAGCTCGACGGTAAAGTGTCGACCCATTACCTGGGTCGCGACCAGAGTTATTCCTAGGTCAGCTGCACAATTAAAGTTCATGCCTAATAGGCTACTGAATTGTGGGCTCAGGAACACTTGGAGGAGATGACACCATTAGTAGACAAGTTTAACTTCCAAATAAAATCCCCAGACTGACCATATCTAAACCTAGCATACAAAAAAAAAACAACAACACATTTTTCCAATCCATGAATCTAGTTTTATGTTGTGTACAAAAAGCGTAAACAATGTGTCTCAGTGAGGGCTGTAAAATACAACTGTATAGTAACTTGTTATTACATAGTAACGTAAACTGGATACTAAACTGAAATACCAACAATCTGAGTCATTGATCTACATTTAGAAAATGACAGAACTTCCCATTTTGCAGAAAACCAGAAAGCTTTCCTGGGACCTGGATCTTGAAGAGGGCTGTTTGGTAGAAATATTTCTATGAGAATTAACAAGCATGACATTTACTGTCAGAATCATCCGCTACACACTTCAATGAACAAGAGTGATTACAGGCACTGCTCTATAAATAATATCAAATGTAACAAGCTAAATACACAAACTGTTGCTGAAGGCAAACACTGATCACAGAGTCAATAAAACTGTCCAGGACCTTGAAACACACAGATAAGCTATGTGAAGGTTTTCTTCATATTTCTTATACCCCTTTCACACCGCACAAATAACCCGGTATCGATGCGGCATATTGCCGGGTTGACACGCGGCATCGGCGGTGTGAAATGGGTATAACTAAAGAACTCTCAAAATCCATCACTTAATAGTGTAGGTCTCTGAGGGGCAGATGTATTTAGCCTGGAGAAGGCATAAAGAAATGATAAAGCAGTGATAAGTGCAAGGTGATAATGCAGCAGCCAATCAGCTCATAACTGTCAATTTACATATTGGAGCTGATTGGCTGGTGCGTTATCACCTTGCATCTATCACTGCTTTATCTCTTCTTTATGCCTTCTCCAGGCTTAATACATCTGCCCCAGTGTACCTTGCAGCAGGAGGCTTAGGTGCATGTATAAACTGGAACATACAGGAACAGACATCTTCCAATTGTAATAGCCTGAGCAGATTTAAATCCATTAAGGCAGTTCTAAAAATGAATGTCCTGAAAAATAAATTACAACTTTGATTGGCAAGCTCTTAAAATGATGTACCTGGGTATTCCTTTGACTAAGACAGATTCCCACACTGGGTGCATCTAGGCTCTTGCAGGGGTGCCCTGCGTCGACAGTCCACGACAAATTGAAATTATTTACGGTTAATGTCAGAGGCAAAATCAATGCTTGTGGCTTCCAATCACAAAATATGTGGACAAACAGAAGTGACTCCTGTCCCTCGCCACATGACTGAGCCAAAGGATGACAAACACCATTTACTTGCACTTACTGTTTCTGAATTTCTCAAGAAACTTTTGGCCTAGGGGTGCAGTGAAATCAATTCAGATACTCTAGAAAGCCGTGACTCAAAAAAGTTTGGGAACCACTGGACAGACATACAACCAAGTGCATTCCAAATTTTTGTCATTTTAAATCCTGTGGGCAAAACTGCTGCTTTTGAAAACCTGACAGTGAACATGCCCCCTGAGCATTTCCACCTCCTTCAGAGATACCGCACAGATGCAGGTCCTGGTGTGTCATTGCAGATCATCTTTCCCGTGCTCACACCAGACTATGGGTGGATATAGGAGCAGGTCTAGTGGGTATATTGCGATCTTATTTGCTGTTCGGGAATAGACCCAAAAGGAGACCACCAACCACACACCTACCAAGTGAAAATCTTCAATTTCTATATGGGATCATGGAGTGTGCACATACAGGTTAGTGACCAATTCACTAGAAATTATCCCTGTGTGAAACACGGCTTTTTCTCCTAGACAAGATCAGATAATATCGGAGAACGTAACATAAAACATTTTTATCAGTCATTGCACATGTCAGGCCTTCCCCACAATTTCCAAAATACAACACAATTCCCAGTTTTTCACCAATAGAGACCCATACTACACTTTGTAACTGATACATACTGCCATTCAGCTCTCTATACTGGAGAATTTATTCCTTATTCATACAGATTCAGGGGGCGAGTCAACTGTTTGAGAAAGTCAGCAAATACTGCCACATGATTAACCAACCAATTCTGGAAGTAACAAGACATTAACCTTCTGACGTGCCTCTCTTACGCTGTCCTCTCCTCTCTACCAGACATACCAACACAGAAAATTTTTATCTTGTAAGAAGCCGTATAACAAATTCATTATGGGTTAGGAAGAGTGACTTCCGCTCTTTCAACAGTTATAAGCAAAGCCTGTCAGACCCATCCTGAGACTGCTGCCAGTATATACATGAACGGCCAAACAAAAAGATCCGTCTGGTCGAACTAGATTGGAGACTGACTAAACAATATCTCCTCAAAAAACACACACGTTTAAAATGGGAGCTTATCCTTTGTACCCCTCAGTGCCCCCAGAGACCTTCCCTCCCCATATGGATACACTCAATATTCAATACCAACTGATCCTCTTACCCTTGTCTCTGGTGGGGGAAAAAAAAAAAAAAAGTAAGGTAAAATTAACAATATCGCAGCCTAGATCGACAAACTAAGTTTGTATACAAATGTTGACATACACACTTCTCCACAAATCAAACAAACAAAAAAACGTTTAGCACTCCAAAACACTACTCCTAAGTACATAGGGGGTAATACAGAGTTGATCGCAGCAGCAAATTTGTTAGCATTTGGGCAAAACCACGCGCACTGCAGGTGGGGCAGATATAACATGTGCAGAGAGTTAGATTTGGGTGGGTTATTTTGTTTCTGTGCAGGGTAAATAATGGCTGCTTTATTTTTACACTACAATTTAGATTTCAATTTGAACACACCCCACCCAAATCTAACTCTCTGCACATGTTATATCTGCCCCACCTGCACTGCACATGGTTTTGCCCAACTGCTAACAAATCTGCTGCTGCGATCAACTCTGAATTAGGCCCATAGTGCTTAAGCAACACTGAAGTCAGAGTAGCACAATGGAAGAAAACGTAGCAAAGGAAAAAGAGCAAAAGACAAATCCAGTATCAGAAATCGTAATGCTTTATCTGCAACTTTATGCGAATGCCTTTTGATAGACTAGTGCCTAGTACACTATATGCGACCTAAGACACAGAAAGTGAGGAAAAAGTAGCAATATTGAAGAAAAAAAAGATGGCTAGCATGGGATTCAAACCATATAGCACAAGAAGTATAGGTACATAAGGCAACATTTGTAGGTTATTCTATGCATTAACAATGCTTTCAGGTGTCTTGATTAAATGGACATGGAAGAACAGTTTAAGAAGTTTTCAGGTTGGGACAGATGTATCCAAATATGAAAAGCTCTAGTCAGTAGTTGGATGTGAGCAATCCTATAAGCGGGCAAAACAGATGCGCTCAGAGTACTAAACCCTGTAGAGCTGTGTTTTTCAACCACTAGTGTGCCCTGAGCAGTCTCCAGGTGTGCCGCCATAGAAGCACAGCCAGGCCCGTCAGTGTTTTTCCGCTACTGAGGCCCTGGGACGATCAATACTGGTGGGTTTAGCGGCTGCAGAGCCAGTTCCAATTTTGGGCCTGGGTAGTGTTGGGCTCTTCTGGCTTTCTCAGATGTGGCTCAGGCGTTACCTATGGTGAAGCTGCGACATGACATCCTAGGACACGCAACTGCACCATGCATCACCATTATATTTGAGTGTGCCTTGGCAATACTTAGATCTTGTTCGGCATGCCGCAAGTTGTAAAAGGTTGAAAATCTCTGCTGTAGAGGAACTTTTGTTACAGCTTACAGGTTTACACCACGTCCGCCAACAAGTATCTGCTACAGCGTTAGATATCCTTGTATGAATAATGGTCGAGACCATGTGCATTTACAACAGAAACTTGTTACTGATGAATGCAACACTCACTAAGAGGAGATAACTGCATATACTGTGGTAATAATTCAAACATTTTTGGTACTCAGAAATTGCTGATGCTTATAGACTAATATTGCAGCAAGGAGTTCTTGTATGGATGGGTTACCCATGTATCATTGTCTCATATTGTGCTGCATGTGTTCTTATTCTTATTTCCATATAAATAATTTAATGATGCATATTTGTACTACTGGTCACCCGTAATAAATGTATACTTTTACTGGCTGAATGGATTTGACCTTAAAAGTTGTTTTATTGTGTGAAATTTAATGCTATTTTATTATTGCGCTATGTGGATTTTTCTTTTGAAATATTTAAAGAGAAGTCAGCATTTGTTTTACCCACTAGCCGATGTCTAATATTTAATAGTTGAAAATAAGATTTGACTCACCGGTAAATCTATTTCTCGTAGTCCTTAGTGGATGCTGGGGACTCCGTAAGGACCATGGGGAATAGCGGCTCCGCAGGAGACTGGGCACAGCTAAGAAAGATTTAGGACTACCTGGTGTGCACTGGCTCCTCCCACTATGACCCTCCTCCAGACTTCAGTAAGGATACTGTGCCCGGAAGAGCTGACACAATAAGGAAGGATTTTGAATCCCGGGTAAGACTCATACCAGCCACACCAATCACACCGTATAACTCGTGATATTATACCCAGTTAACAGTATGAACATAACAGAGCCTCTCAAAAGATGGCTCAACAATAACTATATACAAGTATTACAGACAGTCCGCACTTGGGACGGGCGCCCAGCATCCACTACGGACTACGAGAAATAGATTTACCGGTGAGTAAAATCTTATTTTCTGACGTCCTAGTGGATGCTGGGGACTCCGTAAGGACCATGGGGATTATACCAAAGCTCCCAAACGGGCGGGAGAGTGCGGATGACTCTGCAGCACCGAATGAGAGAACTCAAGGTCCTCCTCAGCCAGGGTATCAAATTTGTAGAATTTTGCAAACGTGTTTGCCCCTGACCAAGTAGCAGCTCGGCAAAGTTGTAAAGCCGAGACCCCTCGGGCAGCCGCCCAAGAAGAGCCCACTTTACTCGTGGAATGGGCTTTTACAGATTTAGGCTGCGGCAGGCCAGCCACAGAATGCGCAAGCTGAATTGTGCTACAAATCCAGCGAGCAATAGTCTGCTTTGAAGCAGGAGCACCCATCTTGTTGGGTGCATACAGGATAAATAGCGAGTCAGTCTTCCTGACTCCAGCCGTCCTGGAAACATAAATTTTCAAGGCCCTGACAACGTCCAGTAACTTGGAGTCCTCCAAGTCCCTAGTAGCCGCAGGCACCACGATAGGTTGGTTCAAGTGAAAAGAGGATACCACCTTAGGAAGAAACTGGGGACGAGTCCTCAATTCTGCCCTATCCATATGGAAAATCAAATAGGGGCTTTTACATGACAAAGCCGCCAATTCTGACACACGCCTTGCCGAAGCCAAGGCCAAAAGCATGACCACTTTCCACGTGAGATATTTTAAATCCACGGTTTTGAGTGGCTCAAACCAATGTGACTTTAGGAAACCCAACACCACGTTGAGGTCCCACGGTGCCACTGGAGGCACAAAAGGAGGCTGAATATGCAGCACTCCCTTGACAAATGTCTGAACTTCAGGCAGTGAAGCCAGTTCTTTTTGGAAGAAAATCGACAGAGCCGAAATCTGGACCTTAATGGAACCCAGTTTTAGGCCCATAGTCACCCCTGACTGTAGGAAGTGCAGAAATCGACCTAGCTGGAATTCCTCCGTTGGGGCCTTCCTGGCCTCACACCACGCAACATATTTTCGCCATATGCGGTGATAATGTTGTACGGTTACATCTTTTCTAGCTTTAATGAGCGTAGGAATGACTTCCTCCGGAATACCCTTTTCTTTTAGGATCCGGTGTTCAACCGCCATGCCGTCAAACGCAGCCGCGGTAAGTCTTGGAACAGACAGGGCCCCTGCAGCAGCAGGTCCTGTGAGCGGCAGAGGCCATGGGTCCTCTGAGATTAATTCTTGAAGTTCCGGGTACCAAGACATTCTTGGCCAATCTGGAACAATGAGAATAGTTCTTACTCCTCTTTTCCTTATTATCCTCAGTACCTTGGGTATGAGAGGAAGAGGAGGGAACACATAAACCGACCGGTACACCCACGGTGTCACTAGAGCGTCCACAGCTATCGCCTGAGGGTCTCTTGACCTGGCGCAATATTTTTCTAGCTTTTTGTTTAAGCGGGACACCATCATGTCCACCTGTGGCCTTTCCCAACGGTTTACAATCAGTTGGAAGACTTCTGGATGAAGTCCCCCACTCTCCCGGGTGGAGGTCGTGCCTGCTGAGGAAGTCTGCTTCCCAGTTGTCCACTCCCGGAATGAACACTGCTGACAGTGCTAACACGTGATTTTCCGCCCATCGGAGAATCCTTGTGGCTTCTGCCATCGCCGTCCTGCTTCTTGTGCCGCCCTGTCGATTTACATGGGCGACTGCCGTGATGTTGTCTGACTGGATCAGAACCGGCTGGTTTTGAAGCAGGGGCTTTGCCTGACTTAGGGCATTGTAAATGGCCCTCAGTTCCAGAACATTTATGTGTAGGGAAGTCTCCTGACTTGACCAAAGTCCTTGGAAGTTTCTTCCCCGTGTGACTGCTCCCCAGCCCCGAAAGCTGGCATCCGTGGTCACCAGGACCCAGTCCTGTATGCCGAATCTGCGGCCCTCTCTGAGATGAGCACTCTGCAGCCACCACAGCAGAGACACCCTGGTCCTTGGAGACAGGGTTATCAACCGATGCATTTGAAGTTGCGATCCGGACCACTTGTCCAACAGGTCCCACTGAAAGGTTCTGGCATGGAACCTGCCGAATGGAATCGCTTCGTAGGAAGCTACCATCTTTCCCAGGAGTCGCGTGCAATGATGCACTGACACCTGTTTTGGTTTCAGGAGGCCTCTGACTAGAGATGACAGCTCCTTGGCTTTCTCCTCTGGGAGAAACACTTTTTTCTGGACTGTGTCCAGAATCATCCCCAGGAACAGTAGACGTGTCGCCGGAACCAGCTGAGACTTTGGAATATTCAGAATCCAACCGTGCTGGTGTAGCACCTCCTGAGATAATGCTACGCCGACCAACAACTGCTCTCTGGACCTCACCCTTATCAGGAGATAATTAAAACTCCCTTTTTCCGAAGGAGTATCATCATTTCGGCCATTACCTTGGTAAATACCCTCGGTGCCGTGGACAGGCCGAACGGCAACGTTTGGAATTGGTAATGACAATCCTGTACCACAAATCTGAGGTACTCCTGGTGAGGATGGTAAATGGGGACATGCAGGTAAGCATCCTTGATGTCCAGTGATACCATGTAATCCCCCTCTTCCAGGCTTGCAATAACCGCCCTGAGCGATTCCATCTTGAACTTGAATTTTTTTATATATGTGTTCAAGGATTTCAAATTTAAAATGGGCCTCACCGAACCGTCCGGTTTCGGTACCACAAACATTGTGGAATAGTAACCCCGTCCTTGTTGAAGTAGGGGCACCTTGACTATCACCTGCTGGGAATACAGCTTGTGAATTGCCTCTAACACAGCCTCCCTTTCTGAAGGAGTCGTTGGTAAGGCAGATTTGAGGAAACGGCGGGGGGGGGGAGGGATGTCTCGAATTCCAGCCTGTACCCCTGAGATACCGCTTGAAGGATCCAGGGATCTACCTGTGAGCGAGCCCACTGATTGCTGAAGTTTTTGAGACGGCCCCCCACCGTACCTGGCTCCGCCTGTTGAGCCCCAGCGTCATGCGGCGGACTTAGCAGAAGAAGAGGGGGAGGACTTTTGTTTCTGGGAACTGGCTGTATGCTGCAGCTTTTTGCTTTTTTCCCCTACCTCTGCCTCTGGGCAGAAAGGACGCGCCTCTACCCAGTCTGCTCTTTTGGGGGCGAAAGGACTGTACCGGATAATACGGTGCTCTCTTTGGTTGTGAGGGGACATGTGGCAAAAATGCTGATTTCCCAGCTGTTGCTGTGGACACTAAGTCCGAAAGACCATCCCTGAACAACTCCTCACCCTTATAAGGCAAAACTTCCATGTGCCTTTTAGAATCTGCATCACCTGTCCACTGCCGGGTCCATAACCCTCTCCTGGCAGAAATGGACAGTGCACTTATTTTAGATGCCAGCCGGCAAATATCCCTCTGTGCATCTCTTATGTAGAAGACAGCGTCTTTAATATGCTCTACGTTTAGCAATATAGTGTCCCTGTCTAGGGTGTCAATGTTTTCTGACAGGGAGTCTGACCATGCAGCTGCAGCACTGCACATCCATGCTGAGGCAATAGCTGGTCTCAGTATAATACCAGTGTGTGTGTATATATATATATAGCTTTCTGGAGAGCCTCCTGCTTTCTGTCAGCAGGTTCCTTTAGGGCGGCCGTATCCTGGGACGGCAGTGCCACCTTTTTTGATAAGCGCGTAAGTGCTTTATCCACCCTAGGGGGTGTTTCCCAACGTGACCTATCCTCTGGCGGGAAAGGGTACGCCATTAGTAATTTTTTTGAAATTACCAATTTTTTATCGGGGGAAGCCCACGCTAGTTCACACACTTCATTTAATTCTTCAGAAGGGGGAAAAACTACTGGTAGTTTTTTTCTCCCCAAACATAATACCCTTTTTTGTGGTACCTGGGGTCACCTCAGAAATGTGTAAAACATTTTTCATTGCCTCAATCATATAATGAGTGGCCCTATTGGACATTACATTAGTCTCTTCGTCGTCGACACTGGTATCAATATCCGTGTCGACATCTGTGTCTGCCATCTGAGGTAGCGGGCGTTTTAGAGCCCCTGATGACTTTTGAGACGTCTGGGCAGGCACGGGCTGAGAAGCCGGCTGCCCCGCATTTGGCATGTCGTCAAATTTTTTATGTAAGAAGTCGACACTTTCGCGTAATTCCTTCCACAAGTCCATCCACTCCGGTGTCTGCCCCGCAGGGGGTGACAACACATTTATAGGCACCTGCTCCTCCTCCACATAAGTCTCCTCATCAAAAATGTCGAGACAGCCGTACCGACACACCGCACACACACAGGGAATGCTCTGACAGAAGACAGGACCCCACAAAGCCCTTTGGGGAGACAGAGAGAGAGTATGCCAGCACACACCAGAGCGCTATATAAATCAGGGATTAACTAAATTATATCCCCTTATAGCTGCTATATGTATATTGCGCCTAAATTTAGTTCCCCTCCCTCTCTTTTTTACCCTTTTCTGTAGTGTAGACTGCAGGGGAGAGCCAGGGAGCTTCCTTCCAGCGGAGCTGTGAGGGAGAAATGGCGCCAGTGTGCTGAGGGAGATAGCTCCGCCCCTTTTTCGGCAGACTTTTCTCCCGCTTTTTTATGGATTCTGGCAGGGGTATTTATCACATATATAGCCTCTGGGGCTATATATTGTGATATATTTGCCAGCCAAGGTGTTTTTATTGCTTCTCAGGGCGCCCCCCCCCCCCCCCAGCGCCCTGCACCCTCAGTGACCGGAGTGTGAAGCGTGTATGAGGAGCAATGGCGCACAGCTGCAGTGCTGTGCGCTACCTTGGTGAAGACTGATGTCTTCTGCCGCCGATTTTCCGGATTCTTCTTGCTTCTGGCTCTGTAAGGGGGGCGGCGGCGCGGCTCCGGGACCGACATCAATGGCCGGTTCCATGCGGTCGATCCCTCTGGAGCTAATGGTGTCCAGTAGCCTAAGAAGCCCAAACTACCACCAGTTAGGTAGGTTCGCTTCTTCTCCCCTTAGTCCCTCGCTGCAGTGAGTCTGTTGCCAGCAGATCTCACTGTAAAATAAAAAACCTAAAATATACTTTCTCTCTAGGAGCTCAGGAGAGCCCCTAGTGTGCATCCAGCTCAGCCGGGCACAGGATTCTAACTGAAGTCTGGAGGAGGGTCATAGTGGGAGGAGCCAGTGCACACCAGGTAGTCCTAAATCTTTCTTAGCTGTGCCCAGTCTCCTGCGGAGCCGCTATTCCCCATGGTCCTTACGGAGTCCCCAGCATCCACTAGGACGTCAGAGAAAAATATCTTTATTCCATTTTATTTAAAATAAGCACCTGGACATAACACGTTACATGCTGGGGTGTACAGAGTACACCAATAACCAGGAAAAGATTAAGGGATCAATCCTATGCCCTACGCTGTTTTCACGGGTGCGAGTATATGTAGCGCTATACTTACAGCATTGACAACTCGCAATTTTTTTTGTTCGCAGCCACTTGTAGATCTGCAAGTCAGGCATAAGTGTCTGCGAAGGTAGCCAGTTCGGATGACGTTGACAGCGTTTACATGCCACGGAAAAATCAACCTTGCACCCTTTGCGGGGAATAGGATAAACCCCTAAACAGATAAATGGATGGCCCTGCAGGGTATACGCTGCTCATGTCCAACACTAGAGTACATATATTAGCATAAGTACCATCACCAAAGACTACGTGTGTTACTGTATACTAGCATCATTGCTACCATATGGCACTGTGGTCCACAGTGCTTTGGTTGGCCAATATATTCCCTTTTTCAAGACCTGCTTCTTATAAACCGTAGTGAATATTAGTAATCCAACCCTGTATTAAGATATTACCCATTGGTACAAAAATGTTTAAACAGTAAAAGTGATTTTTATTAGATATATGGGGCACTAACTCTCAGCCTTACACAGACCACACTCAATGCATGCCACACTAGAAACAAGCATTATTACCATCATCAAAACTCTGGACCCACAACCTATATGTAAAAGGTGAATATTACTTTTACTCCATGGAAATACACTGCTTTGACTGAAACAAAATCTTTTTAATTGTTTACATAACCGAGAGCAGGCTGTACAAGAGCAATCTCCGAGTACAGCTGGATACACACTGCAAAGATAAAGCCGCAAACAGAGCAGCCATTTATGCAAGCTATACACACTTACCAAGCGGCTGCTTGATATGTCATCACAGCTGGGCTGGCATTTGAATTTGCCCGTCTAGCGGCGACGTCCGTGTGTGCAGTTCCTGCAGTCAGTGTACGGGGCGGGCGGTGGGTTACCCGTACACACAGCCAGACATGCCAACTTATCTGCAAGACATTGGCATCGGCTGTACTGCAGGACTTACGTGATATATCTTTACGACGTATCTGGTGTACATACCCGCCGATCTGTTCGAGAAATATCGTTAGTTGATACGACGAATGATACATCGGCCAGCGTGTATCTAGCTTAAGACCCACATGATATAACCTTGCAAGCTGTGGGGATTGGTACTGGTCTGGACTATCATAGAACAACGGACACCAAGGCACTGCATTTGCTTTTTATGGTCTTAACTATTTCACTGTTATTATGAACAAAGGCGGCACTCGGAGACTTCCACACTAAAATTAAACAGCCATGTGTATTAAAACTTCAACGTTTCGGAGGGCGAACCTCCTTCATCAGGAAAACACAACACACGTGTGTTACCCGAGTGTGGAAGTCTCTGAGTGCCGCCTTTGTTCCTGGCATATATTGGCGCTGCACTCCCCTTAAGGAGGGCACCAGAGCAGTTACCCTGGCAGGATGGAGGAGTGCCGGACTGCAAGCTGAGAAAAAATAAAAATATATATAATATAATATAATAATATATATTTATATTAACTGTAATACCCCTTTCACATCGCACAAATAACCCGGTATATTGCCGGGTCGAGGTGCGGTATGAAAGGGGTATGTTACAATTTCCCAGTATTTCAAGCCAGGTTATTCCGTGTTGAAGTGCAGTGTGAACGGGTTGCCGGGATGATGCGTGCCAGGACCCATTCACACTATAGTGAGAGAGCAATATAGGGACAGGCGGCGCCTACGTGCACGTCACCAACCCGCCAAAATGCTGGGTTAGTGCCACCAGTCTGAAAGGGGTCTCAAGCAGGTCGATCCCGGGATAGACCAGTGTAGAAGTCCCAGGTGCGACCTGCCTTTAGCGATGTGAAAGCTGTATTACCTAAGCTTTTGATATAATTATACTCAAATTCAGAGTATAAACGTTCATTCGCATCAGTCCATACCTCAATGGAGCTTACAACCTATATTCCCTATAAAATGGACACACCTACATAGCATTTTTTTGGACTATGGGAGGAACTGGAGCACCAAGAGGAAAACACTAAGCAAACACTGGGAAAACACACACATTCCACAATAATAAATTCTTGGTGGGGATCAAAGCCAGGACATCACTTTTGTGATGCAGTAATGTTACCCACTACACCTACGGTACTGCCTATTGTATTATTATGCTTGTTTCCAAAATAAACCAGGGGTGATCTCTGACCTGCTTGGGTACCTGGAACGGAGCACCTCCTGCTCTCAAGTTGCGAGGAGGGGCTACAGACTACACTGAAACTGGAGAAATCCTTTACTCACCTCCAAATGCAGCATATACTACTTGGTGAGGGTTCCATTGCCTCCGCACCCCACACCCGTATACAGATGTAGCAGTACAGTTAGAACTCAATAGGTTCATCTGTAAAAAACTGAATGCTCTAGGAGTTTGCAACCAGTGCCCAAGCTCTACCGTGACTGGATTACCCTATGGCATTTGGGAACTTACCCAACATCTAAAACATACAGCCCAAAAACGAGTTTTATGGTAAGAACTTACCCTTGTTACAACTCTTTCTGCAAGGTACACTGGGCTCCAGAAGTCTGGACAATGGGGTGTAGAGTAGGATCTTGATCCGAGGCACCCACAGGCTCAAAGCTTTGACTGTTCCCAGAATGCACAGCGCCGCCTCCTATATCACCCCGCCTCCCAGCACAGGAGCTCAGTTTAGTTAACCAGCCCAATGCAGTAGCAGGAAGAGAGACGACAACTGTTAGTAGCCACATACACCACACTCTCACGACAAGAGAAGTGTCAGCGGCTAATGCCATATCAACCCAAAGAAGCTAAGTGCGTCAGGGTGGACGCCTTGTGGAGCCCAGTGTACCTCGCAGAAAGAGTTTTAACAAGGGTAAGTTCTTACCATAAAACTAGTTTTCTGCTGCGGGGTACACTGGGCTCCACAAGTCTGGACAATGGGGATGTCCTAAAGAGTTCCTTATGGGAGGGGACGCACTGTAGCGGGCACAAGAACCCGGCGTCCAAAGGAAGAATCCTGGGAAGCGGCAGTATCGAAGGCATAGAACCTTATGAACGTGTTCCCGGAGGACCACGTAGCCGCCTTGCACAATTGGTCAAGGGTCGCGCCACATTGGGCCGCCCAAGAAGGTCCAACAGACTGAGTAGAATGGGCCGTAATGTGAACAGGAGCTGACAGACCAGCCTTCAGATAAGCATGCGCAATCACCATTCTAATCCACCTGGCCAGGGTCTGCTTGTGAGCAGGCTAGCCACGTTTGTGAAATCCAAACAAAACAAAAAGAGAATCAGACTTTCGAATAGAAGCAGTTCTCTTCACATAGATACGGAGAGCCCGTACCACATCCAAAGACCGCTCTTTGGGAGACAAATCAGGAGAGACAAAAGCTGGAACCACAATCTCCTGATTAAGGTGGAACGAAGAAACCACCTTAGGTAAATATCCGGGACGAGTCATAAGAACCGCCCGGTCACGGTGAAAAATCAGATATGGGGAACTACAAGACAAGGCACCCATATCAGACACTCTTCTAGCAGAGGCAATAGCCAGCAAGAACACCACCTTAAGGGAAAGCCACTTAAGGTCAGCTTGAACCAAGAGGTTCAAATGGAGGCTCTTGCAACGCCTCCAAAACCACAGACAAGTCCCAAGGAGCCACAGGCGGGACATAGGGAGGTTGGATACGCAACACACCCTGAGTGAAAGTATGAACATCAGGTAAAGTTGCAATTTTTCTCTGAAACCACATAGACAAGGCAGAAATATGAACCTTGAGGGAGGCCAGACGCAGGCCTAAATCCAGGCCCTGCTGTAGAAAAGCCAAAAGTTTTGCCGTACTAAACTTGGAAGCGTCATAATGGTTAGATGCGCACCAAACAAAGTAGGAATGCCAGACCCAATGGTAAATCCGGCCAGAGGCCGGTTTCCGGGCCCGCAACATAGTTTTAATGACCTCTTCAGAAAAACCCTTAGCTCTTAAGACGGAAGCTTCAAGAGCCACGCCGTCAAAGACAGCCGGGCTAGGTGGTAGACACAGGGGCCCTGAACAGGGAGGTCTGGGCGTTGTGGAAGTAGAAGTGGACGCTCTGACGATAGGCCTTGCAGGTCTAAGAACCAGTGCCGTCTGGGCCACGGCGGAGTTATGAGAAGCAGATTTCCTTTTTCTTGCTTGAACTTCCGAATTACCCTGGGCAGGAGTGACACCGGAGGGAACATGTACGGCAGCCGAAACCTCCACGGCACTGCCAGCGCATCCACGAATGCTGCTTGAGGATCCCTTGTTCTTGCTCCGAAGACCAGAACCTTGTGATTGTGTCGAGACGCCATCAGATCCATATCTAGAAGACCCCACCATTCCACGAGGAGTTGAAACACTTCCGGATGGAGGCCCCACTCGCCGGCATGCACGTCCTGACGACTGAGGAAGTCCGCTTCCCAATTCAGGACTCCCGGAATGAATATTGCCGGTAGATGGCGTTCTGCCCAACATAGAATCCGTGAGGCTTCCTTCATTGCCAAACGGCTTCGAGTGCCGCCTTGATGATTTATGTAGGCCACTGTGGTGGCGTTGTCCGACTGTACTTGAACAGGACAGTTCTGAATCAAATGCTGGGCTAGGTTCAACGCATTGAAGACCGCCCGCAATTCCAGAATGTTGATCGAGAGGAGAGATTCCTCCTTGGTCCACCGACCCTGCAAGGAGTGCTGCTCCAGCACCGCGCCCCAACCTCTTAGACTGGCATCTGTCGTCAACAGGACCCAATTGGATATCCAGAAGGGACGGCCTCTGCACAATTGTCGGTCCAGGAGCCACCAGAGCAGCGACAGACGGACCTCCGGAGTCAAAGAGATCATTTGAGACCTGATCCGGTGAGGCAGGCCGTCCCACTTGGCTAGAATCAGCTTCTGGAGGAGGCGAGAATGGAATTGAGCATACTCCACCATGTCGAATGCGGACACCATGAGGCCCAGCACCTGCATTGCCGAATGTATCGACACTTGCGGACGAGAAAGGAAGCAATGAATCCTGTCCTGAAGTTTCAGGACTTTCTCCTGAGACAAGAACAACCTCTGGCTGTGAGTGTCCAACAGCGCACCAAGATGCACCATGCTCTGAGCAGGGACCAGGGAGGATTTCTTCCAGTTGATGAGCCACACGTGGGCTTGTAGAAACCGGACCGTCATATCCAGGATGACGCAGGAGAAGATCTGGGGAATTTGCCAGGATTAACAAGTCATCCAGATACGGCAGTATCCTGACCCCTTGACGGCGGAGTACTACCGCCATCACTTTGGTGAAGACTTACGGAGCCGTTGTTAAACCAAAAGGTAATGCCCGAAACTGGTAATGGAGGTTGCCAATAGTGAACCTCAGGTATTGTTGATGTGACACTGCTATAAGAATATGCAGGTAAGCATCCTGTATGTCCAGGGAGACCATGTAGTCCAGAGGTTCCAAGGCCAGAACTATAGAGCGAAGGGTTTCCATACGAAATTTGGAAACCTTCACAAATTTGTTCAGTGCCTTGAGGATGAGAATGGGCCGGGAGGATCCATTCGGTTTCGGGACTAGAAACAGCGGAGAATAGTAGCCCCGGCCCCTCTGAGCAAGAGGCACCTGTACTACGACTCCTGTATGCAGGAGGGTCTGTACCACCGAATGCAGAGTGTTTGCCTTTGTCTGGTCCGACGGGACGTCTGTCTGGCAAAATCGATGAGGGGGTCAGTTTTTGAAGGCTATGGCGTAACCTCGAGTGACGACTTCCCATACCCAGGCATCTGAAGTGGTCTTCAACCATTCCTGGGTATACCCTAGAAGCCGGCCCCCCACCCTGGGATCCCCCAGGGAGAGGCCCACCCAGTCATGCGGCAGGCTTATCGGTCTTGGCTGCTGGCTGACGGGCAGCCCAGGCTCTTTTGGGCTTCGGCTTACCTGGTTTGGAAGTGCGGGCCTGCTTATGGTACGCCTGACCTTTTGCTTTACCTGAAAGACGAAAGGGGCGAAAGTATGTGCCTTTGGCCTTCGACACAGAAGGAGCTGTATTAGGCAGACAGGCAGTTTTGGCAGTAGCCAAGTCAGCCACTATCTTATTTAAGTCCTCCCCAAACAGAATATCCCTCTTGAAAGGGAGTACCTCCAGGGTTTTTCTAGAGTCCAGATCCACAGACCAGGATCTCAGCCACAATATCCTGCGAGCCAGGACTGACGTAGTAGAGGCCTTAGCTGCTAGGATACCGGCATCAGAAGCCGCATCTTTAATATAGCGAGAAGCTGTGACAATATATGACAAGCATTGTCTAGCATGGTCAGAGGAGATTTCAGCCTCTAACTCCAGGGCCCATGCTTCAATAACCTCTGCCGCCCATGTAGCTGCAATAGTGGGCCTTTGTGCAGCAACCGTGAGGGTGTAAATAGCTTTCAGACAACCCTCGACACGTTTATCCGTAGGCTCTTTTAGAGACGCGACGGTAGTAACAGGTAGAGCTGAGGAAACCACCATCCTAGCCACATGTCAGTCTACTGGAGGAGGCGTTTCCCAATTCTTAGACAGCTCTGGCGCGAGGGGATAGCGAGCCAGCATCTTCTTTTGAGGCACAAACTTCGTACCCGGGCTTCGCCAGGGTTCCTGACTTATATCCACGAGGTGGTCAGAGTGAGGTAAAACTTGTTTAATCACCTTCTGATGCTTGAACCTATCTGGTTTCTTAGGAGGAACGGATGGCTCGGGATCATCCGTAATCTGTAGAATTAATTTAATAGCCTCCAAAAGATCAGGAACATCCACATGTGAACCACCCTCCCCATCAGCCGTATCTGAGTCAGAACCTGTGGGGTCAGTGTATGTGCTGTCTTCATCAGACGAGGTGTCAGTGACAGCAGTGGATTGTGAGGAGACGAGTGCTCGCTTAGAGGACCTTTTGGACTTAGGCGAGCGTTGGGTCAGACTTTTTAGTAGTCAGGGACTGGTTCAACTTCTTTAATTGAGCAGATAAATCGTACGCCCACGGCGGGTTAGCTGCAGTGACCACATACGGTTGTACCGGCATTGGGGGTCCCATAGGGGGTGTTAGTTTATAAACTAGCCTATGCAGAAGCGTGGAAAAAGCGGCCCACGGAGGGTCAGTATGTGCCTCCGTTGCCACAGTCCCACTGGGGGGCAAGGAGCCCCCAGAACCAGAGCCCACAGCTGCTATATTCTCCCCATATGTGCCTGTGGCTTCAGCAACACCAGCAGTGTGTTCCGCCCCAGAACAGTTACCCTCAGAAGCAGACATGATATAACTTGCAGTATGAGGTAACACAGTACAATTATTAGCAGCACTATATCCCTAAACCCAAACCCCTGCACAGTGTAGTCAGCACCAGCAGAGTTAAAGGAGAGATATGGTGACTAAATCACAGAGAAATATACGTAATACAGTATATCTTTGTGAAAATCCTATATTAAATAACACCTGACGCACCAAGCTCCCTCAGGTTATAGAATATAGGGATAGCAAGTTGAGTGAAAGACACAAGATGGACACCACTCAGCTATCAATGCACACACAAATAGTCACAGTTTGTACACTGCAGAGGTTATTACAGACAATAATACTGCACTGGACTAGCTTACACAGCTATATAGTCAATAGATATAACACTACACAGTAAGAAACTGATGTATTTCACAGTGTAATTGTACTATAAACCCCTGACTAAATGCACTCTAACACTGACTAAAAAGGCAGGTAGAATACTTAAGTGTCATGTAAAGTCACAGCACTGACAACCAGGCGGCTTTACATAGGAGGATTTGCCCAAGCAGTCCCAGGAACAGTGAGCTGAGGAGTAATGGCGCCGCAGACACTGACAGAGATGCAGCTCCAGGGCGGGAATATTTGGCTTCAGGTCTAAGCCTTATCCCCCTTGCTGGCAAAACCACCGGGTACTGTGGGCGATATTAAAATCGGTTTTAAGAGGAAACATGACCTGCGCCCATGCCCTGGTGATCTAGTGGGATCGCCTGTATCCACAGTGTCCACCGCCAGCACGCGTGGCCCGCCTCCCACTGACCGCACCAGATTGCGATAAAGACCGGGTCCCGCGAGCAGTACCCACTCACCACCTCCCGAAGCACGGCCACGTGATCCTGGAGAGCCCCAGCCGTGTGTGTCTAACATGAAGAAAACCGGAGCCTCCGCTGTAGGTACCCGGCAACCAGGGTTCGGGAGTGTACAGCGCCGCTGGGGAGAGCTGGAGCTGCAGCAGAGAATGTCAGAAGACATTTACCCCTGCTGCTGCCCTTGAAGTTTTCACTTTTTACCTCATAAAAAGCTTTTCTTAGTACCTGGAGCAGCCCCTCTGTTAAGTGACTGCTTACTGCTGCAGCACCAACTGACAAACTGAGCTCCTGTGCTGGGAGGCGGGGTTATAGAGGAGGCGGCGCTGTGCATTCTGGGAACAGTCAAAGCTTTGAGCCTGTTGGTGCCTCGGATCAAGATCCTACTCTACACCCCATTGTCTAGACTTGTGGAGCCCAGTGTACCCCGCAGCAGAAAGACATTTTCAAGTGCTGCAAAGCTGGGTGAACACCTATAGATATATCTGCAGGTCAACTGATCTGCAGATGTACCGTTAGATGGATCAGGCAGTGTGTGTTCTGCATACACTTCCTGATCCGTTGTAACTTGGTGGGCATTTACATGGGCCCGTCCAGCTGCGCTGTCAATCACCGCACCGGCTTGTGCAGCAAGTGTACGGGCGGTCAGCACAAATATATCCGTAGATATATTGGTCATTGGCTATGCTACATAGCCGACGCGATATGCCTGAACAAAGTCATTCAGACATATAAGTGGTACACACTGACCAACTGATCCGCAATATATCAGCTGTTAAATTGATAGATGGATAGATAGATATCCATATATCTATCAGTGTGAGAAAGACAGACAGAAATCTCGCTTTAGGTCATGGATAAAATACATTTCCAAGTTATTTGTTGTGAGTGAATAACGCACTGTACACGAAGCAGCAGAGTGAGTAAGTAGGAAATTCTTCACAACTGAGCTCTATGCTGGCATCCAACCAACAGTGTTAACAATGTGAAAGAAAAGCAATTTCTTAATTTCTTTAGCTTTATACTCACCACAAGGAATGGAGGAGTTCCTAAACTTAAATTGTTACCACACAGTGTTTATGGGGTATATGCGAATCGCGGCAATTTTTCGCCGTTTTTTAATTCGACAGGTGAATTCCGGAAGGTGGCTTCCGGAATTCACCATATTCAATGAAAAACGGATTCGCCAGAATCGCGGGCGAAAATCGGCCGATTTGGCGGATTTTGCCGCGATTTTAAAAAACGGGAAAAAACGGGAAAAACCCGGAAAAAAAAATGGCGTGGGGTCCCCCCTCCAAAGCATAACCAGCCTCGGGCTCTTCAAGCTGGTCCTGGTTCTAAAAATGCAGGGGAAAAATTGGGCAGGGATCCCCCGTATTTTTAAAACCAGCACCGGGCTCTGCGCCTGGTGCTGGTGCCAAAAATACGGGGGACAAAAAGAGTAGGGGTCCCCCGTATTTTTAACACCAGCATCGGGCTCCACTAGCTGGACAGATAATGCCACAGCCGGGGGTCACTTTTATGCCGTGCCCTGCGGCCGTGGCATTAAATATCCAACTAGTCACCCCTGGCCGGGGTACCCTGGGGGAGTGGGGACCCCTACAATCAAGGGGTCCCCCCCCCCAGCCACCCAAGGGCCAGGGGTGAAGCCCGAGGCTGTCCCCCCCCCATCCAATGGGCATCGGATGGGGGGGCTGATAGCCTTTTGTGATAATAAAAAGATATTGTTTTTTCCAGTAGTACTACAAGTCCCAGCAAACCTCCCCCGCAAGCTTGTACTTGGAGAACCACAAGTACCAGCATGCGGGAGAAAAACGGGCCCGCTGGTACCTGTAGTACTACTGGAAAAAAAATACCCAAATAAAAACAGTACACAGACACCTTGATAGTAAAACTTTATTACACACTACCGACACACACATACTTACCTATGTTGACACGCCGACTGCCACGGTCTCCGACGATCCGAGGGTACCTGTGAAAAAATTATACTCACCTTCCAGCGTCCAGAGGTACATCCAGGTCCAGAGATAATCCACGTACTTGGCAAAACAAAAAAAACGAACACCGATCCATACCGGACTAAGAAAGGGGTCCCATGCTTTCACATCAGACCCCTTTCTCCCGAATCCCGGGACATCACGTGACTCCTGTCACTGAAGTCCCTTCAGCCAATCAGGAAGCGCTACTTCCGTGGCGCTCAACTGATTGGCTGTGCGCTGTCTGAGCTGTCAGACAGCGCATCGCAAAGCCGCTCCATTACTTTCAATGGTGGGAACTTTGCGGGTAGCGGTGGGGTTAACCCGCGGTCAGCCGCTGACCGGCGGGTGACCTCACCGCTAGCCGCTAAGTTCCCACCATTGAATATAATGGACTGGGCTGTGCGATGCGCTGTCTGCTCAGACGCGCAGAGCCAATCAGGTGAGCGCAACGAAGTTGCGCTTCCTGATTGGCTATAGAGACCTTTCTGTGACAGCTGTCACTGACAGGTCTCTCTGCATTCGGGGATAGGGGTCTCATGCGTCAGCATGGGACCCCTTTCAGTCCGGCATGGAGCGGGTATTTGCGTTTTGTTTTTTTCTACAAGTACGTGGATTTCTCTCTGGACCATGGCTGAGGTGAGTATATTGATCTTTTATTTTCAGGTACCCCTGGATTCTACATGGAGAAGAGGACCGATGTCGGCGTGTGAACATAGGTAAGTATGTGTGTGTCGACGTATGAAATAAAGTTTTACTTTCACGGTGTGTGTGTCCTGTTTCTATTTGGGTATTTTTTTTCCAGTAGTACTACAGGTACCAGCGGGCCCGCTTTTCTCCCGCGTGCTGGTACTTGTGGTTCTCCAAGTACCAGCTTGCAGGGGAGGCTTGCTGGGACTTGTAGTACTGCTGGAAAAAACAATATTCTTTTCATGATCACAAAAGGCTATCAGCCCCCCCCATCCGCAGCCCATTGGATGGGGGGGGGGGACAGCCTCGGGCTTCACCCCTGGCCCTTGGGTGGCTGGGGGGGGGGGGGACCCCTTGATTGAAGGGGTCCCCACTCCCCCAGGGTACCCCGGCCAGGGGTGACTAGTTGGATATTTAATGCCACGGCCGCAGGGCACGGCATAAAAGTGACCCCCGGCTGTGGCATTATCTGTCCAGCTAGTGGAGCCCGATGCTGGTGTTAAAAATACGGGGGACCCCTACGCTTTTTGTCCCCCGTATTTTTGGCACCAGCACCAGGCGCAGAGCCCGGTGCTGGTTTTAAAAATACGGGGGATCCCCTGTCAATTTTTTCCCTGCATTTTTAGAACCAGGACCAGCTCGAAGAGCCCGAGGCTGGTTATGCTTTGGAGGGGGGATCCCACGCCATTTTTTTTTAGGATTTTACCGTTCCAGCAATAAAAAAATAAAATAAAAAAAAGAATATTTTAAAAAATATATAAATAATATTTGTGCCTCCAAAAAAAAAAAAAAAAAAAAAAAAGGTACCTAATCCCTTCTAATATAAATAGATCTGCTATTCCCCCCAAAAAAAAAAAAAAAACACAAAAGAAAACATGTTTAAATTTTTTTTATTTGTTTTCACCCTCCAAAGTGTGGCGGATTGAAAATGACGAATTTGCTGTCTAAAAGCACTGCTGTCGAATTTCCAAACTTGAATTGAATATGCTTTGGTCGAATTGCAGCACTTGTATCATTGCAGAAAAGTCGAATTTGCAAAAATTCGAATTTCAAAAAGTCGAATTTTGAAAGTCCGTTTTTTGGTCGGAAAGCACTGAATTGCATAGGCAAATTTTTTTTTTTGGTCGAAAATGACCCGAAATTCGACAATTTCGGAAATTCGACCGCAATTGCATATACCCCTATATCTATTTATGGAAACACATGCAATCCCAGAACGTCAGGGATGGTAATGTGCAGGAACAGTGGCAATAAGTCGGGGTTTGTGGAGCACACACATGAAAGCACAGGTTGGATGCCACCCCGGCCGTCAGTCGATCGTGCTGCGTCTGACCATTGTGGGGGCAGCACAGAGAAAACGGGTGCGGGTCGGTGCTTTTTAGCTGTATTTGCAACCCGTACTGATAAGGGTCCTGAGTTGGGACTTCAACAGCCGGAATCCTGACCACATCCCCTGTAATATATTTCACGCCTTAAGGGCAGGCTGACAATGGAAGTTTATCAGCCTATGGCCCAAACTAGTGGAGTAACTACTAAAGAATAGAAAAGATAGGGGTCTACATCGCCATTTTGAAAGAGCACCAGTTAAATGCAATACCAAACACTTGAATTTGACCTCTCACTACCACCACAAAAATGCACCTCTGCAGAGTGTTTTGAGGTCAAACTAAAGGCAAACATTGAAACAAATCACAAAATCCTTGCTGAATGCTTTAGCAGAAGCTAAACCTATCCTTGTCTAGATCTTCATTGGACTTTTCAACATGCTTCACTTTTCTGAAAGATGCTTGGACAGATGTGTATAGGTAAAAAAGTACAATCTATTTTATAGACTAGAATAACTTACTTTACCATAGGCATACGCATATAAAAAAGTGCAGTTTGACAACAGCAAGTAGGACATAGAAAAAAAAAACCTGAGTTCCCATCATACCGACACCAGGATTCATTTCATGCACACTCTTCAGAATCATGCACTCGCCTCCTGCAGAAAACATCACTTGTATGCAAGGATCACCAAGTGAGGTATTGCTGGTGCCACCATCAATCAACCCTACAAACCAACTAAGAAAAATGTTAATATACCCCAAGTAATGGAAAACTCTCCTATTAAGATGCATTTTCAATTTGAAGACTTTTCTCCTAATTATTTGCAAAATGCCAAATATCATTGCACAACAGCAACTTTTCAGTATAGTGTCTGTGCAAAAGTACAAATGCACGGTCAACAAAAGATTTTGTAATAAACTTTTTTAACAAGTTCAACCCACCACATGGGCAGACAGAACACAGTAGCAGCATCAGTACAACAAGTGTGTGGGCGAACATTGGCCCAAAAGGTGCCGTCATGCTATAAGTCAGTGACAGACTGTGTAATGTCCTGAGCACAGAGAGAACAATTACTGGATAAACGCAAAGTGCAAGGGCAGTAGAAGTGACCTCAGATACAAAAAAAATTAATAAGAATTTACTCACCGGTAATTCTATTTCTCGTAGTCCATAGTGGATGCTGGGGACTCCGTAAGGACCATGGGGAATAGACGGGCTCCGCAGGAGACTGGGCACTCTATAAGAAAGATTTGGTACTATCTGGTGTGCACTGGCTCCTCCCTCTATGCCCCTCCTCCAGACCTCAGTTAGGATACTGTGCCCGGAAGAGCTGACATAATAAGGAAGGATTTTGAATCCCGGGTAAGACTCATACCAGCCACACCAATCACACCGTATAACTCGTGATACTATACCCAGTTAACAGTATGAAATATAACTGAGCCTCTCAACAGATGGCTCAACAATAACCCTTTAGTTAGGCAATAACTATATACAAGTATTGCAGACAATCCGCACTTGGGATGGGCGCCCAGCATCCACTACGGACTACGAGAAATAGAATTACCGGTGAGTAAATTCTTATTTTCTCTGACGTCCTAGTGGATGCTGGGGACTCCGTAAGGACCATGGGGATTATACCAAAGCTCCCAAACGGGCGGGAGAGTGCGGATGACTCTGCAGCACCGAATGAGAGAACTCAAGGTCCTCCTCAGCCAGGGTATCAAATTTGTAGAATTTAGCAAACGTATTTGCCCCTGACCAAGTTGCAGCTCGGCAAAGTTGTAAAGCAGAGACCCCTCGGGCAGCCGCCCAAGATGAGCCCACCTTCCTCGTGGAATGGGCTTTCACTGATTTAGGATGCGGCAATCCAGCCGCAGAATGCGCCAGCTGAATTGTGCTACAAATCCAGCGAGCAATAGTCTGCTTAGAAGCAGGAGCACCTATTTTGTTGGGTGCATACAGGATAAAAAGAGAGTCAGTTTTCCTGACTCCAGCCGTCCTGGAAACATAAATTTTCAAGGCCCTGACTACGTCCAGTAACTTGGAATCCTCCAAGTCCCTAGTAGCCGCAGGCACCACAACAGGTTGGTTCAAGTGAAAAGCTGATACCACCTTAGGGAGAAACTGGGGACGAGTCCTCAATTCTGCCCTATCCATATGGAAAATCAGATAAGGACTTTTACATGACAAAGCAGCCAATTCTGGCACACGCCTGGCCGAAGCCAAGGCCAATAACATGACCACTTTCCACGTGAGATACTTCAGATCCACAGTTTTAAGTGGTTCAAACCAATGTGATTTTAGTTAACTCAACACCACATTGAGATCCCAAGGTGCCACAGGAGGCACAAAAGGGGGCTGAATATGAAGCACTCCCTTTACAAAAGTCTGAACTTCAGGCAGTGAAGCCAGTTCTTTCTGGAAGAAAATCGACAGCCGAAATCTGGACCTTGATGGACCCCAATTTGAGGCCCAACGTCACCCCTGCTTGCAGGAAGTGTAGGAATCGACCCAGTTGAAATTCCTCCTTCGGGGCCTTCATGGCCTCACACCAAGCAACATATTTCCGCCAAATGCGGCAATAATGTCTTGCGGTGACATCCTTCCTGACTTTGATCAGGGTAGGGATGACTTCCTCCGGAATACCCTTTTCCTTTAGGATCCGGTGTTCAACCGCCATGCCGTCAAACGCAGCCGCGGTAAGTCTTGGAACAGACAGGGTCCCTGCTGCAGCAGGTCTTGTCTGAGCGGCAGAGACCAAGGGTCCTCTGCCAGCATCTCTTGAAGTTCCGGGTACCAAGCTCTTCTTGGCCAATCCGGAACCACGAGTATGGTTTTCACTCCTCGCATTCTTATTATTCTCAGTACCTAGGGTATGAGAGGTAGAGGAGGAAACACATAAACCGACTGGTACACCCACGATGTCACTAGAGCGTCCACAGCGATCGCCTGAGGGTCCCTTGGCCTGGCGCAATATCTTTTCAACTTTTTGTTGAGGCGGGACGCCATCATGTCCACCCGTGGTCATCCCCAGCGGTTTACCCGCATTTGGAAAACTTCTGGAAGAAGTCCCCATTCTCCCGGGTGTAGGTCGCCCATCGGAGAATCCTTGTGGCTTCTGCCATCGCCATCCTGCTTCTTGTGCCGCCCTGTCTGTTTACATGGGCGACCGCCGTGATGTTGTCTGATTGGATCAGTACCGGCTGGTTCTGAAGCAGGGGCCTTGCTTGGCTTAGGGCATTGTAAATGGCCCTTAGCTCCAGAATATTTTTGTGAAGCGAAATCTCCTTGGAAATTTCTTCCCTGTGTGACTGCACCCCAGCCCCGAAGGCTGGCCTCCATGGTCACCAGGACCCAGTCCTGTATTCCGAATCTGCGGCCCTCTAGTAGATGAGCCCTCTGCAGCCACCACAGCAGCGACACCCTGTTTCTTGCCGACAGGGTTATCCGCTGTTGTATCTGTAGATGGGACCCGGACCATTTGTCCCACAGGTCCCACTGGAACGTCCTTGCGTGGAACCTTCCGAATGGAATTATGCTTCGTACGAAGCTACCATTTTTTCCAGGACTCGTGTGCTTCCACTGGAAGAAACACTCTTTTCTGGTCTGTGTCCAGAATCATTCCCAGGAACAGAAGACGTGTCGTCGGGACCAGCTGTGACTTTGGAATATTGAGAATCCAGTCGTGCTGTTGTAGCACTTCCCGAGAGAGTGCTACCCCCACTACCAACTGTTCTTTGGACCTCGCCTTTAATCAGGAGATCGTCCAAGTACGGGATAATAAAAACTTCCTTCTTGTGAAGGAGTATCATCATTTCGGCCATTACCTTGGTAAAGACCTTCGGTGCCGTGGACAACTCCAACGGCCGCGTCTGGAACTGATAGTGACAGTCCTGTACCACACATCTGAGGTACTCCTGGTGAGGAGGGTAAATGGGGACATGCAGGTACGCATCCTTGATGTCCAGGGAGACCCTGTAATCCCCCTCGTCCAGGCTCGTAATAACCGCCCTGAGCGATTCCATCTTGAACTTGAATCTTCCGATATAAAAGTTCAAGTATTTTAATTTTAAGATGGGTCTCACCGAACCGTTCTGTTTCGGTACCACAACCATTGTGGAATAGTAACCCCTTCCTTGCTGAAGGAGGGGCACCTTGACAATCACTTGTTGTGATTATAGCGTTGAATAGCCACCAACACCGCCTCCCTGGCAGAGGGAGGTGCCGGTAAGGCAGATTTTAGGAAACGGCGGGGGGAAGAACGTCTCGAACTCCAGCCTGTACCCCTGAGATACTATTTGAAGGACCCAGGGATCCATGTGAGAGAACCCACTGGGCGCTGAAATTTCTGAGACGGCCCCCACCGTACCCGGGTCCGCCTGAGCAGCCCCAGCGTCATGCTGTGGACTTACCGGACGCAGGGAGGACTTCTGCTCTTGGGAACTAGCTGTGTGTTGCAGCTTTTTCCTCTACCTTTGCCTCTCGGCAGAAAGGATGAGCCTCTAGCCCTCTTGCTTTTCTGGGGCCGAAAGGACTGTACTTGATGATACGGTGCTTTCTTTTGTTGTGGGGTAGCCTGTGGCAAAAAAGTCGATTTCCCAGCAGTAGCTGTGGAAACGAGGTCTGAAAGACCATGCCCAAACAGTTTTACCCCCTTATAGGGCAAAACTTCCATGTGCCGATTCGAGTCGGCATCGCCTGACCATTGCCGAGTCCATAACCCCCGTCTGGCTGCAATGGACCTAGCGCTTATTTTTGATGCCAGCCGGCAAATATCCCTCTGTGCATCACGCATGTATAAGACCACGTCTTTTATATGCTCTATTGTCAGCAACATATTGTCCCTATCCATAGTTATTTTCCGACAGGGAATCTGACCACGCAGCGGGAGCACTGCACATCCATGCCGAAGCAATGGCTGGTCGCAATATAATGCCCGAGTGTGTGACTATATCTTTCAGGGTAACCCCCTGCTTTTTATCAGCAGGTTCCTTTAGGGCGGCCGTATCCGGAGACGGTAGTGCCACCTTTTCTGATAAGCGTGTAAGCGCTGTATCTACCCTATGGGGTGTTTCCCAACGTGACCTATCCTCTGGCGGGAAAGGGTACGCTGCCAATAACAGTTTATAAATTATCAATTTCTTACCGGGGGAAGACCACGCTTCCTCACACACCTCATTTAATTTCTCAGATGCAGGAAAAACTACTGGTAGTTTTCTCTCACCAAACATAATACCCTTTTATGTGGTACCTGGGGTATTATCATAAATGTGTAATACATTTTTCATTGCCTCAATCATGTAACGGGTGGACCTATTTGGAGGGTACACTAGTCTCATCGTCGTCGACACTGGAGTCGGTATCCGTGTCGACATCTGTTTCTGCCATCTGAGGTAGCGGGCGTTTTTAGAGCCCCCTATGACATTTGAGAAGCTGGAACCGACACAAGCTGAGTAGCCGGCTGTTCTGTGTCGTCGACCTTTTGTGTAAGGAGTTGACACTTTCACGTAATCCTTCCATAAGTCCAACCACAGCAGTGTCTATCGCGCAGGGGGTGACATCACATTTACAGGCATTCGCTCCGCCTCCACCTCATTATCCTCCTCATACATGTCGACACAGCCGTACCGACACACAGCACACACACAGGGAATGCTCTGACAGAGGACAGGACCCCACAAAGCCCTTTGGGGAGACAGAGGGAGAGTATGCCAGCACACACCAGGGCGCTATATATCACAGGGATATCACATACAAAAGAGTGTTTTCCCTTATAGCTGCCTATATATATTGTATACTGCGCCTAAATTGTGCCCCCCCTCTCTTTTTAACCCTTTCTGTAGTGTATTGACTGCAGGGGAGAGCCAGGGAGCTTCCCTCCAACGGAGCTGTGAGGGAAAATGGCGCCAGTGTGCTGAAGGAGATAGCTCCGCCCCTTTTTCGCTGACTTCCTCCCGCATTTTTATGGATTCTGGCAGGGGTTAAAAAGCACCTATATAGCCTCTGGGGCTATATATGGTGCCAGTTTGCCAGCCAAGGTGTCAGTATTGCTGCTCAGGGCGTGCCCCCCCCCCCCCCCCCCCCCCAGATCCCTCTGGAGCTAATGGTGTCCAGTAGCCTAAGAAGCCCAAGCTACCACCACTTAGGTAGGTTCGCTTCTTCTCCCCTTAGTCCCTCGATACAGTGAGCCTGTTGCCAGCAGGTCTCACTGAAAATAAAAAACCTAACAAACACTTTCTTCCTAGGAGCTCAGGAGAGCCCCTAGTGTGCATCCAGCTCAGCCGGGCACAGAAATCTAACTGAGGCTTGGAGGAGGGTCATAGGGGGAGGAGCCAGTGCACACCAGATAGTCCTAAATCTTTCTTTAGAGTGCCCAGTCTCCTGCGGAGCCGTCTATTCCCCATGGTCCTTACGGAGTCCCCAGCATCCACTAGGACGTCAGAGAAATAAAGCAGCCAGTATTTACCCTGCACAGAAACAAATGAACCCACCCAAATCTAACTCTATGCACATGTTATATCTGCCCCCCCTGCAGTGCACATGGTTTTGCCCAACTGCTAACAAATTTGCTGCTGCGATCAACTCTGAATTACCCCCACGGGGCGGCGGTTGGGATTACAACCACCAGCATTTCACTGGGTGTCGGGATCCCAACAGCCAGCAACGTTATTGCCTCCTGAGTAGACAGTTAAAATGTGAACAATGTGTTTTCAGTGAGTTTCTGCCCCTTACACTAAGCCATAACCCTAGCGCATATGCCAACGTTTTCATAGTCATAATTTTAGCCATGTCAAAATTCTGGTGTTCAATTGTGAATGGTGACTGTATACCAAATGCTATGCAGTGGATATTTTTAGGGAAGATTTAATATTCCAACGTATATTTTTAAGCAGAGTTACAGTGGAAAACCAGGGTAAGATCATATATTAAAATGAGATGCAGTCAATATACCGGCTGCCGGGATCCCTGCATTCAAGAGACTGATGCCGGAATCTTGACAGCTGGCATTTTACCGACGGACGGAATCCCGACGCACACACAGTATTTCCACTCGGCTGGTGGGTTCACACCACCAACCGAGTGTGAATAGAACCTGTGGTGAGCGTAGCGTTCCACCAGGCCAGATGCATGGCGAGCGCACTCACTGCCTCGATTCTGGAAGAGGGATGCCGCTGTCTGTATAGTGACAGCCAGCATCCCGCCTGCCGAGATATCGTTTGTATCTCCTTCAAACATGACCATGCTATACTTGGGGTGTGAATGTCACTAACTTTTCAGAGTTGGCTGGAGGTTTGTAATAATCCAGTTATTCCGCACAAACCCAGGACAAAACCACACTTAATATACAATTGTCAAATTTAAAGCAAATTAAAAAATTTTTGTACTTTCCATTACTCTATTATATTCAATGAAATGTTTATGTAGCAGTCTGGTGCTGCAAAGGTTAACAGGGCAAAAGCTTCAATGAGAGCCTGAGGTCTGTCAGGGTGTAATCCATCAAGATAAACTGCAAGGAAACATTCTTTTTCTGGCTTATAAAATAGAAGCTTTGTGATCGCTAAATAACGGAATTGCTAGTCTATGGAGCAAATACCTTTCCATATAAAGAGCTTTTAATCACTATGGAGCACTTACGTGTGAATTTCTAGGATCTGCTCTTTTGGCAAGAGGGGGGAACCAAATTCAAATAAAACACCCCTCCATCTCATAACCGCTTTGTTTCAGCTTGTCCTGGTAGGAATTCAGCATCCTCTATGCAGCGATGGAACGGACACTCTATGCAGCGATGGAACGGACACTGTTACCTAGTGCCATTTACAGTGAGCACAGACCAAAAATACAGAGTAAGAGATTCAGGTAATAAAACTTGCCAGAAAATATCAAATGTGATATTGCATTGGCACCTGGGGTTTGCCATCAATGAATTCATAAAGACATGTCCATCAGGAAGACCAGTAAAGACTAAATTATTACCCTACATTTTAAGAATGAAAATGAAACTCCACTACATACCTCCTTAGTTACTGCAGAATTCTACCCAAGTCCATTCTGAAGACCCGCTTGCTCTAAAACAGCCCAGCCTGCACTCAGACCCCACTTACCAAACGAAATGCCCAGAGAAGCCCCCTGAAAGTCCTCTACATTGTAGAGATACTTCCCTTCATAGCCAGTGGCCACCGAGAAAGTACCAGAATCTGCCACACACTCTCCTCTGATTGGGTGTGCAGCATTGTGCACAGGTCATGTGAGGCAGGCAGCTCCTGATCAGTCTTATTCTCCGCTTTACATGACAAGGCAGAGTGGGCAAAGCTGGGGGTTGCAGATGAAGGCTCACCTCTAGCCTACCCCTGATAGTCTTGTGATTTTAGTAAAAAAAAAGAAAATTTGGCAATTAACAAATCACAGATAATATATTTAGGAGACAACTGAAATTTTAAAGGAACATGGCTATCTGGCGAGCAAAATACAGAGGGCACATTTATGAACAACAATTGGATGCAATATTTGCTTTTATCCATCTTGCTGAACATAGTGATCACTCTAGGTACAGGGTGCTGATTAGTGAGGAAGGCATATTTAACATTTTGAAGGCCAAAATTTCAGACGCTATGTATTGCTACAGCTACAATAGCTGTAGCGATACATCATGACTAAAATGTTGTCCTCCAAAATGTAAATATGTCCTCCTCACTGACCTGCACCTAGAGTGATCACTATCAACACTAAACGCAAATGTCTTACAATCATTTAAGTCCAAAGGGCAAATTAAATAAGATTTATTTTTACATGCGAACAGTAAAATAGGAAACCACCAAATTTATCAAGCAGCGCTTTCCCAAATGTTCGGAAAAATGCCCCAAACCAATGAGGTGTGAGATGAATTAGCATGCTGCTATAGCTCGTCATTTAGACAAATTGGTTTAAATCTGTGATTTAAGCAATTAGTATGGACGACAAGTTTGGTCCACTTTCCAGTGTTTTGGAGCAAATGGTTGATTGTCATTTGTTCTCATCCATTATCAGATTTTCATTCCAACCAGGCAGATCTGGAAGTTTGATCTGCCAGACAGTTTTATGGTGTATGCCCAGCTTTACTGTATGAGGGCAATCATTACGTACTGGATGAGGCAGCAAAGAAACATAATTCTCTAGTGGGGGATATATTATTATATAGTGGCGAGGAATCATGGTTTCATTTTAATGATACATTATTATTATTAAAGGGGCAACAAATTGATTTTAGGAATAGCTACATAAATACTGACCCGGTCTTAAAACAATTATTATTTTTATTTTTTTAACCAATTAACAAAATATTGGGGTAGGGGATTTAACTGAACTCCGTTGAATGTGCAGCTGTAAACACCTGCATGAATGTGTGCCCGGAGTTATGGGTTAACGACACGGCCAACTGCATGAGTAGAGGATTTCTGTGCACAACCTCCTGCTGCGATGCTAGTTACAGGCTTACCGCGTGCACCAACAGCATCGCGCCCCACACTTAAGTTGCCTAAACCCCAGACATTAGGTGAGGAAGACTGCATCTCATGACTTAAGTGCCGGGCGCAGTGTGGAAAACGGAAAAGCTCTAGGCACTCATTCCCGGCAATAGTCAACATCGCAGTGAACTGAATTCCCCCCACTGCACTTTTACAATAATATTGCTCTTAATAAAATTAAACAATAACCCCCACTGAAAATATATCCCCATAAGAGAATTATCAGTGTTATCGGCCTCCTTATTAAATGGGTTGGTTTGAAATGTCGGCGGTCAGAATACCAACCACAGCATCCAGACAGTGAGAATCCCAGTAAAGGGAAGGTATGTATACTTACCTTCCCCCAATGGGCCCCTAACCATCTCTTCCCGCAGCCTAAATTTGACAGGATCCCCATTACATACATAATGATTGCCATCATTGTATGTGTATTACAAATCTTTTACTAAAAGGACATATAGATGCAGCAGTTGTGTGCGTTTCTACCCCAGTGGTGGGATCATATGAAATGGTAAATTCAGCTGTTTGGTGCTTTAAATTGCTGGCGATGCTTAGCTCGGCGCTTAGTAAACCCTAAGTTGCCCAAAGTCATTTTTTAGGCAGTAAAACTGGAACTTTACCTCAATTTTTTTTTTTTTTTGCAAAACTATTACAGCCCGTTTTAACCATCTGAAAATTTACCCGTTTCCGGGTGAAAACGCATAGGATCCATGGAACTATAAGTTTACACTGCTGCGATCGTGAAAACAGGCACTTAATGTGTATGTTTCTGGGCAGAACTCAGAAGCACCAGAATGAATAAATAAATACGATTTTAAACCTACCGGTAAATCTATTTCTCCTAGTCCGTAGAGGATGTTGGGGACTCCGTAAGGACCATGGGGTATAGACGGGCTCCGCAGGAGACATGGGCACCTAAAAGAACTTTTCCTATGGGTGTGCACTGGCTCCTCCCTCTATGCCCCTCCTCCAGACCTCAGAGAACTGTGCCCAGAGGAGATGGACAATACGAGGGCAGGATTTTATAAATCCAAGGGCAAGATTCCTACCAGCCCACACCAATCATACCGTGTAAACCGGAACATACATAACCAGTTAACAGTATGAACAAACAACAGTAGCGGTCCAAGACCGATTCCAACTGTAACATAACCCTTATGTAAACAACAACTATATACAAGTCTTGCAGAGTTTCCGCACTGGGACGGGCGCCCAGCATCCTCTACGGACTAGGAGAAATAGATTTACCGGTAGGTTTAAAATCTTATTTTCTCTTACGTCCTAGAGGATGCTGGGGACTCCGTAAGGACCATGGGGTTTATACCAAAGCTCCCAATCGGGTGGGAGAGTGCGTATGACTCTGCAGCACAGACTGAGCAAATGCTAGGTCCTCATCAGCCAGGGTATCAAACTTGTAGAATTTAGCAAAAGTGTTTGACCCCGACCAAGTTGCTGCTCGGCAAAGCTGTAATGCCGAGACGCCCCGAGCAGCCGCCCAAGAAGAGCCCACCTTCCTAGTGGAATGGTCCTTAACCGAATGCGGTAACGGCAATCCAGCCGTAGAATGAGCCTGCTGAATCGTGTTACAGATCCAGCGAGCAATAGTCTGCTTCGAAGCAGGCGCGCCAATCTTGTTGGCAGCATACAGGACAAACAGAGCCTCTGTTTTCCTAATTCTAGCAGTCCTGGCTACATAAATCCTCAAGGCCCCGACTACATCCAGGGACATGGAATCCTCCAAGTCACTCGTAGCTACAGGCACCACAATGGGTTGGTTCAAATGGAATGAAGAAACCACCTTAGGCAAAAATTGGGGGCGTGTCCTCAATTCCGCTCTATCAACATGAAAAATCAAGTAGGGGCTCTTGTGAGACAAGGCCGCCAATTCTGACACTCGCCTTGCAGATGCTAAGGCCAACAATATGACCACCTTCCAGGTAAGAAATTTAAACTCAACCTTGTTAAGTGGTTCAAACCAGTGTGATTTTAGGAACTGCAACACCACGTTCAGGTCCCATGGTGCAACTGGAGGCACAAAAGGAGGCTGGATGTGTAGCACTCCCTTTACAAAAGTCTGGACTTCTGGAAGAGAAGCCCATTCCTTCTGAAAGAATATCGAGAGGGACGAAATCTGTACCTTAACAGAGCCTAATTTCAGGCCCATATCCACTCTTGTCTGTAGGAAGTGGAGAAAACGACCCAAATGAAAATCTTCCGAAGGGGCGTTCTTGGTTTCACACCAAGACACATATTTTCACCAGATACGGTGATAATGTTTTACCATCACCTCCTTTCTAGTCTTTATTAGAGTAGGGATGACCTCCTCCGGAATCCCCTTCTCAGCTAGGATCCGGCGTTCAACCACCATGCCGGCAAACGTAACCGCGGTAAGTCTTGGAAAACGCAAGGACCCTGCTGCAACAGGTCCTCCCTTAGAGGAAGAGGCCAGGGATCTCCTGTGAACATCTCCTGAAGATCTGAGTACAAGGCCCTTCGAGGCCAGTCTGGAACAATGAGTATTGTCTGTACTCTTTTTCGCCTTATGATCCTCAACACCTTTGTGATGAGAGGAAGAGGAGGAAACACGTAGAACGATTGGAACACCCATGGCGTTACAAGGGCGTCTACTGCTACTGCCTGAGGGTCCCGGGACCTGGCACAATACCTCCGAAGCTTCTTGTTGAGGCGTGACGCCATCATGTCTATTTGAGGAACACCCCAAAGACCCATTATCACTGCAAAGACTTCTTGATGAAGTCCCCACTCTCCTGGATGGAGATCGTGTCTGCTGAGGAAGTCTGCTTCCCAGTTGTCCACTCCCGGAATGAAGACAGCTGACAGAGCGCTTACGTGATTTTCCGCCCAGCGAAGAATCCTGGTTGCTTCCGCCATCGCGGCTCTGCTTCTTGTCCCGCCTTGGCGGTTCACATGAGCCACTGCTGTGACATTGTCTGACTGAATCAGAACCGGTAGGTTGCGAAGAAGACTCTCCGCTTGTCGAAGGCCGTTGTATATGGCTCTTAGCTCCAACACGTTGATGTGTAGACAGGACTCCTGGTCTGACCACAGTCCCTGAAAATTTCTTCCTTGGGTGACTGACTGCTCCCCATCCTCTGAGGCTCGCGTCCGTGGTTACCAGGATCCAGTCCTGAATTCCGAACCTGCGACCCTCCAGAAGGTGAGCACTTTGCAGCCACCATAGAAGAGACACCCTGGTCCCGGGGGACAGTGTTATTTTCTGATGTAAATGTAGATGGGACCCGGACCATTTGTCCAGAAGGTCCCATTAAAAACGTCCTTGCATGGAACCTGCCGAAGGGGATGGCCTCGTAGGCTGCCACCATTTTCCACAGAACACGAGTGCATTGATGAACTGACACTCTTTTTGGCTTTAGCAGGTCTCTGACCATGTTCTGGATGTCCTGGGCTTTTTCCAACGGGAGAAAAAAAAAACCTTCTTTTGTTCCGTATCCAGTATCATACCTAGGAACGCTAGTCGAGTTATCGGAATCAACTGTGACTTCGGTTGATTTAGAATCCAACCGTGTTGCTGGAGCACTTTCAGAGAGAGTGTCACATTGCTCAGCAATTGCTCTCTTGATCTCGCCTTTATCAGGAGATCGTCCAAGTATGGGATAATTGTGACTCCATGATTGCGCAGGACCACCATCATTTCCGCCATTATCTTGGTGAAAATCCATGGGGCCGAGGAAAGCCCAAACGGCAACGTCTGAAATTGGTAATGACAATCCAGTACAGCGAATCTCAGGTACTCCTGATGGGAAGGATATATGGGGACATGAAGGTAAGCATCCTTTATGTCCAGTGACACCATAAACTCCCCCTCCTCCATGCTGGCTATTATCGCCCTGAGCGATACCATCTTGAATTTGAATCTTTTCATGTAGGGGTTTAGGGATTTTAGATTCAAAATAGGTCTGACCGAACCATCCGGTTTCGGGACCACAGAGAGGGTTGAATAGTACCCTCTTCCCTGTTCAAGGGAACCCTGATAATTACTTGCTGTTGACACAGCGTTTGAATTGCAGCTAACACTACATCCCTGTCTGGGGTAGAAGCTGATAAGGCAGACTTGAAAAATCGGCGTGGGGGCACCTCTTCGAATTCCAGTTTGTAGCCTTGGGAAACTATTTCCAACGCCCAAGGATTCAGGTCTGAGCTGTCCCAGACCTGGCTGAAGAGTCGAAGATGAGCCCCCACCGGTGCGGACTCCCGCAGGGGAGCCCCAGCGTCATGCAGTGGGTTTTGTAGAAGCCGGGGAGGACTTCTGTTCCTGGGCACCAGCCGAAGCAGGTGTTCTTTTCCCTCTACCCTTACCTCTGGCAAGGAAGGAGGATCCCCGACCTCTTCTGGACTTTTGTGACCGAAAGGACTGCATCTGATATGTTGGAGTATTCTTCTGCTGTTGGGGAATAAACGGTAAAAAGTTAGATTTACCTGCGGTAGCTGTGGAAACCAGGTCCGTCAGCCCATCCCCAAACAACACGTCTCCCCTATAGGGTAGAACCTCCATATGCTTTTTCGAATCCGCATCACCCGTCCACTGGCGGGTCCATAAGGATCTTCTCGCTGAAATAGCCATTGCATTGGCTCTGGAAGCCAGTAATCCAATGTCCCTTTGAGTGTCTCTCATATACAAGACTGCGTCTTTGATATGGGCTAGAATTAACAAAACAGTATCTCTATCCATGGTATCAAGGACAGCCGACAGGTTCTCTGTCCAGGCTGAAATTGCGCTACATACTCATGCCGACGCAATTGCCGGTCTTAGCAAAGCTACAGTATGTGAATAAATAGACTTTAAAGTAGTCTCTTGCCTGCGATCCGCAGGATCCTTGAGGGCCGCTGTGTCTGGAGACGGTAGCGCCACTTTCTTTGATAGGCGCGTTAAAGCCTTGTCCACAGTGGGAGAGGATTCCCAACGTACCCTGTCCTGTGTAGGGAAGGGGTATGCCATATTATTTCTTTTGGGAATCTGCGGTCTTTAATCCGGAGTCTCCCAAGCTTTTTCAAAAAACTCATTAAGTTCATGAGATGGGGGAAAGTTTATTATCTGTTTCTTTCCCTTAAACATGTGTACCCTCGTGTCAGGAACAGAGGGTTCATCAGCAATATGCAACACATCTCTTATTGCTATAATCATACACTGAATGCTCTTTGTCACCTTAGGGTGCAATTTAGCTTCATCATAGTCGACACTGGAATCAGAGTCCGTGTCAGTAGTTGTGTCCACAATTTTTGCCAAGGGACGCTTTTGAGACTCCGACGGGCCCTGTGAGTCAGTCCAATCAGAGGATTGACCCCCTGACGCCTCCCCAAATTCAGCCTCATCTAGCCTCTTACGTAAAGATGTCACACTTGCATTCAACATATGCCACATGTCCATCCATTCCTGAGTCGGCACTACCGACGGGGACACACCACTCATCTGCTCTACCTCCTCCTTGGAGAAGCCTTCCGCTTCAGACATGTCGACACGCACGTACCGACCCCACACACACACACACAGGGATATACCTATAAGTGGACAAAACCCCAACCAGGCCCTTAGGAGAGACAGAGAGAGAGTTTGCACACCCCCAGCGCCCAAATGACACTGGAAAAACCAGATAGCGCATGTGTGTGTATATATATATATATATATATATATATATATATATATATATATATATATACATATATACACACACATACATATACAATTCTGGTCGGCACTCTTCCATAAAAATATCACCATGCCCTGGTGCCCTCCTAGGTGTATTGCACACCAATGATACAGAGAGTCAACTGGTGGCACTCTTGGGACTTGCTATCACAAATTGCTCAGACCACTCGTGTGGATGATCGTTTCGATTGTTTAATAGTCTTCAGGATACTGCATAATACAAAACACAAACATTTATAACTCACCCTGTGAATGCACGCCATCTCACGCCGCCGGGCTCCGGGCGTCCGTCTTCCCCTGATGACGTCACACCTCTGCGACGTGCGCTCTCCGGCGCTCACACCAAGTTCCGAACTGAACTCCCGTTGCCTAGCGACGGGAATAGGCATAGACATGTGACATACTTCCACCACCACAGTGCATGTAGATTAAAAATTAAGAACAAATACAAAAGCAGTTCAATTTGCCCACCAATCTGAATTGGAGTATTTTGTGATCAGACATGTCAATAAATACTGAAAGTACTTTATATATTATAACAGGATACCCTATTCCTCTCATTTACAGGAAACAGTTTAAGCCAAATTTTTCATTGAGACCATATGGGGATACAGTATTTAGTTCATGTATCCACCTTGCCTCACACTGCAATAGACATTTGTCTCTATCACCACCTCTGATCCTTTTTTCCACTTGATCAATAATCATGTATCTCAATGTTGATAACCCATGTTTATGCGTTCTAAAGTGCCTTGCTACCGGTTGTTCCTGGGCTACTATTTGTCCCTCCATGGCCTTTCTAATAGATGACCGGTGCATATTAATTCGTTCCTTAAATTGCCTAGTGGTCTTCCCTATATAGAGAAGACCACATGGGCACCGAATGAAATATACAACATGAGTACTGGTACATGTTAAGACTTTCCTTATAGGGATCCGTTTGCCGGTATGCGGATGTGCAAATGTGTCACCTTTTTCCAGGTAACTACATGTGATGCACCCCACACACCGGTAACATCCTGGCTTCCTTGTCAGAAAGTTTGATTTTGTACGCTCTTTGGTGTTTTCAGATATATCATTTTTTACAAGCCACTGTTTAAGGTTTTTGCTTCGTCTGAAGCTCGGCATTAATCTCACCTTTCTCAATGCTTTTAGGTCAGGGTCTGTAGTGACTAGTGGCCATAACAATTTAGTTTCCTTGACCACTAGCTGACTTTGTGTATGAAATTGTTGAACAAATGGCATTCGGGATGAGTCTTCTTGAGACCTCCTCCTTTCTGTTAGTAATTGCTCCCTTGGTATCTGTAATGCTTTGGTTTTAGCTTTAATTAATTGGTCATATTTATAACCTCTGGCCATAAATTGCATAACCATGCAATCTATTTCCTTGATTGTCTTCTCCATGTCATCAGAGATTCGAAGAACTCTGATAAACTGGTAAAAGGGGAGTCCTTCCTTGGTTGCTATAGGATGCTGACTTGAATGATGCAACATATTATTGCGATCTGTTTTTTTCTTATAAAGAGAAGTGTGCAATATATTTTCACTTATTTGAATAGTTACATCGAGATAATTCACTTCATAATCACTAATCGTGTATGTGAATTTAATATACTCATTAGCACCATTAGCCATAATCATTAATTCATGAAAGTCACTCTCCTCTCCCAACCAAATAATAAAAAGATCTATATATATCTTACAAAGACCAGAAATTTAGATGCTATATTAGGGTCCGAGAAAAATATTTCTCGTTCCACTTCAAACATGTAGCTGTTTGCAAACGCTGGGGCCACACAGGACCCCATTGCGCAGCCTTGCTGCTGCAGATACCATTTATTATTGAATGTAAAGTAATTCTTTTTTAATGTCAATTCCAAGAGATTAATAAAAAATGAAACATCTGGACCAGTATAAGAAGGGTTGTTAGTAAGAAGTCTCCTAGCCGCTCTTAGACCTTCCTCATGGGGTATACTAGTGTATAGATTTACAACATCAAGGGAACACAAGAAGCACTTTGGTAGTGGAGATGGTAATTGTTTTAATTTGAGAATGAAGGATGTAGTATCCTTCAAATATGTGGTCTGGGCCTGTATTACTGGTTGGAAATGTGTGTCTAGATATTTTGAGACATTATAATAAATGGAGTCCCGGGCTGAAATTATTGGACGTCCAGGTGGGGAAATGGGATCTTTGTGAATTTTTGGGATTGTGTATAGTACAGGTGCTGTCGGAAACCGTTGATATAATGCACTTTTTAATGTATCTGAAATTATATTGTCTGATACAGCTTTTGTGAGTACAGCAAACAATTCATTATTAAATGCAATTGTAGGATCAGTTTGTAATTCACAATATACATTGCTATCACCTAATTGACGGTATACTTCCTTGCAATATTGATCCAAATCCTGAACCACAATCCCTCCCCCCTTGTCCGCTGGACGGATAACTATACTTGTGTCCTTACTGAGACTGCACATGGCGTCAAATTCTGCTTTGGACATATTTGATCCACTTAATTGTGTATTTATTTTAATGTCCCCAATTTTCTGATCCAACCTTCGCTGGAAGCATTTGAGTGAGACATTATTCGTATATGGATCAAATTTTGATCTTGGTCTTATGGCCGAAGGTACATCACTTTCTCTCATCTCAGGTTCGGACAACTGGAAGTGTTCTCTTAATCGTAAGTTTATATTAAATTTATATGAGTCCACCTTCCACTGAAAGCGATCCATATTGCATGAAGGGACAAAGGAAAGACCTTTATTCAAGACAGCTGTTTCACTCTCCGTTAGTTGTCTATTTGAGAGATTGAAGACTATGTTTTCTTTTTGTTTGATTTGGCTTTTGACTTGCCTGAGCCACTGGCTACCTCTCCTTGTTCGGCGTCTTTTGATGGTCCGCGCTTGGCGCGGGTGCTGACTCCTAAAGGGGGTTTCTTATCCGATTTTTTTCTTGAGTCTTCATTGTCACTTTGAGAGGATACTCCTCCACTAGAAGTTTGTGTCCCCCGGGAACTTCCTATAATTTCGCTGCTTCTTATAAAAGAAGCGTTTTCGCTCAGGGTTAAAAGCCCATGTGTATACTTTGTTCTCCGCATAATCTCGTTGAACTGTTACAAGTTTTTCACGTTTGAAACGTACCAGATCCGTCCGGTAATTTTCAACCTGTGATTTAAGTTTTTCCATCCAGGGCTGGCTTTTATCAGATGTTAATTTTGGTACATGCAGTTCCTCAAATGCAGTGATTTTGGCTTTAACCAGCTCCAGTTCTCTTGAGGATTCCTGAATCACCAACAAGATTAAGTCCAGGCTGCATTTGTTTAAAATAGCAGCCCATTTGCGACAAAAGTCGCTACTGAATTTGCCGATGGTAGGGGTATTCCTTATGCGAAAACCACGTGGTATCTGACCACTTCTATGGTAGTCTGATAATGTTACCCCATGCAGAAAATAATCTACTTCTTTCTTGCGGAGCCTGAGAAGCTGTGTAAAGAGCTGTTCATTAGTTTCATCACCGCCTGTTGTGGAAAAATTTTCTTTAAATCGGATCTCATCTGCATCCATATCTGAGAAACTCCATGTTTCTCCCACAGGCAGTGTTACATTTCTCAGTCCGCTGCTATCCGCCATAGCAAAAAGGGCTTATCCACTGCTAAAACACATATAGCATATAAAAAGTCACTAAAGTCCATCCAACAGATGATTATATAAAGTACTTTCAGTATTTATTGACATGTCTGATCACAAAATACTCCAATGCAGATTGGTGGGCAAATTGAACTGCTTTTGTATTTGTTCTTAATTTTTAATCTACATGCACTGTGGTGGTGGAAGTATGTCACATGTCTATGCCTATTCCCGTCGCTAGGCAACGGGAGTTCAGTTCGGAACTTGGTGTGAGCGCCGGAGAACGCACGTCGCAGAGGTGTGACGTCATCAGGGGAAGACGGACGCCCGGAGCCCGGCGGCGTGAGACGGCGTGCATTCACAGGGTGAGTTATAAATGTTTGTTTTTTGTATTATGCAGTATCCTGAAGACGATTAAACAATCGAAACGTTGATCATCCACACGAGTGGTCTGAGCAATTTGTGATAGCAAGTCCCAAGAGTGCCACCAGTTGACTCTCTGTGTGTATATATGTGTGTGTATATGTATATATATATATCCATCCAATTTCCCACTCGCTGCGCGCCAATGTGCCCCCCCTTTCTTTTTTCCAACCTCTGAAGCGTTCAGCAGGGGAGAGTCCGGGGAGCCAGCGTTTCTCATGCAGCTCTGTGGAGAAAATGACGCTGGTTAGTGCTGAGGGATCAAGCTCCGCCCCCCCCAGCGGCAGGCTTCGGTCCCTCTTCAATTTTCACAAAAATGGCGGGGGATCATCTATTTGCTGCCTCCGCAGCCTAATAGCACCTTATTGCCCAAAAATGAGGTTTATTGCTGCCCAGGGCTGTCTGTGTGTTGTGTATGGGAGCAATGGCGCGCAGCCTTACCTCATGAAGATCTTAAGTCTTCTGCCGCCTGAGATGTCTTCTTGTTTCTCATACTCACCCGGCTACTATCTTCCGGCATCCGAGGACGGCGGTGCGGCTCCGGGACGAACCCCAGGGTGAGACCTGTGTTCCGACTCCCTCTGGAGCTAATGGTGTCCAGTAGCCTAAGAAGCAGAGCCTATCAATTAAGTAGGTCTGCTTCTCTTCCCTCAGTCCCACGATGCAGGGAGCCTGTTGCCAACAGGACACCATGAAAATAAAAAACCTAACAAAATTCTTTTTCCACAGAAAACTCAGGAGAGCTCTCTGCAGTGTACCCTTCTCCTCTGGGCACAGAATCTGAGGTCTGGAGGAGGGGCATAGAGAGAGGAGCCAGTGCACACCCATAGGAAAAGTTCTTTTAGGTGCCCAGGTCTCCCGCGGAGCCCGTCTATACCCCATGGTCCTTACGGAGTACCCAGCATCCTCTAGGACGTAAGAGAAACTCTGATAAGTGCTGGTGTCGGGCTGCATTCGGGGCTAATTGGATAGCACCACGGGATCAATCAGCCTTAGGGAAATTACTTCGGGGAACTGAATTCCCGCCAAATCTTCCAATGTTGTAAATGATCCCCAATATCAAACTACCATGTTCATAAACAAAGAGTGAGAGGATTGCAGAGTGCATCACTTATTCCAATTCCACTGTTTGAGGCGGATACAAGCTGGCCACACACAGAGCAAACCATACATCTGTCACCTGGCAAATAGATCTGTAGTTAGGCCACACACACACACACACACACAGACTGGGTCAGGAACACAGACTAGAGGGCTAGATGCATTCTGGTCAGAATATGAAAGCCAAACGTAAGGCTGCCTGACAGATTTTTGGGGTCTGTAATTAAATCAGACTGCAATATGTTCATATAAATTAGGTCAGTCCAGGCATGTTTGGCCAGGATAGTCCAAATCAGCCAAGCACACCTGGTGGCCCTTGTGTAGGAGCCCCATACAGTGCCACCACATTGATTGCATTTTTCCTCAAGAAAAAATCCTTATTTTTATTCTGCATCTTACATTGAGGAGAGGGGGTGGGAATTATTCATGGGTTGGGACTGTACAGAACAGCCTGGTGACAGGCAGCCTAGTGGCCAATTAAACGTCATGCACCTGTCTTCGCAGAGAAGTTTTTAGGGCGATATTCAATTGTTATATGGTGTCCGACCTCCCATCTAAAGTGATGGGAGATCATGGAGAGATATTTAATTGTACCCCATTTTTCGTGCATATCGCGCCCATAGCACCTGGGTTTAGGTGCGTAAAGCAGACTTAAGTAGTGGGCGCGACGCAGAAAGTCCAGTTTGGGGGCTCAAACAGGTCCCCCCCACACACACCTTTCAGCTTGCCACCCACGGGGTAGCGAGCTAAAATGAAACATTTGAATAGCTGCTGGCAGGCGCAGGAGTGGGGGGAAACATTTGAATTTCGCCGTTAGTATCCTTAATATAATCAAAAGCGCTGCAGAATATGTGCGCACTATATAAAATAACTGGTAATAAATAAATAAAAATGTTTATTATATACTGAGCGCTTTCCCTCATTGTTCTAATTCTACTTTGGCAGTGTCAGTTTCTAGCCAAAGTACGTATATTTTTTTAATGGATCTTCACACTTCATCATCATTAACGTTACATTATGGAATAAGCTAAATATGAATTTAGCAGTGACTTTTTTAATAAGTAAAGGAATTAGTTATTTTTATCAACTGTTGATTACAAATGTATGGTTTCTGTTTTAGAGAATTTTGAATAATGTATTTTCATTCCCACAGTTGAGGGCACATTGGGACATTAAAGCAAATGTTTGCATGCAAAGCACACAAACCCACATTAACATGTCTGACACAAACCCACATTAACATGTCTGACACAAACCCACATTCACATGTCTGACGCAAAAAATTTTTTTTACACACATATACATTCCTAAACCTAATGTCACAGGGTGCCCTAAATCTCTAAACGCCTCAGGAATGCATCTGTATGAGGTTATCACTATTGATGAAGAGAGTGCTGTGGCAGAGCAGGAGGACACGTTGCTATGGGTGTAGTATGGTTTGCCAGCGGTCGGGCTCCCGGCGACCAGCATACCGGCGCCAGGAGCCCGACCGCCGGCTTACCGCCAGTGTGGCGAGGGCAAATGAGCCCCTTGCGGGCTCGCTGCGCTCGCCACGCTGCGGGCACGGTGGCGCGCTACACTATTTTATTCTCCCTCCAGGGGGGGTCGTGGACCCCCACGAGGGAGAATAAGGGTCGGTATGCCGGCTGTCGGGATCCCGGCGCCGGTATACTGTGCGCCGGGATCCAGACAGCCGGCATACTGAAGACCACCCGTTGCTATGGGGTTGTGACAGTTTCTACAGAGTGGAGGAAATATGCTGCTATTAGGGAAAAGGGGTAGGTGTTGCTGTATAAAGGATGGTGTGGTTCATAGGCTCGACCACACTTTGTCAATGGTTAACCTAGCGACTGTTGACCTAAGTCGACACCTAAAATAGGTTCGACACAAGCATTAGGTCGACATGTTTTTTTTTTTTGTTTTTTTTTCAATTAGGTGTCGTTTTCTTCGTAGAGTGACCGGGAACCCCAGTTAGTGCACTGTGTTCGCGCGCCATGCTTTTTGCAAGGTGCCTCGCTCCGCTACTGCTGTGCTCGGCACAGGTTCCCGTTCCCAATCGTAGTCCACATGGATCGTAAAGTATGAAAAAGTTTAATTTTTCTTCTTCCATTAAAAAAAAAAAAAAAAAAACTTATGTTGACCCAGTGACCATGTCGACCAATAGCAGTCAACCTAGAGACCGGATACCACAGCCCTTGTGGTGGTGTATCCTGCTTTCCAGCATTGCATGCACTTCTGTTTCCACAGTGATCTTTTAACAATGGTGCAAGGCCTCTTCCACTAGTATAGAATATGTATTTTAGCAAGTACATTTTTAATGCAGCCTCTTCAAAGCATAGTTGGAAAGGTTTAATCACCCACCCATTCATTATCATCTCATTTTAAATCCCAACATGGTTGTAATAAGACAGACATACATTTTTGGGTTATTGAACAGGTTTAAAACACGTGATAAACTGATTATAAAAGAGGCCTAAATGCTGGTTTAGAGTTGAAATACTTTTTAAGCCAACTTTGCATAATATATATATATATATATATATATATATATATATATATATATATATATATATATATATATATATATATATATATATATATATATGCAATTCCAAACAATGTGTACAGAAGGGGGCGATCCAATTTTTTACCACCATGGCTTCCACTAGATCAGTGATGGCTAACCTTGACACTCCAGCTGTTGTTGAACTACACATCCCAGCATGCCCTGCATCAGTTTTAGCATGGCCAAATAGCAAAACTGATGCAGGGCATGCTGGGATGTGTAGTTCAACAACAGCTAGAGTGTCAAGGTTAGCCATCACTGCACTAGATGGAGCAATGCAATTATTGCTCTGTCCTAGCGTAACAGTGAACATTACAGCTCACTGCTTCCTGAGATGGCGCTCTGAAACGTGCGTACTGGACTTTTCTTGCTGCAGGCAGTATCTTAGTTTCTATCCTGACTGGTGACCTGCACACAGGCGAAGATCTGAAGTCTGTACATTGTAGCATTGGCATTTTACTACAATTGTGATCATTCTTCGGTATACCATCATTTCTGGTCATCAAATCAGAGAGCATCTGTAAGGGGTACTATCCTCCAATTGCGTTTACGCCATCTTTAATACTGAGAAATAAAGCTACTAGTTTGTATGATCTATGATCTTTGAGACCCATTCAAGGAATAAACGTGTTTATGTGGTAAACCTGAAACTTAATTGCTGTATACCCCTGATGAAGTCGTAAAGACGGAACGCGTAGGGTTCACCAATAAATTTCTGCCATGTCTTGGTGTATGTAAATTCCACCCAGAGCTCACACCTTTTGCTAAAGGTGAGGGTGGAATAAATTCCAATTTATGTACTCAGTCATGTATACAGATTCTTTGGTTTTATAATGAAGTGTGTCATTTTATAATTTTTTTATGAAGTAAAAAAAAGTCTTGTATTACATATGCCTGATTGTTCGTTTCTCTGGGTGATTTTTGGTGAGAGGGTCTATTTATAGGAAAAAAAAACTGTTCTGATATATCGATTGTATCAAAAATATCGATATATTGCATTTTGGACCATTCCATTGCAGCAATTACTTCGACTCTGGACTGAATTTACAGTTTGCCATATCTAGCGCACAGAGATATGGTTTTGATTGTATGCTTGTCTTGGGTTCTCACTTACACAGGTTCCATCTCCAGTGCTGCTTAACATACAGCGTATTAAGAGTATTTCTTTTGTAGTATCTTCGTTATGTTTAGGCACTTTGTGCGACTAAACCCGATGCCTTTAGCCACATCAGAAGTAACAAGCGCCGGATTGGAGCAACAACTTAATTGCTCCACTGGGTGCCCATTACTTTGGGCACCTCAAAAACCAACTGAATTGCCCCCATAGAGCCTAAAAAAATTAAATCAATACAGGTATAAGATGTTGGCGTTATCAGCTCAAGTGTTCTCTGTTGCTAATAGAGGAAAATAATTAGTGATCTAGTACTTCAGATAAGGGCTCGTTAACTATCAGTGTTCACGGAATGAAAATATTATGGGCAGGCTCATACATATAAAGCAATGAAAATATAGGTGTTTGATTAAATCACATCTTAACACCAGGGTTAAATTAATGGAAATAAGGCAATTTAAAAGCCAAAAATAATTCTCTCTCCACGATATGGTTAAATTAAAATGTACATCAGTAAAAGGTGATTCCGTAAACGAAAAAAATACATTTAAATAAAACATGTAAAAAGTGAGATTTATTCAGATTTTGAGATATTACCTCAAAATGCAGTTTAAATATTGAAGTTTCTAAATACAAGCTCATTTTGAAAACAAGATGGTCGTAACATTCTTCCAAGCTGTAGTTTGATGTAACAGAATCACATTATAGATCTGTCCTCCTACAAATAGTCTCAATACGCCATGTGACATGAGATACCTGGTGCGAGTGAGCAGTCATGTTCCGTTTGGCCCTTCTGGCAGCAGGCACCTTTCACGTCATTTCCCCGAAAATGCATCTAAGTCGTAATGTGATGCAACAGGAGACTGTGCTGATTAACTTTATAAGTGACCCTTGTACTGTATATCTGTGCGAGACAGAGTCTGTATATAGAGCACACAGAACTTGGCGCGTTAAAAAGCCGCAGCATCGTAGCACTTAATGTACAGATTTCAGACTCAGTCACACACAGATATACTGTACAAGTGATTACAAAAAAGATCCTTGAGATTCTTAAACAGGTGCTGATGTGGTATGATTAACCAAGCTGCTACTTGGAAATCAGTCGGACCCCCTATGTATAGACAAATAGACAGCCATATGAAGTAGCGCTCTATACAGATTAAAGACAATCACATCAAATAAATGAAAATATTATGTTTAATAAAAGAAAAATGATCAAGAATAAGAATTAAAAAAAAAAAAAAAGTGCCTATTGGACTTACCTTTGGATATATATTTTCATCCATTTTTTATATACCCTTGTGCATTGGAATTTGGAAGTCTAAATAGGAACAGGTATACATCAGGACTTTAGTAAACTGCCCTAGACATTACTATGGGTGAGATGTCTGCTCATACTAATGATATATGAATTTTGTTGCAATTGCATCTTAATTGTTTTTATGCTTGATAATTTCTTTTATTAAAACAATAATATTTTCATTTATTTGACATATGATTGAGAATATATATATATATATATATATATATATATATATATATATATATATTAATTTTTATATTAATTTTTATATTAAAAACAAACTGTATAGAGCACTACTTCATATTGCTACAGATACACAAGTGTCGCATATTAAATTAGTCATCACAGTCTCCTGGTGCATCCTGGTCACATTGCACTGCAACTAATGCTGGGCATACACTATAGAATTATCTGGCAGACAATCTGCCAGATCTGGCTGGCTGTATAGAAAATCTGGTAATGGTTGATTTAACCAACTTGTATGAACGGATTTAACTAATTTGTATAAATGACAGTTTTTGTCCGTTTTCCAGTGTTTAGGAGTAAATGGTTGATTGTCATTTGCTCTCATCAATTACCAGATTTTCATTCCAACCAGTGTATGCCCATCTTAAGATGCATTTTCAGGTAAAAAAAATGCCTGATGCCAGCAGAGGCTCACAGGACCTGGCGTACAAAGATGGGCTGTTTGGTGTGACTGCAGCTTTAGGGGTATATGCAATTGCGGTCGAATTCCCGAAATTGTCGAATTTCGGGAATTTTTCGCCAAAAAAAAAAAAAAAAAAAAAAAATGATGGTCAATGCAATTCAGTGCTTTCCGTCAAAAAAACGGACTTTCAAAATTCGACTTTTTGAAATTCGACTTTTGTCAAATTTGACTTTTCTGCAATGATACAAGTGCTGCAATTCGACCAAAGTGTATTCAATTCAAGTTTGGAAATTCGACAACAGTGCTTTTAGACAGTAAATTCGTCATTTTCAATCCGCCACACTTTGGAGGGTGAAACCAATAAAAACATGTTTTTTTTGGTGTTTTTTGTTTTTTGTAATAGCATATCTATTTATATTAGAAGGGATTAGGTACTTGGTTTGTCTTTTTTGGTTGCACAAGTATTTATATATTTTTAAAAAGTTTTTTTTTTTTTTTTTTTTTTTTTAAATAGCTGGAACGGTAAAATCAAGGAAAAAAATGGCGTGGGGTCCCCCCTCCAAAGCATAACCAGCCTCGGGCTCTTCGAGCTGGTCCTGGTTCTAAAAATGCGGGGGGGAAATTTGACAGGGGATCCCCCGTATTTTTAAAACCAGCACCGGGCTCTGCACCTGGTGCAAAAAATACGGGGGACAAAAGAGTAGGGGTCCCCCGTATTTTTTACACCAGCATCGGGCTCCACTAGCTGGACAGATAATGCCACAGCCGGGGGTCACTTTTATACAGTGCCCTGCGGCGGTGGCATTAAATATCCAGCTAGTCACCCCTGGCCGGGGTACCCTGGGGGAGTGGGGACCCCTTCAATCAAGGGTGTCCCCCCCAGCCACCCAAGGGCCAAGGGTGAAGCCCGAGGCTGTCCCCCCCATCCAAGGGCTTCGGATGGGAGGCTGATAGCCTTGAGAAAAATGACAGAATATTGTTTTTTCCCGTAGTACTACAAGTCCCAGCAAGCCTCCCCCGCAAGCTGGTACTTGGAGAACCACAAGTACCAGCATGCGGGAGAAAAACTGGCCCGCTGGTACCTGTAGTACTACTGGGGGAAAAAATAAGAATTTACTTACCGATAATTCTATTTCTCGTAGTCCGTAGTGGATGCTGGGAACTCCGTAAGGACCATGGGGAATAGCGGCTCCGCAGGAGACTGGGCACAAAAGAAAAGCTTTAGGACTACCTAGTGTGCACTGGCTCCTCCCCCTATGACCCTCCTCCAAGCCTCAGTTAGGATACTGTGCCCGGACGAGCGTACACAATAAGGAAGGATTTTGAATCCCGGGTAAGACTCATACCAGCTACACCAATCACACCGTACAACTTGTGATCTGAACCCAGTTAACAGCATGATAACAGAGGAGCCTCTGGATAGATGGCTCACAACAACAATAACCCGATTTGTTAACAATAACTATGTACAAGTATTGCAGATAATCCGCACTTGGGATGGGCGCCCAGCATCCACTACGGACTACGAGAAATAGAATTATCGGTAAGTAAATTCTTATTTTCTCTGACGTCCTAGTGGATGCTGGGAACTCCGTAAGGACCATGGGGATTATACCAAAGCTCCCAAACGGGCGGGAGAGTGCGGATGACTCTGCAGCACCGAGTGAGAAAACTCCAGGTCCTCCTCAGCCAGAGTGTCAAATTTGTAAAATTTCACAAAAGTATTTGACCCCGACCAAGTAGCAGCTCGGCAAAGTTGTAAAGCCGAGACCCCTCGGGCAGCCGCCCAAGATGAGCCCACCTTCCTTGTGGAGTGGGCTTTTACAGATTTTGGCTGTGGCAGGCCTGCCATAGAATGCGCAAGCTGAATTGTACTACAAATCCAGCGAGCAATAGTCTGCTTAGAAGCAGGAGCACCCAGCTTGTTGGGTGCGTACAGGATAAATAGCGAGTCAGATTATCTGACTCCAGCCGTCCTGGAAACATTTTCAGGGCCCTGACAACGTCCAGCAACTTGGAGTCCTCCAAGTCCTTAGTAGCCGCAGGTACCACAATAGGCTGGTTCAGATGAAACGCTGAAACCACCTTTGGGAGAAATTGAGGACGAGTCCTCAATTCTGCCCTGTCCGTATGAAAAATCAGGTAAGGGCTTTTACAGGATAAAGCCGCCAATTCCGACACACGCCTGGCTGAAGCCAGGGCCAACAGCATGACCACTTTCCATGTGAGATATTTTAAGTCCACAGTGTTGAGTGGTTCAAACCAATGTGATTTTAGGAAACCCAAAACATTCAGATCCCAGGGTGCCACTGGAGGCACAAAAGGAGGCTGTATATGTAGCACTCCCTTAACAAACGTCTGGACTTCAGGCACTGAAGCCAGTTCTCTCTGAAAGAAAATCGACAGGGCCGAAATCTGGACCTTAATGGATCCTAATTTTAGGCCCATAGACACTCCTGCTTGCAGGAAATGCAGGAATCGACCCAGTTGAAATTCCTCCGTCGGGGCCTTTTTGGCCTCGCACCACGCAACATATTTCCGCCAGATACGGTGATAATGCTTTGCGGTTACATCCTTTCTGGCTTTTATCAAAGTAGGGATGACTTCGTCTGGAATGCCTTTTTCCTTTAGGATCCGGCGTTCAACCGCCATGCCGTCAAACGCAGTCGCGGTAAGTCTTGGAACAGACAGGGTCCCTGCTGGAGCAGGTCCCTTCTCAGAGGTAGAGGCCACGGGTCCTCTGTGAGCATTTCTTGAAGTTCCGGGAATCAAGTCCTTCTTGGCCAATCCGGAGCCACAAGAATAGTTCTTACTCCTCCCCGCCGTATAATTCTCAGCACCTTGGGTATGAGAGGCAGAGGAGGGAACACATACACTGACTGGTACACCCACGGTGTTACCAGAGCGTCCACAGCTATTGCTTGAGGGTCCCTTGACCTGGCGCAATACCTGTCTAGTTTTTTGTTGAGGCGGGACGCCATCATGTCCACCTTTGGTTTTTCCCAACGGTTTACAATCATGTGGAAGACTTCTGGGTGAAGTCCCCACTCTCCCGGGTGGAGGTCGTGCCTGCTGAGGAAGTCTGCTTCCCAGTTGTCCACTCCCGGAATGAACACTGCCGACAGTGCTATCACATGATTTTCCGCCCAGCGAAGAATCCTTGCAGCTTCTGCCATTGCCCTCCTGCTTCTTGTGCCGCCCTGTCTGTTTACGTGGGCGACTGCCGTGATGTTGTCCGACTGGATCAGCACCGGCTGACCTTGAAGCAGAGGTCTTGCTTGGCTTAGAGCATTGCAAATGGCTCTTAACTCCAGGATATTTATGTGAAGTGATGTCTCCAGGCTTGACCACAAGCCCTGGAAGTGTCTTCCCTGTGTGACTGCTCCCCAGCCTCGCAGGCTGGCATCTGTGGTCACCAGGACCCAGTCCTGAAATCCGAATCTGCGGCCCTCTAGAAGATGAGCACTCTGCAACCACCACAGGAGAGACACCCTTGTCCTTGGGGATCCGGACCATTTGTCCAGCAGGTCCCACTGGAATGTTCTTGCGTGGAATCTGCCGAATGGGATTGCTTCGTAGGAAGCCACCATTTTTCCCAGGACCCTTGTGCATTGATGCACTGATACTTGGCCTGGTTTTAGGAGGTTTCTGACTAGCTCGGATAACTCTCTGGCTTTCTCTTCCGGGAGAAACACCTTTTTCTGGACTGTGTCCAGGATCATCCCTAGGAATAGAAGACGTGTCGTCGGATTCAGCTGCGATTTTGGGATATTGAGAATCCAACCGTGCTGCCGCAGCACTCCGACTACCAACTGTTCCTTGGATCTTGCCCTTATCAGGCGATCGTCCAAGTAGATAGTGCTACTCCGACTACCAACTGTTCCTTGGATCTTGCCCTTATCAGGCGATCGGCCAAGTAAGGGATAATTAAAACTCCTTTCCTTCGAAGGAATATCATCATTTCGGCCATTACTTTGGTAAAGACCCGGGGTGCCGTGGACAATCCAAACGGCAGCGTCTGAAACTGATAGTGGCAGTTCTGTACCACAAACCTGAGGTACCCTTGGTGAGAAGGGTAAATTGGGACATGGAGGTAAGCATCCTTGATGTCCAGAGACACCATATAATCCCCTTCTTCCAGGTTCGCGATCACCGCTCTGAGTGACTCCATCTTGAATTTGAACCTCTGTATGTAAGTGTTCAAAGATTTTAGATTTAAAATAGGTCTCACCGAGCCATCCGGCTTCGGTACCACAACAGCGTGGAATAATACCCCTTTCCCTGTTGCAGGAGGGGTACCTTGATTATCACCTGCTGAGAATACAGCTTGTGAATGGCTTCCAATACCGCCTCCCTGTCGGAGGGAGACGTCGGTAAGGCAGACTTTTGGAAACGGCGAGGGGGAGACGTCTCGAATTCCAATTTGTACCCCTGAGATACCACCTGAAGGATCCAGGGGTCCACTTGTGAGTGAGCCCACTGCGCGCTGAAATTCTTGAGACGGGCCCCCACCGTGCCTGAGTCCGCTTGTAGAGCCCCAGCGTCATGCTGAGGACTTGGCAGAAGCGGGAGAGGGCTTCTGTTCCTGGGAACTGGCTGTTTGCTGCAGCCTTTTTCCTCTCCCTCTGCCACGGGGCAGAAATGAGGAGCCTTTTGCCCGCTTGCCCTTATGGGGCCGAAAGGACTGCGCCTGATAATACGGCGTCTTCTTATGTTGAGAGGCTACCTGGGGTAAAAATGTGGATTTCCCAGCAGTTGCCGTGGACACCAGGTCCGATAGACCTACCCCAAATAACTCCTCCCCTTTATAAGGCAATACTTCCATATGCCTTTTGGAATCAGCATCACCTGACCACTGCCGCGTCCATAACCCTCTTCTGGCAGATATGGATAGCGCACTTACTCTTGATGCCAGTCGGCAAATATCCCTCTGTGCATCACGCATCTATAAAAATGCATCTTTTAAATGCTCTATAGTCAGTAATATACTGTCCCTATCCAGGGTATCAATATTTTCATTCAGGGAATCCGACCAAGCCACCCCAGCACTGCACATCCAGGCTGAGGCGATTGCTGGTCGCAGTAGAACACCCGTGTGAGTGTATATACATTTTAGGATATTCTCCTGCTTTCTGTCAGCAGGTTCCTTAAGGGCGGCCGTATCAGGAGACGGTAGTGCCACCTGTTTAGACAAGCGTGTGAGCGCTTTATCCACCCTAGGGGGTGTTTCCCAACGTGCCCTATCCTCTGGCGGGAAGGGGTATGATGCCAATAACTTTTTAGGAATTATCAGTTTTTTATCGGGAGAAACCCACGCTTCATCACACACTTCATTTAATTCCTCAGATGCAGGAAAAACTACAGGTAGTTTTTTCTCACCAAACATAATACCCTTTTTAGTGGTACTTGTACTATCAGAAATGTGTAAAACATTTTTCATTGCCTCAATCATGTAACGTGTGGCCCTACTGGAAGTCACATTCGTCTCTTCATCGTCGACATTGGAGTCAGTATCCGTGTCGGCGTCTGTATCTGCCATCTGAGGTAGCGGGCGTTTTAGAGCCCCTGATGGTCTTTGAGACGCCTGGACAGGCACAAGCTGAGTAGCCGGCTGTCTCATGTCATCAACCGTCTTTTGTAAAGAGCTGACACTTTCACGTAATTCCTTCCATAAGCCCATCCACTCAGGTGTCGACTCCCTAGGGGGTGACATCTCCATTACAGGCAATAGCTCCGCCTCCACATCATTTTCCTCCTCATACATGTCGACACAGTCGTACCGACACACAGCACACACACATGGAATGCTCTGATAGAGGACAGGACCCCACTAGCCCTTTGGGGAGACAGACGGAGAGTATGCCAGCACACACCAGAGCGCTATATATATGTTGGGATAACACTATACAGAGTGTTTTTCCCCTTATAGCTGCTGTTTATATTATACTGCGCCTAATTAGTGCCCCCCCCCCCCCCCCCTCTTGTTTTACCCTTTTCTGTAGTGCAGGACTGCAGGGGAGAGTCAGGGAGACGTCCTTCCAGCGGAGCTGTGAGGGAAAATGGCGCCAGTGTGCTGAGGAGATAGGCTCCGCCCCCTTCTCGGCAGACTTTTCTCCCGCTTTTTTCAGGAATCTGGCAGGGGTTAATATACATCCATATAGCCCTGGGGGTTATATGTGATGTATTTTAGCCAGCCAAGGTGTTTATATTGCTGCTCAGGGCGCCCCCAGCGCCCTGCACCCATCAGTGACCGGAGCGTGTGGTGTGCATGAGGAGCAATGGCGCACAGCTGCAATGCGCTACCTTGGTGAAGACTGATGTCTTCTGCCGCCGATTTTCCGGACTTCTTCTTGCTTCTGGCTCTGTAAGGGGGCCGGCGGCGCGGCTCTGGGACCGGACTCCGAGGCTGGGCCTGTGTTCGGTCCCTCTGGAGCTAATGGTGTCCAGTAGCCTAAGAAGCCCAAGCTGCCAAGCTGGCTGCAAGCAGGCAGGTTCGCTTCTTCTCCCCTTAGTCCCTCGATGCAGTGAGCCTGTTGCCAGCAGGTCTCACTGAAAATAAAAAACCTAAAACTAACTTTTCCTAAGAAGCTCAGGAGAGCCCCTAGATTGCACCCAGCTCGGTCGGGCACAAAAATCTAACAGGCTTGGAGGAGGGTCATAGGGGGAGGAGCCAGTGCACACTAGGTAGTCCTAAAGCTTTTCTTTTGTGCCCAGTCTCCTGCGGAGCCGCTATTCCCCATGGTCCTTACGGAGTTCCCAGCATCCACTAGGACGTCAGAAATACCCAAATAAAAACAGGACACACCGTGACAAGTACAACTTTATTACATACTGCCGACACACACATACTTACCTATGTTGACACGCCGACTGCCACAGTCTCCGACGATCCGAGGGTACCTGTGAAAAAATTATACTCACCTTCCAGCGTCCAGAGATAAATCCACGTCCAGAGTATAATCCAGGTACTTGGCAAAATAACAAAACGCAAAAACCCGTGCCAGCGGACTGAAAGGGGTCCCATATTGACACATGAGACCCCTTTCCCCGAATGCAGAGACCTCTCCGTGACAGCTGTCACTGAAAGGTCTCTTCAGCCAATCAGCGAGTGCAACGTCCTTGCACTCTACTGATTGGCTCTGCGCGTCTGAGCTCAGACAGCGCATCGCAAAGCCTCTCCATTATATTCAATGGTGGGAACTTTGCGGCTAGCGGTGGGGTCACCCGCCGGTCAGCGGCTGACCGCGGGTAACCCCCCCACTGACGGCAAAGTTCCCACCATTGCAAGTAATGGAGAGCTGTGCGATGCGCTGTCACAGCACAGACAGCGCACAGCCAATCAGGTGAGCGCCACGTAGTAGCGCTTCCTGATTGGCTGAAGGGACCTCAGTGACAGGAGTCACGTGGGGTCCCGGCACATTCGGGGAAAGGGGTCTCATGTGTCAATATGGGACCCCTTTCAGTCCGGCATGGTCGGGTATGCGGTTTGTTTTTTTAACAAGTACGTGGATTATACTCTGGACGTGGATTTATCTCTGGACGCTGGAAGGTGAGTATAATTTTTTCACAGGTACCCTCGGATCGTCGGAGACTGTGGCAGTCGGCGTGTCAACATAGGTAAGTATGTGTGTGTCGGCAGTGTGTAATAAAGTTGTACTTGTCACGGTGTGTGTGTCCTGTTTTTATTTGGGTATTTTTTTTCCAGTAGTACTACAGGTACCAGCGGGCCCGTTTTTCTCCCGCATGCTGGTACTTGTGGTTCTCCAAGTACCAGCTTGCAGGGGAGGCTTGCTGGGACTTGTAGTACTACTGGAAAAAAACAATATTCTGACATTTTTCTCAAGGCTATCAGCCTCCCATCCGCAGCCAATGGATGGGGGGGTGGGGGGGGGGACAGCCTCGGGCTTCACCCCTGGCCCTTGGGTGGCTGGGGGGGGACCCCTTGATTGAAGGGGTCCCCACTCCCCCAGGGTACTAGTTGGATATTTAATGCCACGGTCGCAGGGCACTGTATAAAAGTGACCCCCGGCTGTGGCATTATCTGTCCAGCTAGTGGAGCCCGATGCTGGTGTAAAAAATACGGGGGACTCCTACTCTTTTTGTCCCCCGTATTTTTTGCACCAGGTGCAGAGCCCGGTGCTGGTTTTAAAAATACGGGGGATCCCCTTTCAATTTTTCCCCCGCATTTTTAGAACCAGGACCAGCTCGAAGAGCCCGAGGCTGGTTATGCTTTGGAGGGGGGACCCCACGCCATTTTTTTCCGGGTTTTTCCCGTTTTTTTTATTCGCGGCAAAATCCGGCAAATCGGACGTTTTTCGCCCGCGGGAATGTCGAATCCGTTTTTCATTGAATATGGTGAATTCCGGCAGCCACCTGCCGGAATTCACCTGTCGAATTGTGTCGAATTAAAAAAACGGCGATAATTTGCCGCGATTCGCCCGCAATTGCATATACCCCTTAATGTTTGGGGACACATCTGCAGGCTGCTCCTTTAATCAGGAAGTCGATCTAAAAAGGAAGGGCCACCATTTATATAGATGATCTGAGTCAATGATTACACAGGCTGCAATGAACCATGTGCCGTTTCATTTTTCAATGTATCATTGTCAATACATTTCAACGTAATCCTGGTGAGTTACAGAGAATCAGTAAGGGCTCCATTTCATTAAAGTACTACTTAATTAGTATAGTTTTGACTGTACCTATTTGTAGCTGATGTTTGATTTGCACTTTTTATGTATCTGAATCTAAGTTTATGTCAACGGATATCCACGAGTATTCCAAGTACTGATCAATGCCGATACATTCCAAATTGTGTAATTTTGTCCTTAAATATTTTGTAAAACATAGGAAAAATAAGTAGTACAGGTTGAGTCTCCCTTATCCAAAATGCTTGGGACCAGAGGTATTTTGGATATGGGATTTTTCCGTATTTTGGAATAATTGCATACCATAATAAGATATCATGGTGATGGGACCCAAGTCTAAGCACTGAATGCATTTATGTGTCATATACACCTTATACACACAGCCTGAAGGTCATTTTAGCCAATATTTTTTATAACTTTGTGCATTAAACAAAGTGTGTGTACATTCACACAATTCATTTATGTTTCATATACACCTTATACACACAGCCTGAAGGTCATTTAATACAATATTTTTAATAACTTGGTGTATTAAACAAAGTTTGTGTACATTGAGCCATCAAAAAACAAAGGTTTCACTATCTCACTCAAAAAAGTCCGTATTTCGGAATATTCCGTATTTCGGAATATTTGGATATGGGATACTCAACCTGTAGTAGCATTAGTAAGTAGCCAACATAATCCGTACACTTTACCATGCTCATTACCCACTTGGTGATTCCATTACTTTATTTAAAATATATTCACTGGTCACAAACTGTCATACCTTTACCAAATGTATAGATGTAGCCCCATTCACAATTGCAATACAACTGTGAAAGGGTTGTCTTCTGTATGCCGAATGTCGGGGTCCCGGCGCACAGTGTACCGGCGCCGGAATCCCGACAACTATTCTCCCTTGTGGGGGTCCACGCCCCCCCTGGTGGGAGAATAAAATAGTGTGGCGCGTGTGGGGCTCCTTTGCGCTCGCCACGCTGTCGGTATGCCGGCGGTCGGGCTCCCGGCGCCGGTATGCTGGTCGCCGGCATACCGTACTACACCCCTGTGAAAGCCTAGAATTTATTCCGGAAGCTGAATTTATTAATTTTGTGTACACACATATAGTAACGTGTGTCTGTCTGTCTGTCTGTCTGTCTGCCCCCCCCCCCCCCCCCCGGGATTCGGCAGTGGACCCTAACTTCTGGCTTCCCGACCTGGCAATGTGCCGGGTTGGTTGCCATAGCAGTGAGGGGTAAACAGTCAGCAGGGGCAGAGGCGGCGCTGGGAGATGAGCTCATCTCCGCGCCGCCTCTCCCTATGTAGTAAACGGGTCCTGGGTCGCATTCAACCCGGGAATAACACTGCTTATAACTCATAATGAATTACCGGGTCAGGCGACCCGGGAATTCTCATGGGGACCTTTCACATCGCACAGTGACCCGTGTCGAGCCGGCAATATACCGGGTCGATACCGGGTTATTTTTGCAATGTGTAAGGGACCTGCTGTACATAGCCAATTGCTTGTCTACTATGAACAGTATGTTCCATATACTCATTGCTGCTAATTTGAGCACATGTATATCATTTTATATTTGTATCACAGTACGGAGATATTATATTTCATCTCATACTGTACTACAGCTATATAAAGATATATACACACACACACATTTGTATTTTATCTTTGTGCATTAATGTGATTTATACAGTACTTTATCTAAAACTACGTACACACCTGGAAGATTTTAGTCACAATCTACCATTTTCTGAGACACGATCACCCATAATCATTACCAAAGTACCTGCTGCTCCTAGCTGAACAATTATACATCCTAAAAGATCGCCAATGGGGACTAATCTTAATGACCCGTCAGATCATGTATACACTACAAAACGTACACTACAATCGCACATCAGAACTGGCAAATGTCAGGCAACAGGCATGGCCAGATCAGATGGCCGCCGGTTTGTAAAAAAAGATAATCTGCCTGGGTGATATGTACACATGGGGCAATAATCAGACAAGGCAGATGCAAAACTAACTGCCCAGCCTGATAACTGCATAGTGTGTACCTAGCGCTAGTGTTACAAAAAAAAAAAAAATGTTCATTTATTACATTATATGTCAAATGGGATACTAATTATATAATTTGTTTTTATTAACAATGTGACAAGCTGAGTACACACTGTACAATAACTGTGCTGAAAATCTAATTTCCCACCGTTCGGCCCGAGAAACCAACTGTGTACCCAGCACCCTGGGCCGATGGTTGGTCCAAAACCAATGGCATCGGGTCACTATATAAGGAGCGCTGCATGACGTTCTACAGTAAATGAACTAGTTTGTACTTAACGCAGTGACGTGCTCCCTCTGGGAAGGATGTATATAGTGTGTACGCCTGATACTGGATGTATATGGGATCACTTTTTAGTTCCAGCTAGTGCTGTTTGGTAAGACGGCCAAGTGTGCAGCGAGCATTACATAGGTGCACAGATACAGACTCCTATAGGAGACATGCCATGGTACATATCATACCCTATAGTGGCAGAGACTCAGCAGGGCCCCATGTGCAATGGTACCACTACAATGAGTGGCCCGGATATAGGAGCAGTTTGTGCATGTGTGGCCCTGGGGCCCCTCTCACTCACCCGATCACCTCGTCGCTGTAGTTCCTGCTCTTCCAGGGGGTGCCGCTGTACGAGCCCCCGGCCTCGCTGTCCCCGGGGCAGGCCTGCAGCAGGCTGTAGTTCAGGCCGAAGGTGCTGGCCTTGTTGTCCCGCTTCCTCTTATTCCTGTTGGAGTGGTCGGGTCCCTTCCTCCAGCCCCCGGGGCTCTGGTTGAGCGGCTGCTGGGTGATGCTGGTCTCCAGGGACAGGTAGTCGCCCTGCTCCGCCAGCGGCGTGGGGTTGCTGTTGGCGGTGGCCGGGTACATGGTGGTCTCGCAGCCGGAGGAGGAGCTGGAGCTGCTGCTGCTGCTGTGTGCGGGGGAGGCCGGGCTGCTGCGGCTGAAGTACAGGTTCCTCAGGCCTTGCGTCGTCTCCCAGATCTGCATCCACAGGCTGTGAGAGGGACCGAGCTGCTCTGGCTGGAACCAGGCGATCCGAGGATCCATCAAACGGAGCCCGAGCCCCTGCGGTCAGCGCTGATCCCCGGCCCACCCTTCCCCCGGTGTAGGTCAGACGCCCGGTGTTTCCGTATCCCCTGGCTCCGGTGTAACGTCCACGTCCGGCTCACCTAGTGCCCCGTTATCCCGTCACCCGCACCCCGCCCCAGCTGCGACCCCGTATGCTGCCCCCTCTCACCCTCTCTGCCCCGGTGTCCCCTGCCGGGCGCTCTGGCTGTCACCCTGTTCAACTCAATTAAAAACAAACGTCAGTCCGGCCGCTTCCTGTGCGGCGGCTCCGTGCGGTGGCGGTGCGGTCACTCCGGCCCTGGGGGTTAGGGCCTGGCTGTATGCGGGGGTCCCATGTCCGCCCTGATCTCCGTCCCTGTCACACACCGGCCACGGCAATGGCGGCTCCTCCCTCCTGACCTCTCTGCGCATGCTCCTCCGACCGCCCCGCCCACCTCGTGGAGTAAACTGGGGAAGGGGGGAGCAGTGGAGACGTCACTGTCTGATGGGCACACCCTCATGGCGGCGCCGCCGGGCAGCGGGTGTGTGGCTGGTTGTGGGTGGGGGTCACATTTATATAAGGTGCACGGGAAGGGGGGGATTGAATAATTCATTGCTGGAGGCGGTATATCAGGGTGTTACCCGGCGGGTGACAAGAAAGAGTGCAGAAGTGACCAGTGGAGAAGTTGCCCATGGCAACCAATCAGCTGCTCTGTATAGTTTTATAGTATACAAATTAGAAATGTTACTTCAATGCTGATTGGTTGCCATGGGCAGCTTCTCCAGTGGCTCACTTCTCTATTCTTATCAGTGCTTCATACATTTACCCTGTGGCCATGGAGCGTTACAGACTGTCACTGCCCTGCGTGCGAATGTGCGGCCATGCTGCTACTTCCCGGGCTGCTCAGACAACTAGACAAGGGTTACCGCTCCCGGAGTGGGGAAGCCGCAGCATGCTTCTTGCCACCATTCATTTCTCAGATACATGGAGTTGTGGCATCAGATTCCATTACATATTTCTTTATATACCATGAGAGCACCACACATGGCCATTATATGCCCCCACATGCTGCTTATGGGGTGTGGTATTGAAAGTCGACAGTAACTAGGTCGACAATGTCTAGGTCGACCACTATTGGTCGACAGTAACTAGGTCGACAGGGTGTCTAGGTCGACAGGGTCTTTAGGTCGACATGTTCTAGGTCGACAGGTCAAAAGGTCGACATGAGTTTTTCATGTTATTTTGGTGTCGTTTTCTTCGTAGAGTGACCAGGAACCCCAATTAGTGCACCGCTTCGCTCGCCATGCTTCGGGCATGGTGCCTTCGCTCCGCTACCGCTTCGCTCGGCACAGATTACCGTTCCAATCGTAGTCCACGTGGATCATTAAGTATGAAAAGGTTCAAAAAAAGAAAAACATTGTGAAAAACTCATGTCGACCTTTTGACCTGTCGACCTAGAACATGTCGACCTAAAGACCCTGTCGACCTAGTTACTGTAGACCAATAGTGGTCGACCTAGACATTGTCGACCTAGTTACTGTCGACTTTCAGTCCAGATCCCCTGCTTATGTGTCCTCTGAGCTCTCACATGCCATTTTCTCTACATATAATGCATATAACATGAAAAGACGTTTACGTGACTGCTATAACAGGACTAGGGTGGCTAATCCCGAGCCATTTTCTTTTAATCCCAGGAATCGGGATTGAAAAATGTTCAATCCCGGGATACCCGGGATTGTCTGCATTTCAAAGTTTGAGGTAAAAATATGGTAAAAAGGGGGCAGACTAGATGGGTTCTTATCTGCCGTTAAATTCTATGTTAAGCGAGTTGGGTATAAGATGCCGACGTTCAGAATACAGACAGCGGCGACAGTTGAGCCATTGATCCTTGGCAGCCCATCTTGTTGCTTGGTGAAAGTTGTGATATTCCAATACAGAACATCTGACCATGCTGTCCTGCTGCAAATTCCTAATGTAGCATTCTTTAGCCTAAAAGGATATTGTACCAAAAGAGATATTGTGAAAATTGTTGCGAAGGGAACCCCCCAGGCCATACAACCACACATGTGACATACTGATACTCACATCACAATGCTAGCATGTGACATGACAGCATGTGAGTGACTGCCATACAGCACAGACAGCATCTGAGTGACTGCCATACAGCACAGACAGCATCTGTGACAACTCTACTGCACAGACAGTATCCCAATGACCGCTATACAATACAGACAGCTTACAAGTGACCACTTCACATTGAGCATCCCAGTGACAGCCATAAAGTACATTGATCAAATAGTGCAAATTGACCTTGCGTCTATAAAATATATAATACAATGTATAAAAAAATCAAATGTTTAATAAAGACATTAAAATATACAAATGTTTTATCCGGACAATGAATGTTTTAATGTTTATTGGCATTCAGAGATGAAATAGTAGTAAGGAAACACATGATAGGAGAGTGGTAGGGTAGTAAGCAGAGATCTGACAGCTGGGGGATAATAATACCAGGAACAAACATGAAGACAGTTGGGGGATAGCATTATTACTGCAGACAGCTACACCTTTCACATCGCAAAAATAACCCGGTATCGTCCCGGCATATTGCCGGTTCGACACGGGTCAGTGTGCGATGTGAAAGGGGCCTTGGAGAATTACCGGGTCGCCTGACCTGGTAATTCAACCTGGGTAATAAGAAGGGTTATTCCCGGGTTGAATACCGGGCCAGTGGCAGTGTTAAAGGGTTCGACCCGGGACCCGTTTACTACATAGGGAGAGACAGGGCGGAGATGAGCTCATCTCCCAGTGCCGCCTCTGTCGAAGTCAAAAATATTACATAAAGAGAACCTACAAACTCTACACACATATAAGTCGCTATACTTGCAAATACGCGCAGCAAGCACAGCAATATATGGTAACACGCATTTACACAGACATGCCACAGAGATGGATTCGACACTTATCTCATACAGTACATAATTATAATAATATCAAGCGCCAGGCATCATGATTATTTAAAATTATCTAATGAATTAATGTCATGAATGTGTATTATTTGAACGAAAGAAGATAGACCTGTCATGTTTACTATTGAAACGACCAGATTAATGTGTGGATTCATTTGATACTTGATATTAAGTTGTAGGACATTGCAACACGGAATTATGATTAAATGTATAAAAGCTAAAATCACTTTTATTAGAACAATAGATAATCCAAACAGGTAATGAACAGGAAACTCATGCCAGCCCCTTTGGACGTCCCCAAGGCTTAACCTGTTCAGCATATACAAAGAAACTAGTGACTCATCATGAATGAGAGAGTCCCCTCCCCCAGAAACTAACACATTTTGCTGATCACACAGGAAGGTAGTTCCTGTTTTGGTCTCAGAGTTGCTGTAAGGTCTCAGAGGAAGATGGAGTCCCAGCATTACATTACAGAGAGAGAGAGTGATATGGAAAGACGAATTTATATAACTTAAGGATAATGGTATTGTATCGCTGGCATGTAACTGTAAGTTAAATCTGCTTACTGTGAGTTGTAATCATGTAACTATAGGTATACTGTACTTTGTAATATATATTGAATCCATATCCTTTTTAATAACAAATATATGCATCAATGAGCTTTGAAACTCAGATAATGTGTGGGTGTATTGTTTTCTCTTATGGGATGCAGTGTTTTGCGATGTATAGCGTACATTCATGGGATATGGTAATAAGAGGTGCAGGCGTTTACAATATATATTAGAGCGGGCATTTTAAATATTTGTGAGAAATCAATTTGGCATTCTTAGATGGGGGCTGGTCCGCGATATCACGTTCTTAACGATGCACTGTACATTATAAACGCGACGCTGTGGTCGATCAACTTGTGATGGACGCATCCTAAAGCTGAGAAAATTAAAATATCCGTGTTCATTGTTGTGTTATTAGTAAGACGCTGATATTAAATTCAAGGGACAATGCGTTTCTCATAATATTTAAGATGCTAAAATGTATTTTTATTGTTGCAAAACAAGGTTCAAATAAGTCATATTGTGTTTGATTCAGATTGGATTGCTTATCTGTTAAGTAGGGTTAAAAGTACATTTAAAGGTTGCTGCATAGCCTTGATATAGTTTTTATTTTTAACTCAGGCCTAAAATAACTTCTGGTGCTTGTATGATGTGTGATTTCTTTGTGACAAAGGAAGCAGCATGGTCTGTCCTCCATTTTAAACAAACCACATGGCCTGTCCACCATTTTGTGTAACCCTCATGGATGTGGAAGGGGGAGGAGCAGTGGCCATTTTGGGAAGGTCATTTTTCTAAATGGCTGATTTTCACTGCTCAGAATAATCAGCTTTCCTTGGTCACATCAAACACCATTTATGAGTTACCAATGCATTTATTTAACCCATGCCATAGTCAATTACAAATAGTTTCAGCTGGGCCTAGTGAGAGTTAATAGATGAATACTTTATGTAAGAATTACACACAGATAAAAAAAAAAGTTTTTTTTTCTTTTACCTCTAGGATTTAGTTAAAATCTGCTTGCTAGTTTAGGATAGCCATTGAAATGTTAATTAACCTGTCCCACTACCCTCTTGAACAGGCATATGAACCTCTGTTGATATGCAAATTAGAAGCACTGAATGGGTAAATGAGTCTCATAGGAGACCAGTGAATGGTACATATATATATAATGTTATTATAATTGTGTGTATATTTATATCAGTGCATGTTCTGCAAGATAGCTATCCAATCTGAATCATATCATTTAAATTATTGATTATTGCTAGATTCATTATAGATCTGTGTGAAACCGAATACATTTGTTGCTATATAGTTAAAACTAAAATAAATGTTTAAGGAAGTAAGTATAAAGACACAAAACGCAGTTCTGGCCCAGTCGTAATAGGGTTAAAATGGAACAAGTGTGTGTTGTGTTTAGTGGGCAATAGTAGTTTTTATTGTTCACATTTATCGAAGTTGTGTGAGTTGTTGTATTGCGTACGCACATTGGTACAGGTGATACGGAACGTGAGGACAGCGTACAAAAACGTGCACATGGCGCAAGGCCACACACGTGGCATAGAGGTACGCACGGTTGCGTAATTACGCAAGCTTGCGTAGGGTTGTGTGCGCATAATAAAACCACACAATAGTGTCGTTTAGTTTAAAGGTGGGACAGTAGCCACGCTACAATAGCACAAAACTGCTCGGTTTCCAAAGATTAGTATAAAACTTTTTGTTTAAACTGTATTGCCTCTGGGGGGAAAGCTGTTTATCTGAATGAATGAAAATTTTCTGTACAGAAATACAAAGTATACCTGAGTGAGCGAACGTAGGAGTAAGTGAAATTCGAACCCCGGAATTCGGGATCCCGTCGTTTGGTACATCAAGTGAGTGAAGGCTTGGTGGCGTGAGAAGGCTGACTCACGTTAGTATAAGGTTTATTATGCAAATCGTGAGGTGATTTGTAGAGGAGCGTGATAGTGCATTGTATTGCGAAGTATTGAAGTAAAAAGGTTTTATTTGGTATTACGCTCCGGACTGAGGGTCCCTGTTTGTACAACGACCCGTGGTCGTACGGCAGATAAGTAACAAGTACCTATACGCTGTGCGATTGGACTGCGCGTTTGTGGGTGCGATACATAGCGCAACGTGATATCCTTTTACGAGCTTTTGCGTAAAATCACGGTATCATTAGCGCTATATAGAGCATACGCAAGCATGATTTGTGTATAATAAAGTGCATAGGGAGTTTTCGCTGGTCTCTCTCAGGAAAATCTCCAACGACCGATACTTTACTGGAAAGGGTAAGTTATTCCTAAAAACTTCCATTAAATACAGGTCAGATAGGGCCCTAGGTTGGGTACATTGCTTTCGCTATTGACAGTGTATGGTAGTACTGGCCAACGTGGGCGTTAGTGGGTGAAAGCGCTCTGAGAACTGGAAAATATGGTTCACACACGGAAGACTTTTTGTCTGAATGGGTACGTATGACTGACAAAGATAGGGTACCATTCCCTAAAGTGGGCAGCTTTGAACCAGAGGTATTGTAGAACTTAAGGATAAGAATATGTCTGATAAAATCCCGAAAACAAAGGGTCAGACATACAAAGTGTTTAAACCTGTGACAGCAAGAGGGGTTGGTGAGTTTGATCCTAAGGTATTGTAGGTGGTATGTTTAACCAAAGTCATATAAGACAAGAATGGAAATATAAGAACTGTTTGAGGGGGGGCGTGGCTTAGCTGTGTGAGGGGATAGAAGTGCTGGGCCCGAGCTCCTGCGTGAAACTCACTAATTCACCCATTTCAGCTTCTTCGCCTGTTCCATGAGCCCCATCGTTTGACTACTGTAGCTCCCCTGCACTGGGTGGGTGGGTCTGCGGAGCCGGCGGGTACCCCCTGTGCCCGTGCGGGTTGCGGCCTTCCTGCCTAGTTGGAGCCGGGGACTCGCGCCGGGTGCTGACCCCAACCGGAAGTGACGCGGCGGGGCCTAACCGGAAGTGACGCGGCTGGGCCTTTCTAGCACCATCGGACGGCAACGAGCCGGCTCCTGCCTCCCTTGAAGCTCTCCCCACTTGCTTGGGACCTGACCGCCGGGTACGGCGGCCCAACTACCCGTCGCGGCGCCCGCTGTGTGGATCCGTACGGCGGGAGAGTACGCGGCTGCGCCCTCGGCGCCGGACGCTGCCATCTGCCTCCGCTCTTCAGTGACTTACCGTGCGGGGGGGTGCTGGCACTGCCGGGACAATCACCACTGCCACCAACGCACCGGACCGGAGACCAGGTACATATAATATTCAGACACAGGATGTGAGTCTGACGGCGCCATCTTGCACACTGGCAAACTGCCTGGCAAAGGGCATGCATAGAAATCTCCTGCTGTACAGTGCATTTTTGGCCCCTACTCTCCAGGCTTTCCAGGCTTAACTGTCTCCCAGCATACCCCGCGTTCCTTTAGGATACTATTTTATTCTCCCACCTCGTGGTAGCTGTTATACTATTCTACAGGGGACTTTAAGATTTCACTGGCGAGGCCCTTATTTCTGGTGGGCACACCGAACGACCCGGCCGCTCCCTCTGAGAGTTATCTTTCCGGGCATCCCTAATAGCCCAGACCAACGGCTCTCCCTGGACCAGTGACCCTGCAACCACACCAGTGGGTCCCAGAGATACCCCGGAGCAAAGTGGCATAGACCCTGGTTCACTCCCTCCCCCCCATCGCACCAGCCAGAACGCACACAAGCAGTGTGCAATAGATGAAGGCGGCCATCTTGGGTCTCGTGGAAAACGCTGACCCGGCTGCCTGAGGGATCCCTGGCTTCTCACAGCACCCCGCTGTGCTCACCTGCCAGCCCCTTGGATCCCATACTGCTGGCTGACAGCTCCCCTCAACTCAACACAACTCAGATACGTGAAACGGAGCCCCACCTCACCACCGCAGAGGCCGCGATTCCCTGCTCCTTTGGCTGAAATTCTATACTGTCTGGAGCCTCTTGCCCCCTTAGAGGATATATTCCCCACCATGGAAAATTACGTGGCCAAAACGCTCCGTGCGAATAAGAATTCTCAAAACAAAAATAAATCAACGGCCAAAGAGAGGGAACTCAGCCCTATTCTGCAGGGGTCTCCATCCTCACTAGGCAGGCGAATCACTGACGACATGGTGCCTGCTGACATCCATGCTAGTCCATCCTCAATACAGAGGGCCAGAGAAATATCAGACATCATATCACCTTTACTGGACGCAAAATTAGCACCCCTAATGGAGGCAATTACGTCAGCAGCAGCTCAACTGACCCAACACACCCAACGCCTGGTTGAGGCCGAAGACCGAATATCTACCTTGGAAGATGATTATCAAACGATTCAATCCCAACAACAAACACACGACAACACCCTAGTGGCCATGACCGATAAGATCGAAGATTTAGAAAATCGGAATCGCCGGAACAACTTACGCCTGATTGGTCTTCCAGAATCCGTGAGACAGGCAGACCTACTGGACTTGGTTACTCGCTGGCTCCCCACAACCCTTGACCTGCCCCCCTCCCCCACCTCTTACCTGGTAGAACGAGCCCACCGCATTGGCCCCGACAGGCAGTCTTCACAATCCTCTCAGTCACGTCCTAGACCAGTCATTTTTAAGATTCTAAATTACCTTGACAAAGTGAAGATCATGGAAGCCTACCGCACTCGCTCTGACCTACGATATGAGGAATCCAAGCTTCTTCTGTTCCAGGACTTTCTCTATCGTCCTAGTGGATGCTGGGGTTCCTGAAAGGACCATGGGGAATAGCGGCTCCGCAGGAGACAGGGCACAAAAAGTAAAGCTTTTTCAGATCAGGTGGTGTGCACTGGCTCCTCCCCCTATGACCCTCCTCCAGACTCCAGTTAGATTTTTGTGCCCGGCCGAGAAGGGTGCAATCTAGGTGGCTCTCCTAAAGAGCTGCTTAGAAAAAGTTTAGCTAGGTTTTTTATTTTACAGTGATTCCTGCTGGCAACAGGATCACTGCAGCGAGGGACTGAGGGGAGAAGGAGGCAACTCACCTGCGTGCAGGATGGATTGGCTTCTTGGCTACTGGACATCAAGCTCCAGAGGGACGATCACAGGTACAGCCTGGATGGTCACCGGAGCCGCGCCGCCGGCCCCCTTGCAGATGCTGAAGTCAGAAGAGGTCCAGAATCGGCGGCTGAAGACTCCTGCAGTCTTCTAAAGGTAGCGCACAGCACTGCAGCTGTGCGCCATTTTCCTCTCAGCACACTTCACACGGCAGTCTCTGAGGGTGCAGGGCGCTGGGAGGGGGGCGCCCTGGGAGGCAAATGAATACCTATAAAGGCTAAAAATACCTCACATATAGCCCCTAGAGGCTATATGGAGATATTTAACCCCTGCCTGATTTTTCTAAATAGCGGGAGACGAGCCCGCCAGAAAAGGGGCGGGGCCTATCTCCTCAGCACACGGCGCCATTTCCTCTCACAGCTCCGCTGGTCAGGACGGCTCCCAAGTCTCTCCCCTGCACTGCACTACAGAAACAGGGTAAAACAGAGAGGGGGGGGCAAATTTATGGCGATATTTTGATATAACAAAGCAGCTATAAGGGAGCACTTATTATAAGGCTATCCCTGATATATATATAGCGCTTTTGGTGTGTGCTGGCAAACTCTCCCTCTGTCTCCCCAAAGGGCTAGTGGGTCCTGTCTTCGTTAGGAGCATTCCCTGTGTGTCTGCTGTGTGTCGGTACGTGTGTGTCGACATGTATGAGGACGATATTGGTGTGGAGGCGGAGCAATTGCCAAATATGAGGATGTCACCCCCTAGGGAGTCGACACCAGAATGGATGCCTTTATTTATGGAACTACGGGATAGTGTCAACACGCTAAAGCAGTCGTTTGACGACATGAGGCGGCCGGACAATCAATTAGTGCCTGTCCAGGCGACTCAAACACCGTCAGGGGCTGTGAAACGCCCTTTGCCTCAGTCGGTCGACACAGACCCAGACGCAGGCACTGACTCCAGTGGTGACGGTGACGATTCAACCGTATTTTCCAGTAGGGCCACACGTTATATGATTTTGGCAATGAAGGAGGCGTTACATTTAGCTGATACTACAGGTACCACTAAACAGGGTATTATGTGGGGTATGAAAAAACTACCTATAGTTTTTCCTGAATCAGAAGAATTAAATGACGTGTGTAATGAAGCGTGGGTTGCCCCTGATAAAAAGCTGATAATTTCAAAGAAATTATTGGCATTATACCCTTTCCCGCCAGAGGTTAGGGAGCGCTGGGAAACACCTCCTAGGGTGGACAAGGCGCTAACACGCTTATCTAAACAAGTGGCGTTACCCTCTCCTGAGACGGCCGCACTTAAAGATCCATCAGATAGGAGGATGGAAAATATCCAAAAAAGTATATACACACATGCAGGTGTTATACTACGACCAGCTGTAGCGACTGCCTGGATGGGCAGTGCTGGGGTAGTTTGGTCAGAGTCCCTGATTGAAAATATTGATACCCTGGACAGGGACAATATTTTACTGTCGTTAGAACAAATAAAGGATGCATTTCTTTATATGCGTGATGCACAGAGGGATATCTGCACACTGGCATCACGGGTAAGTGCTATGTCCATTTCGGCCAGAAGAGCTTTATGGACGCGACAGTGGACAGGCGATGCGGATTCAAAACGGCATATGGAAGTTTTGCCGTATAAAGGGGAGGAGTTATTTGGAGTCGGTCTATCAGATTTGGTGGCCACGGCTACAGCCGGGAAATCCACCTTTCTACCTCAAGTCACTCCCCAACAGAAAAAGGCACCGACTTTTCAACCGCAGCCCTTTCGTTCCTTTAAAAATAAGAGAGCAAAGGGCTATTCATATCTGCCACGAGGCAGAGGTCGAGGGAAGAGACAGCAACACGCAGCTCCTTCCCAGGAACAGAAGCCCTCCCCGGCTTCTACAAAAGCCTCAGCATGACGCTGGGGCTTCTCAAGCGGACTCGGGGACGGTGGGCGGTCGTCTCAAAAATTACAGCGCGCAGTGGGCTCACTCGCAGGTAGATCCCTGGATCCTGCAGATAATATCTCAAGGGTATAGGTTGGAATTAGAGACAGATCCACCTCGCCGTTTCCTGAAGTCTGCTTTACCAACGTCCCCCTCCGAAAGGGAGACGGTTTTGGAAGCCATTCACAAGCTGTACTCTCAGCAGGTGATAGTCAAGGTACCTCTTCTACAACAAGGGAAGGGGTATTATTCCACTCTTTTTGTGGTACCGAAGCCGGATGGCTCGGTAAGGCCTATTCTAAATCTGAAGTCCTTGAACCTGTACATAAAGAAGTTCAAGTTCAAGATGGAGTCACTCAGAGCAGTGATAGCGAACCTGGAAGAGGGGGACTTTATGGTATCCTTGGACATCAAGGATGCGTATCTCCACGTTCCAATTTACCCCTCACACCAGGGGTACCTCAGGTTCGTTGTACAAAACTGTCACTATCAGTTTCAGACGCTGCCGTTCGGATTGTCCACGGCACCTCGGATCTTTACAAAGGTAATGGCCGAGATGATGATTCTTCTTCGAAGAAAAGGCATATTAATTATCCCATACTTGGACGATCTCCTAATAAGGGCGAGGTCCAGAGAACAGCTAGAGATGGGATTAGCACTGTCTCAAGAAGTGCTAAAACAGCACGGGTGGATTCTGAATATTCCAAAATCCCAGTTAATGCCGACAACTCGTCTGCTGTTCCTAGGGATGATTCTGGACACGGTTCAGAAAAAGGTTTTTCTCCCGGAGGAAAAAGCCAAGGAGTTATCCGAGCTTGTCAGGAACCTCCTAAAACCAGGAAAGGTGTCTGTACATCAATGCACAAGAGTCCTGGGAAAAATGGTGGCTTCTTACGAAGCAATTCCATTCGGCAGATTCCACGCAAGAATTTTCCAAAGGGATCTGTTGGACAAATGGTCAGGGTCGCATCTTCAGATGCACCTACGGATAACCCTGTCTCCAAGGACAAGGGTGTCTCTTCTGTGGTGGTTGCAGAGTCCTCATCTATTGGAGGGCCGCAGATTCGGCATACAGGATTGGATCCTGGTGACCACGGACGCCAGCCTGAGAGGCTGGGGAGCAGTCACACAAGGAAGAAACTTCCAGGGAGTATGGACGAGCCTGGAAACGTCTCTTCACATAAACATTCTGGAACTAAGAGCAATATACAATGCTCTAAGCCAGGCAGAACCTCTGCTTCAGGGAAAACCGGTGTTGATCCAGTCGGACAACATCACGGCAGTCGCCCATGTGAACAGACAGGGCGGCACAAGAAGCAGGAGTGCAATGGCAGAAGCTGCAAGGATTCTTCGCTGGGCAGAGAATCATGTGATAGCACTGTCAGCAGTGTTCATCCCGGGAGTGGACAACTGGGAAGCAGACTTCCTCAGCAGACACGATCTTCACCCGGGAGAGTGGGGACTTCATCCAGAAGTCTTCCACATGCTGGTAACCCGTTGGGAAAGACCAATGGTGGACATGACGGCGTCTCGCCTCAACAAAAAACTGGACAGGTATTGCGCCAGGTCAAGAGATCCGCAGGCAATAGCTGTGGACGCGCTGGTAACGCCTTGGGTGTACCAGTCGGTGTATGTGTTTCCTCCTCTGCCTCTCATACCAAAAGTATTGAGAATTATACGGCAAAGAGGCGTAAGAACGATACTAGTGGTTCCGGATTGGCCAAGAAGGACTTGGTACCCGGAACTTCAAGAGATGATCACGGAAGATCCGTGGCCTCTACCTCTAAGGAGGGACTTGCTTCAGCAGGGTCCCTGTCTGTTTCAAGACTTACCGCGGCTGCGTTTGACGGCATGGCGGTTGAACGCCGGATCCTAAAGGAAAAAGGCATGCCGGAAGAAGTCATTCCTACTTTGATTAAAGCAAGGAAGGAAGTAACCGTGCAACATTATCACCGAATTTGGCGAAAATATGTTGCGTGGTGCGAAGATCGGAGTGCTCCGACGGAGGAATTTCAACTGGGTCGATTCCTACATTTCCTGCAATCAGGATTGTCTATGGGTCTCAAATTGGGATCTATTAAGGTTCAAATTTCGGCCCGGTAGATTTTCTTTCAAAAAGAATTGGCTTCAGTCCCTGAAGTCCAGACCTTTGTTAAGGGAGTGCTGCATATACAGCCTCCTGTGGTGCCTCCAGTGGCACCGTGGGATCTCAATGTGGTTTTGGACTTTCTAAAATCTAATTGGTTTGAACCACTAAATAAGGTGGATTTGAAATATCTCACTTGGAAAGTGACCATGCTTCTAGCCCTGGCTTCTGCAAGGAGAGTATCAGAATTGGCAGCTTTATCTTACAAAAGCCCATATCTGATTTTCCATTCGGACAGGGCAGAACTGCGGACTCGTCCGCATTTTCTCCCTAAGGTGGTGTCAGCATTTCATCTGAACCAGCCTATTGTAGTGCCTGCGGCTACAAGTGACTTGGAGGACTCCAAGTTACTGGACGTTGTCAGAGCATTAAAAATATATATTGCAAGGACAGCTGGAGTCAGAAAATCTGACTCGTTGTTTATATTGTATGCACCCAACAAGATGGGTGCTCCTGCGTCTAAGCAGACGATTGCTCGTTGGATCTGTAGCACAATCCAACTTGCACATTCTGTGGCAGGCCTGCCACAGCCTAAATCTGTAAAGGCCCACTCCACAAGGAAGGTGGGCTCATCTTGGGCGGCTGCCCGAGGGGTCTCGGCATTACAACTTTGCCGAGCAGCTACGTGGTCAGGGGAGAACACGTTTGTAAAATTTTACAAATTTGATACTCTGGCTAAGGAGGACCTGGAGTTCTCTCATTCGGTGCTGCAGAGTCATCCGCACTCTCCCGCCCGTTTGGGAGCTTTGGTATAATCCCCATGGTCCTTTCAGGAACCCCAGCATCCACTAGGACGATAGAGAAAATAAGATTTTACTTACCGATAAATCTATTTCTCGGAGTCCGTAGTGGATGCTGGGCGCCCATCCCAAGTGCGGATTATCTGCATAAATTGTACATAGTTATTGTTAACTAATTCGGGTTATTGTTGAAGGAAGCCATCTTTCAGAGGCTCCGCTGTTATCATACTGTTAACTGGGTTTAGATCACAGGTTGTACGGTGTGATTGGTGTGGCTGGTATGAGTCTTACCCGGGATTCAAAATCCTCCCTTATTGTGTACACTCGTCCGGGCACAGTACCTAACTGGAGTCTGGAGGAGGGTCATAGGGGGAGGAGCCAGTGCACACCACCTGATCTGAAAAAGCTTTACTTTTTGTGCCCTGTCTCCTGCGGAGCCGCTATTCCCCATGGTCCTTTCAGGAACCCCAGCATCCACTACGGACTCCGAGAAATAGATTTATCGGTAAGTAAAATCTTATTTTTCCTTTCAAGTTTCGACGCAACAACGGGAGTTCTCCCCTGTGTGCAAGGAACTCTATGCTAAAAACATCAGATTTGCTCTCCTATACCCGGCAAAACTGAGAATCCTCCATGCCGGCAAACCTCATTTCTTCGACACACCAGATTCTGCTCTGAACTTTCTCAAGTCTCTGTCATCATCATAGTCTAACTCTCGAATGGACGATGCTGATTGACTCTCTTGCACTTAAGTATCTTTCTATGTTGTTCTACCTTTTCCTCTTTTCTAATGGATAGCACATGGTTGATTGTTGCTATATGGTTATTACACATAGGGTTAAATGAGAATTCTCCACACCTGCTGCAGATGCAGGCATGGTGGGGCTCCTTTATTCAATTTATTCAATTTCTCCTATCACCCTTTTTCCCCTCCCCTTTTTCTAATCAAACTAGAGTTTCTGTCACAGTTGGACGGTTATTATTACTGTCTTCTTGGGTTCAAAAATTAAAAAAATGTTATGACTGGTGGCCTATGCTACATCAGCTACCGTTTTCTTTTTGCATTACATTGTTTAGTTACTGTATGTATACTCTAACTCCGTTAGTTTGCCCGACACATCATTCTTGTCCTCCCCTTGCGTGCTGGGACGGGGGATTGGACTTTGGCTTGTGGCTTCTCCTTCTGCGTTCCACTAGACTGGGCATTGGATAATGCCAGCCCCTAGGGACGCTGAGGCCTCTACGGATGGCTCAAAGACGTCTCTTAAATTGGTCTCGTGGAACGTAGAGGGCCTGAACACACCAATCAAGAGGAAAAAGATTTTGACCCACCTCAAAAAATTTCATCCTGATATAGCATTTCTGCAGGAGACGCACTGGCGTCTCAATGACCCCAATACACTTAGAGATACCTGGGTTGGAGACTTCAGAAGCGCTTCCTATACTACTAAAGCAAGGGGAGTACTTCTTTTGTTTCGTAGATCTTTGAACTATAAGATCAAGGATGACTGGGTGGACCCTGAGGGCAGGTTTTTGTTTCTAAAGATGGAGGTCGAAGGAGAGCTTTTTACTCTAGCATGTATTTACGCCCCTACAGGACCGAATGCTTCCTTTTTCTCAGATATCTTTGTTAAATTACAAGACTGGATGGAGGGAGTCTTGATTGTAGGGGGAGACCTTAATATTGTGATGGACCCGCTACTAGATGTATCTGGTGGCCCCAGACAGTTGAACTGCAATAGATCCATGCCACCCTCCCTGTCCCTAATGCAGGACTCTTTACAACTTCTGGACCCATGGAGATATCTCCACCCTGACTCTAGGGAGTATTCCTTCTTCTCACACCCCCATAAAATATTCTCCAGATTGGATTACTGGCTAATACCTGCCTCTTCAATACATAGAATAATAGACTCCACCATAGCTAGTATACTCATATCCGACCACCCTGACAATAACGTTAACCACACCCCGACAATACTCCTATGTCTGGCGATTCCCTGAATACCTTGCCCATTCTGAGGACTTCAAACTCTTTTTGTCACAATCATATCTCAACTATACACATGATAACGCAGTACACGTCAATGACGTAAATCTTTTCTGGCAGGCTTCTAAACCCGTTCTTAGAGGGCTGATTATTTCATATGTTGCCACCAGAAAAAGGCAACTTCGGGAAAGGATGGCAGAGGCATCCCTCCAGGTTGCCTCGGCCTATTCCCAACTGTTGGCTGACCCATCTGAGACTAACAGGAAATTATATAAAGACACCAAATTGATACATGATACCCTCTGTGCTGAACAGGCCAAGCTATTCCTCTCCTTCCAATCTAACAAATATTTTCGCTGGGGCAATCGCCCAGGGAAGTTATTGGCAAACATGGTAAAAACTCATGCAACACCAAAACATATCTCCTCAATTAGAGACCCCCCTCAGTGACACAGGAACAGATTAGCGACACTTTTCTGGCTTTCTTTGAGAAATTATACACCGCACCACCCGACCACCCTACTGCTGGCATGGACTTTTTGACACAGGCTAATCTCCCTACGCTTTCTGAGAGCGATAGAGAATTCCTTACCAATCCGTTACTGCAGCGGAATTGCAATCGACCATCAAATCCCTAGCAAATGGGAAATCCCCAGGCCCCGACGGTATGTCGGCGGCCTATTACAAGCTACTTCTCCCACATTTAAGTGAACACCTTAGGCAATTGTATAATGCGCTCTTGACGGGACACCCTGCCCCGACAGGCTTTAATAAGGCCCGAGTCATAGTCCTCCCTAAACCTAATAAGGACCATACTTTAGTTTCATCCTACCGGCCAATTTCACTGCTAAACCAGGATTTTAAAATATTCACAAAGATTCTTGCCACCCGTCTCCAAGTGATTCTACCCAAACTGCTACATCCTGCCCAGACAGGATTCATGCGTAATAGACACTCAGTACATAATGTTCACTCATTGCTGGCAGCTATGTATAAAACACATGACTCATTGGAGCAGGACAATATGGTATTGAGCTGTGATGCAGACAAAGCCTTTGACCGAGTATCTTGGGCCCACATAGACAGATTACTTAGACTTCAAAATTTTGGTCCTGATTTTATTACGGTATTTCACATCATCTACCAAACGCCCCAAGCCTTTTTGACGGTAAATGGTCACAACTCGAGACTATTCTCCTTATATCGAGGTACTAGACAGGGATGCCCCTTATCCCCCCTCTTATTTAATTTGGCCTTGGACCCCCTCCTTCGCCATTTCTGTAGAGAAAACAGATGGCACGGTATAAAACTGGCTAATCATGAAATTAAATTCTCAGCATTTGCAGATGACATTTTACTTTACTTTAGCAACCCCCGAAAAGCCATACCGCACTTACTTGACATTCTAGACTCATTTGAACTAGTCTCTGGCTTTAAAATTAATCACTCCAAAACAGAAGCCTTGGCTTTCTTTCCCTCAATGAAAACAGGCTGGGGAGACGCGTTCCCATTTCACTGGGCCACAAACAATTGTATTACTTACCTAGGAATTTTATTCCCTGATCACCCATCCAAGCTATACTCACTTAATTTCCCCCCACTATTTACTAGGACATATGCAGACTTTGCCAGATGGACCCACCTTCCTCTCACGTATACTGGCAGGAGTCACTTGTATAAAATGATAAGCTTTCCCCGCATCCTTTATGTATTACAGATGCTCCCACTGATCCCACCCAAACACATGCTAGCTCAATTGGACAAAGCACTGTCCAAATTTATTTGGGCGGACAAGCACCCTAGATTCTCACTATTCAAATTACGCCAACCCCGTTCTCTTGGGGGCTTAAATTTACCATGCCTTCACTCGTATGCCTTGGCAGCCAACTACAGGATCGCTTTGGACTGGATTGGCGGTCGAGACATATATGCCAACACACATCTGGAACAATCTTTTACGCCCTCTCAGACTTTGGTGTCCCTGTTACACATCACCCCTACTTCCATGCCACACTGCACTGTGTGGCTGACAATATACTTGTCTCCTCTACCTGTGTTGCCTGGCGACAGATTCGCTCACGACTAAAAAATATCACAATATATATTACTGTTCCTACCTCTCTGGGGTAACCCAGACTTCAAGCCTCACACTACCTCCCCCATATTTCAGACTTGGTATGCTGGAGGTCTAAAATACATCCATCATTTTCTACATACCGAAACTCTGAACTTACTTACTCACTCCCAACTTATGGCACGTTTTCCATCCTTACGAATCCCATTTTTTCCCTTTCTTCAAGCATGTAGCTATGTACAAAAGGTTACATCTTTGTTATCTATGCAAGGTACCTCCCATACCCTGGACAAAACATTACGACTCACCCCAAATAGTAATTTTCCCACAGCGCTCATATACACGCACTCCCGCACTCTATTAAACGTGGAATCCGGCTCAGTGGGCCTCCTAAAATGGAAACTGGAATTCCCAGATCGAACTATGAAACTGATTCTGGAGGCCAACACCTACTTAGATAAAACACTAGGCTCAGTTTCATACTAAGAAATGCACCAGAAAATTCTACATAGAGCATATGTCACTCCCAAGCTACGATACCTCATCGGAGCAGCCCCCTCATCTCATTGTTTCAAGTGCACTGCTCCAGAAGCAGACCTTGTACACTGTCTGTGGTCATGCCCCAAGGTACGTACACTTTGGCAGGCACTCCAATCATACATCACGACCGACTTACAGTTACAATTTACCATCACTAAGACATGGGCATTCTGGGGCATATTCCCGAAACCACCCACCACCGGTTTGTCCAAGGGACAATGTATTCTACTAATTAAACTGGCGGCTGCTACCAAAAAGACGATCCTTTCACAATGGATCTCCACCGATCCCATCCCCATCTCACTATTACACCCTAGGATCTCTCATCTATTCCATCTAGACTGGACCAATACTGCTTTACAGAAAGACAAACTGACCGAGAAATACTTCCATATTTGGCTACCCTATGTCCAGACCCTCCCCCAGGTTACAAAGGAGGCCCTACGGAAATGTTTCAAAGACACTAAATGGTACTTGCTAGAGACCCTGGATTCCGTAGCCGCCTTTTGAGCTTAATGCTCTATGCCGCTTCCATATACCAGCTAGATCTCTTACAATTTTGATATTGGTATACATCCTCTACTGTTCCAACACTATTATTACCTAGGGCTTACACGGAGTATAATTATAATTATTGTTATTAAATGTCTATGCTACAATGGTTATGTAATGCATGCTGTAACATTTTGTTCTATTGTTACCTCATTGGTCAATAAAAACTTTTGAAAAAAAAAGAACTGTTTGAACTTGTAGCAACAATAAGTAGGGGAAAAAAAAAAAAAGAATGCAAGTACACCGCCTTATGTTGATGTGGAATCAGTTACGGCCAGCATACAAACTATAGAAAATAATAAAAACATGAAAAATATGACTCTAACCTATATATGTACTAATGAATGTTGAAGTTTTATTTAGGAGGAGAAGGTGACCTGATCGTTTTCAGCCATTTCTCATGCACCCAGAAGAGTATCCAACCGGTAAAAGAAGAGCAGTAGCCTGTGGGGGAAGTGGCTGAGACCAGTGGAACAGGTAAGTATGGTATCATTCGTGTACATATATAGTAAAACTCAAAAATAAAACAAAAAAAATCAAGAAAGTAACGTCAGAAATGGAGAAAAAAAAACCTGTCTGCACATTTAGTATTTGCCAGTAGGAAAGCAGGCAGAGACAAGGTAACCCCAGGGTATTTCTTTCAGTTACCATATAAGAAGTATTCATTCCTAGTAATGCCCCTAGTAAAGATGAGCTTGGAAATGTTTGTTGGACCATGTACAGACCCTTAATACGTGATGAGAAGGATTGAATGAAATACTTCGCATGACCTAGTAGCTTGTTAAACTTTTTTTCTCTAACGTCCTAGTGGATGCTGGGGACTCCGAAAGGACCATGGGGAATAGCGGCTCCGCAGGAGACTGGGCACAAAGTAAAAGCTTTAGGACTAGCTGGTGTGCACTGGCTCCTCCCCCCATGACCCTCCTCCAAGCCTCAGTTAGATTTTGTGCCCGAACGAGAAGGGTGCAATCTAGGTGGCTCTCCTGAGCTGCTTAGAGTAAAAGTTTAAATAGGTTTTTTATTTTCAGTGAGACCTGCTGGCAACAGGCTCACTGCATCGAGGGACTTAGGGGAGAGAAACGAACTCACCTGCGTGCAGAGTGGATTGGGTTTCTTAGGCTACTGGACATTAGCTCCAGAGGGACGATCACAGGCCCAGCCATGGATGGGTCCCAGAGCCGCGCCGCCGGCCCCCTTACAGATGCTGAAGCAAGAAGAGGTCCATAAATCGGCGGCAGAAGACTTTCCTGTCTTCATAAGGTAGCGCACAGCACTGCAGCTGTGCGCCATTGCTCTCAGCACACTTCACACTCCGGTCACTGAGGGTGCAGGACGCTGGGGGGGGGCGTCCTGGGTAGCAATGAATTTACCTTAGTTGGCGAAAAATACATCACATATAGCTCCTGGGCTATATGGATGTATTTAACCCCTGCCAGTTTTCCAGTAAAAAGCGGGAGAAGAGCCCGCCGTGAAGGGGGCGGGGCCTATCTCCTCAGCACACAGCGCCATTTTTCCCACACAGCTCCGCTGGTAGGAAGGCTCCCAGAATCTCCCCTGCATCCTGCAACTACAGAAACAGGGTAAAAAAGAGAGGGGGGCACTTATTTGGCAAAATAACAGATATAAGCAGCTATAAGGGATAGACACTTATTGTAAGGTTGTCCCTATACATATATAGCGCTCTGGTGTGTGCTGGCAAACTCTCCCTCTGTCTCCCCAAAGGGCTAAGTGGGTCCTGTCCTCTATCAGAGCATTCCCTGTGTGTGTGCTGGGTGTCGGTACGTGTGTGTCGACATGTATGAGGAGGAAAATGATGTGGAGGCAGAGCAGAGTGTCTGTAACAGTGATGTCACCCCCTAGGGGGTCGACACCTGAGTGGATGTACTGTTGAAAATTACGTGACAGTGTCAGCTCTATATAAAAAAACAGTGGTTGACATGAGACAGCCGGCTACTCAGCTTGTGCCTGTCCAGACGTCTCATAGGCCGTCAGGCAGATGGCAGATACAGACGCCGACACGGATACTGACTCCTGTGTCGACGGTGAAGAGACAACCGTGATTTCCAGTAGGGCCACACGTTACATGATTGAGACAATGGAAAATGTTTTATATCAATACGAGTACCACCAAAAAAGGGGTATTATGTTCGGTGAGGGAAAAACTACCTGTAGTTTTCCTGAATCTGAGAAATAAAATGTGTGATGATGCGTGGGTTTCCCCCCGATAACAATTAATAATTTCTTAAAAAGTATTGGCTGCATACCCTTTCCCGCCAGAGGTTAGGATGCATTGGGAAACACCCCCTAGGGGGGATAAGGGGCTCACACGCTTGTAAGAACAAGGGCTCTACCCTCTCATGAGATGGCCGCCCTTAAGGATCCTGCTGATAGAAAGCAGGAGGGTATCCAAAAAAAGGTATTTACAAACATACTGGTGTTATACTGCGACCAGCTATCGCCTCAGCCTGGAGGTGCAGTGCTGGGTTGGCATGGTCGGATTCCCTGACTGGAAATATTGATATCCTAGATAAGGATAGTATATTATTGCCTATAGAGCATTTAAAAGATGCATTTCTATATATGCATGATGCACAGCGGAATAATTGCCGACTGGCATCAAGTATAAGTGCGTTGTCCAATTCTACCAGTAAAATGGTCAGGTGATGCGGATTCCAAACGTCATTTGGAAGTATTGCCTTTGAAAGGGGACATTTGGGGTCGGTCTTTTAGACCTGGTGGCCACGGCAACAGCTGGGAAATCCACGTTTGTACCCCAGGTCGCCTCTCAAAATAAGACGCCGTATTATCAGGCGCAGTCCTTTGTTGGCAAGCGGACAAAAGGTTCCTCTTTTCTGCTCGTGACAGAGGGAGAGGAAAAAGGCTGCAGAGATCAGCCAGTTCCCAGGAACAGAAACCCTTTCCAGCTTCTGCCAAGCCCTCAGTATAACGCTAGGGCTTTACAAGCTCAGGCACGGTGGGGGCCCGTTCTCAATGAATTTCAGTGCGCAGTGGGCTCACTCGCAAGTAGACCCCTGGATCCTTCAGGTAATATCTCAGGGGTACATATTGGAATTCGAGACGTCTCCCCCTCGCCGTTTCCAAAAGTCGACTTTACCGACGTCTCCCTCTGACAGGGAGGCAGTTTTGGAAGCCATTCACAAGCTGTATTCCCAGCAGGTGATAATCAAGGTACCCCTCCTGCAACAGGGAACGGGGTATTATTCCACACTATTGTGGTACCGAAGCCAGACGGCTCGGTGAGACCGATTCTAAAATCTAAAATCTTTGAACACTTACATACAGAGGTTCAAATTCAAGATTGAGTCACTCAGAGCAGTGATTGCGAACCTGGAAGAAGGGGACTACATGATGTCTCGGGACATCAAGGATGCTTACCTTCATGTCAAAATGTACCCTTCTCACCAAGGGTACCTCAGGTTTATGGTACAGAACTGTCACTATCAGTTCAGACGCTGCCGTAGGGATGGTCCACGGCACCCCGGGTCTTTACCAAGGTAATGGCCGAAATGATGATGTTCCTTCGAAGGAAGGGAATTTTAGTTATCCCTTACTTGGACGATTCCCTGATAAGGGTAAGATCCAGGGAACAGTTGGAGGTCGGTGTAGCACTATCTCAGATAGTGTTGCGGCAGCACGATTGGATTCTCAATATTCCAAAATCGCAGCTGGTTCCGTCGACGTGTCTTCTGTTCCTAGGGATGATCCTGGACACAGTCCAGAAAAAGGTGTTTCTCCCGGAGGAGAAAGCCAGGGAGTTATCCGAGCTAGTCAGGAACCTCCTCAAACCGAGCCAAGTCTCAGTGCATCAATGCACAAGGGTTCTGGGTAAAATGGGGGCTTCCTACGAAGCAATCCCATTCGGCAGATTCCACGCAAGAACTTTCCAGTGGGACCTGCTGGACAAATGGTCCGGGTCGCATCTTCAGATGCATCAGCGGATAACCCTGTCACCAAGGACAAGGGTGTCCCTCCTGTGGTGGTTGCAGAGTGCTCATCTTCTAGAGGGCCGCAGATTCGGCATTCAGGACTGGGTCCTGGTAACCACGGATGCCAGCCTGCGAGGCTGGGGAGCAGTCACACAGGGAAGGAATATCCAGGACTTATGGTCAAGCCTGGAGACATCACTTCACATAAATATCCTGAAGCTAAGGGACATTTACAATGCTCTAAGCTTAGCAAGACCTTTGCTTCAAGGACAGCCGGTGTTGATCCAGTCGGACAACATCACGGCAGTCACCCACGTAAACAGACAGGGTGGCACAAGAAGCAGAAGGGCAATGACAGAAGCTGCAAGGATTCTTTGCTGGGCGGAAAATCATGGGATAGCACTGTCAGCAGTATTCATTCCGGGAGTGGACAACTGGGAAGCAGACTTCCTCAGTACGACCTCCACCCGGGGAGAGTGGGGACTTCACCCAGAAGTCTTCCACAGGATTATAAACCGTTGGGAAAAACTCGACAGGTATTGCGCCAGGTCCAGGGACCCTCAGGCAATAGCTGTAGACGCTCTGGTAACACCGGGGGTGTACCAGTCAGGGTATGTGTTTCCTCCTCTGCCTCTCATACCCAAGGTACTGAGATTGATAAGATGGTGAGGAGTAAGCACTATATTCGTGGCTCCGGATTGGCCAAGAAGGACTTGGTAACCGGAACTTCAAGAGATGCTCACGGAGGATCCGTGGCCTCTACCTCTAAGAAGGGACCTGCTCCAGCAAGGACCCTGTCTGTTCCAAGACTTACCGCGGCTGCGTTTGACGGCATGGCGGTTGAACGCCGGATCCTGAAGGAAAAAGGGCATTCCGGATGAAGTCATCCCTATCCTGATCAAAGCCAGGAAGGATGTAACCGCAAAAACATTATCACCGCAATTGGCGAAAATATGTTGCGTGGTGCGAGGCCAGTAAGGCCCGACGGTGGAAATTCGACTGGGTCGATTCCTACATTTCCTGCAAACAGGAGTGTCTATGGGCCTGAAATTGGGGTCCATTAAGGTTCAAATTTCGGCCCTGTCAATTTTCTTCCAAAAAGAACTAGCTTCAGTCCCTGAAGTTCAGACGTTTGTAAAAGGGGTACTGCATATACAGCCTCCTTTTGTGCCTCCAGTGGCACTTGGGATCTCAATGTAGTTTTTTTTTGGATTCCAAAAGTCACATTGGTTTGAACCACTTAAATCTGTGGAGTTAAAATATCTCACATGGAAAGTGGTCATGCTGTTGGCCCTGGCCGGGGCCAGGCGCGTGTCAGAATTGGCGGCTTTATCCTGTAAAAGCCCTTATCTGATTTTCCATTCGGACAGGGCGGAATTGAGGACTCGTCCTCAATTTCTCCCTAAGGTGTTTTCAGCATTTCACTTAAACCAACCTATTGTGGTGCCTGCGGCTACTAGGGACTTGGAGGATTCCAAGTTGCTGGACGTAGTCAGGGCCCTGAAAATATATGTTTCCAGGACGGCTGGAGTCAGAAAATCTGACTCGCTGTTTATCCTGTATGCACCCAACAAGCTGGGTGCTCCTGCTTCTAAGCAGACGATTGCTCGTTGGATTTGCAGTACAATTCAGCTTGCACATTCTGTGGCAGGCCTGCCACAGCCAAAATCTGTAAAAGCCCATTCCACACGGAAAGTGGGCTCATCTTGGGCGGCTGCCCGAGGGGTCTCGGCTTTAAAACTTTGCCGAGCAGCTACTTGGTCAGGGGCAAACACGTTTGCTAAATTCTACAAATTTGATACCCTGGCTGAGGAGGACCTGGAGTTCTCTCATTCGGTGCTGCAGAGTCATCCGCACTCTCCCGCCCGTTTGGGAGCTTTGGTATAATCCCCATGGTCCTTTCGGAGTCCCCAGCATCCACTAGGACGTTAGAGAAAATAAGAATTTACTTACCGATAATTCTATTTCTCATAGTCCGTAGTGGATGCTGGGCGCCCATCCCAAGTGCGGATTGTCTGCATTACTTGTACATAGTTATTGTTACAAAAATCGGGTTATTGTTGTTGTGAGCCATCTTTTCAGAGGCTCCTTCTGTTATCATGCTGTTAACTGGGTTCAGATCACAAGTTGTACGGTGTGATTGGTGTGGCTGGTAATGAGTCTTACCCGGGATTCAAAATCCTTCCTTATTGTGTACGCTCGTCCGGGCACAGTATCCTAACTGAGGCTTGGAGGAGGGTCATGGGGGGAGGAGCCAGTGCACACCAGCTAGTCCTAAAGCTTTTACTTTGTGCCCTGTCTCCTGCGGAGCCGCTATTCCCCATGGTCCTTTCGGAGTCCCCAGCATCCACTACGGACTATGAGAAATAGAATTATCGGTAAGTAAATTCTTATTTTTTTTGTCTCTTGCAGTAATAGAAAACTCTCCATCTGGATAAGACCACTGGTAAACACTAATTAGGCAAATGGGAGGTGGCTGTCTCTGTGCAAATGGACGGGCTCAATAAGGCATTGAGTGTCAGGGTGCAGACTTCTTTGCATAATTGGAAAGGTCACAGTAGCTAATCTTAGATAGTGTGCTATTGAACATCACAAGAATAGTGTTAGGCGCAGAGAATAACAGGTGGAGAGGTTGAGGACGGTAAGTATACTGGCACATACAGGAAAGACCAATCAGTCCAAACCCCAGATCCCTAATGGTCAATAATATGTTACACTTGTAGGAAGGAAGGTCATTTTGCCAGAGATTGTAGGAGTAGTAGGACACATAGTCAATATAGATCCCCTAGACAGAAAACACAAGCCACATTATTAAACACATAGACGGGACCAAGGGACATATAGTAAGGAATCATAACCCATATAGAAAACACAGATTCGGCTAATGGGAAGAACAAAATAAATGCAACATTACCCTTTGACAAAACTTGAAGACTAATGTTACATTTCACTGTTCTAGATGCATGTCCATCACAGGTAGAGGAAATTAACTCACAGATACCGGGTTCCCTATGAACTTAGGATGGACATGACACTGGATTGATGGCTGGGATAGTCCCAGTAGAGATAAGACACACAGAATTTTTTTTAAGGGGTATAGACCAAGTAGAGAATCACTTCCCCGTAGTGCCCAATCCAGTTGTCAAATTTTTATAAAATCTTCTTCACCTCTACAAACTCATCTGTCACCAACCTCTATTCTGTTTCTCTACAGTTTTCCTCTTCATCTTTTGCGTTCACACAGGGTGGTACAATACATGGACCCAAGTACAGTTCAAACTCCATATGCCTAGGTCCTTCAGAGTTCTGCCCAAACCCAGTATATCTCAACAGCACGATGACACCAGTATTACTGCAGTGTGCCTTGTCATGCACAAAGGGTGGAGAATGGGAATACTGGTGAAGGGAAATTTTGTATAGACACTGATATGTCTGTTGGTGAATAGCAAACCTGACATTTTCTTTTTCATTTTCTTCTTCTTTCTCTCCTCTAGAGATGTTTCTTTTTTCTTTTCTTTTTTTTTTTTTGAGTTATGCTCATGGTACTCTACATTACAAACACACGATAGTTAAATGAAGATACAAAAATTTGTGTTCCCTGCAGGAAGAGGCAGTCTGGAGGGCAAAGGGGTATGGCCAGGAGTCCTCAGGACTGTGGGCAGGTGGACACGGTAAGCCAGTAGCCCCAGAGCATACCTTCCAAGTCTAGCTGAGGTGGCACACGGTCTGACTCATCTAGGCAAAGAGGGTAGGTGCAGGCTGATGAGAGCCTACTGGTGTGCGCCAGGATTCTATTCTCATGCAGGTAAGAGAGCAATGACCTGCTTTGCTTGCTTGAGGAAGAATATTGGTAAAGCAATACCAACAGAGCCATCCCATATCCCTCCTGCAGACGGATCTTTTCAGGAAATACAAATCGACTTCGTACAGTTAACACCCTTTAGGAATTATTGTTATGTATTGGTGTGCACTGATGTTTTCTCAAACTGGGTAGAGGCATTTCCTGCCGCCACGGATGCTGCTGTGTTTACCGCAAAGGAAAATTGCGCAGAAATTTGTGTGTAGATAATGGTACTCCTAGAAGTAGGAGCAAAGCTTGAAATTGTACTATTGTGATCATAGATACTGCCACTAGTATTATGTAGCTTCTGAACCACTCCCAGATCTTCACTCAACGAATCACCCTCTTCGAAATTTGTTTTTATTTTGGTTTTGGTATTTGTGTCTTTTTGGTTGTTTTTGGAAGACAACCTCATTTCATGATTGATCCGCACAATGATCAGAAATACACCAATGAGGTTACAGTACAGTACCTTATTGAGATGAGCCAGCATTTGAGAACTTGACAAAAGAACTTGAAACTGTTGATTGCTGGTATGCCAAATGCTAACTGTCTTGATTGTGAACCAAGAGACTGTGTGATTGTTCTTACGCTCAGGTTGCCTAATAAACAGGTGGGAAGGACCATACCAAGATTTGTTGACAGCACTAAAGGTCACCGAAAGAGAGACTTGGGTCTACTCGTCCCACTGCAAGAAGGTCGCTGACCCGGAGAGAACTCGTGAAAAGTAGTTTATTGCTCACATTCATCGAGTTGTGAACTGTGTGTTCGAAGTGAACTGTGTGTTCCAAGTGAACTGTGTGTTCAAAGAGCAAGGTGGAAAGCAAAGTGAACTGTGTGTTCCAAGTGAACTGTGTGTCCAAAGAGCAAGGCAAAGAGAACCTCGTATCACCAGAGACTCTGTTCCGTGAAGACTGAGAGGCGGCACTGTTGAACACTACCTGAGCGTACTAAAGGATTGCAGAAAGACCAGTCATTGTAATTGATTTGTTATGAACAAGAGTTGTTTTGTTCTATTTCTCTTTTCTCTCTTTCCCGCTGACAAACATTTTCTTTCAGGATATTCTATTTTTGCGAGGTTTTTTTATGAGGAGTCGAGTGTGGGACTGGAACTGGTTCTGTAGGAAGGAGTGATTTCCTTATAGGATCCCAGGATTAGCTGATCAGTTTGTTAAAGTCAGAGAAAAATCAAAGGTCTAGTAGTTATGGAGTTCAGAGGTAATCAGGAACAGTCAGACAATGGCTATTCACACATTGCAGATAAAGAGCTCATTAATATATATGGAAGAAAGGTTTATGAGTGGCTCTCCCCGAACTCCGAAGGTTTATGTTATTTAGGAAGGACACTACTTATAACCCTTGTTCAATGATTAAACTGACCTAGCATACGTTCCAGAAATGGAAACACAGAAAATGATAGGAATATGTAGATCATGAAAATTTTATATGTCACTGTCAGGATTTGTTTGTGTCTTCTTCACCTACCCAGCACAACCTCAATTGAATCCAAACATCAGTGTACAAAGACGTAGGTACATGTATGTGTGAAATGTTCGTCGCAAATCAGACATTATAGGCCAAAGCACTGTCCTAGCATACTCTATAGGTTGAATGTTGTCCCACACCCAACCAGTGGTCCCGTGACCGCCGAGTGCATATAGAGGATGTCTCGTCCTCCTCCCTGTCTTCCCCAAATATAGTCAAGCATCTGATTTGCGAAATGCATACATACTTGTGTCTAGGTCACCGATTATGGTGTGAAATATTTTTTTCTTATGTTAATAATTGATGGCAGTTATTGTTTACTGCCAAAGGGTGGACTGTCGAAGTCAAAAATATTACATAAAGAGAACATACAAACTCTACACACATATAAGTCGCTATACTTGGAAATACGCGCAGCGAGCACAGCAATATATGGTAACACACGCATTTACACGGACATGCCACAGAGATGGATTCGACACTTATCTCATACAGTACATAATTATAATAATATCAAGCGCCAGACATCATGATGATTTAAAATTATCTAATGAATTAATGTCATGAATGTGTATTATTTGAACGAAACAAGATAGACCTGTCATGTTTACTATTGAAACAACCAGATTAATGTGTGGATTCATTTGATACTTGTTATTAAGTTGTAGGACATTGCAACACGATGATGATTGATTAAATGTATAAAAGCTAAAATCACTTTTATTAGAACAATAGATATTCCAAACAGGTAATGAACAGGAAACTCAGGCCAGCCCCTTTGGACGTCCCCAAGGCTGAACCTGTTCAGCATATGCAAAGAAACTAGTGACTCATCATGAATGAGAGAGAGTCCCCTCCCCCAGAAACTAGTTAACACATTTTGCTGATCACACAGGAAGGTAGTTCCTGTTTTGGTCTCAGAGTTGCTGTAAGGTCTCAGAGGAAGATGGAGTCCCAGCATTACATTACAGAGAGAGAGAGTGATATGGAAAGACGAATTTATATAACTTAAGGATAATGGTATTGTATCCCTGGCATGTAACTGTATGTAACTGTAAGTTAAATCTGCTTACTGTGTGAGTTGTAATCATGTAACTATAGGTATACTGTACTTTGTAATATATTTCTCTAAACGTCCTAGTGGATGCTGGAGACTCCGTCAGGACCATGGGGATTAGCGGCTCCGCAGGAGACAGGGCACAAAAATAAAGCTTTAGGATCAGGTGGTGTGCACTGGCTCCTCCCCCTATGACCCTCCTCCAAGCCTCAGTTAGGTTTTTGTGCCCGTCCGAGCAGGGTGCAATCTAGGTGGCTCTCTTAAGGAGCTGCTTAGAAAAAGTTTTAGGTTTTTTATTTTCAGTGAGTCCTGCTGGCAACAGGCTCACTGCATCGAGGGACTTAGGGGAGAGAAGTTCAACTCACCTGCGTGCAGGATGGATTGGCTTCTTAGGCTACTGGACACCATTAGCTCCAGAGGGAGTCGGAACACAGGTCTCACCCTGGGGTTCGTCCCGGAGCCGCGCCGCCGACCCCCCTTGCAGATGCTGAAGATTGAAGGTCCAGAAACCGGCGGCAGAAGGCTTTTCAGTCTTCATGAAGGTAGCGCACAGCACTGCAGCTGTGCGCCATTGTTGTCACACACTTCACACCATTAGGTCACGGAGGGTGCAGGGCGCTGCTGGGGGCGCCCTGGGCAGCAATGTATAATACTTTTTATGGCTAAAAAATACATCACATATAGCCCTTGAGGCTATATGGATGTATTTAACCCCTGCCAGATATCTCAAACTCCGGGAGAAAAGCCCGCCGGAATAGGGGGCGGGGCTTATTCTCCTCAGCACACAGCGCCATTTTCCTGCTCAGCTCCGCTGTGAGGAAGGCTCCCAGGACTCTCCCCTGCACTGCACTACAGAAACAGGGTAAAACAGAGAGGGGGGGCACTTTTTTTGGCGATATTTTATATATTTAAGCTGCTATAAGGATACAACACTTATATAAGGTTGTTCCCATATATATTGTAGCGCTTGGGTGTGTGCTGGCAAACTCTCCCTCTGTCTCCCCAAAGGGCTAGTGGGGTCCTGTCTTCAATAGAGCATTCCCTGTGTGTCTGCTGTTTGTCGGTACGTGTGTGTCGACATGTATGAGGACGATGTTGGTGTGGAGGCAGAGCAATTGCCGATAATGGTGATGTCACCCCCCAGGGAGTCGACACCGGAATGGATGGCTTTGTTTATGGAATTACGTGATAATGTCAGCACATTACAAAAATCAGTTGACGACATGAGACGGCCGGAAAACCAGTTGGTACCTGCCCAGGCGTCTCAGACACCGTCAGGGGCTGTAAAACGCCCTTTACCTCAGTCGGTCGACACAGACCCAGACACGGACACTGAATCTAGTGTCGACGGTGAAGAAACAAACGTATTTTCAAGTAGGGCCACACGTTATATGATCACGGCAATGAAGGAGGCTTTGCATATCTCTGATACTGCAAGTACCACAAAAAGGGGTATTATGTGGGGGGTGAAAAAAAAAAACTGCCTGTAGTTTTTCCTGAATCAGAGGAATTGAATGATGTATGTGATGAAGCGTGGGTTAACCCAGATAGAAAAGTGCTAATTTCAAAAAAGTTATTGGCATTATACCCTTTCCCGCCAGAGGTTAGGGCGCGCTGGGAAACACCCCCTAAGGTGGATAAGGCGCTCACACGCTTATCAAAACAAGTGGCGTTACCGTCTCCTGATACGGCCGCCCTCAAGGATCCAGCTGATAGGAGTCTGGAAACTACCCTAAAAAGTATATACACACATACTGGTGTTATATACACACATACTGGTGTTATACTGCGACCAGCTATCGCCTCAGCCTGGATGTGCAGTGCTGGGGTGATCTGGTCGGATTCCCTGACTGAAAATATTGATACCCTGGATAGGGACAGTATTTTACAGACTTTAGAAGATGCTCAGAGGGATATTTGCACTCTGGCATCGAGAGTAAGTGCGATGTCCATATCTGCCAGAAGAAGTTTATGGACACGACAGTGGTCAGGTGATGCGGATTCCAAACGGCATATGGAAGTATTGCCGTATAAAGGGGAGGAATTATTTGGCGTCGGTCTATCGGATCTGGTGGCCACGGCAACGGCCGGGAAATCCACCTTTTTACCTCAGACCCCCTCCCAACAGAAAAAGACACCGTCTTTTCAGCCGCAGTCCTTTCGGTCCTATAAGAACAAGCGGGCAAAAGGACAGTCATATCTGCCCCGAGGCAGAGGAAAGGGTAAGAGAGGGCAGCAAGCAGCTCCTTCCCAGGAACAGAAGCCCTCCGCGGGTTTTGCAAAGCCCTCAGCATGACGCTGGGGCTTTACAAGCGGACTCAGAAACGGTGGGGGGTCGACTCAAGAATTTCAGCGCGCAGTGGGCTTGCTCACAGGTGGACCCCTGGATCCTGCAGATAATATCTCAGGGTTACAGGTTGGAATTCGAGAAGTCTCCCCCTCGCCGGTTCCTAAAGTCTGCTCTGCCAACGTCTCCCTCAGACAGGGCGACGGTATTGGAAGCCATTCACAAGCTGTATTCTCAGCAGGTGATAGTCAAGGTACCCCTCCTACAACAGGGAAAGGGGTATTATTCCACACTATTTGTGGTACCGAAGCCGGACGGCTCGGTAAGACCTATTCTAAATCTGAAATCTTTGAACCTGTACATACAAAAATTCAAGTTCAAGATGGAGTCACTCAGAGCAGTGATAGCGAATCTGGAAGAAGGGGACTTTATGGTGTCCCTGGACATCAAGGATGCTTACCTGCATGTCCCAATTTGCCCTTCACATCAAGGGTACCTCAGGTTCGTGGTGCAAAACTGTCATTATCAGTTTCAGACGCTGCCGTTTGGATTGTCCACGGCACCTCGGGTCTTTACCAAGGTAATGGCCGAAATGATGTTTCTTCTACGAAGAAAAGGCGTATTAATTATCCCTTACTTGGACGATCTCCTGATAAGGGCAAGGTCCAGAGAACAGCTGGAGGACGGAGTAGCACTAACCCAAGTAGTGCTGCAACAACACGGGTGGATTCTGAATTTCCCAAAATCTCAGTTGACCCCGACAACACGTCTGCTGTTCCTGGGAATGATTCTGGACACAGTTCAGAAAAAGGTGTTTCTTCCGGAGGAGAAAGCCAGGGAGTTATCCGAACTTGTCAGGAACCTCCTAAAACCAGGAAAAGTGTCTGTGCATCAATGCACAAGAGTCCTGGGAAAGATGGTGGCTTCTTACGAAGCAATCCCATTCGGCAGATTCCACGCACGAACTTTTCAGTGGGATCTGCTGGACAAATGGTCCGGATCGCATCTGCAGATGCATCAGCGGATAACCTTATCGCCACGGACAAGGGTGTCTCTTCTGTGGTGGTTACAGAGTGCTCATCTGTTACAAGGCCGCAGATTCGGCATACAGGACTGGGTCCTGGTGACCACGGATGCCAGTCTGAGAGGCTGGGGAGCGGTCACACAGGGAAGAAACTTCCAGGGAGTATGGTCAAGCCTGGAGATGTCTCTTCACATAAATATACTGGAGCTAAGAGCGATTTACAATGCTCTAAGCCTGGCAAAACCCCTGCTTCAGGGTCGGTCGGTGTTGATCCAGTCGGACAACATCACGGCAGTCGCCCACGTAAACAGACAGGGCAGCACAAGAAGCAGGAGAGCAATGGCAGAAGCTGCAAGGATTCTTCGCTGGGCGGAAGATCATGTGATAACACTGTCAGCAGTGTTCATTCCGGGAGTGGACAACTGGGAAGCAGACTTCCTCAGCAGACACGATCTACACCCGGGAGAGTGGGGACTTCATCCAGAAGTCTTCCACATGATTGTGAACCGTTGGGAAAAACCAAAGGTGGATATGATGGCGTCTCGCCTCAACAAAAAACTGGACAGGTATTGCGCCAGGTCAAGAGACCCTCAGGCAATAGCTGTGGACGCTCTGGTAACACCGTGGGTGTTCCAGTCAGTGTATGTGTTTCCTCCTCTGCCTCTCATACCCAAAGTACTGAGAATTATACGGCAAAGGGGAGTAAGAACGATACTCGTGGCTCCGGATTTGCCAAGAAGAACTTGGTACCCGGAACTTCAGGAGATGCTCACGGAAAATCCGTGGCCTCTACCTCTAAGACGGGACCTGATTCAGCAGGGACCGTGTCTATTCCAAGACTTACCGCGGCTGCGTTTGACGGCGTGGCGGTTGAACGCCGAATTCTAAGGGAAAAAGGCATTCCGGAAGAGGTCATCCCTACACTGGTTAAAGCCAGGAAGGAGGTGACTGCACAACATTATCACCGCATTTGGAGAAAATATGTTGCGTGGTGCGAGGCCAGGAAGGCCCCCACGGAGGAATTTCAATTGGGTCGATTCCTACATTTCCTGCAAACAGGATTGTCTATGGGCCTCAAGTTGGGGTCCATTAAGGTTCAAATTTCGGCCCTGTCGATTTTCTTCCAGAAAGAATTGGCTTCAGTTCCTGAAGTCCAGACTTTTGTAAAAGGAGTACTACATATACAGCCCCCGATTGTGCCCCCAGTGGCTCCGTGGGACCTTAATGTAGTTTTGGATTTTCTCAAATCCCATTGGTTTGAGCCACTCAAATCGGCGGATTTGAAATATCTTACATGGAAAGTAACCATGCTACTGGCCCTGGCTTCAGCCAGGAGAGTGTCAGAATTGGCGGCTTTATCGTATAAAAGCCCATATCTGATTTTCCATTCGGACAGGGCAGAACTGTGGACGCGTCCTCATTTTCTGCCTAAGGTGGTGTCAGCGTTTCACCTGAACCAGCCTATTGTGGTGCCTGCGGCTACTAGCGATTTGGAGGATTCCAAGTTGCTGGACGTTGTCAGGGCATTGAAAATATATATTTCAAGGACGGCTGGAGTCAGAAAATCTGACTCGCTGTTTATACTGTATGCACCCAACAAGCTTGGTGCTCCTGCTTCTAAGCAGACGATTGCTCGTTGGATTTGTAGCACAATTCAACTTGCACATTCTGTGGCAGGCCTGCCACAGCCTAAATCTGTCAAGGCCCATTCCACAAGGAAGGTGGGCTCATCCTGGGCGGCTGCCCGAGGGGTCTCGGCATTACAACTCTGCCGAGCAGCTACGTGGTCGGGGGAGAACACGTTTGTAAAATTCTACAAATTTGATACCCTGGCTAAAGAGGACCTGGAGTTCTCTCATTCGGTGCTGCAGAGTCATCCGCACTCTCCCGCCCGTTTGGGAGCTTTGGTATAATCCCCATGGTCCTGACGGAGTCCCCAGCATCCACTAGGACGTTTAGAGAAAATAAGATTTTACTTACCGATAAATCTATTTCTCGTAGTCCGTAGTGGATGCTGGGGACTCCGTCAAGTGCGGATTGTCTGCAATACTTGTACATAGTTATTGTTACAAAAAAATCGGGTTGTTCTTGTTGTGAGCCGTCTGTTCAGAGGCTCCTACGTTGTCATACTGTTAACTGGGTTCAGATCACAAGTTGTACGGTGTGATTGGTGTGGCTGGTATGAGTCTTACCCGGGATTCAAAATCCTTCCTTATTGTGTACGCTCGTCCGGGCACAGTATCCTAACTGAGGCTTGGAGGAGGGTCATAGGGGGAGGAGCCAGTGCACACCACCTGATCCTAAAGCTTTATTTTTGTGCCCTGTCTCCTGCGGAGCCGCTAATCCCCATGGTCCTGACGGAGTCCCCAGCATCCACTACGGACTACGAGAAATAGATTTATCGGTAAGTAAAATCTTATTATTGAATCCATGTCCTTTTTAATAACAAATATATGCATCAATGAGCTTTGGAACTCAGATAATGTGTGGGTGTATTGTTTTCTCTTATGGGATGCAGTGTTTTGCGATATATAGCGCACATTCATAGGATATGGTAATAAGAGGTGCAGGCGTTTACAATATATATTAGAGCGGGCATTTTAAATATTTGTGAGAAATCAATTTGGCATTCTTACCTCCTTCCCTGCTGCCGGCTCCACCCCCCACCGCTATGGCAACCGGCTCGGCATACTGCCGGGTCGGGAAGCCAGCGCTGAGGCCCCAATGCCAGATCCCACCCAGGAAGGACCAGTTTCCAATTCTCGGGTGGGATCCAGCATTGGAGATGTGAACGTGGTATAGTGGTAGTAGCAGAGACAAAGATAACAGGTGGGGTGTAGTAGCAAAGACACATCTGACAGCTGGTTGGTTGTTGTATACGGACATACATGACAACTGGGGATTGTGTTAGAAGTAGGGACATACATGACAGTAGTATAGGGACATACATGACAGCTTGGGACTGTGCTGGTAGTAGGGACACAGATGATGTAGGGGGTTATAGTAGAGACACTTACAACAGTAGTAGCAGAAATACAGAGGAAGACTTTGGGGTGGTAGTAGTGACACACATGGTAGCTCTGGGAGGTGGTGGGGGCAGAGGAATCACAAGGTGGGTGTGGACCACATCCAGGTGTCACCCTTCCAGGGGGTGTCACCAAAATGCTGACTCCTCCACAGTGACAGGGGGCCGGGTGCTGCATTGTGACATTTTCATGCAGCACACAGCTCCTGTTATTGGAGAGGAACCGGCAGTTCCTCCAGGGGTAGCTCGGCATCTGCTCCAAGAATGCTGGGCACGCCCCCAGGAGTGATGTGAGACTACACCTCTTCCTGCAAGGAAACTGTCAAAGTCAAAAAATATTGTAATACACACAGCACGTACTAACCACACACACATGCCCGCTGCACGTGCACTTGTTCCGCCGTGCGTGCACATATCCGCAATTTGCATATGATCGCTCCCGCGATCCTGCTCGTGGTATGGGTATTTACAGCAGAGTTTGTGAGCGCGTAGAGGGTTATCAAAACATTACATATTTAACCCAAATAGTGCACATTGTACACATAGCCCCCCTGCACCAAATCAGCAAGTACCAACAGTTTAAATGATTCCAGGACTAAGGGATTCACCTTTGCATGATAGGAAGGGACAGACTAAGGTTATAAGGTGATGTCTAGTATCCAGCTGTAGGGTATTTTAAGGGTAACATTCCGGTGTTGGTTAGAGGAAGATCGCATGTTCCTGCGTATAGTTATGTGCAGAAGTAGAATATAGATATAAACTGTATTTACTGTATATTATGTATGCGGCAGGAATCCAGAGGAGACCACCCACAAGAGCAGTTGGGAAAGACATTGCCCACCTTTTCAAATCAACCTATGACCTCTCCTGTAATGTAAAGATGCATCTCTGTGTCCAATAAACAAAGGGATTACAGTAACCATTGTATTGTTTATGGAAGTTGTGTATAAAAAGCCTGTTGCTGCCTGGCCGGTCAGAAGACTGAACGCTATCTACCTGATGAGTGGAGTACTGGTCCAGGTTGCGCAAGCGAATATTCTCACGTATGTACATTGACTGTAGCCATTTTACTCTGTTGTATTTTGTAGTGTATAAATTGTATTGTTATCCCCTTCCAGATATATACGCTGAGGTTTCGGATCCCAGTGTTTAACTACAAATCGGTGTTGTGTCCTCTTTTCCCTGCTAGGGTTTAAAAGCATATTTAACTGTGTAAGGTTTAAGAGTGTATTGATAAGGTGTGTACGCACTGCGGGTACTTTATACCGTCAGCGCGGCATAAGGTTTAAGGTGTAACATCATTGCAGTGCTTTGCTGCATACGGTTTAGAGTGTAATAACATCATTGCATTTCATTACTAATAAGGTTTAAAATTCATCAAGAGTGTGTGCGCGCGCTGTGTGTACTTTGTACCCCCAGCGCGGCGTTTGTACGCTAAGTCCGTACAAGGTACGGGACTCTGTACGCAAATAGCGTACAAAGTGCGTAGCGTGTGTATTAAGTCTAGCGGCCACAGCGGCTCCATGGTAAAAGTGTGTTTAAAGGTATAGCTTTATGGTTTAAGTTAATATCGGCATTATCAAAACGCCCTCAGATTGTAGTAAATTTAAGCTTCCCACGAGGCCACGTCCCCATTTTGGGTGCATGCGCCAAAAGCGCATGTGGAGTGTTTACTGCTCTGGGGTGTTACCTACCGTGGTGCCACCTCTGAGTGGGAGTGATGATTGCAGTAGTAGGTACAAGGCAGGAGTACTAGTAGGTACAGACAGGTCAGCTGGAGTAACAGGTATAAGGGACATATGATAACAGGTGAGTATATTTTGGGGTTGCCAATAGCTGCAGATTTCCTGCAAGCAGGGATACGCTGTACTTCATCAGTGTTAAGCCCCTGTATATCAGCTCAGTGTAGCCGGCTGTGAGCTGCTCTGCTGCAGGGAGTGAGCTCCTCATTCAGACACTCTGGGGTGCAGTGTATTTTCTCTCATTGGGGGATAAATTTACTAAAATGGGAGTTCTATTTAAGATGGGATGTTGCCCACAGCAACCAATCAGATTCTACTTCTCATTTATCTAGCACCTTCTAGAAGATAATACCTGGAATCTGATTGGTTGCTATGGGCAACATCCCATTTCAAATAGAACTCCCATGTTAGTAAATTTACCCCCAGGAGTGAACCCGGCTCCATGCAATAAAGTCCGCTAGATGTCTGAACAATCCTCCAAGGTAGTGCCCCCCAAATCCCCGATGTCATTCAGTGGTGCTACAGAGTGCCACCTACTGTAGACTATGGAAGCCCTGCAGCCTACCTCTGTAATGCACTGCATGGGCTGCTCATAGCCAGCCTCAGACCACATCCAGGCTCCAACAACACATGCCCCTCAATGTAATTGTTAGTTAAAAAATAAAAGTGGTAGGGGGGAGCACATGCTGGCGGTTACCCCTCCCCTCCCCCCACTGAATCTGCCACTGCCTTCTACAAAAAGGAAATTTAGCCTGGTGTTCATTAAAAACCCCAGTTTAAAGGCGTTAAGTCAGTGTTTTTCAACCACTGTGCCGTGGCACACTAGTGTGCCCTGAGCAGTCTCCAGGTGTGCCGCCATAGAAGCAGAGCCAGGCCAGTCAGTGTTTTGCCGCTACTGAGGCCCTGCAACGATCAGTACTGGTGGGTTTAGTGGTTGCAGAGCCAGTTCTAATTTTGGACCCGGGCAGTGTTGGGCTTTTCTGGCTTTCTCAGATGTGGCTCAGGCGTTACCTATGGAGAAGCTGCGACATGACATCCTAGGACACACAACTGCACCATGCATCACCATTATATTTGAGTGTGCCTTGGCAATATTTAAATCTTGTTCAGTGTGCCGCGAGATGTAAAAGGTTGAAAATCTCTGCGTTAATTGTTCATATTGTCAGCTTTATTTTATATCACACCAAGCTTCTATCCTTCAGTCTACACAAAACATTTAGCTCTCAGAGTGGAAACAATGGGGGTAATTCCGAGTTGATCGCAGCAGGAATTTTGTTAGCAGTTGGACAAAACCATGTGCACTGCAGGGGGGACAGATATAACGCGCAGAAAGAGTTAGATTTGGGTGGGTTATTTTATTTCTGTGCAGGGTAAATACTGGCTGCTTTATTTTTACACTATAATTTAGATTGCAGATTGAACTCACCACACCCAAGTCTAACTCTCTCTGCACATGTTATATCTGCCTCCTCTGCAGTGCACATAGTTTTGCCCAACTGCTAAAAAATTTCCTGCTGCGATCAACTTGGAATTACCCCCCATGTGCACTGCAGGGGAGGCAGATTTAACATGTGCAGAGAGAGTTAGATTTGGGTGTGGTGTGTTCAATCTGCAATCTAAATTGCAGTGTAAAAATAAAGCAGCCAGTATTTACCCTGCACAGAAACAAAATAACCCACCCAAATCTAACTTTCTCTGCACATGTTATATCTGCCCCCCCTGCAGTGCACATGGTTTTGCCCAACTGCTAACAAAATTCCTGCTGCGATCAACTCGGAATGAGGGCCAATATGTACCGACCAGGAGACGGCTGCCGGAGAGACGAGCACCCTAGCGGCGCCGGTGACCTGGTTTGGAGGCGGACGGCACTAGGAGTATTAACTGCCGCTCAGCTCGGGTGCAGCACAGAGCCCGGTGCTGCGGCACAGGGGACGTGACTTGTGAAGCAGAGGTGGGAGAGACGAGCGCTTGAGACAGCGCTGACAGCCTGATTTGGAAGCGGCTTCCAGACCACTGTGGAGGAAGAGGTGAGCACTTTACTATACACCTCGTATAAATGGAAATTTTTGCCGTTTAGTTCTCCCATCACCAATTAAACAAGCACTTGCACAAAGGAACAGTGTGCCCCTCTTGCTGCATAGGGATTACGAGACTGCCTATAGTGTGCCTATTCCGTGGTATAACAATTAAGAGACTGCTTCATAGTGAAATTTACTCAGCAAATTAAACCTCCAATTCTGAGTATCATAAAAACCAGCTTTTATTTAACATATTCACTGGACTTCCAGATATGCCCGCATATAAAGGAACTGCTACCAGCGGACGGGAAGAGTGACTATAATCACGAAGTTGGAGAGATATATATATTCACTACGAGCATTTGGATATGTGTTCATTATAAAGGATACTCTGGAGTGCAGCTTTTTAGATACAGGAATGCATTGGTTTTAAATTGTTTAGTTTTAAGGATTATACAAATCTGATTATAATTACCGGCCGGTACTATATATATATAATTAGTTTTATAGTTTCTGTATAGATGGACATAGCAGGAATAGTAAATTGACTTATTGAAAACATTCAGTTATGCTGTAGAGGTAGGTGCAAGCAGGAGCAGAGAGGGGGCGTGTTGTGGGTGGGAACAGAGAGGCCCACGGCATCCCAGGGATTGCGGGCATGACCTTGCAGTCAGTCATTGTGAATTTCCAGACACCGCCTGTCCGGGATTACTGACACTCTGGACAGAGGACCTAATTTCCAGACTGTTCCAGCCATTGGGGAACTATGGCCCTCATTCCGAGTTGATCGCTCGCTGCCGTTTTTTGCAGCACGGCAATCAGGTTACTACTGCGCATGCACCGCACGGGTACAAACAGCATCGTTGCTGTGCAATGCTTCTAGCGACAAATCCATTTGCACAACCGATCGCAAGGAGATTGACAGAAAGAGGGCGTTTTCTGGGAGTGGTAGGGAAAACGCAGGCGTGTCCAGGCGTTTGCAGGGCGGGTGTCTGACGTCAGTTCCGGGACCGGACAGGCTGAAGTGATTGCAGCTGCTGAGTGAGTCCAGAGCTAGTCAGAAACTGCAAAAAACTTTTTCGTCCCATTCGGCTGCACAAGCGTTTGCACACTTGCAAAGCGAAAATACACTCCCCTAGAGGCAGCAACTATCTGATCGCTGCTCTGCAAAAAGTAGCTAGCGAGCAAACAACTCGGAATGAGGGCCTATATCAACAAATCCAATCCCTTGTGCTGTCTCTTCATTTGAAAGATTGCCAGAATACTCACCTTTATCGGTCAAGATGTTACCAAACCCTTTATCCCTTCTCTTATTATCACCTTCCTTGACTACTGCAACCCAATGTTGGGGGCATGAAAGGCCTGTAGGGGGTAAGTGATGATAGGAACCCATGAAGTAGTGGCACAAACAGGGGAAATAGCCTGGCATAGGCAGTGGAAAGGCAGAAAAGACCATGATAAACATGGGGAATTCAGCAAACCTCTAAAAACAGCAGTTTGACCACATTTTGCCGTTAGTACATTCCTCCAATATCTTGAATTTCCATGTATTGGAAACCTCAAACTCTCATTATTTGTTGGTTCTCTTAATTTACTAACTTGGCTGATTATTAGACCTTGTTTGCGTTGTGCTGGGGAATCTCAGACTATGGGGGTGGGAGTTTTCAATTGAAAATACAGGGTTTTTCCTGCAGTCGCAGGGTTTTCCTATTCAAATAGAAGAGAGAAAATGTGATGCAGTGATTTCTATAGAAATCAGCCATTGAGCCACCAAGCAGCCCCTGAGCCTCCCAGCTGCCCCCACCCCAGTGCACAGATGGAGGGACAGTGGGGGTCATTCAGACCTGTTTGCTCGCTAGTTTTTTTCACTGCGCTGCGATCAGGTCAGGTCAGAACTGTGCATGCATATGCACCACAATGCGCAGACGCGTCGCAGGGTTACAAAGCGGATCGTTGCTGTGCGATGGATTGTAGGAAGAATCCATTCGCACAGCCGATCGCAAGAAGATTGACAGGAAGGGAGTGTTTGGAAAGACGCAGGTGTGTCCAAGTGTTTGCAGGGCGGGTGTCTGACGTCAATTCCGGGCCCGGACAGGCTGAAGTTATCTCAGCGGCTGAGTAAGTTCTGGGCAATTCAGAAACTGCACAAAACTTTTTTGTACTGTTCGGTTGCACATGCGATCGCACACTTGCATAGCAAAAATACACTCCCCTACGGGCGGAGACCATCTGCTCGCAGCAGTGCAAAATAACCCTAGTGAGCGATCAGGTCTGAATTAGGCCCAGTGTCCGAATAGAGGGACTGTCCCGCTGGAGTCAGGACAGTTGGGAGGTATGAGAGAGGTAGCATTCTTTTTTTTTTTTTCCACAACCATTTTTTTTTTTATTGGATACCACGGGTATAGGGAGCGTGCATACCTACAGTAATCCAAAATTGCGAGATCCGCAAGGTTTTTTGCTGGCTAAACCAGTGGTTCTCAAGCTGTGTGCCGTGGAACCTTGGGGTGCCTCAGGACACTTGCAGGGGTGCCATGGCTTTGTGGTCCAGGACAAATTAAAATTATTTATGGTCAATGTAATAGGCAAAACCAGTGCTGATGGCTGTAAATCATAAAATATGTGGACAAACAGAAGCAAATCTTGTCCCTCACCACTCAACTGTACCTATGGGTTACAAATAAACACAATTTACTTCATTTAATATTTCTGTCTAAATTTATCAGTAAAGGCCCATACACACGGTGAGATTCGGGTTATGCCCGATTCTCACTATGCGACGGTCTAGGTCGGCATCGGCATGTGCTTGCGATACTAACTATGTGCAATTTTGGCTAAGTGTCAATTTTGACTATCTCTTCTATAGATAGTCAAAATTGACTTGCCTGCACAGTTTGTCTGGGCTTGCAATGCGGACCGCGCGGGACCGCGCATTGGCATCGAATCGGGATCGCAAGGTGACTTTCACCTTGCGATCTGCACTAACTTTTCGTACGATTTTGACTATATAGTCAAAATCGTAAGAAAATATCTCACCGTGTGTACACACATACCTCCCAACATGACCCTCTCCTGGAGGGACAGAATGCTCTGCTCCTGGACTTTCCTCATAATTTATGATTGCCCTCACCTGTGGTAAAACACCTTTCTTTCCACTAACCTGTTCAACATAGGTGCCGGCAATCATAAATTAAGAGAAAAGTCCAGAAGCAGAGCATTGTGTCCCTCCTGGAGAGGGTCATGTTGGGAGGTATGTACACGCCATAAGAAACTTTTGGCCTAGGGGTGCCGTGAAAAAAAATCTGAAACTCTAGGGCGCCGTGACTCAAAAAAGTTTGAGAACCACTGAGTTAAACTATCTCTCACATAGATAAATATATAAGATTTCTTGGCTAGAATGTATCTTTAGTTTCAATTATCACAAACTGAGAAACTGCTACTTTCACTTTAATTTCACATATCGTAGCCATGTACTTGACAATTTGTGTATTTAACCACTGGCATATCTATAATGGGTGCAGTGTGTGCGTGGCACATAGGCCCTTGGGTCCAGAGGGGGCCCACACCGCACACACTGCACCCAATTCGTCTATACTTACCTTTCTGGTGTGTATCAGCGTCTCCGTGTGTGGGCCCCCTCCTCCTCCATAGCCGGCAGCGTAGTTAATGCTCTGAGCACTAGAAAGACTCTGCACTGTGCCAGAGTCTAAAGCGCTTGTGCAGGTCTCCGGAAAAATGGCCGCCGCGACATTTTCCCGGACACCTGCGCAAGTGCTGTTGTCTCTGGCACTGTGCCACAGTCTCTCTAGTGTTCAGAGCACTAATTGCGCTGCCAGATACGCAGGAGGAGGGGGCCCACATGCAGAGACTGCACACAGGTCCCCTCCTCCATAGATATGCCCTTGTATTTAACCCATGCCTCCCAACATTTATGTTCAGAAACTCGGGACTTCTGCGCGTGGCGAAGCTGTGCGTGTCTGAAAGGGGGTGTGACCTCAGTATGAAAGGATGCGTGGCTTTGCAGGAATACTGCGATAGTAAGCCACCACGCCTCCTGGTTTAATCACTGAGAGGGCATGCCCAGTGCTCTGTGAGCTGCTGGCATGCCCCCAGCCCCTCTGTCTCCCATGAATAGATGCTGCACCATGCACCGAACGGGTCCTGCGATCGCATTGTAGAAATACGATCACCTCTGATTGACAGGCAGAGGCGTTCATGTTGGGGGGGGATGGGAGCAGCATGTCGACCCTGTTTTTCAGGAGTGGTGAGGTCAAGGACTGCGTCGCGAGACCCAGTTTCCCAGGCTTCGCAAGCCACCCTGAGACAGGTAGTCTGAATAAGCTCAGACTTATTCAGCCTGCTGTCGCAGATGAACATTGTGACCGATGGTTGCGATGTTCATCCCGGACTGCAATGCGATTGCATCGGTGCCAGATTAAGGTCCACATGGGCCTGGAGCTGAAATTAATGAAGGGCCTATTTTGTGCTTTGGCAGGATGTGTGACAAGCGCTGTGATGGTATGACTAGTGTGGTGCGGGTGTGGTCTACATAAGGAGTGTGGCTATCTCCATGACGTACATAGCTAGTGTCTACCTTTAACCACTTAATAATGCAGCTATAACAAGAAAATGTTTGTGACCACCATAAAATACAGAGAATCAGTGACTGCCATCAAATACAAAGAGCATCATAGTGACCACCATATAATACAAAGCGCATCACAGTGACTGCCATGTGACACAAAGAGCACTGCAGTGAATGTCATATAATACAGAGAGCATCACAGTGACTGCCACATAAAGAAAAGAGTTACAGTGGCAAAATTATAATACAGAGAGCATCACAGTGACTGCCACATAAAGAAAGGAGAGTTACGGTGACCAAATAATAATACAGAGAGCATTGCAGTGACTGCCATATAATACACCAATCATTACAGTGACCTCCATTGCAATAAATGCCATATTATATATAGAACGCCCACGATCACCATAAAATACAGAGGACATCACAGCCAGGGGGCATAACATAGGGCAGTGAGGGGTAAGACTGAGAGGAGATGACTCTGAGGAGACAGTAGTGTGAAGCTAGGAATAGAGATGTGAGGCATAGGCAGTCTAGGAGATTGCTAGACTGGGTGCTACTACGGGTGTGAATAGGTCTCTGGATGAAGGGACATGGGCCCTCATTCCGAGTTGATCGCTCGCTAGCTGCTTTTAGCAGCAGTGCACACGCTAAGCCGCCGCCCTATGGGAGTGTATCTTAGCTTAGCAGAACTGCTCAGAAAATTTTTCATGCCGTTTTTGAGTAGCTCCAAACCTACTCCTACCTTGCGATCATTTCAGTCTGTTTAGTTCCTGCTTTGACGTCACAAACACGCTCTGCGTTCAGCCAGCCACTCCCCCGTTTCCCCAGGCACGCCTGCGTTTTTAAGCACACTCCCGGAAAACGCTCAGTTACCACCCAGAAACACCCACTTCCTGTCAATCACTCAACGATCAGCAGAGCGACTGTAAAGCGTCGCTCGACCTTGTGTAAAACAGCATAGTTTTGTGTGAAAGTACTTTGCACGTGCGTACTGCGGCCCGTACGCATGCGCGGAAATGCCGATTTTTAGCCTGATCGCTACGCTGCGAACAACGGCAGCTAGCGATCAACTCGGACTGACCCCCATGGTGTAGGGGTGAGGGTTTCTGGTCAGGGTGTAGGGATGATTAACAAGTACCTTGGTTGCATGGGACAAAACATAAATGCATTAGGCTGTGACACATGTGTCTCATTTGTACATTGAGGCATACTTGCCTACTCTCCCGGAATGGTCGGGAGGCTCCCGAAAATCGGGTGACCCTCGCGGCCCCCCGGAAGAGCAGGCAAGTCTCCCGATTCGCTGGGTCCCCCCTGCCCGTCCGCCCACTTAGTGTATAAAGGGGGCGGTCCGGGCAGTCGATGACGCGATTCTTGCTGAATCGCGTCATCATAGCCACGCCCCTTGCAGTGTAATGCCGGTGATCGCGGCATTACAGAGCGGGGGCGTGGCTTAGAGGAGGTGTCATCGTGACCCCGCCTACTCTGCCCTTTCCCCGCCCCCATCCCGCCTCCGGTCCACCCCCTCCTCTACGTCACAGCCTCCTCTGCCCGCCCTCTGAGCCGACCTGGCTGCTCTCTCCCGCAGCAGCCAGAATGTCGGTAACTATGCATTGAGGTGACTGTACCAACATACAAAGAAGGTGTAAATGGGAGCAACAGTTGGGCAAACAGAGTAGATGTGAAAAGATCAGAAAAGATGGGGACAACACAGATCAGATGGGGAAAGAGGAACAGAGATTTAGGCAAAACAGAGCAGACAGGGAACTTGAAGGCGCCTGGGACACACTTACTGACACAGATTACACTTACTGACACAAACACTGACATACCCCTTTCTGACACAGACACCACTTATTGGCACATACATACTTACTGACATACACCCCTTACTGACACAAACACACTAAGGCTGGGTGCACACCTGAAAAATTTATCTACAGATGAACCGATCTGCAGATGGTGGTTGTTCATACACACCGACCAACAATCATTGCCATCAAAAGATATATCTGTTGTGAGGACATTGGCAAATTAATCCTTTAATCTATACACACTGACAGATAGTCATTGTGAAAAATCTACCAAGAATTTTCATATTGGCCATTTGCATGCAGATTTACCAATCATCATCCCACTGTGTTGTGCCTGATGTCACAAATAGGCAGGCATTTACATGTGGCCGCCAAGTTCTGATGTCTGTCATAGACAGCCTTTGCAGCAAGTGTACGGGTGTTCAGAGGTGTAGCTAGGTGCCTTGGTGCCCGGAGCAAGGGTATGTTTTGGTGCCCCCTCCCATTACTGAATTGTGGGCCTGGCCAATGTGTGGTGGCATGTTACATTTGAAAAGAAGAAATATTTAAAAATCCTAAATTGATGACAGGGTCTAGTTCTAGACCTTGTGGAGGTAAATGCGGAAGTTTGCGTTGATCGCCCCCCATGTTTAAAGTAGGGACAGTGCATCGAAGGCTCGGACCAAAATATGGGGGCTTAGTTTCCTAGGGAAGGGTTGTGGCCACATAATACCTATTCAGATTACACCACACAGTATTGTCCGTTATTCACATTACACTACACAGTAATGCCCATTATACACTTTAAGCCACACAGTAGAGTCCCTTATACACGTTACACCACAGTAGAGCCGCTTATATACACTACACCACAGTAGAACCATTTACAGATGTTACGCCACAGTAGAGCCGCTTATACATGTTACTCTGCAGATTCTATTGTAGAGAGATAGGTGCTGCATCATCAATGTAGAGAGAGGTGCTGCAGCAGCTGGGGCAGAGAGTGGTATAGCAGGAGAGAAATAACCCTGCTACACAACTGCAAGCAGACAGTGAGACATATAAATAGGGTGGGCAGAGCCCTGGCATCTGCTGGTTGTCAATGTCTCCTGCTGTCACCTCTGGCCTGTCCTGTTCCCTACCTAATCTCTGAGTCCGAGTCAGTGTCAGTGTCTGTCCCCTCTGCTTCTCCTTCTCCTGTTCTCCGGCTGTCAGTACAGCAGCCTGCGGTATAGTGGACGGAGGGGGTGGTCAGGCGGTGGTGCGGCCTCTTACTTTTCCAGTGCCCGGAGCTTGCGTTCCACCGGAGCCACCCTCGCTACACCCCTGCGGGTGTTCAGCTGATCGCCCGTACACACACCACGATGCGTTGATATGTCTCCCAGCCCCAACTATCTGCAGATATGTGATGCACAGTTGACATGATATGTCTGGGAACGATGTTATTCACAGACATATCGCTTGTACACCCCCTGCCGATGCATCCAAGAACAGCCAATGTATCAGCCAGCGTGTACAAAGCATTAGGTAGGCAACAGCTGCTGCCACCAGCTCTCTTACCAAAGGATATTACTAAATATATATAGCGTACATACCAATCTCTGTTTAATGGAAATAAAGGAACTGAGACCTCTGCTAAATAAGTTCTATGCTCAGTGCTCACCCTTATTAAAGATCACCTATCGTTGGCAAATGACTGTAGAAAGCTTTGATTCTCTGCATATGTTTTAACAAAGGACAAACTGGTTAACCAAACTGCATGTGGAGATCTGATATAATAGATCCAGCTCTGTCAGGCTCCCGACACTGATAGTTGTCACACACAATAACTGAATTGCACCCTATGTATTATAGTTGGGCAAATACAACTGCTTAATAGTGATTTAGGGGGTCATTCCGAGTTGATCGCTCGCTAGCTACTTTTAGCAGCCGTGCAAACGCATTGTCGCCGCCCACCGGGGAGTGTATTTTCGCTTTGCAGAAGTGCAAACGCTTGTGCAGCAGAGCGGCTGCAAAATCATTTTGTGCAAAACAAGACCAGCCCTGTAGTTACTCTTCGTGTGCATGGATTCTAACGACGGAGGGACAGCTTTTGACGTCACACCCGCCCAGCGTTCGCCCAGCGTTCGCCCAGCCATGCCTGCGTTTTCCCCGACACGCCTGCGTTTTTCTAAGCAGTCCCTTAAAATGGTCGGTTGCCACCCAGAAACGCCCACTTCATGTCAATCTTCCTGCGTTCTGCCGTGCGACTGAAAGCTTCGCTAGAACCTGTGCAAAACCACAAAGGGCTTTGTACCCGTACATTGCACGTGCGCATTGCGGTACATACGCATGCGCAGAAATGCCGATTTTTAGCCTGATCGCTGCGCTGCGAACAACGGCAGCTAGCGATCAACTCGGAATGACCCCCATAGTGTGTTTTTCTGTGGAATAGTTTTTAAATACAATTTTTAAATACATTTTAACCTGTGTTTGATACATTAAATAATTAACAATTAGAAACTACACTGCTCAAAAAAATAAAGGGAACACTTAAACAACACATCCTAGATCTGAATGAATGAAATATTCTTATGAAATACTTTGTTCGTTACATAGTTGAATGTGCTGACAACAAAATCACCCAAAAATTATCAATGGAAATCAAATTTATTAACCCATGGAGGTCTGGATTTGGAGTCACACTCAAAATTAAAGTGGAAAAACACACTACAGGCTGATCCAACTTTGATGTAATGTCCTTAAAACAAGTCAAAATGAGGCTCAGTAGTGTGTGTGGCCTCCACGTGTCTGTATGACCTCCCTACAATGCCTGGGCATGCTCCTGATGAGGTGGCGGATGGTCTCCTGAGGGATCTCCTCCCAGACCTGGACTAAAACATCCGCCAACTCCTGGACAGTCTGTTGGTGGATGGAGCGATACATGATGTCCCAGATGCGCTCAATTGGATTCAGGTCTGGGGAACGGACGGGCCAGTCCATAGCATCAATGCCTTCATCTTGCAGGAACTGCTGACACACACCAGCCACATGAGGTCTAACATTGTCTTGCATTAGGAGGAACCCAGGGCCAACCGCACCAGCATATGGTCTCACAAGGGGTCTGAGCAGAGGTGGATTGGCCATAGGGCTTACAGGGAAGATCCCCGGTGGGCCGACGCACCCGTCGGGCCTGTTTTGTTTGAGAACATGTGGTCCTATTTATAGACATAATGAATAAGATGCAAAATAATTTGCTTATATGAAAATTACTCTGCCACTTAGCCTGTGATTGCAGATGATCTAGTGTATGCTCTGTCTGCCTGCTTGGCTGACATATAAGATTGAGTGAATAGTGATTGGGATACTCGGTTGGTGTAATAAGCAAGAAAATATATCTTTCTAAAGAATTATATAGTTTCCTAAATTCTGAAGGTGTATCATATAATGTGCTCATAATATGTAATTTTATTTCCTTTTTACTTCCCCCTTGATGCTGGACATGCCCACTATCTGGAAAGTCTTGGGGGGAGGGTGCTGCTGCCATGGCCCATGGCTAGACCTTACACCTCTGGTGCTGCCCATGTGGGGCCACTAGTACAAATCTTTCCAGGGCCGCTTTTTGTTCCCAATCCGCCCCTGGGTCTGAGGATCTCATCTCGGTACCTAATGGCAGTCAGGCTACCTCTGGCGAGCACATGGAGGGCTGTGCGGCCCCCCAAAGAAATGCCACCCCCCACCATTACTGACCCACTGCCAAACCGGTCATGCTGGAGGATGTCGCAGGCAGCAGAACGTTCTCCTTGGCGTCTCCAGACTCTGTCACGTCTGTCACATGTGCTCAGTGAGAACCTGCTTTCATCTGTGAAGAGCACAGGGCACCAGTGGCAAATTTGCCAATCTTGGTGTTCTCTGGCAAATGCCAAACGTCCTGCACGGTGTTGGGCTGTAAGCACAACCCCCACCTGTGAACATCGGGTCCTCATATCACCCTCATGGAGTCTGTTTCTGATCGTTTGAGTAGACACATGCACATTTGTGGCTTGCTGGAGGTCATTTTGCAGGGCACTGGCAGTGCTCCTCCTGTTCCTCCTTGCACAAAGGCGGAGGTAGCGGTCCTGCTGCTGGGTTGTTGCCCTCCTACGGCCTCCTCCACGTCTCCTGATATACTGGCCTGTCTCCTGGTAGTGCCTCCATGCTCTGGACACTACGCTGACAGACACAGCAAACCTTCTTGCCACAGCTCGCATTGATGTGCCATCCTGGATGAGCTGCACTACCTGTGCCACTTGTGTGGGTTGTAGACTCCGTCTCATGCTACCACTAGAGTGTAAGCACCGCCAGCTTTCAAAAGTGACCAAAACATCAGCCAGAAAGAATAGGATCTAAGAAGTGGTCTCTGGTCACCACCTGCAGAACAACTCCTTTATTGGGGGTGTCTTGCTAATTGCCTATAATTTCCACCTGTTGTCTATTCCATTTGCACAACAGCATGTTAAATTGATTGTCAGTCAGTGTTGCTTCCTAAGTGGACAGTTTGATTTCACAGAAGTGTGATTGACTTGGAGTTACATTGTGTTGTTTAAGTGTTCCCTTTATTTTTTTGAGCAGTGTATATTTTTTGTACAGCAAAACCTTGTTGAAATCGAGATCATAGCACCAGCATGCCCAAATGGTCACAGCACTCACACCACTCTGATCTTCCTTCCTGGCTAATGGTCACAGTATTCCAGGGACGTGCAGTCAGGGGAGGCAGGGGAAGCAGTGCCTCCCCTGTCATTCAATAATGATTAAAATAATACAAAGATACATATGACTCATATTCTTTGTCATATGTATCCTCTTTATAGTAGTCTAATCATTTTAGTTTATTAAACTAGTTTGAGAGGCACTGATAGCAAGTACCTCTCATAGACAGTGAGTAGACAGTGGGAATGGGGGATAAAGCTGGGGGCGGGGCCAAGCACTGGGCTGTAAAAGGTCATTAAAAAAAACAGTGAAAGCAGCACTTATACAAGTGCCTCGCTGGCAGGGAAAGCACGCCCCTGCTAGCGAGGCACATTTGATTGGACAGCGGATCCAGTGCTGGATCCGCTGGCCCAATCACCCATGCGCAGCGTCAGGACAAGGAAGAGACTCAGGGCTCTCCTCTCTTCATTTCCCTTCTGTCCTACCAGAGGGAGCCTGCCAGCACCAGCCATCACCTGCCAGCACCCGGTGATTTACAGGTAGATGAACCGGGGAGAGGGCAGAGCCAAGTGCTGCTGTGCAGCAGCAGCTAATCTGCACGGCGGCAGAGGCGGCGGTAAGCCCAGACCCAGGGAGGAAATTGTGCGGTGGCCGGCGGTCTCCTCCTCCGCCCTCTCTCAGGCAGAAGCCCCAATGCCTGCTGCACTCTCCTGGCAGTGGCTTCTGCGCGGGACCCAGCGCTGCGAGCTCCAGCTCAGACTGTTCTTACATGTGTGATCTCTGGAGAGGGCCCACCGCCACAGATCAGATCAGGCACTCCCCCTTGTCCCTACCCGGATCCTCAGACTTCACCTTTGCAGCCTTATCCGGGGGTCAGTGATGCTGGAGAGGGGATGGGGAGTGCTAGAAAGTGAGCTGCTCCTGCTGACCTCGGCTTGGCTGAGAGGATGGAACGCAGCTACTACACCTATGCCCTGAGCACAGCACTGGCACCCAAGAGCCTGTGAGCTCTGGGCTCTACAGGGACCACGGAGAGCAGCAGGTAGTGAGGGCTGCGGGCTCCTTATTGGTGGTGGGGGATTAGAGGAGATTGTACAGTATAGCATTTAGCTATTTTTGTTTGGTCCACTTGTAGTGAGGTATTCAGTATGAGATGCCAGCGCTTGGGATCCCAGCGATCAGAAGACCGACGCCGGGATTCAGAAGTTTACAATGCCAAGAGGGGTGAGTTGGGGGTGTTCTCCCCCTAACCCTCCCTTCCCACAGCCTAACCCTAACCTCCCCCTATAGTTCCTAACCTCCCCACGGCGGTACCTAAACCTAACCCTCCCTCCCCGCAGCCTAACCCTAACCTCCCTGTGCGGTACATAACCCTCTCTCACCGCAGCCTAACCCTAACCTCCCTGTGCGGTACATAACCCTCCCTCCCCGCAGCCTAACCCTAACCTCCCTGCGCGGTACATAACCCTCCCTCCCCGCAGCCTAACCCTAACCTCCCTGCGCGGTACATAACCCTCCCTCTCTGCAGCCTAACCCTAACCTCCCTGTGGTGACACCTAAACCTAACCCTCCCTCTCCGCAGCCTAATCCTTCCCGTTGATGCCTAACCCTAACCTTCCCGGGGGTCGGCTAAAGTACCCCCGCCCTAAACCTAAGGCAGGTGCTATACTTACATAGGTTGAGATGCCGACAGTTGGGATTCCGATGTCGGTGTCCTGACCATTTCAGGATTCCGGTGCTGACATTGTGACCGGTGTCAGGATTCCGGTGCTGGCATTGTGACCGGTGTCAGGATTCCGGTACTGGCATTGTGACCGGTGTCAGGATTCCGGTGCTGGCATTGTGACCGGTGTCAGGATTTCGGCATCGGCACCGTATCTCGTAGTGAGTCCTCTCCTACATGTCATACCATGGGCCTCTCCATTATAGCCAGCTTTCTTTTCTTGTTTTATCAATCATGTTATACATATGTGTTTTGTATTGCTGCAAATGTACAGCCTATATAACGTGCTCTCTCAAAACTCTGTTGGGACAGGGGAATAGCCTGCTGGGGTCATGCTTGTGTGAATAAAAGAAATATATATTAAGGGTCTAATGTGATCTTTGGAAGAAAACAGACACAAGGCTAGTTTTATGCAGTTTCCATAGTGTAGATTAGTAGCAAATTTACCTTTACAATCTGTTTGAAGTCTGTAAGTCTTATTATTATGAAGCACAAGGTGTCAATGATGGCCTTGTTTGTCATGATACCGCCAACCTATTCCACTGTAAAATGTGAGGGACTTTATTCTACAGTACCTGACACTTTATTTTTATTACCTTGGTAAACCCCTAACTTTTTTTTTTCTTCAATATTAATTTTTATTATTTTGTATTTGAACAAAAATAAATGGGAGTGGGGATACAGAATAGAAAAGGGAGGGAAAGGGGTGTGGGTACACAATTATTTCAACAGATACATAAATATGCAGATAACATATATATATATATATATATATATATATATATATAAATTAGTGAAATCACGTTGATCCGAATCCATCCAACAGTAACTATAAATCTATATATCAAGTCAAGTGTTTATGTGTCATGCAGGATCACTAGGGGATGACTATGCCAGTAGTTGTTCCACGATAGCCAGCGTAGGAGAGGGCAAGACGGAGTGGAAGAATAGGCCACCCCTGCGGTTTCAAACTCAAAGTGAGACTGTATAGCATTTTCTATTGCAGTTATATGGGGGACCACAGGGGAGCGCCACTGACGGGCAATCAAAAGTTTGGTAGAGATAAGTATATGGCCCAAAACATACCGATCGCCCGGCGATAGGTCGCCATATTAAAGGTGGAGAAAAACCAATCGAGGGTGAGGAGTTAGATGATGGCCTAATACAGAAGCTATAAGTTGAAAAACCGAGTTCCAGAGATGGGTAAGCACGGGGCATTCCCAGAAAATATGCAATAAAGTTCCAACATTACCGCAGTTGCGCCAACAAAGGTTAGATATGGAGGGTTGCATCGCATGTAAACGGGAAGGAGTATAATATAAACAATGAAGGAGTTTATAAAATAATTCTATATGTGACATACATTTAGATATTTTAAAAAATTTTTAAAGACCACCTCCCATCCCTCTTCCGAGATGGAGCATCTAAGATCAGTCTCCCATTTTAATTGGATAGGGGCTTTCTGTAATGGAAGGGGATTGATAATATAATTATACCACTTAGTGATGCCTCCCCTGCCTTCTCCTGTACTAAGGAAGTCCTGGATAAGCTTGGGCAATGGGAATACGTCGTGAGGGGAGCATGAAGCCCCGTGGAGCCAGTGTTTGAGCTGCAGATATTTATAAAATTCCCTATGCGGTAATGCGAATCGTGCTTGTATTTGTGTGAAAGGGAGCAGGTTGTTGTCTGCCAGTACATCTTGAAGGGACAAGGGTGGTAATTCTGAGTTGATCGCAGCAGCAAGTTTGTTAGCAATTGGGCAAACCCATGTGCACTGCAGGGGGGGGGGGGGGGGGCAGATATAACATTTGCAGAGAGAGTGGGGGGGGGGCAGATATAACATTTGCAGAGAGAGTTAGATTTGGGTGGGTTATTTTGTTTCTGTGCAGGGTAAATACTGGCTGCTTTATTTTTACACTGCAATTTAGATTTCAGTTTGAACACACCCCACCCAAATCTAACTCTCTCTGCACATGTTATATCTGCCCCCCCCTGCAGTGCACATGGGCCCTTATTCTGAGTTGTTCGCTCGCTAGCTGCTTTTAGCAGCATTGCACACGCTAAGCCGCCGCCCTCTGGGAGTGTATTTTAGCATAGCAGAATTGCGAACGAAAGATTAGCAGAATTGCGAATAGAAATTTCTTAGCAGTTTCTGAGTAGCTCGAGACTTACTCTGCCATTGCGATCAGTTCAGTCAGTTTCGTTCCTGGTTTGACGTCACAAACACACCCAGCGTTCGCCCAGACACTCCCCCGTTTCTTCAGACACTCCCGCGTTTTTCCCAGAAACGCCAGCGTTTTTTCGCACACGCCCAGAAAACGGCAAGTTTCCGCCCAGAAACACCCACTTCCTGTCAATCACAGTATGATCACCAGAACGATGAAAAAACCTTGTTATGCCGTGAGTAAAATACCTAACTTTTGTGTAAAATAACTAAGCGCATGCGCTCTGCGAACCTTGCGCATGCGCAGTAAGCGACTAATCGCAATATAGTGAAAATCGTCAACGAGCGAACAACCCGGAATGACCCCCATGGTTTTGCCCAACTGCTAACAAATTTGCTGCTGCGATCAACTCAGAATTAAGACCAAGATCCCTTTGGAGATCCAGGCATCGAATCGCAGATCAGGAATCAGGGACGCTATGCCTGTCAATGAGAGGGTGGAGGAGGGGAGAGAGACACTGTCGACTCTACTCACCACCTCCAGCCAAGCTTTCCGAGTAGATTGGGCCGCGAAAGATTTAGCGATTAACAGTTTGCCTTCACCTCTCGGAAGCAACAATATATCCGTCAGGGGAAGTGGGGAAACAAGTCCTTGTTCGAGTTGAACCCATAATTTATGGTCATCACGAGAGTGCCAAGCTCCTATTTGTGCAAGTCTGCATGCTAATTGATAGGAATGTATATCAGGGAAGGCCAAGCCCCCCTCCTGTTTGGGTCGGATCAACATTTTCCTGGCCAGTCTCAGTTTTCTACCCTTCCATACATAGGAGCTAAAAATAGAGTTAACTATGACTTATGTTAAGGTATATTCCTGCGCACTCTAGCTGCTGCCTTTAGTGGGATCCTACCCTGATGTGTCACCACACACACCTAAGAAGAATTACAATAACAAACAGTGGGATAGGAACCCGCTGGTGGCGCAAACAATGTACGGTTACCGTGATGAGTTGCCGCAATGGTCAAATGTCCATAAGAGAACGTTGGAAAAGTCCAGAAACTTCTTATAAGTAGTTCTCATATAGATCCAAGTTCATAAGGTAATGTGTAAAAAAACACAAATGGTATACAGAGATTCAATTGAGATCCCAGAAGCAATTGATAAAAAGAAGGTGACTTCTTCCAGGATTCCTTATACTGTAGTGACTTTGGAGGTGTGTTTCTATCTGTATAGGTTCACCCTGGTGTTGAAGGAAAAGGAAAAAAATGTTACTCCCAGCGCTTGCTCGATATCACACATAGCTTGTAGGTTGTAAAATACATTTTTTGTTTTTATTCAAAATTTATACAGAAAGTCATAAATATATATTATATGGTAAAAATATATATATATGTGTTCCTTATAAATATCAGAGTTAAAATTTTGAAATACCGGTATGTATTGATAACATAAACACAAACAAAAACATATAAACAAGACAGAAATAAGACAAAAATAAGAAAGGACTTAGAGTTTAGTGAAAATAGAAAAGTAGAAAAGTACCAGATGAAGAGAAATTCTTAAGGATGTTTTGAAGAAAACGGGTAGACACGCTGTTAAGCGTTTTACTCTATCCAATATGTATGTGCACAGTGAGTTGCTTTTGGTCATTCAAAATTGTTTATGAAAAACAGTATGGGTGGTAATAGTCCTGGAGAATGTAACAATGTTGTTACTTAGTTTCCGTCCAAAAGGATTTTATGCAGATGGATACAGTGTATCAGTTCAAGTCTGTATCGTTACTCACAGTCTCTGAGGTCTGAAAGTGCTGCTGCGCTCGTCCAGGGGATCCTCCGTGTTCTGCTGAATGCCGCTGCTTATAGCGTGCTGGGGTGTTTGCATGCACCCGTCCGGGCGGTCTTCTGTGTTCAGCCCGGGGCTCCCCTTGGCGGCGTGTAAGCGGGCGCTGGTGTAAGGACGGAGTCCGTTGTTGTCTGCCGGCAGACTGAATGGAATGGAACTATCTGGATCCGAAAAGCAATCACCACCCACAATGGATCTCCAACATTCCCAAGGGACAAATGAGAAGGATCAAAAGGAATTGTTCAAGAAAAGAAGACTGCGAACACCAGACCTCCAAACTTATGAACCAATTCGTAACAAAGAATTACAGAAAAGAAAAACTAGAAAAAGATAAAGGTGAAATAGAAAACATCAACAGATCCAACCTTCTACAATACAACAACAAAAAAGAAAGAACAAACGAAGAACCACTATTCATCACTAATTACTCTGGACAAAGAAAACTGATAGAAGCAAGCCTAAAGAAACATTGGCATATTCTTACAACAGACAAAGAACTAAAAAGCATACTTCCACCAAAACCAAGAATTATTTACAGACGTGCCCCGACGATAGGAAGGAATCTAGTAAAAAATCATCTACAATCAGAAACAAAAATGGACAATATGTGGCTAAAACATGGAGAACCTGGCTTTTACAGCTGCAATAACTGCATAGCATGCAAGAAAACTAAAACAACAACGACAAAACCAATAAAAAGTATTTTTTCAAGAAGTAATAATAAAGAATTAAGAATTAGAGATAAAATTACCTGCAATACCGCAGGAGTCGTCTACCTCCTTTTTTGCCCATGCGGATTGCAATATATAGGAAAAACTACTCGAAAACTCTATATCCGCATCAATGAACATCTGAATAACATCAGAACAGAAAAAGACAACCACAGTATCCCAAAACATTTCAAACAAGCACATGGAAGTGACCCATCAGTATTAAAGTACATAGGCCTGAAACTGATTTAAAAAAACCCTGGAGAGGTGGGGATTGGGATCAGCTTCTATTAAAGGAGGAATCGAAACTTATCTATGAACTTTCTACCTTGACACCAGAAGGTCTAAATGTAGATTTTGAACTACATCCCTTCCTGAAAACATGAAAAGTTCCATTTAATGAAGGAAATTGCTATAGCAATAACCTTTCATATCGTTCACACTAATTTTCTATTTTTCTACTTTTTATTAATTCAACATATTTTTATTATTTATTTTTATCACTTTTTTACAATTAAAATACATATGCTTTATTATTATTATTATCAGAAGAATTGCAAAATAACTCATATATGTTCATAAATGTCCACCCAATTAATAAATTAACTAATATCAATCATTGTGATTTCCCATTTTATCTAACTATCTTTCACTATGTTCATTATTCTCTAACTTAGAATACATATACATATGTTTAAAAAATATATATATATCCATATATCCGTCTACCTTTTCGTTACTTCTTCCATTTTTATATATATTTTTTTACCTTTCAACAAATATATATTTTTTTACCTTTCAATTTTATTCTTTACTATTTTGTATTCAGTATTGTGCATATCCAATATCTGTGAACTATCCACACTAAACTCCATCTGTTTGATCTAATCAGAAACTCTAATCCATATTATTATAGCATAACAATATTAATATATTTCCTCTTTTATAAATGCATCAACTTCACCATCTATTTCCATCATTATTATATTACTAATTATTTATTTATTTATCATTATTATTTTTTTGAAATACATTCTTGATAAATCAATTTGGATATAAAAATCATATTCCCAATATATTACACTAAGTAGGTGTTAACAGAATTATACGTTATATGTTATATGTTGTATATTTTATGCTTTCTTCCAGCACACTTGCGGTGGTTTTTTCTTTTTTTCTTCTTTCTTCTATTTCGTGGATTAAATGTTTTATGAACAAAATAAATTGTGTGTACATGTGTGTGTGCACATATGTGTATACATGTATATATATATATATATATATATATATATGTGTGTATATACATATATATATATATATATATATAAAATGAATTACATATGGAGAGACACCAAGTAAGGGCGGAAATGATGTAATTAGCACAGCGGGGAAAGGGCAAACTGGAGGATAAAGGAACGGAGTCAGAATGAATGGACATCCTGTCGAAGCCTGAGATCACAGGTGAAACGCGTTGATTGGCCACGGGTCCGGACACCGACATTGTCCTCCCGCGGCAAAAGCTCCATTCAGTCTGCCGGCAGACAACAACGGACTCCGTCCTTACACCAGCGCCCGCTTACACGCCGCCAAGGGGAGCCCCGGGCTGAACACAGAAGACCGCCCGGACGGGTGCATGCAAACACCCCAGCACGCTATAAGCAGCGGCATTCAGCAGGACACGGAGGATCCCCTGGACGAGCGCAGCAGCACTTTCAGACCTCAGAGACTGTGAGTAACGATACAGACTTGAACTGATACACTGTATCCATCTGCATAAAATCCTTTTGGACGGAAACTAAGTAACAACATTGTTACATTCTCCAGGACTATTACCACCCATACTGTTTTTCATAAACAATTTTGAATGACCAAAAGCAACTCACTGTGCACATACATATTGGATAGAGTAAAACGCTTAACAGCGTGTCTACCCGTTTTCTTCAAAACATCCTTAAGAATTTCTCTTCATCTGGTACTTTTCTACTTTTCTATTTTCACTAAACTCTAAGTCCTTTCTTATTTTTGTCTTATTTCTGTCTTGTTTATATGTTTTTGTTTGTGTTTATGTTATCAATACATACCGGTATTTCAAAATTTTAACTCTGATATTTATAAGGAACACATATATATATATTTTTACCATATAATATATATTTATGACTTTCTGTATAAATTTTGAATAAAAAACAAAAAATTTATTTTACAACCTACAAGCTATATGTGTGATATCGAGCAAGCGCTGGGAGTAACATTTTTTTGCTATAACATTACAAATAAGGTCTGTGGTAACCTTACTTCTCTCCATAGCAGCTACTCTTTATTTACCACCAGGTGAAAGCACAGTCCTCACAAACCCCTATTTGCATATTGTCAAACTTTTTTTCCACACGGAGGACCGCAGCTAATCACCATTATGGCATACAATAAAGAAGAACGTTTAAAATTAGTAGAAGAATTAATTCCCTCATCAAATATGACAAAACAAAGAGAAATGACAACACTCGAGGAAACTTTCTGTGAGTTATACAATAAATTAGAGAAGCTAGAAATGAAAGAAATAAAACAATGGTGGGAAAGCACCACTCTCACCAAATACATAGAAAAAAGGATGGTTCCACGTGGTCTGAGATTGAATAAAAAACCCATCATTCAACTCAAAAGATAAAGACTTTGAGAACAGATGGCGTGATGCTTTAGACTCGTGCTCATTTAAACGAATGCAACTGATAGTTGAGGAAAGAGAAGAGACGTTGAAACAAACAGAAGAAGAAATAAAAATAATTAGAAAGAAACTAGAGCCTCTGGAAGAACTAGCAGATTTCAAGAACCTCGAGAGTCTCACGAAGAATAAACTAAGGAAGCTAGAAGAAGAAGTAATCGAACAAAAACGGAAAAAATTCAAAAGGGATATTGAAGATTATAAGGGAGACCATTATAATTGGACAGTAATATCGAAAGACGATCCCATTACAAGAAGACGTTCAGAAAAACCTCTTCCTCCACAAGACAGAGAACACTATTTCCCTACAAGACAATGGAGACAATATGACCAACAAAAGATGTACCCAAGATCATATACGACATACAAAGAAAGAGGTTTTCAACGAAATACGAGATATGAGATGCGAAGTAGGAATAAGGAACAATCACTAAAAAAGGAAATGGATAATAGGAGAAGATTGGGACAAGTGGACAGAAAAGTTCAAGAAAGATCAAGAACGAAATACCCCTCAGCAAATACTTTGACAAGAAGTTTTAATCAAGGCAGAGAAGATCATCAAGAAATTATAGATACCTCTGCACGAACACTGATGGATAGATTAAGTAGAAGAACAGCTAAACTCCATCAAAATAAGGAAGGAGAAGTACAGGCACAAGAAGAACAGGACGAAACCGAACAGTTTCTGGATGCTTTTTTAGAGCTGGCACAGAAGAATCACTCGTTCAGAAGTACGGGAACGATTCCGAAAACCATGGGCTCAGAGGAAGAAAAAGGAAAGAGGAGGAGAAGAAAAAGAAGCCCAAGTTCCACCAACGAGGAAAGCGATGGGGAGCGAAGAATAGGCCAAAAGAAAAAACAGAAGAAAAACCAAAAGAAACAACTGAAAAAAGGATATTCAACTTAAGTAAACATAAGCTGAGCGATACAGAAACTTCTGTCTTGAAAAAGGGCCTGAAATTCGCCCCAACAAACTGCTTAAATAAATTCGACACATTCATTGATCTTCATAAATTCCTCAGAAAAATAACACTGAAGAAATTCTTTAACAAAATAGACAATCCAGGAAAAGATGAAGAAACTGAGGAAGAAGAAGACGGTTTCACACACACAAATTTCAAAGACAAATCGACTTTCTACCCTGAACACCTAAAAGGTCATCTACTTAATACCTTCCAGAAGCTAGTAGAGGAGGACATCAAGAAAATCCCCGACACTATAGGATCCAAACACATACAGAATTTATCAAAGAGGGAAAAAAACGCCTTAAAGAATTTGAAGGAAAACAACGAAATTGTTATCAAACAAGCAGATAAAGGCGGTGGTACTGTCATTATGGATCGAGAAAAATATGAAGAAGAAGCATGGAAGCTTCTGAAAGATCCCCATACTTATCAACCCTTAAAGAAGGACCCCACACCAGAATTCCATAAAGAACTATCAGAAATACTGAAAAAGGCAATGGAGGACAAAATTATAACAAAAGACGAATACAATTTCCTGAAATCAAAACATCCCATAATCCCCGTGTTCTACCACCTACCCAAGGTACATAAAGACCAACAAAATCCACCAGGTAGACCTATAGTATCAGGAATCAACTCGCTGACTTCAAATCTCTCCTGTTACATAGATCACTTTCTTAAACCCTTGGTGTCACAACAACGCAGTTACTTGAAAGACACCACACAAGTTCTGAGCCTACTAGCTGGCTTAACCTGGAAAAATACTTATATCCTGGCAACATGTGACATAAAATCTTTATACACAAGCATCAGACACGAAGACGGCTGCAAAAATGTTGAAAGAATTTTACAAGAAGAGTCAGGATTGAAAGAAGAACAAGTAAATTTCATCATACAGGGAATCAGATTCATCCTGGCCCACAATTATTTTTGGTTTGGAAAACAATTCTTTATCCAAACGCAGGGGACAGCAATGGGTACGAATTTCGCACCGTCGTATGCAAATTTGTTTCTTGCCCATTGGGAAAATGAAAGGATTTGGACCAATAATGAACATCTCCCCAACATAAAAGTATGGGCAAGATACATAGACGACGTGATAATAGTGTGGGATGGAGAAGAAGAAACCCTGCTAGAATTCCTGAGGAATATCAATAGGAATACAGAAAATCTAACATTTACGCATGAAATAAGTAGGAACAATGTAAATTTTCTAGACCTAACCATCTTCATCCACAACAACAACATCGAAACCAAAACATACATGAAACCAGTAGACTGTAACAACTATCTGGATGCGAAAAGCAATCACCACCCACAATGGATCTCCAACATTCCCAAGGGACAAATGAGAAGGATCAAAAGGAATTGTTCAAGAAAAGAAGACTGCGAACACCAGACCTCCAAACTTATGAACCAATTCGTAACAAAGAATTACAGAAAAGAAAAACTAGAAAAAGATAAAGGTGAAATAGAAAACATCAACAGATCCGACCTTCTACAATACAACAACAAAAAAGAAAGAACAAACGAAGAACCACTATTCATCACTAATTACTCTGGACAAAGAAAACTGATAGAAGCAAGCCTAAAGAAACATTGGCATATACTTACAACAGACAAAGAACTAAAAAGCATACTTCCACCAAAACCAAGAATTATTTACAGACGTGCCCCGACGATAGGAAGGAATCTAGTAAAAAATCATCTACAATCAGAAACAAAAATGGACAATATGTGGCTAAAACATGGAGAACCTGGCTTTTACAGCTGCAATAACTGCATAGCATGCAAGAAAACTAAAACAACAACAACGACAAAACCAATAAAAAGTATTTTTTCAAGAAGTAATAATTGAGAATTAAGAATTAGAGATAAAATTACCTGCAATACCGCAGGAGTCGTCTACCTCCTTTTTTGCCCATGCGGATTGCAATATATAGGAAAAACTACTCGAAAACTCTATGGCCCTCATTCCGAGTCGTTCGCTCGGTATTTTTCATCGCATCGCAGTGAAATTCCGCTTAGTGCGCATGCGCAATATTCGCACTGCGACTGCGCCAAGTATCTTTGCTATGAAGAAAGTATTTTTACTCACGGCTTTTTCATCGCTCCGGCGATCGTAATGTGATTGACAGGAAATGGGTGTTACTGGGCGAAAACACGGCGTTTTATGGGCGTGTGGCTGAAAACGCTACCGTTTCCGGAAAAAACGCAGGAGTGGCCGGAGAAACGGGGGAGTGCTTGGGCGAACGCTGGGTGTGTTTGTGACGTCAAACCAGGAACGACAAGCACTGAACTGATCGCACAGGCAGAGTAAGTGTGGAGCTACTCTAAAACTGCTAAGTAGTTTGTGAACGCAATATTGCGAATACATCGGTCGCAATTTTAAGATGCTAAGATACACTCCCAGTAGGCGGCGACTTAGCGTGTGTAACTCTGCTAAATTCGCCTTGCGACCGATCAACTCGGAATGAGGGCCCATATCCGCATCAATGAACATCTGAATAACATCAGAACAGAAAAAGACAACCACAGTATCCCAAAACATTTCAAACAAGCACATGGAAGTGACCCATCAGTATTAAAGTACATAGGCCTGAAACTGATAAAAAAAAACCTGGAGAGGTGGGGATTGGGATCAGCTTCTATTAAAGGAGGAATCGAAACTTATCTATGAACTTTCTACCTTGACACCAGAAGGTCTAAATGTAGATTTTGAACAACATCCCTTCCTGAAAACATGAAAAGTTCCATTTAATGAAGGAAATTGCTATATCATATCGTTCACACTAATTTTCTATTTTTCTACTTTTTATTAATTCAACATATTTTTATTATTTATTTTTATCACTTTTTTACAATTAAAATACATATGCTTTATTATTATTATTATTATCAGAAGAATTGCAAAATAACTCATATATGTTCATAAATGTCCACCCAATTAATAAATTAACTAATATCAATCATTGTGATTTCCCATTTTATCTAACTATCTTTCACTATGTTCATTATTCTCTAACTTAGAATACATATACATATGTTTAAAAAATATATATATATATCCATATATCCGTCTACCTTTTCGTTACTTCTTCCATTTTTATATATATTTTTTTACCTTTCAACAAATATATTTTTTTACCTTTCAATTTTATTCTTTACTATTTTGTATTCAGTATTGTGCATATCCAATATCTGTGAACTATCCACACTAAACTCCATCTGTTTGATCTAATCAGAAACTCTAATCCATGTTATTATAGCATAACAATATTAATATATTTCCTCTTTTATAAATGCATCAACTTCACCATCTATTTCCATCATTATTATATTACTAATTATTTATTTATTTATCATTATTATTTTTTTTAAATATATTCTTGATAAATCAATTCGGATATAAAAATCATATTCCCAATATATTACACTAAGTAGGTGTTAACAGAATTATACGTTATATGTTATATGTTGTATATTTTATGCTTTCTTCCAGCACACTTGCGGTGTTTTTTTCTTTTTTTCTTCTTTCTTCTATTTCCTGGATTAAATGTTGTATGAACAAAATAAATTGTGTGTACATGTGTGTGTGCACATATGTGTATACATGTATATATATATATATATATATGTGTGTGTGTATATATATATATATGTGTATATACATATATATATATATATATATATATATATATATATATTATATATATATATATATAAGATGAATTACATATGGAGAGACACCAAGTAAGGGCGGAAATGATGCAATTAGCACAGCGGGGAAAGGGCAAACTGGAGGATAAAGGAACGGAGTCAGAATGAATGGACATCCTGACGAAGCCTGAGATCACAGGTGAAACACGGTGATTGGCCACGGGTCCGGACACCGACACTGTCCTCCCGCGGCAAAAGCTCCATTCAGTCTGCCGGCAGACAACAACGGACTCCGTCCTTACACCAGCGCCCGCTTACACGCCGCCAAGGGGAGCCCCGGGCTGAACACAGAAGACCGCCCGGACGGGTGCATGCAAACACCCCAGCACGCTATAAGCAGCGGCATTCAGCAGGACACGGAGGATCCCCTGGACGAGCGCAGCAGCACTTTCAGACCTCAGAGACTGAGTAACGATACAGACTTGAACTGATACACTGTATCCATCTGCATAAAATCCTTTTGGACAGAAACTAAGTAACAACATTGTTACATTCTCCAGGACTAGAAACCACCCATACTGTTTTTCATAAACAATTTTGAATGACCAAAAGCAACTCACTGTGCACATACATATTGGATAGAGTAAAACGCTTAACAGCGTGTCTACCCGTTTTCTTCAAAACATCCTTAAGAATTTCTCTTCATCTGGTACTTTTCTACTTTTCTATTTTCACTAAACTCTAAGTCCTTTCTTATTTTTGTCTTATTTCTGTCTTGTTTATATGTTTTTGTTTGTGTTTATGTTATCAATACATACCGGTATTTCAAAATTTTAACTCTGATATTTATAAGCAACACATATATATATATTTCTACCATATAATATATATTTATGACTTTCTGTATAAATTTTGAATAAAAACAAAAAATTTATTTTACAACCTACAAGCTATATGTGTGATATCGAGCAAGTGCTGGGAGTAACATTTTTTACCTATAACATTACAAATAAGGTCTGTGGTAACCTTACTTCTCTCCATAGCAGCTACTCTTTATTTACCACCAGGTGAAAGCGCAGTCCTCACAAACCCCTATTTGCATATTGAAGGAAAAGGAGGCTCCTCACATGTGTGCTTACTTTCATGTACCCCAGAAAAAACCTATAAAGGTTTCTTTAAAGCCTCTGAGTGTGAAGTCTCTTCCACCCGGAACCAGTGTATCACAGATAATCTCGTGCAATCTTTATAAAAACAAATGCTCACATTCGTGCTTACTTTGAAAGACGCCGTTCTTCCATATAACGGTTTCTTTATCAGTAGGCCGTCCTGCCGTCTTCATACACTTCCTGGCTTCGTATTAGGCTCGGTATTAAGCATAAACACGAAGGGATGTGTGAAGATTCATATAAATTTATTGTAAAATTACTTAAAAAAACAGTTTGGTGATTCACCACGAACAGGAAACCAGTAAAACAGATGGAATACAGCACAGTACAACAGTAAAATAAGATGTTAACCCGGGATATCTCACCGCTAACTGGCTGGAAAAACTGGTAACACCAGAGTGGAGCATGTGAGATTTTGGAACACCACTGTTACCAGTTTTTCCAGCCAGTTAGCGGTGAGATATCCCGGGTTAACATCTTATTTTACTGTTGTACTGTGCTGTATTCCATCTGTTTTACTGGTTTCCTGTTCGTGGTGAATCACCAAACTGTTTTTTTAAGTAATTTTACAATAAATTTATATGAATCTTCACACATCCCTTCGTGTTTACGCTTAATACCGAGCCTAATACGAAGCCAGGAAGTGTATGAAGACGGCAGGACAGCCTACTGATAAAGAAACCGTTATATGGAAGAACGGCGTCTTTCAAAGTAAGCACGAATGTGAGCATTTGTTTTTATAAAGATTGCACGAGATTATCTGTGATACACTGGTACCGGGTGGAAGAGACTTCACACTCAGAGGCTTTAAAGAAACCTTTATAGTTTTTTTCTGGGGTACATGAAAGTAAGCACACATGTGAGGAGCCTCCTTTTCCTTCAACACCAGGGTGAACCTATACAGATAGAAACACACCTCCAAAGTCACTACAGTATAAGGAATCCTGGAAGAAGTCACCTTCTTATTATCAATTGCTTCTGGGATCTCAATTGAATCTCTGTATACCATTTGTGGTTTTTTTACATATTACCTTATGAACTTGGATCTATATGAGTACTACTTATAAGAAGTTTCTGGACTTTTCCAACGTTCTCTTATGGACATTTGACCGTTGCGGCAGCTCATCACGGTAACCGTACATTGTTTGCGCCACCAGTGGGTTCCTATCCCACTGTTTGTTATTGTAAAAATAGAGTTAAATTTATACAGAAGATAATTAAGTAAGAGAATAGGAATGGTCCAAAAGAGATACATAAGCTTGGGGAGAATCGTCATCTTCAGTGCAGCTATTCGCCCTAACCATGAAACATGTTGCATCATCCAGTCAGAGGCCAGATTAGTAAATTTACGTAATAGTGGGGGGTAGTTTGCTGAGATTAAATCATCCACCTTCGGGGTAATCTGAACCCCCAGATATTTGAGGCTTCTATCCTGCCAAGAATACGTATACACAGATTTCAATGCGGACAGAAGGGAGGGTGGGAAGTTAATGGGGAGCGCTTCCGTTTTGGTATTATTAAGTTTATAATAAGATACTGCAGAGTATTCATTCAAGAGTGTGTGCAAGGCTTGCAAGGAAACAATGGGGTCATTTAGTGTCAGAAGAACATCGTCCGCAAGGAGACATATTTTATGAGATTGTCCCACAAATTCCATGCCCTTAATTGGGGTTGAGGATCTGATTTTCTCATCAAGTGGGTAAACCCCTAACTTTTAAGTACTCCTCTTGCTGACAAGGGCATTTTGTGGTCTGTGTCTCTATGCAGCTTCACTGATGTCACCAGTGCGTTTGCATATACGATTTAGCTTGTGGTTAGTTTATATGGTATTGTATGCAGTTGCCGTTTTAGTATTTTTAATTTAAGGCTTGCAATTCATTGTCCCATGTTTGTCATTGGCCCAGTATGCACTGTTGAAGGTGTTCAGAACACAAGTTATGGGTAATGGTCACAGCACTGAGGTCATGGGTTAAATTCCCAGCATGAATTTAACCATGGGTTAAATTCCCAGCATGTGGAGTTTGTATATTCTCCCAGTACTTGCGTGAGTTTCCTTTGGGAACTACGGTTTCCTCCCACAATCCAAAAATATACTGGAAGGTTTATTGTCTCCCAACATAAAACTAACCCAAGTGTGTGAGTGTGTGGACATGGGCAGACTGTATGGGCCAAATGGTTCTAATCTGCCATCAAATTCTATGAATTAACACAATTAGCCCAACCCGCCTCAGTCGATAGTGGAACTGCTTGTGAGTAGAAAGATATGGGTGGAGGGGGACAGGGGGGAAGACAAAGTCATTCAATATTTTATAAGGTACATGTGATGAGTGGTTAGGAATGGTTTGGTGGCACTGGCAAATAAGACAAAAAATAAATCTGATTTAAAAGAAATTGGGGCAAATACAGTGACTGATGGATGGCATACATTGATGCGACGGGGGCCTGTCTGCCTGCTACAATCAGGAGGGTGCGGGGGGCACACATACACTGAGAATTTTTTGAGGAATGGGGGCCCAAATCGGTGTCTTGCTTAGGGCCCCATGAGGGCTGGGGGAAAGTGACTGCAAGTAGTGTGTTCAGGCGGCAGTTCACCCCCACATCTGTGTAACTAGCATTATACTGGGGCATTACATCTAGCTGGCACTATACTGAGGCATTACATATAGCTGGCACAATACTGGGGCAGTACATGTAACTGGCACTATACTTGGGGCAGTACATGTAACTGGCACTATACTTGGGGCATTACGTGTAACTGGCACTATAATTGGAGCATTACGTGTAACTGGCACTATACTTGGAGCATTACATTTAACTGGCACTATACTGGAGGCATTACGTGTAACTGGACCTATACTGGAGGCATTACATGTAACTGGCACTATAGTAGAGGCATTACCTGTAACTGGCACTATACTTCGGGCATTAAGTGTAAGGAGCACTACTATGGGCATTATGTGTAAGACTGCCAATTGTGTGTGTAGGGGGTGGTGATAATATGGTATATATATTTAAAATTTGATAACAATATATAATTGCAAGGCTAGTCCCACTTTCCTAGGAGTGCGCGCGCCTTCATAGCGCACATTGGGGGGAGAGGGGGTGCTTCCAAAGATCTTGCTCAGAGTGCCAGTAGTTTTGGACCCAGGCCTGGCTGCTGTCTGGGTACTTTGGGATCTATCCTGTAATCACAGTACATACACAATTGCTGCAGTACCAGACCCCCCCCCCCCCCCCTCCGTGTACTCTAATGTATTTGCTTTCCCTAAAAAGGGAGCTGAGGTTTGTGTTCTTGTGCGACTGGGGATGTACTTGAGAAGCCAGTGCCTCCCCAGCCATTGACATCACCGCACATCACTGCAGTATTCGCAAAATCTCCTCCCCATTGCATCCCCCGTTGGTCACAGTATCCACACCAGCATCGATAGTCAATGCACCACACATACCCCTTTCTCCCCCGCAATCCCCGATGGTAACAGTATCTGCATACAGCCCTCCACCCTGCAACCAGAGATGGTCACAGAATCCGCATCTGCGCTACCCCCCCACCCACCACCTCCAAGGGCACAGCACCCTCACTCCGTACCCACATCTTTGATGGTCACAGCACACGCACCAACCCCCTGACCCCGCCTGCCCCCATGTCCCAGACTGTGAACTCTCCTGCCAAAGTCGCTGTGCACTCTCTGATGGCTGTTGCTCACATGCGGACTCCAGGACATCATTAGCATAACCCAGTCCATCCTGGTGATCCACTGAATGACCGACCTATCGTGTGATTGGCAGGTCTGCCATACACACAGCACAATGCTCCAATATATCTGCAGATATATTGGTCATCGCCTGTGCTGCAGGGCTTGCCAGATATGTCTATGATCGACCACACTTAGGTCGACAGTCATTAGGTCGACATGGTCATTAGGTCGACATGAACAAGACCGACCCTGAAAAAGGTCGACATGAGTTTTTTTTACTTTTTTTTAGTGGCGTTTACTTTGTAAAGTGACGGGAACCCCAATTAGTGCACCGTGTTTGCTCGCCATGCTTTGGGCAAGGTGCCTCACTCTGCTACTGCTGCGCTCGGCACAGGTTACTATTCCCAATCGTAGACCTTTTTCATGTCGACCTAATAGGTGGGCTTGGTCTGGTCACTTAATTATATAGAGGATATAGTATAAATTAAGTGACCAGACCAAGCGCACCTATGCCATGACTAAGACCCTGATAGGGTAGAAACGCGTCGGCGGCACTAGGTGGATTTGGTCACGATCGTGTTAGAACCGGGAGACGTTCATATTATACAGAGCAAACAGCTGGAGGATCAGCGGCATAGGAGGTGTGTGCAGGAAAAAGTACCTGTGAACAACCAGCGGTAAAGATAGCCTTTTGTGCACAGCCCCGGGTAATAAGATTCCCGATGGAGAGGCAGAACTGTGTCCATCATTGGCGTCCGGGAGGTCCGGTGAGACAATTCTTTGATTTAACACTAACAGCTATAAGCTGAACTATAATAACGCTAAACTCTGTTGTGATCATACAAGGAGGAGTACTTTGTTTTAAGTGACTTTTTAAAATAAATATAATTGTGTTTTACTTTGAACTTTTGCTGGATTGCACAAAATATTTCATATAAAAGACGCAAGAAGATATTCCGTTTCAGAATACATTGCATTTGTCATACAAAGACTGATTAAAGGTCCATACACATTAGACGATGTCACTCTGTGAGCGACGTTGTCTAATGTTTCCCTTCCCGGGCCGGCCGACTGTACACACTGAGTGATATGACCGCTCATATCGCTCAGTGACGTCACGCCTCCGCCAGCCCTGCATGCAGGTCGTGGACGACAGTCCAGATCCTGCATGCATGCACCGGCGACAGCAACGATCGTTGCCGAACCCGCGGGGCCGCGCATCGGTCGTCGCTGGCGGCATACACACTTGCCGATAAAATGAGCGACATCGCTCAGGGAGGGGGAAAATGAGCGACGTCGCTCATTTTATCGGCAAGTGTGTATGGGCCTTAAGAACAGCGCTGTAGAGCTTGTTTTAGTTTTTTTTTTAGTTTTTTGCATGTGGCGTGGTGCTGATTGGCTGATCAGCGTTCCTTAAAAAACACAGCTGCAGTTTACATCTGAGCGCTTGGATAAGGGTCCCCATCACACACACACACACCCTCCCCCCCCCCCCCCCCCCCCACCCCCCACCACCACCACACACACACACACACACGCACTTTTTCAATCACACTCCCCCAACTTACCATCTGGCAGGCAGGATCTGCAGCAGTTTCTGTCTGTCCTCCTCTGCACTGCAGCCTGGTCCCATGTAGCTCCACCTCTCGGCGCCGTGCAGCTCCACCTCTCGGCGCCATGCAGCTCCCCCCTCTTTTAGGGCTGGGCCGTGGACATAACGCTGTCAGGGGAAGGAGGAGGCTTCATTATGCTGCCGGCGCCGCTGCCTGTCAGTGTGACAGGCACAGCAGCCGGCAGCAGCAGCAGGGTCCCAGGCACCGGGATACAGGAGACTGGATGTGGGGAAGTGGCACTGAGGAGCCGGGACACAAGTGACGGGATGGGGGGAAGTGGCACAGAGGAACTGGGATACAGGTGTCGAGATGCAGGGGGAAGCGGCACAGAGTAGCCGATATACAGGTAACAGGATGGGGGGAATCCGCACAGAGGAACTGGGATACAGGTGACGGGATGGGGGGAAATGGCACTGAGGGACTGGGATACAGGTGACGGGATAGGGGAAGCAGCACCGAGGAACTGGGATACAGGTGACGGGCTACAGGGGGAAGAGGCACAGAGGAGCCGATACACAGGTAACATGATGGGGGGAATCTGCACAGAGGAACTGGGATACAGGTGTCAAGATGCAGGGGGAAGCGGCACAGAGTAGCCGATATACAGGTAACAGGATGGGGGGAATCCGCACAGAGGAACTGGGATACAGGTGACGGGATGGGGCGAAATGGCACTGAGGAACTGGGATACAGGTGACGGGATAGGGGAAGCAGCACCGAGGAACTGGGATACAGGTGACGGGCTACAGGGGGAAGAGGCACAGAGGAGCCGATACACAGGTAACATGATGGGGGGAATCTGCACAGAGCAACTGGGATACAGGTGATGGAATGCAGGGGGAAGCGGCACAGAGGAACCGGGATACAGGTGTTGGGATGTAGGGGGAAGTGGCACTGAGGAGCCAGGATAAAGGTGATGAGATGGGGGGTAGATGCATTGAGGAACTGGGATACAGGTGTCGGTATGCAGCAGGAAGCGGCACAGAGGAGCCGGGATACAGGTGACGGGATGGGGGGAAGCGGCACAGAGTAGCCGGGATACAGGTGTCGGGATGCAGGGGGAAGCTGCACAGAGGAGCCGGGATACTGGTGACGGGATGGGGGGAATCGGCACAGAGAAACTAGAATACAGGTGTTGGGATACAGGGGGAAGCGGCAAAGAGGAACTGGGATACAGGTGATTGGATGAGGGGAAGTGGCATTGAGGAGCCGGGACACAGGTGACGGGATGGGGAGAAGTGGCACAGATGAACTGGGATACAGGTGTCGGGATGCAGGGGGAAGCAGCGCAGAGGAGCCGATTTACAGGTAACAGGATGGGGGAATCTGCACAGAGCAACTGGGATACAGGTGATGGAATGAGAGGGAAGCGACACTGAGGAGCCAGGATACAGGTGACGGGATGGGGAAGCAGCACCGAGGAGCTGGGATACAGGTGTTGGGATGCAGGGGGGAGCGGCAAAGAGGAACTGGAATACAGGTGTTGGGATGCAGGGGGAAGTAGAACAGAGGTACTGGGATACAGGTGTTGGGATGCAGGGGGAAGTAGAACAGAGGTACTGGGATACAGGTGTTGGGATGCAGGGGGAAGTAGAACAGAGGTACTGGGATACAGGTGTTGGGATGCATGGGGAAGTAGAACAGAGGTACTGGGATACAGGTGTTGGGATGTAGGGGGAAGTGGCACTGAGGAGCCAGGATAAAGGTGATGAGATGGGGGGTAGATGCATTGAGGAACTGGGATACAGGTGTCGGTATGCAGCAGGAAGCGGCACAGAGGAGCCGGGATACAGGTGACGGGATGGGGGGAAGCGGCACAGAGTAGCCGGGATACAGGTGTCGGGATGCAGGGGGAAGCTGCACAGAGGAGCCGGGATACTGGTGACGGGATGTGGGGAATCGGCACAGAGAAACTAGAATACAGGTGTTGGGATACAGGGGGAAGCGGCAAAGAGGAACTGGGATACAGGTGACTGGATGTGGGGAAGTGGCATTGAGGAGCCGGGACACAGGTGACGGGATGGGGAGAAGTGGCACAGATGAACTGGGATACAGGTGTCGGGATGCAGGGGGAAGCAGCGCAGAGGAGCCGATTTACAGGTAACAGGATGGGGGAATCTGCACAGAGCAACTGGGATACAGGTGATGGAATGAGAGGGAAGCGACACTGAGGAGCCAGGATACAGGTGACGGGATGGGGAAGCAGCACCGAGGAGCTGGGATACAGGTGATGGGATGCAGGGGGAAGTAGAACAGAGGTACTGGGATACAGGTGTTGGGATGCAGGGGGAAGTAGAACAGAGGTACTGGGATACAGGTGTTGGGATGCAGGGGGAAGTAGAACAGAGGAACCGGGATACAGGTGTTGGGATGCAGGGGGAAGTAGAACTGAGGAACTGGGATACAGGTGTTGGGATGCAGGGGGAAGTAGAACTGAGGAACTGGGATACAGGTGTTGGGATGCAGGGGGAAGTAGAACAGAGGAACTGGGATACAGGTGTTGGGATGCAGGGGGAAGTAGAACTGAGGAACTGGGATACAGGTGTTGGGATGCACGGGGAAGTGGCACTGAGGAGCCGGGATAAAGGTGATGAGATGGGGGGAAGTGGCACTGAGGAACTGGGATACAAGTGTCGGGTGCAGCAGGAAGCGGCACAGAGCAGCCGGGATACAGGTGACGGGATGGGGGAAGCAGCACCGAGGAGCTTGGATACAGATGACGGGATGGGGCAAAGCAGTACAGAGGAGCTTGGATACAGGTGACTGGATGGGGCAAAGCAGTACAGAGGAGCCGGGATATAGGTGACGGGATGGGGCAAAGCAGTACAGAGCAGCCGGGATACAGGTATGGGGGAAGCTCACCGAGGAGCTTGGATACAGATGACGGGATGGGGCAAAGCAGTACAGAGGAGCTTGGATACAGGTGACGGGATGGGGCAAAGCAGTACAGAGGAGCCGGGATATAGGTGACGGGATGGGGCAAAGCAGTACAGAGGAGCCGGGATACAGGTGTTGGGATGCAGGGGGAGGGGGCACAGATGAGCCAGGACATAGTTGACAGGATGGGGTGATAGGCTAAAATGTTGCCTAGGGTGCCTAGAAACCTTGCACCGGCCCTGTCTGTCTGAGACTGTGACATATTCTTACGTGAGTTTCCTTTGTCTTGTACCAGTTTTACGCAACTGAAATCACATCTGACCTGCAGTACCTGCACCGAAAAGGCTTCATCCATTGCTACAGTAAGTTCTTTTGTTCTCTCATTTTAGTAGTTAATTGTGTCCTGTCTCAGTTCTGACATTAATGTAATTATATTTATTGTACGCTTGTATCATACATACAGTGAGTGCTGTAGATTGAACCTACATATAATATTCCCTATTATTCCTCTTTAGGTTCTATGGTGCAGCTGTGACAATTGCTTATATAAACATTAACCCTTATAGTGAATCCACCGGGGCAACTGGCTATACTAGCATGATTTGTGGAACAGAAATAATATAGTGATTAATGTAACAGGTGCTACTTTTCTTGTTGAAACAGAGTAAATTGTGCTGCTTGAACACAAATGTAATCTCAGTTAGCAATATAAAGAAGAGCACAAGTTTGGTTTACCATCAGCAGAATGACTATATACCCCACAGTTTGTGTTATGGCGGGTGTTATACGGGATACCGGCATTTGGGATGTCGGTGGTCATAAGATCGACACCCGATGCTCAGCATCCTGACAGGGGTTGGGTAAGTATACTTACCCTACCACCCTAACCCTAACGCTCCCTTCGCAGCCTAACCCTAAAACCCCCCACCGCCAAACCCTCCCTGATGGTGCCTAAACCTAACTCCCCCTCCCCACAACCTAACCCAAAAAAAAGATAGGCTAACAGATGGATTGGCTAATTCTTACATCCACAAATACTTTTATTTACTATGACATAAAATACATCAGTCCGCATGAATTACAACAGGAACCAGAGTCTGTACACTAATGTTATAAAAAAAAAGTGTGTGTTAGTGTTAGCAAGTAAAACAAACATAGGGGGTTATTCCGAGTTGATCGCTCGCAAGCTATTTTTTGCAGCGTAGCGATCAGATAGTCGCCGTCTATGGGGGAGTGTATTTTCACTTTGCAAGTGTGAAAACACTTGTGCAGCCGAGCGGTACGAAAACGTTTTGTGCAGTTTCTGAGTAGCTCAGGACTTACTCAGCCGCTGTGATCACTTCTGCCTGCCCGGTGCCGGAGCTGACGTCAGACACCCACCCTGTGAACGCTTTGACATGCCTGCGTTTCCCCAACCACACCCAGAAAACGGTCAGTTGCCACCCACAAACGCCCTCTTTCTGTCAATCATCTTGCGATCGCCCGTGCGAATGGATTCTTCGTTAAATCCATCGCTAGACGCCGATCCACTTTGCACTCGTGCGACGCGCCTGCGCATTGCAGTGCATACGCATGCGCAGTCCAGACCTGATCACTGTGCTGCGAAAATCCGCAGCGTGCGATCAGGTCGGAAGCGTGCGATCAGGTCGGAATGATTCCCATGATGCAGCTCATTGGGTGGACTTCCAAGGGGAACCAAAGATGTCAGGACATACAGAGACTATGAGATCAGCATAGAACTCTGAGAGAGGATCTGAGAGAGGATCCAGCTATAACAAAATGCTGACATGTAATAAGTGATCTGCACTGCTAAGCTCCTTAGCAAGGAGATCCAACACCCCCTCCCTATTTCATATGATATCCATAGAGACACTGTGCTGGACCTTACTGCTACTGAGAGAAAGCAGAGCAGCAAAAAGGGTTATCTGTATCTGTAGAGATCAGGGCTATACAGGTGAAACTCAGAAAATTAGAATATCGTGCAAAAGTTCATTTATTTCAGTAATTCAACTTAAAAGGTGAAACTAATATATAGTGCATTTGGAAAGTATTCACAGCACTTTACTTTTTCCACATTTTGTTATGTTACTGCCTTTTTCCAAAATGGAATAAATTCATTTTTTCCCTCAAAATTCTACACACAAAGGGGGTCATTCCGAGTTGTTCGCTCGTTATTTTTTTCTCGCAACGGAGCGATTAGTCACTAATGCGCATGCGCAATGTCCGCAGTGCGACTGCGCCAAGTAAATTTGCTATGCAGTTAGGTATTTTACTCACGGCATTACGAGGTTTTTTCTTCGTTCTGGTGATCGTAAAGTGATTGACAGGAAGTGGGTGTTTCTGGGCAGAAACTGGCCGTTTTATGGGAGTGTGTGAAAAAACGCTACCGTTTCTGGGAAAAACGCGGGAGTGGCTGGAGAAACGGAGGAGTGTCTGGGCGAACGCTGGGTGTGTTTGTGACGTCAAACCAGGAACGACAAGCACTGAACTGATCGCAGATGCCGAGTAAGTGTGGAGCTACTCAGAAACTGCTAAGAAGTGTCTATTCGCAATTCTGCTAACCTTTCGTTCGCAATTTTGATAAGCTAAGATTCACTCCCAGTAGGCGGCGGCTTAGCGTGTGCAAAGCTGCTAAAAGCAGCTTGCGAGCGAACAACTTGGAATGACCCCCAATACCCCATAATGACAACGTGAAAAAAGTTTTGGGAGATTTTTGAAAATGTATTAAAAATAAAAAACTAAGAAATCACATGTACATAAGTATTCACAGCCTTTGCCATAAAGCTCAAAATTGAGCTAAGGTGCATCCTGTTTCCACTGATCATCCTTGAGATGTTCCTACAGCTTAATTGGAATCCACCTGTGGTAAATTCAGTTGATTGGACATGATTTGGAAAGGCACACACCTGTCTATATAATGTCCCACACTTGACAGTGCATGTCTGAGCACAAACCAAGCATGAAGTCAAAGGAATTGTCTGTAGACCTCCAAGACAGGATTGTCTCGAGGCACAAATCTGGGGAAGGGTATAGAAAAATATCTGCTGCTTTGAAGGTCCCAATGAGCACAGTGGCCTCCATCATCCGTAAATGAAAGACATTCAGAACCACCAGGACTCTTTCTAGAGCTGGCCGGCCAACTAAACTGAGCGATCAGGGGAGAAAGGCCTTAGTCAGGGAGGTGACCAAGAACCTGATGGTCACTCTGTCAGAGTTACAGCATTCCTCTGTGGAGAGAGGAGAACCTTCCAGATGGACAACCATCTCTGCAGCAATCCACCAATCAGGCCTGTATGGTAGAGTGACCAGACAGAAGCACATAGCAGCCCGCCTGGAGTTTGCCAAAATGCACCTGAAGGCCTCTCAGACCATGAGAAACAGAATTTTCTGGTCTGATGAGACAAAGATTGAACTCTTTGGCGTGAATGGCAGGCATCATGTTTGGAGGAAACCAGGCGCCGCTCATCACCAGGCCAATACCGTCCCTACAGTGAAGCATGGTGGTGGCAGCATCATGCTGGGACTGGGAGACTATTCAGGATAGAGGGAAAACTGAATGCAGCAATGTACAGAGACATCCTGGATGAAAACCTGCTCCAGAGCGCTCTTGACCTCACACTGGGGCGACTGTTCATCTTTCAGCAGGACAACGACACTAAGCACACAGCCAAGATAGCAAAGGAGTGGCTTCAGGAAAACTCTGTGAATGTCCTTGACTGGCCCAGCCAGAGCCCAGACTTGAATCCGATTGAACATCTCTGGAGAGATCTGAAAATGGCTGTGCACCGACGCTTCCCATCCAACCTGATGGAGCTTGAGAGGTGCTACAAAGAGGAATGAGCGAAACTGCCCAAAGATAGGTGTGCCAAGCTTGTGGCATCAAATTCAAAAATACTTGAGGCTGTAATTGCTGCCAAAGGTGCATCAACAAAGTACTGAGCAAAGGCTGTGAATACTTATGTACATGTGACTTTTTATTTTTTTATTTTTAATAAATTTACAAAAATCTAAAAAAAACTGTTTTCACATTGTCATTATGGGGTATTTTGGGGGTCATTCCGAGTTGTTCGCTCGTTATTTTTTTCTCACAACGGAGCGATTAGTCGCGAATGCGCATGCGCAATGTCCGCAGTGCGACTGCGCCAAGTAAATTTGCTATGCAGTTAGGTATTTTACTCACGGTTTTTTCTTCGTTCTGGTGATCGTAAGGTGATTGACAGGAAGTGGGTGTTTCTGGGCGGAAACTGGCCGTTTTATGGGTGTGTGTGAAAAAACGCTGCCGTTTCTGGGAAAAACGCGGGAGTGGCTGGAGAAACGGAGGAGTGTCTGGGCAAACGCTGGGTGTGTTTGTGACGTCAAACCAGGAACGACAAGCACTGAACTGATCGCAGATGCCGAGTAAGTCTGGAGCTACTCAGAAACTGCTAAGAGGTGTGTAATCGCAATTTTGAGAATCTTTCGTTCGCAATTTTACTATGCTAAGATTCACTCCCAGTAGGCGGCGGCTTAGCGTGTGCAAAGCTGCTAAAAGCAGCTTGCGAGCGAACAACTCGGAATGACCCCCTTTGTGTAGAATTTTGAGGGAAAAATGAATTTATTCTATTTTGAAATAAACAACCAAAATCCCTGGCGCTTGTACCGCCACCTTTTCTGCTCGGCTTGTAATCACTTAAGTTATTAAGCAGCCCCCAATTGGCACCACTGGAGTGTCGAAATGGTAAATTAAAATGTAAGATATAAAAAAATATCACGGGAGCGCTAATATGATAAATAATTTTCTTTTTTCTTAGTTACACCTTGAAGATGTGACACATTAAAAATATTAAAAAACATAGGCCCTCATTCCGAGTTGTTCGATCGTTGCCGACTTTATATTGTGATTAGTCGCTTACTGCGCATGCGCAAGGTTCGCAGAGCGCATGCGGTTAGTTATTTTACACAAAAGTTAGGTATTTTACTCACGGCATAACGAGGATTTTTCATCGTTCTGGTGATCGTAGTGTGATTGACAGGAAGTGGGTGTTTCTTGGCAGAAACTGGCCGTTTTCTGGGAGTGTGCGAAAAAACGCTGGCGTTTCTGGGAAAAACGCGGGAGTGTCTGAAGAAACGGGGGGGGGGGGGGGGGTTGTCTGGGCGAACGCTGGGTGTGTTTGTGACGTCAAACCAGGAACGAAACTGACTGAACTGATCGCAATGGCTGAGTAAGTCTCGAGCTACTCAGAAACTGCTAAGAATTTTCTATTCGCAATTCTGCTAATCTTCTTTCGTTCGCAATTCTGCTATGCTAAGATACACTCCCAGAGGGCAGCGGCTTAGCGTGTGCAATGCTGCTAAAAGCAGCTAGCGAGCAAACAACTCGGAATGAGGGCCATAGTCAACACACATGACATACAACGATAGTGTTAAGTAACTGAAAATTAACTACAGTAGCCAACTCAGCTGTCTCTGGATGCACCGTTTTATATGCACTTTAATTACTAAAGATCAAAGTCTTATAGTGTCCTCTGTGCTGGATGCAAAGTGTATATATAGCACATAAAGTTCAAGTCTCTTATGTCCAGAGCGATAGTGGACCCAGTGGGATGCTCACCTCCTTTATACTCCTTTTGCGGTATAATGACAGAGATGTAGTATGTGATGCTTATATTAGCAGTGCAGATCACTCTATCAGTCTCCTCTGTCAATTAGCTGTATAGATATTACCTACGGCAGGGTCAGAGTGAGAGCGCTGGATCCCTCTCTAGCGCTGCTGCGCTGTAGTCCACCTATGCCTTCGGTAGTTAAAGTAATGTCCAAATGGCCGTATAGGGATGAGCGTCTGAGGGTCTCTCTTACCGGATAAGTTTAGTAGTTCAGCCGCCATTTAAATCGCACTCCTTGCTCGATGACAGCATGAAATTGCTTGGCAGGTTGCTGGCTCGGTTTTCTGGAATAGCGATACCGGTGAGACGGTGCATCCACTGGGTATTGTTCTTTATTCCTTACGCGTTTCTTCGCAAATGTATATCGGTGGTTTCGTCAGAGGATATAACTCCTGCCACACTGAGCAGCTTTTAAACCCAGAAGATCCAATCAGAAACAAATCAGATAATGCTCACACCTGTGGAGTTCTCATGAGAGCAGCTGCATTAACATTGATATATATGGCATGTGTGTTAACTTTTACTATTAAAAATTACAACTATTCATAAACCGAGCAGGACAGTGGCTTCCTAATTTACAGACCATAATCAATCACAGTTAACAAATTCATATTTAGATGTAAAATCACAAAGTGTCTGTCAAAAAAACAATGAATGATTACATAATATAAATAAGCAGATAAGACCAAGACATAAAGTGAGTAATACATATGTAGTGTATATAGCATAAAGGTAAAGGACATGGACTCCCATAGATAGAGATCCAGGTTTGAGTCTCAGCATATACATAATTTATATTAATTCATATTTTTCCTCTTTTTATTTTTTATAAAATGTTTAATTATTTTATTTATCTTAAAGATATAGATCAACTCGCTTATTACACTGATATTACAGGTTTGGACCACTAAAAGCAAACAAAACCAAGTGGCGCTTAACAATCAAACAATTAGAGACATTTATTTAAAAAAATAAAATACAACAACCTCCCGGGGGTATGTTACAATATTAGAACATCACAATAATGCTGATGTATAATATAACTATGCGTCCAGCATATGGTTTGGACACCAATTGAGACAAATATTAAAAATCAAATTGCTAATAACTCCAAAGGGGACATGAGCAGTGCAAAGTTCAGTGGATGCACTTAAATGAAAACCTAGAATATGGGTATCAATACATGAGAGATAACTCACGGCTGTGTAATTGAACAGTACTGCATGAAGCCCAGGATAATTAGCGTTGTTCAGCTGGTGAAACGTCGATGATGTGGCGATGGATATGCAAGTACATGTATCGCTGGGCAGGAGCTGACTGTGCCTGCTCCCTGGTGCTAACCCGTTGGCCAGGGAAATAGAAGACACCAGAGCCTCAGCGATACGCAGGATCCGTGCCGCACCGTGCAGGAAGCCCTAGTTGATCGCCGCCACCGGATCAGTGCAGCATCAGCCGTCTCCGTGTCACCCGGGCAAGGACAGGTGAGTGGTTGAGCCGGAGCTGCAGCGGTCGTCAGAACGGATGCGCTGGTTAACAACCGGCCTCTCTGAGCGGCGATGTGTAGCAGTTGGAAAGGCGCCTGAGGCGGTCTCCGTCAGTGAGCCCGTGCCGGACCTGTTGGTGAGACGGCAGTGACCGCCCTTGCCGCCGGGTCAAGGTGTGTGCGGCTTGGTCTGTGCAGGTGTAAAGATGAATTGCTGCAGGCTGAAATCTCCGGGCGGCAGTAGTCAGACTGGGCTCCTACAAACGGCTCCAAAAAAAACTTTAGTGCACAGCAGTGCTGATCCTCAAGGTGAAAGACCTGTATCCTTAACGCGTTTCAACGCCAACAGTGCATCTTTTTCAAAAGGTTGGACCACTAAAAGCAAAGAATTAAGGGACTGCTACATTATAATATTCAACTGTGTGTGTTGAGTTTACACTCCATATCCATAATCTAATAGTTAGAATTATTACAACAACCAAAGATCCCTAATAGAGATCATAGAACTATTTTAATATGGAATAGAGGAGATAAAAAGGAAAGAAGAAAGACAATATTACAGGGAGAACACCCAAATGATAAAAGGAGTAAAACATTTTACACAAACAATAATGCCCGAGTGTAAAAATGTGTACTGATTACTAGCCATCATCTGATATTACTCAGTTCAATATTTTCATTGAGACCGTCTGGAATCAATGTACCGAGAGTGAAAATCCAGAATGCCTCTCTAGAGCAGAGTTGACTGAATCTGTTGCCTCTCCTTGGAGTGGGGAAAACAGAATCAATACCCTGCAATTTTAAACTATTCAAATTACCCTCATGTGCCTGCAATATATGTCTAGAGACACTATGATAAATATTCTTTTTAAGGATATTTCTTCTATGCTCAAGAAATCTGATGTTCAGACTTCTTGTAGTCCTACCCACGTATTGCTTGCTGCACTCACAACTAAGTAAGTATATTACATAGGTATTTTGACAATTAATAAAATAATCTATTTTATAAGTCTCATAGGCAAATGCAGGGGGGTTTCCGGTTGCCCAGAAACCCCCTCCTCTTGGTAAGTGGCTCAAGTTATGACAACAAAAGCAATGGTATATAATACAATTACTAGAGCTGCCGCCACATGATGCAGTTTAAGGGACAGAGCAGAGCTGCTGCACGTGCCCAGTGGTAGCAGCTTCTTCTACCGAGTTTACTGTGTGTGGATCTGAGTGCTCAATCAGTGCACTGGACCAGAGAGTAGCTAGCAGGAAGAAGAGACAGGAGCCTTACCATGAGGTGGGAAAATGTGTGCTTAGAGAGTGCAGTACTGGTTCTATTATATCTGTGTATTTATTTATTATGGTATGTTTACCATTTTAATGACCACTTATTTAGACTATTTAAATATGTTTGATACAGCTTATACTATAGACCATCTATAGTGTTAAATATTAATACTGTATTCCATACAGTGTTTAAAAAGACCAATGTTTACATTAATATCCAGGGTCATTACTGGGTTCTTCTACCGCTCCCCCAGACTCCTGCAGAGTAGGAAATTGTGGACTGCATTTGGAAACCCCCCTCTAGAAATCCTGCGTTTGCCACTGATGTCTGTCCAACTGATGGGGAATGAAAACTGATGCTTCTATGAAAAATGAAACCACATGTAATACATCTAGATTTGCCCCAATGAAAACAACCATTATATTTAGAGAGCCAAGAGCTTTTCCCTGTTAAGGACCCTCCTTGACGCCTTGTATCCTGAAAGAAACTAGGTGATAAATGATTCCAAAGGTTTTTAGCTTTTTTGAAATACAACCTTTGGTTTCTCTCCAAGGCTAGGTTTCAACATTTTGTCTAATTTCAACAACTCAAAGTTCTTATATATAATTTTTCTAATATCATCCACACAGATATTATACTTGCTAATAAATGGAAGAATTTCATTACCCATATTGAATTCATATTCCTTGGAACAACAAGCTTGGCTCGATTGAGAGAGGAGAGAACTCCTATCCATCTGATTTACCTCTAATAGCGATTTTTACAATAATGATTCTGGTTACCCTTGGTCAAGAAATTAAACTTCATTTCTTTCACTTGTTCACTAAAGGTCGTTTCATCCGAACAATTCCTTTTCACCCTGAGATACTGACCTTTGGGTATATTATTTTTCCATTTTACATGATGGCAGCTTTTATAGTTGAGGTAATTGCTACAATCAACCTCTTTTCTATACGATTTGGTGAACAGAAAAGTGTGCCTGACGGAGAGGGCAATGTCAAAAAAATGTATGTGTTCAGAGTGACAACTGTGACTAAACTTAAGCCCAAATGTGTTACAATTAAGATAGGAAAGGAACGAAGGAACCAAATCAGCCCCATCCAAAATAATAAATAGATCATCAATAGACCATGGAGCACCAGGTTCGCCCTATATGGGCCCTCCCATATATAACTGCTTTCGAAGAGACCCATATATAAATTAGCAAAGCTGCGGGCGAATCCGGTGCCCATGGGGGTACCATGCACTTGAAGAAAAAACTGTGAATTAAACAAAAAATAGTTGTGAGCTAAAATAAATTTCATGGATTCTAAAATAAACTCACAACGTTCAGACGTTAATTTCCTGTCTGTTTCAAGGAAGTGGCAGCAGGCCTCGACTCCCTGTTGAATGGGAATGTTGGTATAAAGTGACTCCACATCACAGGTGAGAAGATAGGACTGCTGCCACTCCACACTGCTCACTAAATTTTAAAAATGGGTGGTATCACGTAAATATGAGCACAAATTCACAATGTGTGGTTGTAAATAAGAATCCACGAAAGAAGATGGGTTAGAAGTGAGGGACCCCACACCCAAAATAATGGGACGCCCAGAAGGTGCTATCAAAGATTTGTGAATTGGGAAGGTGATAATATGTGGGGACAATTGGACAGGGGTCAAAAAGAAAATAAAACTCATCCTTGGTAATTGCCCCCTCCGCCAGTGCCCCTGTTAACATAACTTTGTAATCGTGCAGATAAAGGGCGGTGGGATTGTTAGTAAGTCTCTTATAAAGGGAAAATTTGAAGGTGAACTCTGGCGCAATTAAATAATGTGGTCAGCCCAATCAGAACCCTTAATACCTGCCCAACTACAGGTAAATATGAACAACTGAGAAAAAGAGGACAGGGAAATGATCAAAGGCACCCACAATTAAAGAAAAGTAAACAGTAAAGTAAAAGTAAGAAAAAAAAAAAGATATTTTTTTACAATACGGTATGGATTTCCCAAACACAGTCCTTGGATTACTCATAGCACATCAAATGTCTACGGGAAACATGCAAAGGAAAGAAACACAAAAATTCCAATGGGTAATATTGCTGGAAAATTCTGTCTCGTGATGATTAGAAACAGAGCCCTGGTGAATTAACTTGATAGAAGGGAGGACAGACTCTCACCACCAATTCAGTATCGAATGGAGCGTACCAAAACTCACTTAAATGGTGATATAGGAAAGCACATAAAGGTATCTTTGTCTAATGATATTGGATCAATTCTTATAGGCACAGCGTACCATCACTCACGTGTAAAGAAGGTTAAATCCACATATAAAGGTATCTTTCAATCACGATCCAACCCAGTGGGTAAGCAAAAATATGTTTTCCCTTTATTAAACAAAAATTTCCAATTAAAATTTACATCAATAATAAAAGGAGCAAGATGATTTCATGTATAGCTGGGAAGTGCAAAATGGGGTAATGCAGCAGATGGAAAAAAAACTGTAACACCAATGGGAAATCCGGAATACCCACTGTGTATTAACCCCAGCGTACCTCGCAGGATGATACAGACGGTCAAACTTGCTTTCAAGGTAAAATGTCAAATTTAAAAGAAAAATCCACTCTCAGCATGCAGCATATTACCCATTGGAATTTTTGTGTTTCTTTCCTTTGCATGTTTCCCGTGGACATTTGATCTGCTACGAGTAATCCAAGGACTGTGTTTGGGAAATCCATACCGTATTGTAAAAAAAATTCTAATTTTTTTTTGTTACTTTTACTTTACTGTTTACTTTTCTTTAATTGTGGGCGCCTTTGATCATTTCCCTGTCCTCTTTTTCTCAAGTCTCTTATAAAACTTAGAAATAGAATATTTTGTCTTGTACCACTAGCCCACCACCCTTGTCCGCATTTTTGATGATAATTGAATTATCTGCTTTGAGCGCCCTCAAAGCTCTACATTCATTAACATTTAAGTTGTCCCCTTTGTGATGTTTATTGTTCCTCTCACAAAGTTTGCGAAAATCACCCAAAGTTGAAGTTTAAAATGTTTCTATATAGGCACTTCTGTGTTGGAGGGTGTAAAATTCAGATTTCCTTTTAAACCCTTCCCATAACAGTTTACATCCTCCCCTCTATTGGAAGCAGCATATAGTTTCTTTTCCTCTGTCAAGGACATCAAATATTCATCACTATTTTCTTCCAATAATGAAGTAAGGGTATCAATACCTTCAACATCATCGTTGTTTAAAACTATGGAAATGCCATCAATTTTATGCTGTTTCAAGGATTTGTTTGCAAAATATCTCTTGCAACACAAATCTCTTGTAACTTTATTTAGAGAAATAAACAAATAAAAAATATCTAGATTAGTTGTCAGCGCAAATTTTAGGCCTTTTGCTAAATCCGCTTTTTCATGTTCAGTTAACACTTTTGATGATAGATTAAATATCCCTCTATCTCTTATCTTAGCTTTACATTTTTTGCATTGCTATTAGAGGTTAATAAGAAGGATAGGAGTTCCGTCCTCTCTCAATCGAACCAAGCTCTTCGTTCCAAGCCACATGAATTCAATGGGTGTGGTTCATCAAATCGACAGTGTCTAGGTCGACAATGTTTAGGTCGACCACTATAGGTCGACAGTCACTAGGTCGACATGGATGGAAGGTCGACAGGGTTTCTAGGTCGACATGTGCTAGGTCGACAGGTCGACATGAGGATTTGTTTTTTTTGTGTCGTTTTCTTCGTAGAGTGACCGGGATCCCAAATTAGTGCACCGCGTCCCCTCGCATGGCTCACTTCGCTCGCCATGCTTCGGGCATGGTGCCTTCGCTCCGCTACCGCTTCGCTCGGCACACTTTACCGTTCCAATCGTAGTCCACGTGGATCGTTAAGTATGAAAAAATCCACAAAAAAAAATAAAAAGTGAAAAACTCATGTCGACCTTTAGACCTGTCGACCTAGCACATGTTGACCTAGAAACCCTGTCGACCTTCCATCCATGTCGACCTGGTGACTGTCGACCTATAGTGGTCGACCTAAACATTGTCGACCTAGACACTGTCGATCTTCAGACCGGATCCTGAATTCAATATGGGTAATGAAAGTCTTCCATTTATTAGCAAGTATAATATCTGTGCAGATGATATTAGAAAAATTATATATAAGGACTTTTAGTTGTTGAAATTAGACAAAATGTTGTAACCTAGCCTTGGAGAGAAACCAAAGGTTGTATTTCAAAAAGCTAAAAACCTTAGGAATCATTTATCACCTAGTTTCTTTCAGGATACAAGGCATCAAGGAGGGTCCTTAACAGGGAAAAGCTCTTGGCTCTCTAAATATAATGGTTGTTTTCATTGGGGCAAATCTAGATGTATTACATGTGGTTTCATTCTTCATAGAAGCATCAGTTTTCATTCCATATCAGTTGGACAGACTTATAAGATAGATTCTTTTATTAATTGTCAAAATACCTATGTATTATACTTACTTAGTTGTGAGTGCAGCAAGCAATACGTGGGTAGGACTACAAGAAGTCTGAACATCAGATTTCTTGAGCATAGATGAAATTTCCTTAAAAAGAATATTTATCATAGTGTCTCTAGACATATATTGCAGGCACATGAGGGCAATTTGAATGGTTTAAAATTGCAGGGTATTGAGTCTGTTTCCCCCACTCCAAAGGGGGCGACGACAGATGCAGTCAACTCTGCACTAGAGGGCATTCTGGATTTTCACTCTCGGTACATTGATTCCAGAATGCCTCAATTAAAATATTAAATTGAATAATATCAGACGATGGCTAGTAATCAGTACACATTTTTACACTCGGGCCAGTGCTGTAACTAGGTGTTAACCAACGGTGCCTTGCCCACAGCGCACATGCACTGAAGGCACACCATCGGCAGCACCCCCCCCCCCCCGCACAGCCGCAGTCACTGTCCACTTGTCCAGTGCTGCCATCTGCCTTCCACCAGCCGCCGGAGGGCCCCCCCCCCCACTGCCGCGATCTGAGCAGGGCCAAAGCCGCAGCCACTGCTCTCTGTCCAGCATTCCTGCGCTGTCTGCCTCCCGCCAGCCACCGGAGCTGCCCCCCCCCCAACCCACAGCCTCTGCTCTCTGTCCTGCGCTGCCTGTCTCCTGCCAGCCGCCGGAGCCATCTCTGAGCACCGCTTTCCTTCACCACACTGCAGCGCTCATTGCTCATTGGTCTCCGAGTCCCGCTGATGCATGCCTCGCGCTGCTGCCTCTGCAGAGGACTCAGGATCATGACGCAGCCGCCAGCTCCCGGGTCTCTGCCTCTTCTGCCGTTGATGCCAGATCACAGGTGAGGGTGAGTAGAACTCTCTCACTCCCTCCCATAAAAGGGGGCCTGCCTGCCATAATGTGTAAAAAGGGGACGCTGTCTGCCATAATGTGTAAAAAAGGGGACGCTGTCTGCCGTAATGTGTAAAAAGGGGGACGATGTCTGCCGTAATGTGTAAAAAGGGGACGCTGTCTGCCATAATGTGTAAAAAGGGGACGCTGTCTGCCGTATTGTGTAAAAAGAGGTACTCTGTCGTAATGTGTAAAAAGGGGGACGCTGTCTGCCATAATGTGTAAAAAGGGGACGCTGTCTGCCGTAATGTGTAAAAAAGGGATGCTGTCTGCCGTAATGTGTAAAAAAGGGGACGCTGTCTGCCGTAATGTGTAAAAAAGGGGACGCTGTCTGCCGTAATGTGTAAAAAGGGGAATGCTGTCTGCCATAATGTGTAAAAAGGGGGACGCTCTCTGCCGTAATGTGTAAAAAGTGGACGCTGTCTGCCATAATGTGTAAAAAGGGGGACGCTGTCTTCCGTAATGTGTAAAAAAGGGGACGCTGTCTGCCATAATGTGTAAAAAGGGGGACGCTGTCTGCCGTAATGTGTAAAAAGGGGGATGCTGTCTGCCGTAATGTGTAAAAAGGGGGACGCTGTCTGCCGTAATGTGTAAAAAGGGAACGCTGTCTGCCATAATGTGTAAAAAGGGGACGCTGTCTGCCATAATGTGTAAAAAAGGGACACTGTCTGCCATAGTGTGTAAAAAGGGGATGCTGTGTGCCGTAATGTGTAAAACAGGGGACGCTGTCTGCCGTAATGTGTAAAAAGGGGGGCGCTGTCTGCCATAATGTGTAAAAAGGGGGGCGCTGTCTGCCGTAATGTGTAAAAAGGAGACGCTGTCTGCCATAATGTGTAAAAAGGGTACGCTGTCTGCCATAATGTGTACAAAAGGGGACGCTGTCTGCCGTAATGTGTAAAAAGGGGGACGCTGTCTGCCGTAATGTGTAAAAAGGGGCTCTACCTGGTGTAGTGGCGCTACTGTGCAGCGTAATTTGAATAATGGAGACTACTGTGCACCGTAGTATGAATTGGTATTATTTTGTGGCCACGCCCCTTCCCCATGAAGCCACGCCCCTATATATGTTTCGCGTGCCAATGGCGAGCGCTGCCCCTGTCTTGCATGGGGGGGCGCCAATGCCGTTTCTTGCACACAGCGCTAAAATGCCTAGTTACGGCACTGACTGAGGCATTCATATTTGTGTAAAATGTTGTACTCCTTTTATCATTTGGGTGTTCTCCCTGTAATTTTGTCTTTCTTCGTTCCTTTTTATCTCCTCTATTCCATATTAAAATAGTTCTATTATCTCTATTAGGGAGTTGTTCACTGGTTGCCGATTTTCGCTATGCTGCGATTTGTTGCTAAATGCGCATGCGCATGGTACGCAGAGCGCATGCGCTAAGTTATTTAACACAAAACTTTGTAGATTTGCTGGTGTTTGTGCGGCGCTTTTCAGTCGCACTGCTGATCGGTGAATGACTGACAGGAAAGGGGCGTTTCTGGGTGGTAACTGAGCGTTTTCCGGGAGTGTGCTAAAAAACATAGGCGTGTCAGGGAAAAATGCGGGAGTGTCTGGAGAAACGGAGGAGTGGCTGGCCGAATGCAGGGCGTGTTTGTGACGTCAAACCAGGAACTAAATGGACTGAGGTGATCGCAATCTAGGAGTAGGTCTGGAGCTACTCAGAAACTGCAAGAAAATATTTAGTAGCAGTTCTGATAATCTTTCATTCGCTATTCTGCTAAGCTAAGATACACTCCCAGAGGGTGGCAGCCTAGCGTTTGCAATGCTGCTAAAAGCAGCTAGCGAGCGAACAACTCGGAATGACCACCCATTAGATTATGGATATGGAGTGTAAACTAAGAATGCCAAATTGATTTCTCACAAATATTTAAAATGCCCGCTCTAATATATATTGTAAATGCCTGCACCTCTTATTACCATATCCCATGAATGTGCGCTATACATCGCAAAACACTGCATCCCATAAGAGAAAACAATACACCCACACATTATCTGAGTTCCAAAGCTCATTGATGTATATATTTGTTATTAAAAGGATATGGATTCAATATATATTACAAAGTACAGTATACCTATATTTACATGATTACAACTCACACAATAAGCAGTTAATACATAAAGTTACATACAGTTACATACAGTTACATGCCAGCGATACAATTACCATTCCCTTCAATGCATCTTATGTCTCCCTCTCTCTGTAAATAAATACAGGAACTGAACTGGCAGCAAGTTCATCATCCTCTGAGACCAAAAAGCAAACTGAGCTCCTTTGTGATCAATGGCCCTCATTCCGAGTTGTTCGCTCGCTAGCCGCTTTTAGCAGCAGTGCACACGCTAAGCCGCCGCCGCCCTCTGGGAGTGAATCTTAGCTTAGCAGAATTGCGAACGAAAGATTCGCAAAATTGCGAATAGACATTTCTTAGCAGTTTCTGAGTAGCTCGGGACTTACTCTGCCACTGCGATCAGTTCAGTCAGTTTCGTTCCTGGTTTGACGTCACAAACACACCCAGCGTTCGCCCAGACACTCCCCCGTTTCTGCAGCCACTCCCGCGTTTTTCCCAGAAACGGCAGCATTTTTTTCACACACACCCATAAAACGGCCAGTTTCCGCCCAGAAACACCCACTTCCTGTCAATCACACTCCGATCACCAGAACGAAGAAAAAACCTCGTAATGCCATGAGTAAAATACCAAACTTCTTAGCAAATTTACTTGACGCAGCCGCAGTGCGAACATTGCGCATGCGCAGTTAGCGGAAAATCGCAACGATGTGAAGGAAAGTAACGAGCGAACAACTCGGAATGAGGGCCAATGTGTTATCTAGTTTCTGGGGGAGGGGTTCACGATGAGTCACCAGTCCCTTTGTATATGCTGAACAGGTTCAGCCTTGGGGACGTCCAAAGGGGCTAGCCTGAGTTTCCTGTTCATTACCTTTTCTAATAAGAGTGATTTTTTTAGCTTTCATACATGTAATCATAATTATCCACTGCAATGTCCCCCAACTTCACAACAAGCATCAAATTAATCAACACATCAATCTGGTTGCTTCAATAGTAAACATGACCGGTCTATCTGGTTTCGTTCAAATAATACACATACATGACATTACTTCATTATATACAATTCTAAATCATCATGATGTCTGGCGCTTGATACCACCACAATTATGTACTGCATGAAATAAGTGTCGAATCCATCTCTGTGGCATGTCCGTGTAAATGCGTGTGTTACCATATATTGCTGTGCTCGCTGCGCGTATTTGCAAGTATAGCGACTTATATGTGTGTAGTTTGTATGTTCTCTTTATGTAATATTTTTTTGACTTCGACAAAACTCAACACACACAGTTGAATATTATGATGTAGCGGTCCCCTAATTCTTTGCTCTTAGTGGTCCAAACCTGTAATATCAGTGTAATAAGCGAGTTGATCTATATCTTTTAAGATAAATAAAATAATTTAAATTTTTATAAAAAAGAGGAAAAACATGAATTAATATAAATTATATTTAGGTATATTTATGTTGGGACTCGAACCTGGATCTCTACCTATGGGAGTCCATGTCCTTTACCTTTATGCTATATACACTACATATGTATTACTCACTTTATGTCTTGGTCTTATCTGCTTGTTTATATTATGTAATCATTCATTGTCTTTTTGACAGACACTTTGTGATTTTACATCTAAATATGAATTTGTTAACTGTGATTGATTATGGTCTGTAAATTAGGAAGCCACTGTCCTGCACGGTTTATGAATAGTTGTAATTTTTAATAGCAAAAGTTAACACACATGCCATATATATCAATGTTAATGCAGCTGCTCTCATGAGAACTCCACAGGTGTGAGCATTATCTGATTTGTTTCTGATTGGATCTTCTGGGTTTAAAAGCTGCTCAGTGTGGCAGGAGATATATCCTCTGACGAAACCACCAGTATACATGTGCGGAGAAACACGTAATGAATAAAGAACAATACCCAGTGGATGCACCGTCTCACCGGTATCGCTATTCCAGAAAGCCGAGCCAGCAACCTGCCAAGCAATTTCATGCTGCCATCGAGCAAGGAGTGTGATTTAAATGGCAGCTGAACCATTAAACGTATCCGGTAAAAGAGACCCTCAGACGCTCATCCCTATACGGCCATTTGGACATTACTTTAACTACGAAGGCACAGGTGGACTACAGCGCAGCAGCGCTACAGAGGGATCCAGCGCTTAGTGCCGTAACTAGACATTTTAGCGCTGTGTGCAAGAAACAGCATCGGCGCCCCCATATATAAAACAGGGCCAGAGAGCGCAGCAGGCAGGCGCCAAAAAATGTAGGGGAGTGGCTTCATGGAGAAAGGGCGTGGTCACAAAATAATACCACTTCAAGTGAAGACAGTGAGAGACGAGACGTGGGGGAGAGAGCATGAGACGAGACATGGAGGAGAACGACGTGTAGAGAAGATAGCGAGAGGCGAGACTTGGGGGCGAGAGCGAGAGACGAGATGTGGGGTAGAGAGCGTGAGACGAGACATGGAGGAGAAAGATGTGTAGGGAAGGCAGGGAGAGACGAGACGTGGGGGAAAGAGTGAGAGATGAAACGTGGGGAAGAGAGCGAGAGACGAGACATGGAGTAGAAAGATGTGTAGGGAAGACAGCGAGAGACGAGATGTGGGGTAGAGAGCGTGAGAAGAGACATGGAGGAGAAAGATGTGTAGGGAAGGCAGGGAGAGACGAGATGTGGGGGAAAGAGTGAGAGATGAAACGTGGGGAAGAGAGTGAGAGACGAGACATGGAGGAGAAAGATGTGTAGGGAAGACAGCGAGAGAAGAGACGTGGGGGAGAGCGAGAGAAGAGACGTGGGAGAGAGCGAAAGAAGAGACGTGGGGGAGAGAGCAATAGAAGAGACATGGGGAGAGCGAGAAAGACGAGACGCGGGGAAGAGTGAGAGTGATGAGACGCGGGGGAGAGTGAGAGAGACGCGGCGGAGAGCGATAGAGATGACACGCCGGGAGAACAAGACGCTGGGGAAAGTGAGCGACAAGATGTGGGGGAGAACGAGAATGAGACGTGCAGGAGAGCAAGAGACATGGGGGAGTGTTGGGGGTAGAGAGTGAGTTGGGGAGAGAGACAGGGGTGGGGAAGAGAAAGGGACTAAGAGGGGGAGCACCACAGAAAAAAAACCCTGCAATCTAAAATAACCCAATTTCAGTGTGTGACCAACCTGCAGCTTGGTGCTCTCTGTCACAGGCTCACAGCTTGCGTGGCCTGTGTGGTGGAGGCGGAGCGGGGCCAGCAGTCAGCTTCCGCGACATTTGAGGTGCGAGGACGAGCCTCCAGTAAAGACATGGGCCATGTACAAGGTGACAGCGGGGGCGGTGGAATTCAGGACTGTGGGCCGGACAGAGTGGCGTCAGAGTGTGGGGTGTAGCTGGCTGGGAGCACAGGATGGCATCTGCAGCGTGCACTATACCAGTGGGATCCGGAGTCAGATGGATAGCTAACGCACACACTGGGGCTTCTAGCACGCATAACTCTATAGCAGCAGGCAGGGAGCAGGAGAGGGAACCAGTGGGTGAGAGGTGCTGGGGCTCAGATAGAGGTCGGGAAGGTGCTATTATACTGCACATTGCAGCAGGAACCTACAGATTACGACAGCGGCCGGTTCCGCCCTCAGGACGCCTGCGCTATGTGCGGTGCCCCCTCCGCACATACCTAGTTACGGCCCTGCCAGCGCTCTCCCTCTGACCCTGCCGTAGGTAATATCTATACAGCTAATTGATAGAGGAGACTGATAGAGTGATCTGCACTGCTAATATAAGCATCACATACTACATCTCTGTCATTATACCGCAAAAGGAGTATAAAGGAGGTGAGCATCCCACTGGGTCCACTATCGCTCTGGACATAAGAGACTTGCACTTTATGTGCTATATAATAAGATTTCACTCACTGGTAAATCTATTTCTCGTAGTCCGTAGTGGATGCTGGGACTCCGTAAGGACCATGGGAATAGCGGCTCCGCAGGAGACTGGGCACAACTAAAAGAAAGCTTTAGGTCTACCTGGTGTGCACTGGCTCCTCCCACTATGACCCTCCTCCAGACCTCAGTTAGGATACTGTGCCCGGAAGAGCTGACACAATAAGGAAGGATTTTGAATCCCGAGTAAGACTCATACCAGCCACACCAATCACACCGTATAACTCGTGATAAACTTACCCAGTTAACAGTATGAACAACAACTGAGCCTCTCAACAGATGGCTCAACAATAACCCTTTAGTTAAACAATAACTATATACAAGTATTGCAGACAATCCGCACTTGGGATGGGCGCCCAGCATCCACTACGGACTACGAGAAATAGATTTACCGGTGAGTAAAATCTTATTTTCTCTGACGTCCTAAGTGGATGCTGGGACTCCGTAAGGACCATGGGGATTATACCAAAGCTCCCAAACGGGTGGGAGAGTGCGGATGACTCTGCAGCACCGAATGGGCAAACTCTAGGTCCTCCTCAGCCAGGGTGTCAAACTTGTAGAATTTAGCAAATGTGTTTGACCCCGACCAAGTAGCTGCTCAGCAAAGTTGTAGAGCCGAGACCCCTCGGGCAGCCGCCCAAGAAGAGCCCACCTTCCTCGTGGAATGGGCTTTCACTGATTTAGGATGCGGCAGTCCAGCCGCAGAATGTGCAAGCTGAATCGTACTACAGATCCAGCGAGCAATAGTCTGCTTTGAAGCAGGAGCACCCAGCTTGTTGGGTGCATACAGGATAAACAACGAGTCAGTTTTCCTGACACTAGCTGTCCTGGAAACATAAATTCTCAGGGCCCTGACTACGTCCAACAACTTGGAAGCCTCCAAGTCTTTAGTAGCCGCAGGCACCACGATAGGTTGGTTCAAATGAAAGGCTGACACCACCTTAGGGAGAAACTGGGGACGAGTCCTCAATTCTGCCCTATCCATATGGAAAATCAGATAAGGGCTTTTACATGACAAAGCCGCCAATTCTGACACACGCCTGGCCGAAGCCAAGGCCAACAGCATGACCACTTTCCACGTGAGATATTTTAATTCCACGGTTTTAAGTGGCTCAAACCAATGTGACTTTAGGAAATCCAACACCAAGTTGAGATCCCAAGGTGCCACTGGAGGCACAAAAGGGGGCTGAATATGCAGCACTCCCTTAACAAAAGTCTGAACTTCAGGTAGTGAAGCCAGTTCTCTCTGGAAGAAAATCGATAGAGCCAAAATCTGGACCTTAATGGAACCCAATTTTAGGCCCATAGTCACCCCTGACTGTAGGAAGTGCAGAAAACGGCCCAGCTGAAATTCCTCCGTTGGGCCCTTCCTGGCCTCACACCACGCAACATATTTTCGCCAATTGCGGTGATAATGGTTTGCGGTCACTTCTTTCCTAGCTTTAATCAGCGTAGGAATGACTTCCTCCGGAATGCCCTTTTCCTTCAGGATCCGGTGTTCAACCGCCATGCAGTCAAACGCAGCCGCGGTAAGTCTTGGAACAGACAGGGCCCCTGCTGCAGCAGGTCTTGTCTGAGCGGCAGAGGCCATGGGTCCTCTGAGATCATTTCTTGAAGTTCCGGGTACCAAGCTCTTCTTGGCCAATCCGGAACAATGAGTATAGTTCTTACTCCTCTTCTCCTTATTATCCTCAGTACCTTGGGTATGAGAGGAAGAGGAGGGAACACATAAACCGACCGGTACACCCACGGTGTCACTAGAGCGTCCACAGCTATTGCCTGAGGGTCTCTTGACCTGGCGCAATATCTTTGTAACTTTTAGTTGAGGCGGGACGCCATCATGTCCACCTGTGGCCTTTCCCAACGGTTTACAATCAGTTGGAAGACTTCTGGATGAAGTCCCCACTCTCCCGGGTGGAGGTAGTGCCGGCTGAGGAAGTCTGCTTCCCAGTTGTCCACTCCCGGAATGAACACTGCTGACAGTGCTAACACGTGATTTTCCGCCCATCGGAGAATCCTTGTGGCTTCTGCCATCGCCGTCCTGCTTCTTGTGCCGCCCTGACGGTTTACATGGGCGACTGCCGTGATGTTGTCTGACTGGATCAGTACCGGCTGGTTTTGAAGCAGGGGTTTTGCCTGACTTAGGGCATTGTAAATGGCCCTCAGTTCCAGAATATTTATGTGTAGGGAAGTCTCCTGACTTGACCATAGTCCTTGGAAGTTTTTTCCCTGTGTGACTGCCCCCCAGGCTCGAAGGCTGGCATCCGTGGTCACCAGGACCCAGTCCTGTATGCCGAATCTGCGGCCCTCTTGAAGATGAGCACTTTGCAGCCACCACAGCAGAGACACCCTGGTCCTTGGAGACAGGGTTATCAGCCGATGCATCTGAAGATGCGATCCGGACCACTTGTCCAACAGGTCCCACTGAAAAGTCCTTGCATGGAACCTGCTGAATGGAATTGCTTCGTAGGAAGCTACCATTTTTCCCAGGACTCGCGTGCAGTGATGCACCGACACCTGTTTTGGTTTTAGGAGGCCTCTGACTAGAGATGACGGCTCCTTGGCCTTCTCCTCCGGGAGAAACACTTTTTTCTGTTCTGTGTCCAGAACCATCCCCAGGAACAGTAGACGTGTCGTAGGGACCAGCTGTGACTTTGGAATATTTAGAATCCAACCGTGCTGCTGTAGCACCTCCCGAGATAGTGCTACCCCGACCAACAACTGCTCCCTGGACCTCGCCTTTATCAGGAGATCGTCCAAGTACGGGATAATTAAAACTCCCTTTTTTCGAAGGAGTATCATCATTTCGGCCATTACCTTGGTAAATACCCTCGGTGCCGTGGACAGACCAAACGGCAACGTCTGGAATTGGTAATGACAGTCCTGTACCACAAACCTGAGGTACTCCTGGTGAGGTGGGTAAATGGGGACATGCAGGTAAGCATCCTTGATGTCCAGTGATACCATGTAATCCCCATCGTCCAGGCTTGCAATAACCGCCCTGAGCGATTCCATCTTGAACTTGAATTTTTTTATAAATGTGTTCAAGGATTTCAAATTTAAAATGGGTCTCACCGAACCGTCCGGTTTCGGTACCACAAACATTGTGGAATAGTAACCCCGTCCTTGTTGAAGGAGGGGCACCTTGACTATCACCTGCTGGGAATGCAGCTTGTGTATTGCCTCTAACACTGCCTCCCTGCCTGAGGGAGTTGTAGGCAAGGCAGATTTGAGGAAACGGCAGGGGGGAGACGTCTCGAATTCCAGCTTGTACCCCTGAGATACTACTTGAAGGATCCAGGGATCCACCCGTGAGCGAGCCCACTGATTGCTGAAGTTTTTGAGACGGGCCCCCACCGTACCTGGCTCCGCCTGTGGAGCCCCAGCGTCATGCGGCGGACTTGGAGGAAGCGGGGGAGGACTTTTGCTCCTGGGAACTGGCTGTATGCTGCAGCTTTTTCCCTCTACCTCTGCCTCTGGGCAGAAAGGACCCGCCTTTAACCCGCTTGCCCTTATGGGACCGAAAGGACTGTACCTGATAATACGGTGCTTTCTTTGGCTGTGAGGGAACATGGGGTAAAAATGCTGACTTCCCAGCTGTTGCTGTGGAAACGAGGTCCGAGAGACCATCCCCGAACAACTCCTCACCCTTATAAGGCAAAACTTCCATGTGCCTTTTAGAATCTGCATCACCTGTCCACTGCCGAATCCATAACCCTCTCCTGGCAGAAATGGACATTGCACTTATTTAAGATGCCAGCCGGCAAATATCCCTCTGTGCATCTCTCATGTATAAGACTGCGTCTTTAATATGCTCTACGGTTAGCAATATAGTGTCCCTGTCTAGGGTATCAATATTTTCCGACAGGGAATCTGACCACGCAGCTGCAGCACTGCACATCCATGCTGAAGCAATAGCTGGTCTCAGTATAATACCTGTGTGTGTATATACAGACTTCAGGATGGCCTCCTGCTTCCTATCAGCAGGCTCCTTTAGGGCGGCCGTATCCGGAGACGGTAGTGCCACCTTCTTTGACAAGCGTTCGAGCGCTTTATCCACCCTAGGGGATGTTTCCCAACGTGACCTATCCTCTGGCGGGAAAGGGTACGTCATTAGTAACCTTTTAGAAATTACCAGTTTCTTATCGGGGGAAGCCCACGCTTCTTCACACACTTCATTTAATTCCTCAGATGGGGGAAAAAATAAGAATTTACTCACCGGTAATTCTATTTCTCGTAGTCCGTAGTGGATGCTGGGTACTCCGTAAGGACCATGGGGTATAGACAGGCTCCGCAGGAGACTGGGCACTCTTAAAAGAAAGAATAGGTACTATGTCTGGTGTGCACTGGCTCCTCCCTCTATGCCCCTCCTCCAGACCTCAGTTAGGGAAACTGTGCCCGGAAGAGCTGACATTACTAGGAAAGGATTTGGAATCCAGGGTAAGACTCATACCAGCCACACCAATCACACTGTACACAACTCGTGATAACTATACCCAGTTAACAGTATGAACAATAACTGAGCCTCTCTCAACAGATGGCTCATACAATAACCCTTTAGTTAAGCAATAACTATGGGGGTAATTCTGAGTTGATCGCAGCAGGAACTTTTTTAGCAGTTGGGCAAAACCATGTGCAGTGCAGGGGAGGCAGATATAACATGTGCAGAGAGAGTTAGATTTGGGTGGGGTGTGTTCAATCTGCAATCTAAATTGCAGTGTAAAAATAAAGCAGCCAGTATTTACCCTGCACAGAAACAAAATAACCCACCCAAATCTAACTCTCTCTACACATGTTATATCTGCCTCCCCTGCAGTGCACATGGGCCCTCATTCCGAGTCGTTCGCTCGGTAATTTTCATCGCATCGCAGTGAAATTCCGCTTAGTACGCATGCGCAATAATCGCACTGCGACTGCGCCAAGTAATTTTACAATGAAGATAGTATTTTTACTCACGGCTTTTTCCTCGCTCCGGCGATCGTAGTGTGATTGACAGGAAATGGGTGTTACTGGGCGGAAACACAGCGTTTTCGGGGCATGTGGATAAAAACGCCACCGTTTCCGGAAAAAACGCAGGAGTGGCCGGAGAAACGGGGGAGTGTCTGGGCGAACGCAGGGTGTGTTTATGACGTCAAACCAGGAACGACAAGCACTGAACTGATCACAGATGCCGAGTAAGTCTGAAGCTACTCTGAAACTGCTAAGTAGTTTGTAATCGCAATATTGCGAATACATCGGTCCCAATTTTAAGAAGCTAAGATACACTCCCAGTAGGCGTAGGCTTAGCCTGAGCAACTCAGCTAAATTCGCCTTGCGAGCGATCAACTCGGAATGAGGGCCATGGTTTTGCCCAGTTGCTAACAAACTTGCTGCTGCGATCAACTCAGAATTACCCCCTATATACATGTATTGCAGAGAGTCCGCACTTGGGACGGGCTCCCAGCATCCACTACGGACTACGAGAAATAGAATTACCGGTGAGTAAATTCTTATTTTCTCTGACGTCCTAGTGGATGCTGGGTACTCCGTAAGGACCATGGGGATTATACCAAAGCTCCCAAACGGGCGGGAGAGTGCGGATGACTCTGCAGCACCGAATGAGCAAACTCAAGGTCCTCCTCAGCCAGGGTATCAAACTTGTAGAATTTTGCAAAAGTGTTTGAACCCGACCAAGTAGCAGCTCGGCAAAGTTGTAAAGCCGAGACCCCTCGGGCAGCTTCCCAAGAAGAGCCCACCTTCCTAGTGGAATGGGCTTTTACTGATTTAGGATGCGGCAGTCCAGCCGCAGAATGTGCAAGCTGAATGGTGCTACAGATCCAGCGAGCAATAGTCTGCTTTGAAGCAGGAGCACCCAGCTTGTTGGGTGCATGCAGGATAAATAGCGAGTCAGTTTTTCTGACTCTAGCCGTCCTGGAAACATAAAGTTTCAGGGCCCGGACTACGTTCAGAAACTTGGAATCCTCCAAGTCCCTAGTAGCCGCAGGCACCACAATAGGTTGGTTCAAATGAAACGATGATACCACCTTAGGGAGAAATTGGGGACGAGTCCTTCATTCTGCCCTTTCCATATGGAAGATCAGATATGGGCTTTTACATGACAAAGCTGCCAATTCTGACACACGCCTAGTCCAAGCTAAGGCCAAAAGCATGACCACTTTCCACGTGAGATACTTTAGCTCCACGGTCTTAAGTGGCTCAAACCAGTGGGATTTTAGGAATCCAGCACACGTTAAGATCCCAAGGTGCCACTGGAGGCACAAAAGGGGCTGAATATGCAGCACCCCTGTAACAACGTCCGAACTTCAGGCAGTGAAGCCAGTTCTTTTTGAGAGAAAAAGGGATAGGGCCGAAATCTTGGCCTTTATGGATCCTAATTTTAGGCCCATAGTCACTCCTGACTGTAGGAAGTGCAGGAATCGACCCCCCTGGAATTCCTCTGTAGGGCCTTCCCGGCCACACACCAAGCAACCTATTTTCGCCATATACAGTGAAAAAGTCTTGCTGTCACGTCTTTCCTAGCCTTTATCAGCGTAGGAATAACTGCATCCGGAATGCCCTTTTCCGCTAGGATCCGGCGTTCAACCGCCATGCCGTCCAACGCAGCCGCGGTAAGTCTTGGATCAGACAGGGTCCCTGTTGCAACATGTCGTGACTGAGAGGCAGAGGCCATGGGTCCTCTGAGAGCATTTCTTGCAGTTCCGGGTACCGAGTCCTTCTTGGCCAATCCGGAGCAAAGAATATTGTTCACACTCCTCCGTTTATTACAATTCTCAGCCCTTGGGTCTGAGAGGAAGAGGAGGGAATATATAGACCGACTGGAACACCCACGGTGTTACTAGTGCGACCACAGCTATCGCCTGAGAGTCCCTTGACCCAGCGTAAAACCTTTTTTATCTTTTTATTGAGGTGGGACGCCATGTAGTCCACCTAAGGCAGTTTCCATCAATTTGCAAAACTGCGTGAAGACTTCCTGATGAAGTCACCACTTTCCCGGGTGGAGGTCGTGTCCACTCCCGGAATGAACACTGCTGACAGTGCGCTTACTTGATTCTCCGCCCAGTGAAGAATTCTGGTGGCTTCTACCCTCGCCACCCTGCTCCTTGTGCCGCCCTGGCGGTTTACATGAGCCCCTGCGGTCTGACTGGATCAGAACCGGTTGGTCGCGAAGCAGGAACTCCGCTTGACTTAGGGCGTTGTATATGGCCCTTAGTTCCAGGATATTGATGTGAAGGCAAGTCTGTTGGCTTGACCACAAACCTTGGAATTTTCTTCCCTGTGTAACTGCCCCCCACCCTCGGATCCTTGCATCCGTGGTCACCAGGACCCAGTCCTGAATGCCGAATCTGCGGCCCTCGAGAAGGTGAGCACTCCGCAGCCACCACAGGAGAGACACCCTGGCCCTGGGGGATAGGGTGATTAACCGATGCATCTGAAGATGTGATCCGGACCACTTGTCCAGTAAGTTCCATTGTCCTTGCATGGAACCAGCCGAAGGGGATGGCCTCGTATGATGCCATCATCCTTCCCAGGACTCGAGTGCAGTGATGCACTGACACCTGTTTTGGTTTTCAATGGATTCCTGACCAGTGTCATGAGCTCCTGAGCTCTCTCTATCGGGAGATAAACCCTCTTCTGGTCTGTGTCTAGGATCATGCCTAGGCGAGGCAGATGAGCTGTAGGAACCAACTGCGACTTTGGAATATATAGAATCCAGTCGTGTTGCTGTTTCACTTCCAGAGAAGGTGATACGCTGTCCAACAACTGCTCTCTTGATCTCGCTTTTATGAGGAGATCATCCAAGTATGTGATAATAGTGACACCTTGCTTCCGCAGGAGCACCATCATATCCGCCATTACCTTGGTGAAATTGGTAATGACAATCCCGTACCGCAATTCTGAGGTACGCCTGATGAGGTGGATAAATGGGGACACGAAGGTATGCATCCCTTATGTTCCGATTCAGTTCAGGCATGCAATGACCGCTCTTAGCTATTCCATCTTGAACCTGAACCTTTTCAGGTATATGTTCAGGGATTCTAATTCAATATGGGTCTAACCGAACAGTCTGGTTTCGGGATTATAACATGGTCGAATAATAACACCCTCTTGTTGAAGGAGGGGACCCTTGACCACCACCTGTTGAAGATACAATTTACGAATTGCAGTTAACACTGGCTCCCTCTCTTTGGGGGGAAGCCCCACGGGTCCTCGGTGAGGGGGCATCTTCTCACAGTCCAGCCTGTATCCCTGCGATACAATTTCTATTGCCCAGGGATCTAACAGGAAGTGAACCCACTTGTGGCTGAACTTACGAAGGCGTGTCCCCACCGGGCCTAGCTCCGCCTGTGGAGCCCCAGCGACATGCAGTGGATTTTTGTAGAGGCCGGGGAGGACTTCTGTTCCTGGGGACTAGCTGTGTTGTACAGCTTCTTTCCTCTGCCCCCGGCTCTGACAAGAATGGACGCACCTCAGACTTTCTTGTTTCTTTATTCGAAAAGCTGCATTTAATAATGTCGTGCTTTCCTAGGCTGTGCAGGAATATAAGGCAAAATATCAGAATTACCAGCTATAACTGTGGAGACCAGGCCCGAGAACCTTTCTCCACACAATCCTCAGCCTTCCATATGCCTCTTAAGTCGGCATCATCTGTCCAATGTATATTCTACAGGACAGAAATCAACATAGCTTTTGTCTCTAGGACTCAGTATACTCATGTCCCTTTGGGCATGCTTTATAATTATATATCTATCACTTAAGACAGCATCTTAAAATATTTATATGCATACTAGGGTCTCAATCTCTGCTGATAAGGTACCTGTCCACGCTGCAACAGCGCTATAAACCCATGCCGACACAATCGCCGGTCTGGGTAGAATACTAGAATGTGCACACTATCTGCAGGATCCCTGAGAATAGCTAGTGCAAACAGGACACCCAAGGGGAAGATTCTCAACACATCCTGGCCCTAGTGGGGAAAGGATACTGCCTGAGAATTCTTTGTGGGAAACTGCAGTCTCTTGTCTGGAGATTCACGCTCTTTTTCCTCATGAGAGGAGGGAAATTTACCTCAGCTTTCTTCCCCTTAACATGTGTACTCTCGTTTCAGGGACAGATGAGTCATCAGTGATATGCAAATCATCTTTCTCTGACGTCCTAGTGGATGCTGGGGACTCCGTAAGGACCATGGGGAATAGCGGCTCCGCAGGAGACTGGGCACAGCTAAGAAAGATTTAGGACTACCTGGTGTGCACTGGCTCCTCCCACTATGACCCTCCTCCAGACCTCAGTTAGAATCCTGTGCCCGGCTGAGCTGGATGCACACTAGGGGCTCTCCCGAGCTCCTAGAGAGACCTCAGATGGCAGACACAGATGTCGACACAGAGTCTAACTCCAGTGTCGACGAGGTTGAGACATATACACAATCCACTAGGAACATCCGTTACATGATCTCGGCAATGAAAAATGTGTTACGCATTTCTGACATGAACCCAAGTACCACATAAAAGGGGTTTTATTTTTGGGGAGAAAAAGCAGCCAGTGTTTTGTTCCCCCATCAGATGAATCAATGAAGTGTGTAAAGTAGCGTGGGTTCCCCCAATAAGAAACTGGTAATTTCTAAAAAGTTACTGATGGCGTACCCTTTCCCGCCAGAGGTCACGTTGGGAGATATCCCTTAGGGTGGATAAGGCGCTCACACGTTTGTCAAAAAAGGTGGCACTGCCGTCTTAGGATACGGCCACCTTGAAGGAGCCTGCTGATAAAAAGCAGGAGGCTATCCTGAAGTCTGTATATACACACTCAGGTTATATACTGAGACCTGCAATTGCCTCAGCATAAATAGTGCTGCTGCAGCGTGGTCTGATACCCTGTCAGATAATATTAATACTCTAAGACAGGGATAATAGTTTGCTAACATAGAGCATATTAAAGACGTCGTCTTATATATAAAGGATGCACAGAGGGATATTTGCCGGCTGGCATCCAGAATTAATGCAATGTCCATTCTGCCAGGAGGGTATTAGAGACCCGGCAGTGGACAGGTGATGCTGCCTATAAAAGGCACATGGAGATTCTGCCTTATAAGGGTGAGGAATTGTTTGGGGATGGTCTCTGGGACCTCGTATCCACAGCAACAGCTGGGAAGAAATTTTTTTTACCTCAGGTTTCCTCACAGCCTAAGAAAGCACCGTATTTTCAGGTACAGTCCTTTCGGCTTCAGAAAAGCAAGCGGGTCAAAGGCGCTTCCTTTCTGCACAGAGGCAAGGGAAGAAGGAAAAAGCTGCACCAGCAGCCCGTTCTCAGGATCAAAAATCTTCCCCCGCTTCCTCTGAGTCCACCGCTTGACGTTGGGGCTCCACAGGTGGAGACAGGTGCGGTAGGGGCGCGTCTCGGGAACTTCAGGGACCAGTGGGTTTGCCCACAGGTGGATCCCTAGGTTCTGCAAATAGTATCACAGGGATACAGGCTGGAGTTCGAGGCGACTCCCCCTCGCCGTTACCTCACCTCAGCCTTGCCTGCTGCCCTCGGAGAAAGGTAGTACTGGCGGCAATTCACAAGCTGCACTTCCAGCAGGTGAAATCAAGGTACCCCTCCTTCAACAAGGCCGGGGTTACTATTCCAAAATGTTGTGGTACCGAAACCAGACGGTTCGGTGAGACCCATTCTAAAATTGAAAGCCTTGAACACTTATATACGAAGGTTCAAGTTCGAAATGGAATCACTCAGGGCGATTATTGCAAGCCTGGAGAATTTCATGGTATCACTGGACATCAAGGATGCTTACCTGCATGTCCCTATTTACCCTCTTCACCAGGAGTACCTCAAAATTGTGGTACAGGATTGTCATTACCAATTCCAGACGGTGCCGTTGGTCTGTCCCCGGCACCGAGGTATTTACCAAGGTAATGGCCGAAATAATTATCCCGTACTTGGACGATCTCCTTATAAAGGCGAGGTCCAGGGAGCAGTTGTTCGGCGGAGTAGCACTATCTCGGGAAGTGCTACAACAGCACGGCTGGATTCTGAATATTCCAAAGTCGCAGCTGGTTCCTACGACGCGTCTACTGTTCCTGAGTATGGTTCTGGACACAGAACAGGATAAAAAGGGTTTCTCCCGGAGGAGAAGTCCAAGGAGTTGTCGTCTCTAGACAGAGACCTCCTAATACGTATACAGGTGTCGGTGCATCAATGCACGCGAGCCCTGGGAAGGATGGTAGCTTCTTACGAAGAAATTCCATTCGCCAGGTCCCATACAAGGATTTTCCAGTGGGATCTGTTGGACATGTGGTCCGGGTCGCATCTTCAGATGCATCGGCGGATAACCCTGTCTCCAAGGGCCAGGGTGTCGCTGTTGTGGTGGCTGCAGAGTGCTCATCTTCTAGGGGGCCGCAGATTCGGCATACAGGACTGGGTCCTGGTGACCACGGATGCCAGCCTTCGAGGCTGGGGGGCAGTCACACAGGGAAGAAACTTCCAAGGCTATGGAAAAGTCAGGAGACTTCCCTACACATAAATATTCTGGAACTAAGGGCCATTTACAATGCCCTAAGTCAGGCTAGACCCCTGCTTCAACACCGGCCGGTGCTGATCCAGTCAGACAACATCACGGCGGTCGCTCATGTAAACGACAGGGCGGCACAAGAAGCAGGATGGCGATGGCAGAAGCCACAAGGATTCTCCGATGGGCGGAAAATCATGTGTTAGCACTGTCAGCAGTGTTCATTCCCGGAGTGGACAACTGAGAAGCAGACTTTCTCAGAAGATACGACCTCCACCCGGGAGAGTGGGGACTTCATCCAGAAGTCTTCCAAATGATTGTACACCGTTGGGAAAGGCCACAGGTGGACATGATGGCGTCCCGCCTCAACTAAAAGTTACAAAGATATTGCGCCAGGTCAAGGACCCTCAGGCGATAGCTGTGGACGCTCTGGTAACACCGTGGGTGTACCAGTCGGTGTACGTGTTCCCTTCTCTGCCTCTCTTACCCAGGGTAATGAGAATAATAAGAAGGAGAGGAGTAAGAACTATACTCATTGTTCCGGGTGGGCCAAGAAGAGCTTGGTAACCAGAACTCCAAGAAATGATCTCAGAGGACCCATGGCCTCTGCCGCTCAGACAGGACCTGCTGCAGCAGGGGGCCTGTCTGTTCCAAGACGTACCGCGGCTGCGTTGGACGGCATGGCGGTTGAACGCCGGATCCTGAAGGAAAAGGGAATTCCGGAGGAAGTTATCCCTACGCTATTTAAAGCTAGGAAAGAAGTGAACGCTAACCATTATCACCGCATATGGCGGAAATATGTTGCGTACTGTGAGGCCAGGAAGGCCCCAAAGGAGAAATTTCAGCTAGGTCGATTTCTGCACTTCCTACAGTCAGAGGTGACTATGGGCCTACAATTGGGTTCCATTAAGGTCCAGATTTCGGCTCTATCGATTTTCTTCCAAAATGGAACTGGCTTCACTGCCTGAAGTTCAGACTTTTGTTAAGGGAGGGCTGCATAGTCAGCCCCCGTTTGTGCCTCCAGTGGCACCGTGGGATCTCAATGTGGTGTTGGATTTCCTGAAGTCGCATTGGGTTGAGCCACTTAAATCCGTGGAGCTATAATACCTCACGTGGAAAGTGGTCATTCTGTGGGCCTTGGCGTCGGCCAGGCGTGTATCAGAATTGACAAAAGCCCTTATCTGTATTTTATATGGAAAAGGCGAAATTGAGGACTCGTTCCCAATTCCTTCCTAAGGTGGTATCAGTTTTTCATGTGAACCAACCTATTGTGGTGCCTGCGGCTACTAGCGATTTGGAGGATTCCAAGTTGCTGGACGTTGTCAGGGCATTGAAAATATATATTTCAAGGACGGCTGGAGTCAGAAAATCTGACTCGCTGTTTATACTGTATGCACCCAACAAGCTGGGTGCTCCTGCTTCTAAGCAGACGATTGCTCGTTGGATTTGTAGCACAATTCAACTTGCACATTCTGCGGCTGGCCTGCCGCACCCTAAATCTGTAAAAGCCCATTCCACGAGGAAAGCGGGCTCTTCTTGGGTGGCTGCCCGAGGGGTCTCGGCTTTACAACTTTGCCGAGCTGCTACTTGGTCAGGGGCAAACACGTTTGCAAAATTCTACAAATTTGATACCCTGGCTGAGGAGGACCTTGAGTTCTCTCATTCGGTGCTACAGAGTCATCCGCACTCTCCCTCCCGTTTGGGAGCTTTGGTATAATCCCCATGGTCCTTACGGAGTCCCCAGCATCCACTAGGACGTCAGAGAAAATAAGATTTTACTCACCGGTAAATCTATTTCTCGTAGTCCGTAGTGGATGCTGGGCGCCCGTCCCAAGTGCGGACTGTCTGCAATACTTGTATATAGTTATCGTTAACTAGAAGGGTTATTGTTGAGCCATCTGTTGAGAGGCTCTGTTATGTTCATACTGTTAACTGGGTATCATATCACGAGTTATACGGTGTGATTGGTGTGGCTGGTATGAGTCTTACCCGGGATTCAAAATCCTTCCTTATTGTGTCAGCTCTTCCGGGCACAGTATCCTAACTGAGGTCTGGAGGAGGGTCATGGTGGGAGGAGCCAGTGCACACCAGGTAGTCCTAAATCTTTCTTAGCTGTGCCCAGTCTCCTGCAGAGCCGCTATTCCCCATGGTCCTTACGGAGTCCCCAGCATCCACTACGGACTACGAGAAATAGATTTACCGGTGAGTAAAATCTTATTTTTATTCCAATAATCATATATTGAATATCTTTTAGCCCTCTTGGCTGTAACTTTGCATTATCGTAGTCGACAGTGGAGTTAAACTCCGTGTCGATACTTTGTTATTTTGGATAGTGAACATAGAGAGACTCTGAAGGACTCTGTGACATAGGGACAGACCAGGGTAGATTTCCTTTCTGTTCCCTAACCTTTTGTGCAATAATTTTACCTCAGCACTTACACATATCCAAACAGGTGTCGGCGTTGTTGACGGAGACACCCTCCCACACACTTATCCGCTCTATCACCTCCTTAGAGGAGCCTTTTACCTCAGACATGTCGACACACGCGTACCGACACACCACACACACAGGGGATGCTCTATTTGAAGACAGTTCCCCCACCAGGCCCTTTGGAGAGACAGAGAGAGAGTATGCCAGCACACACCACAGCGCTATATAATACAGGGATGTACACTATACTGAGTGATTTTTCCCCTATAGCAGCTTATATACACAGTTTTGCGCCTAAATTTATGTGCCCCCCTCTCTTTTTTACCCTTTGTGTACCAGGATACTGCAGGGGAGAGCCTGGGGAGCTTCCTTCCAGCTGGGCTGTGAAGAGAAAATGGCGCCGGTGTGCTGAGGAAGAAGGCCCGGCCCCCTCAGCGGCGGGCTTCTGTCCTTTTATCTACTTTAATGGCGGGGGTTAATGCACATATACAGTTTATCAGACTGTATTATGTGCTATTCGCCAAGTAAGGTAATCTAATTGCTGCCCAGGGCGCCCCCCCCCCAGCGCCCTGCACCCATCAGTGACCGGAGTGTGTGGTGTGCTAAGGGAGCAATGGCGCACAGCTGCAGTGCTGTGCGCTACCTTAATGAAGACCGGAGTCTTCAGCCGCCGATTTTCAACTTCTCTTCGTTCTTCTGGCTCTGCAAGGGGGACGGCGGCGCGGCTCCAGGACCGGACGACCGAGGACTGGGCCTGTGTTCGATCCCTCTGGAGCTAATGGTGTCCAGTAGCCTTAGAAGCCCAAGCTAGCTGCAAGCAGGTAGGTTCGCTTCTCTCCCCTCAGTCCCACGTAGCAGTAAGTCTGTTGCCAGCAGATCTCACTGAAAATAAAAAACCTAACAAATACTTTCTTTTCTAGGAAGCTCAGGAGAGCCCCTAGGGTGCATCCAGCTCTGGCCGGGCACAGATACTAACTGAGGTCTGGAGGAGGGGCATAGAGGGAGGAGCCAGTGCACACCAGATATAGTACCTAATCTTTCTTTTAAGAGTGCCCAGTCTCCTGCGGAGCCCGTCTATACCCCATGGTCCTTACGGAGTACCCAGCATCCACTAGGACGTCAGAGAAACTACTGGTAGTTTTTTCTCTCCAAACATAATACCCTTTTTTGTGGTTCCTGGGGTAACATCAGAAATGTGCAACACATTTTTCATTGCCTCAATCATGTAACGTGTGGCCCTATTGGAAGTTACATTAGTCTCATCGTCGTCGACACTGGAGTCAGTATCCGTGTCGACATCTGTGTCTGCCATCTGAGGTAGCGGGCGTTTTAGAGCCCCTGATGGCTTTTGAGACGCCTGGGCAGGCACAGGCTGAGAAGCCGGCTGTCCCATATTTGGTATGTCGTCAAACCTTTTATGTAAGGAGTTGACACTTTCACGTAATTCCTTCCACCTATCCATCCACTCAGGTGTCGGCCCCGCAGGGGGTGACATCACATTTATCGGCATCTGCTCCGCCTCCACATAAGCCTCCTCATCAAACATGTCGACACAGCCGTACCGACACACCGCACACACACAGGGAATGCTCTGACAGAGGACAGGACCCCACAAAGCCCTTTGGGGAGACAGAGAGAGAGTATGCCAGCACACACCAGAGCGCTATATAACACAGGGATGAACACTATAACTGAGTGATTTCACCTTATAGATGCTTATATATATACTGCTGCGCCTAAATTTAGTGCCCCCCCTCTCTTTTTTACCCTTTGTAGTCTTGAAACTGCAGGGGAGAGCCTGGGAGCGATCCTTCCAGCGGAGCTGTGAGGGAAAAATGGCGCCAGTGTGCTGAGGGAGATAGCCACGCCCCTTTTTCGGCGGACTTCTCCCGCTTTTTTATGGATCTCTGGCAGGGATAATTTTTCACATATATAGCCTCTAGGACTATATATTGCGATTTTTTTGCCAGCCAAGGTGTTAATATTGCTGCTCAGGGCGCCCCCCCAGCGCCCTGCACCCATCAGTGACCGGAGTGTGAGGTGTGCATGAGGAGCAATGGCGCACAGCTGCAGTGCTGTGCGCTACCTTGTTGAAGACCGAAGTCTTCTGCCGCCGATTTTCAGGACCATCTTCTTGCTTCTGGCTCTGTAAGGGGGACGGCGGCGCGGCTCCGGGACCGGACGATCGAGGTCGGGCCCTGTGTTCGATCCCTCTGGAGCTAATGGTGTCCAGTAGCCTAAGAAGCCCAAGCTAGCTGCAAGCAGGTAGGTTCGCTTCTTCTCCCCTTAGTGCCTCGTAGCAGTGAGTCTGTTGCCCGCAGATCTCACTGAAAATAAAAAACCTAAAATATACTTTCTTTTCTAGGAGCTCAGGAGAGCCCCTAGTGTGCATCCAGCTCAGCCGGGCACAAGATTCTAACTAAGGTCTGGAGGAGGGTCATAGAGGGAGGAGCCAGTGCACACCAGGTAGACCTAAAGCTTTCTTTTAGTTGTGCCCAGTCTCCTGCGGAGCCGCTATTCCCATGGTCCTTACGGAGTCCCAGCATCCACTTAGGACGTCAGAGAAATACACTTTGCATCCAGCACAAAGGACACTATAAGACATTGATCTTTAGTAATTAAAGTGCATATAAAACGGTGCATCCAGAGACAGCTGAGTTGGCTACTTTAGTTAATTTTCAGTTACTTAACGCTATCGTTGTATGTCATGTGTGTTGACTATGGTCCTCATTCCGAGTTGATCGCTCGCTAGCTGCTTTTTTCAGCCGTGCAAATGCTAAGCCGCCCCCCTCTGGGAGTGTATTTTAGCTTAGCAGAAGTGCAAACGAAAGGATCGCTGAGCGGCGGCAAAAAAAGATTGTGTAGTTTCAGAGTAGCTCCAGACCTACTCAGAGCTTGCGATCACTTCAGACTATTTAGTTCCTGTTTTGACGTTACGAACACGCCCTGCGTTCGGCCAGCCACGCCTGCGTTTCCCCAGGCACGCCTGCGTTTGTATCTGACACGCCTGCGTTTTTCCTCACACTCCCAGAAAACGGTCAGTTACCTCCCAGAAACGCCCACTTCATGTCAATCACTCTGCGACCAGCAGTGCGACTGAATAGCTTCGCTAGACCTTGTGTAAAACTACTTCGGCTGTGTACGTCACGCGTGCGCATTGCGGCGCTTACGCATGCACAGAAGTGGCGCTTTTTTTACTAAATGCTGCGCAGCGAACGAAAACAGCTAGCGAACAACTCGGAATGACCACCTATGTTTTAATGTTTTTAATGTTTCGCATCTTTAAGGTGTAACTAATAAAAAATTGGAAAAAAAATTGGAAAAATAATGTATCATATTAGCGCTCCCTTGATATTTTTTATCTTACATTTTATTTTGGAACAAGGCTGTAACATAACAAAATGTGAAAAAAGTGAAGCGCTGTGTACTTTCCGGATGCACTGTAAGTCTGTATACAGAGTGCCCCCAGTTTATAGCGCAGGAATGCAACGTTATGCAAGGCCATATAGTGGCCACTGCAGTATAGAGGGATGTATACAGTACTTGGGGAAAACAATGGGGGTCATTCCGAGTTGATCGCTATCTGCCGTTGTTCGCAGCGCAGCAATCAGGCTAAAAAGCGGCAGTTTTGAGCATGCGTATGGAGAACATTGTGCACGCGTGACGTACTTTCACAACAGCCAATGCAGTTTTACACAAGGTCTAGCGACGCTTTTCAGTCGCACTACTGGCCGCAGAGTGATTGACAGGAAGTGGGTGTTTCTGGGAGGTAACTGACCGTTTTCGGGGAGTGTGTGTAAAAACGCAGGCGTGTCAGATACAAACGCAGGCGTGCCTGGGGAAACGCGGGCATGGCTGGCCAAACGCAGGCCGTGTTTGTGACATCAAATCAGGAACTAAATAGTCTGAAGTGATCGCAGGCTAGTAGGTCTGGAGCTACTCAGAAACTGATTGAAAATTTTTTGGTACCGCTCTGCGATCCTTTCGTTCGCACTTCTGCTAAGCTAAGATACACTCCCAGAGGGCGGCGGCTTAGCGTTTGCACTGCTGCTAAAAGCGAACAACTCGGAATGAGGGCCAATATATGTTTACTGATGTCTAATGTAAGCTTAATGAATGAAGAAAACTAAAGTATATTTGTTTACTAATGAATCATATGAATGGCTTTTAAAAAATGAGCACTATTTGCCTTGTGGAGGAAAGAGTGTAGTTTTTCCTGCAGGGTCCACAATAGTATCCACAGGATATACACTGGGGATATGAGGCAGCGTCAACAAAATGGTACCAATCGATCAAAGCTTTCCCATTTTTTTGTTTGGTGTAGCAGGAGCCGGACCACGGTCTAGGGCTGCTGATTTTTTGGCAGGCATTAACTTTTTCTTTAATTTATTTTTATAGTCTTATTCTTTTTGGATGATATTTCTAAAAAACGTGTTATACGCACCTTAGATAGAGTCGCTCTATCAACTCTCCCCCAGGTCGTGACAACGCTTACCCACATGTACAGTGCTGTTTCGGCAGGCATCAGAGTGGATGTAGTAGCAAGTCCATCTGACTTTACCAGGCAGTGGCCGGAGAATGGGCAGAAGGTAAGGCATCAGTTCCGCTTAGCGGGTTAAGATGCAAGACACAGCCGCACTCTTTTCGGGAGGAGACTACGGAGCAGTTGCTGGCGCAGCTGCCACCTCGGGTGCACCAAACCTAGGCTTCAAGGATCATAGGGTCCACGGATTATTAAGAGGCCGGGATCCCTGGGGTTGATGTCAGCAGTGGGGAGTAAGGCACTCCCCTGGTCACCCCTACCCCCAGTTCATGACCAGTTTCCTCCGAGTTTCCAGCCATAAACTGATTTCCTGCTTCCGTCTGAGATGCTAGATATCTAACTGACCCGGTCGCAGCATAGGCGTCTGTGTTACTGGTGTGTCCGTGTTCATTTGGGCGTCCGCGTTCACTGATAACGTATGTGTTCACTCGGGTGTCCATGTTCACTATTTGCATCTGGATCCACTCAGCGTTTGATAGCATATTGATCAATCCTGGAAACGGGGTCAAGTCTCCCTGTATACAGCTCTCCTGAGGTAGGTGATACAACACTAAGTCTCTACCTACCACTGGGGTACAAGTAGTTGGATAAGTGCCTGATGCATATGAGTCTGGTACACTGTTACTGCTGTTTTCTTTCGCTGTGTGACTGAATACGTTAAAAGTCTTATATAAGGTAATGCAGTAATTTGTTTCTCCTACATACCTGAAATGTATTTGTAGTTTAATATATGCTCATATTGCTTATTATACTAATGTATGACTTGTGACTGTTTGCTAGTGTGGCTGCTGACCTTGATTATACTATACTATATTTCTGTCAGTTTTGCTGTCTTTGTATATCTGATCCTCAATGCTGGTGCAAGACAGGGAGGGATCGGATTGTATATCACTTTAGCGAGCTTATAGTGTATATGGTTACAAATTGTGTAGTTAACACCATACAGTTGTGTGATTTGTTTACCATGTCTAAGAGAGGCAAGGGTGAGGAGGATACACTCTCCACAGCAGCACCAACATTAATTTAATGTTTGTCATGCAAAGCAGGGTTAGGGGGATATCCAATTAGCCCCGGTAATTTACCGGGGCTAATTGTCCCGCCGGGGGCTAGCTAATTAGCCCCGATAAGCCGGTGCATGCTGCAGCTTATGGGGGATTTTGTTTCACCTGCCTCCGGCAGGCGACACAGAATCCCCGGAAACAGCCCCGTTTTCATCCGAAAACGGGGTTGTTTCACAAGAAAACACACAGGTTTCAATGAACCTGTGTGTTTTCGGGAGAAAGGTTTTTGTTTTTTTACAGGCGATCAATCTGGATAGCCTGTAAAAAAAAAAAATAGGTGAAACATCGGAAACAAGTCAGAAAAATGTCAGAAAACTGCCATTTTTCAGACCTGATGTTTTACCGGGGATAATTAGATATCCCCCTTAAACTCTCAAAATCTGATTATGTGCGAATTGTTATAGCTTTCACCAAAGCCTCCTAAATAATCCAAGGCAGGCACAGGTTCAACCAGAACCTCCATGAGCTTCATTTGCACAAACAATATTCAGTATAGCTGAGCGGATAATGTCATCTCCCATACCAGGGTTAGGTTACCCAGTTAACCCTTACATGCAACGTTTCACCTGGGTCTTGTCACATCCAGTTCAGGAACCTGCAGCCTTTCAACAAAAACAGGCTGAAAGGCCTGTGGAAGGTAAATCACATAGACATGAGACAATGGCCCTCATTCCGAGTTGGTCGCTCGTTCTTTTTCATCGCATCGCAGTGAAAATCCGCTTAGTACGCATGCGCAAAGTTCGCACTGCGACTGCGCCAAGTAACTTTACTATGAAGAAAGTATTTTTACTCACGGCTTTTTCTTCGCTCCGGCGATCGTAATGTGATTGACAGGAAATGGGTGTTACTGGGCGGAAACACAGCGTTTCAGGGGCGTGTGGCTGAAAACGCTACCGTTTCCGGAAAAAACGCAGGAGTGGCCGGAGAAACGGTGGGAGTGCCTGGCCGAACGCTGGGTGTGTTTGTGACGTCAACCAGGAACGACAAGCACTGAACTGATCGCACAGGCAGAGTAAGTCTGGAGCTACTCTGAAACTGCTAAGTAGTTAGTAATCGCAATATTGCGAATACATCGGTCGCAATTTTAAGAAGCTAAGATTCACTCCCAGTAGGCGGCGGCTTAGCGTGTGTAACTCTGCTAAATTCGCCTTGCGACCGATCAACTCGGAATGAGGGCCAATATCTTCACAGTCTACACATGTTTTAGAAGGGGACACTTTGGAGGATGAGAATGGTTCCTCGCATTCTGGGTCTGCATACAGAAATGAGGATGAAGGTCCCTGCTCAGTAGATATACCTGAGCTAATTGATGCCATAAAAGCCATTCTATCCTTAGAGGAGGCAGCAGAGCCTTTGCTAAAATCCAAGCCACCTGTGTTTAAATGTCCCAAGACAGTCAGAACTGAATTTCCAGAGTCAGAACAGCGGACGGAATTATGCAAGAGGCTTGAGTCACACCCAGTAAGAAGTTCAGAATTCCTAAAAAATGGAATTCTCATTATCCTCTTCCAGCTAGGGATTGTTTGAAAAGGGAGGTTGCTCCCAAAGTAGATACGCATATCATTTGGTTGGTGCGTAAATCTACATTACCTCTGCCTTCAACATCATTAAATGATGTAATGGATAGAAAAATAGATGGTTTTCTAAAAACTGTTTTTTTTCCTTGTCGGGGACAGTTGTTAGATTGGCCATGGCCTCATCCTGGATGGCGAAAGCAGTGGGAGCCTGGGCTGATGCATTGGAAGACTACCTCTCGTTGGCGTCTAGAGAACAAAGTCCCATATTGCACATATTAAACAAACAGCTGTCTTTATGGAAGAAACAGCCTTGGATATGAGTATAGTAGCCTCTCAGGCATCAGCCTCAGCAGTAGCAGCACGCAGAGTGGTCTGGTTATGTACATGGAAGGCTGACTCAGAGTCCAAAAAGGTACTAGAGTCCTTGCCTTTTGCTGGAGATATTCTTTTTGGTAAAGAGTTAAACAATATTCTGGAGTCAGAAGCAGACTCTAAGAAAGTGAAGTTTCCTTCTACCTACAGGTCTAAACCTAGTTTTCCAGCTTTTCGGTCCATTCGGACCCAAGGAAAAGCGAAACGAAAGGGTTACGGCAAACCTTCCCAATCAGATAAGTCTGGAAAGACTAAAAAGCATTGGGTTACCAGAAGGCCTGCTTCCAAACCAGAAGATAAGCCATCAGCCTGATGGCACCGGCCTCCACCTGGGGTGCCCCAGGGTGGGAGGCCGACTTCTTCTATTTGCACAGACCTGGCAGCAGTCCAACACAGATGCCTGGGTGCAAGAAGCGGTATCTCACGGTTATGCGTTTGCCTTCAAGAAACACCCTCTGCAAAGATCTTTTTGTATCAGCCCATCTTCTGTGGAAATGAAGTCCAGGGCTTTACAGGAGGCAGTTCAGAAGTTGCTACAATCAGGAGTGATAGTACCGGTCCCTCCTGCACAGCAGGGACAAGGTTTCTATTCCAACCTGTTTCTAGTACAGAAACCGAATGGGTCATACCGGTCCATTCTCAATCTGAAAGCTCTGAACAGATACATTTGGGTGCCTTGTTTTCATATGGAGACTTTACGTTCCATTATCTTGGCCATGGAGCCAGGGGATTTTATGGTATCCCTAGATATCCAGGATGCTTACCTGCATGTACCTATAGCACCATCTCATCAGTGCTATCTCAGGTTTGCTATCCTCCGGCAACATTTTCAGTTTCAGGCCCTACAATTTGGACTGGCTACAGCTCCAGAGTGTTCACCACAGTTATGGTGGTGATGGCGGCTTATCTCTGTCGTCAGAGGATAAGAATTTTCCCATATCTAGACGACCTGTTAATCCTGGCTCATTACCAGGAAACTCTCCAGGGCCATCTGCAATTGACAATAGCCTGTTTACAAAGCCATGGCTGGCTAATAAATTGGGTGAAGTCATGGTTCCGTCACAACGCATAACGCACCTTAGGGCTGTATTGGATTCCAGGCTTCAGAGAGTTTTTATACCTCTGAAAAAAATATCTATATTACAGACAAAAATTCAAGAGCTACTATACAGTCGAGGAATATACATACATGCAGCAATGCGAGTGATGGGATCTAGGGTCTCAACATTCGACATGGTGGAATATGCACAAATCTACTCGAGGACCCTTAAACATCTGATTCTTTCCAGATGGAATGGACTACATCAGACTGTGGTCCTTCCTCAGGAAGTACAGAGGTCATTAGCCTGGTGGCTCCAGACATCCCATCTGGACAAAGGGCAACCCTTTCGGGTCTCAGAGTGGGAGATTCTGACAACAGACGCCAATCTTCAGGGCTGGGGAGCCATGTCTGAATAGTGTTGCCTCCAGGGGCAGAGGACTAAGGAAGAAAGTTGCCTGCCGATAAATATATTTGAACTTCTGGCCATATATATGGCACTTACTCAAGCAAAGGACATACTTCAAGGAAAACCGGTTCAGATTCGCTCGGACAATGCAACGGCCGTAGCATACCTCAATCATCAGGGAGGAACTCGCAGCCAAAAGGCAATGAAGGAGGTAAGCCGCACGTTAAGTTGTGCAACACTTCATCATCCGGCCTTGTCCACAGTTTTCATTCTGGGAGTCCAAAACTGGGAAGCGGATTTTCTCAGTGGACATGCCATTCATGCAAATGAATGGGCTTTACAGCCAGAGGTCTTCCAGATTCTGTTATACACATGGGGGCTGCTGGAGATAGACCTCATGGCTTCTCATCAGTACAACAAAGTTCTTGCATATGGGTCAAGGACAAAGGATCCCAAAGCAAACTTTGTGGATTCTCTGTCAGTGAGATGGGACTTTCGTCTGACCTACAGTATGTGTTTCCACCAATCGCCCTGTTACCCAGGGCAATTTGAAAAGTCAAACAGGGAAAGGGTGCCGTGATACTAATAGCTCAGGCATGGCCCAGAAGACATTGGTATATGGATCTGCAGAGGCTGTCGGTGGATACTCCGTTTCTACTCCCTCAACGTCCAGATCTACTGTCTCAGGGTCCTTGTTATTACAAGCACCTGGATCGGCTGTCTTTGACGGCGTGGTTCTTGAGAATTCCATCCTGAAAGCAAAAGGATTTTCACAACAGGTAATTCAAACAATGCTTAGAGCAAGGAAATCATTCTCAGCTCGCACTTATTACCGAATATGGCATGCTTATATTCAATGGTGCAGTGCCAGGAAGCTTGACCCTAGGTCTTTCAGAGTTTCCAGAGTCCTAGCATTCTTTCAGGCAGGAATGGACAAAGGTCTGTGGGTGGCTTCCTTGAGAGTTCAGGTGCCAGCATTGACTGTATGGTTTCAAAAGAAAATTGCTAACCTGCAGAATGTTCGCACCTTTTTTCCAAGAAATGTTTCACATCCAACCTCCTTTTGTTCCTCCTACAGCTCCTTGGGATCTAAATTTAGTCCTAAAGGTGCTTCAAGTTGCCCCATTTGAACCACTGAGTCAAGGGGACCTTAAATGGTTGACAGCTAAGGATCTCTTTTTACTGGCTATTGCTTCAGCTAGAAGAGTCTCAGATTTAGGGGCATTATTATGTCGCCCTCCTTTTCTGATTTTTACATCCAGATAGAGCAGTTCTCAGAACCAGATCTGGATATCTTCCTAAGGTGGTTTCTTTTTTCTTTTTTTTTTAACTATTTATACCAGGAGAAACAGAGAAATATGCAATACAGAATCAATTGCATAATAAAATGTGAAAATCAGTCTCCATGGAAATATTTTTCAAATAATTTTGTGCACATTTAGACAAGCATACAAAGATGTCTCCCAAGCGGGGACCATATACATAAAGAAAAAAGAACAACGAGGAATAATGAGAGAGGAAAAAGGGGGGAACGAGGAGAGTAAGGGGAAAGACAGAAAGAGAGAGAAAAAGAACAACCGGGCCGATCTATGCCATGAGAGGAAATGAACCCCCAATGTAGCTATGAACAGTGCATACTCTGTACAATGTATATATAGACATTCGGGCTATGTATCGTTAAATAGCAAATAGGGACCTGGGAGGGCAAGATGGTGCCCGGAGGGAGGGTCCAGGTGCAGTATGGCCATAAATTCAAAAGACGGGGAGAAGAGAACGGTTTGAACATCATAGTGGGGGGGACATCGCAAGCAACCAAGGGCCCCAAACGAGTTCAAATTTGTGGGGACAGTCATGTAGATAATAAGTGATTTTTTCCATATTAGCAACGAACCAGATATAATTATTCAAAGCTGGGATAGTAGGAGCAGCGGAGGTTTTCCAATTTTTAGCTATTAAAGATTTAGCAGCCACTAATATATGGGAAAACAATTTGTTAAACAGAGGGTCAAGATCTGGATGTGGACAGGCCAATAAAAACATCCACGGGTCCAGTTCAAGCGCTAGTCCAGATAAGGAGTTCAGTATATCGAGTACTTTACTCCAGAAGTTAACAATACGTGGACAGGTCCACCAAATATGGAAGAGAGTTCCACGTTGACCGCATCCCTGCCAGCACACCGGGGTGGCAGAGGGGAACATCCAAGATAGTTTGTCCGGGGTATAATACCACCAATAATACAGTTTATAGGATGTCTCCTTGAGTCGGGTAGAGATAGAACTTTTAGCAATACCCTCACGTACTTCCTCCCAGCAGGTTTCGTCTGGTGGGGGGCCTAGGTCCCTCTCCCACTCCCGCTCATGGCGAGTCTGCGGCCCCGAGGAAACTCCAACCAATATAGAATAGATTCGCGAGATTAGCCCTCTACATATGGGTTTTGTGGTACATAGAGACTCAAAAGAAGTAAGATCCCGCAGAGCGTCGGCTTGAGGCAGGGAGAGAAGGAAATGGCGGGGCTGAAAATATTTAAAAAAAGGAGGGGATAGTGAGGAAAACTTACATTTGATATCGTCTATTGACATCCAATGGCCTTGTAGAGAGATCTCATGTACCACAAGGATCCGGGCGTTAAACCAGGATGTATACCGGTAGGGTGAGACCCCAGCGGGGAAATCGGGATTGTCCCAGAGGGGTGTGAGAGAGGAGCGTGAGGAGGACAGATTATATTTCGTAAAATATTTATGCCAAATAGAAAGATGGAATTTAAGGGAGGGGTTCGTTAGTGTTAATTGATGTGGTTTGCCCAGACCCCATAGCGAAGCCAGTGAACGAAGCCCCAAAGAAAGTGCAGCAAAATCGACCCAGGCAATAGAGCCACGGGGCGCATAGGAGGCCACCATTTGACTGAGATGGCTAGCCAAATCATAAAATTTGACATCAGGAAATCCTCGGCCCCCCTCCAAGCGAGGGAGCCGGAGCACAGTAAAGGCTATCCGTGGGGGTTTGTCGTTCCAGACAAACTTCACGAATGAGGCCTGGGCATCCCTAAGGACCCTCTCCGGAACCCTCACAGGTAAAGTTTGAAAAAGGTAAAGAAGTTGTGGTATAACTGTCATTTTAAGGGCAATAATCCTACCCAGCCAGGATATAATATGTGTTCTCCATCTTGCCAAATCAGATTTGATCTTGGTCAATAACCGCGGGAAGTACAGAGCATTATAATGAGAAGTAATATAAACACTGAGGTATTTAATCTTAGTGGCCTGCCAACGAAGGTCATATGAGGACTGCAGGGAGCGTTTGAGATCTCCAGGTACATGTAATAACATGGCTTCAGATTTAGTAAAATTTATTTTATAGCCCGACAGGGAACCATATTCCTCTATAATCTGATACAAGGCGGGGAGAGAAGACTGCGGCTGAGTAAGAGACAGCAGTACATCGTCGGCAAAGAGCGAAATCTTATACTCCTGCGAGCCCGCCCTCACTCCCCGAATTCCACCAGAGTTTCTTATCATAGCGGCTAGGGGTTCAATGACCATGGCAAACACCAGGGGGGAAAGAGGACACCCCTGTCTGGTGCCATTGGATAGCGGGAAGGCAGGGGATAAAATTCCGTTTGTGAGGACCTTAGCTATGGGGGAGGAGTAGAGGGCAGAGACCCCTGTCAAAAATTCCACCGATATCCCAAATGCCTGCAGAGTCTGAAATAAGAAAGGCCATGAAATACGATCAAACGCCTTTTCGGCGTCGAGAGAGAGGATAATAGATGGGGTTTGCCTGCAATTCAACAAATGGATAATGTCAATCGCTCTCCTAGTGTTGTCCCTGGCCTGACGTCCACCTGGTCATAATGTATCAGACCGGGGAGCACACCATTGAGGCGAGTAGCCAAAATTTTTGCGTAAATTTTAATATCCAGATTTAATAAGGATATCGGACGATAGTTAGCGCAATTTCGTGGATCTCTGCCCTCCTTGTGGATAACTATAACTCTAGCCTCCAGCATATTGCTTGGGAATGGGGGTGCCATGTAGTACAGCATTGAACAGTACCCTGAGATGGGGGACCAAAAAGGGGGCACATTTTTTATAGTAAGAGGCCGAGAAGCCATCAGGGCCCGGAGCTTTAGAAGATTTAAGATTCCTCAGAACGGCAGTTATTTCTTCATCAGTGATATCTTTATTCAGCTCCGAAGAGTCGAAGTCAGATAGCCGAGGTAGATTGGCCCGATGCAAGAATTCTGAGATTAAGGCATCAGGGGGGCCGGGATCTGAGTTAGTTGAGTTTAAGTTATAGAGTTTAGTATAATAGTCCCGGAACACCCTGTTTATACCCCCTGGGGCATATACGTGACCTCACCAGATTCGGCGTGCACCGCCAGAATATTATTACGTGACCGTTGTGCTCTAAGGCGGGAAGCCAGGATTCTATCGGCTTTGTCGCCCTTCTCATAGAAGGTCTGATTAAGCCTCTGGAAAGTCTTCACCGTACGTTCTGACAGAGAGAGCGACATTGCCGATCTTGCTTCCAGCAGGGACTCTAGGTTAGATGGGGTAGGGGAGAGTTTATGTTGGCGCTCAAGGGCCTGGAGTTTAGTAGAAAGGGAAAGGAAGTTAGTTTCTCAAGACTTTTTAAGCCTAGATGCCTGACTAATCAAGTGACCGCGTAAAACAGCTTTATGTGCCTCCCATAGAGTGATAGGTGAAGTCCCCGGGAGGTCGTTAAGGAGAAAATAGTCAGCGAGGCAGTTTTTAATCTGGTTAGTAACTTCCTGACTATGCAATAGGGAATCGTTCAAACGCCAGGAGGTAGGAGGGGGACGTGGGGCAATAGATTGGAGATTGGCAGTGATCGGACAGTGGTCGGACCAAATCATAGGGAGTATGCTAGTAGATTTAAGTTTAGAAGACAGATCCCGGCTGAATAGGATCATGTCGATCCTAGAGTAGGACTTATGTACAGAGGAAAAAAAAGTATAGTCCCTAGTCAGAGGGTCAGTTAGTCTGAAAGAGTCAAATAGCAACTGGAGTTTCAGAAGATCTAGCAGAGCAAGAGATGCCGAGGACGGGCGGGGATGGGTAGAAGAGCGAGGAGAAGGAGGGGAGGACCTATCCAACGAGGCGTCAAGCACCTCATTAAAATCGCCTGCAACACTGACCTCCCCTCTGCAGAGTCTGGTCAAATGTGCACTCAACCTCCTAAAAAATGTAGCCTGGTTTTGGTTCGGTGCGTAGACATTAACAAGGGTGCATAGGATATCATTTAGCTTCCCAATAAGAATAAGCCATCTACCCGATTTATCCACATGACTGTCCAACAATTCAAACGTAAGGTGGGCAGCTATCAAAATGGAGACCCCCCTTTTCTTGTGTGTAGCATCCCAGGCATGAAATGTAAGAGGGTAGGCTTTAGATTTTAAATCAGGATGGAGCGATTTCTTAAAGTTGGTTTCTTGTAGGAAAACGAAATCACCTTTGGCCTGTTTAAGGGAGAGGAAAAGCTTGGTGCGTTTGTTAGGACTGTTCAAACCTTTAACATTATGTGAATAGATTTTAAGAGCCATGGACAGCTAGTTTTCAGAACGCCTCATCGCCTCCCTCCGGACACCACAACCCTAGAGCAAACCAGAGCAGAAACATTGTGAATATACATGGCAATCGGCGGGCAACCTTACATATTTGAACAAGAAAAAGAACACAGAAACAGGGGGAGCAAAACACGGGAAAAATAGGGAAGAGAGGAAGATTGGAGACCAGAAGGAACTACATCTGGTCTATCGTGCCGGCCAGGGGACAACAAAAAGGGGTCACTAAGTGACAACAACCGGACTCCGGTATAAGACCCAACTGTGGGGACGCGGCCCGGCCGGGCCAGGTGCATCAAGAGCAGCGGACACTTACCATTGTGTCCCGAGTCTAGGGACCAGTGTTAAGGGGATAAAGGAGTAAACAACAGTTCCCAATCCCTACTACCACATATGGTAGCTAGTTATGTAAAAGTGGCTATCCAAAGCTGAGACAAATATTACCATAAGCGGAGGATAGCACTAACAAACAGTAAAACAAAAGGTGTCAGTTCCAGCACAGAGGGATACATTTCCCATAAGGGGAGCCTCAGCCCTATACTCTCCCTGTATACATGGCTACGGTGGTAAAAGCTAATTGGCTAATTAGTTATGCCAGGTGTAAGGGGAGCCGGGCTAGTGGTGGAACGGAAACAGAGTGAAATTACATCTCCACAAAATAAGCATACGTAGAAGTAACAAAATATATAAATGAAACAGTATTTAAACATGTAAGGCATCAAGCGTTAGGGCCAGCAGAGGCGGATTTCCGTGCCGAGGGCACTCGCGACCAGTCTCAGTTCAGGGAGCGTCTCGGAGTGCCAGTCAGCTCAGCCAGGAAGCCTCGCACCTCCGCTGTGGAGATTCAGGCAGGGTCGGAGGCGGGGAAATACCCAGGTTACGTAAGAGTCCTTTAGCTTCGGCTAGATCCCTAGCCGAGTGGAGGCGGTTATGATGCCATACAAGAATGCGAAAGGGGAAGCCCCATCTATAGCGAATGCCACCGTCTTGAAGAGCCAAGGTAATGGGTCGGAATTCTTTCCTTTTAAGCAGGGTGCTAGGAGCAATATCTTGGAATATTTGAAGAGAGTGTCCCAGGAAATCCAGCTTGGAAAGCTTCCTAGCCTCCCTAAGCAAGTCCTCTTTAGCCGAATAATAATGGCATTGCAGAATAACATCTCTGGGTTGAGCCTGATCCTGAGAGCGAGGGCGGAGAGCCCTGTAGGCCCTATCCAACAAAAATCGGTCTGTCGGAGTTGAAGGCGACAGGTGCACAAACAGTTTCTTGAGGTAGTCGTGCAGGGACGTCATATCAACGTCTTCAGGATACCCCGGATGCGGAGATTATTCCGGCGTGCCCTATTATCTTGGTCTTCTTGGCGTTCTAAGAGTAAGTGCATTTCCTGCTTTAGGCCTTGGATTTCATCGTCTGCTCCCTGTTGAAAAGCGACCACTTCATCCAGTTTAGACTCTAAGTGATCCGTCCTGACTCCAAGGTCGGTAACGTCAGCTTTAAGAGAGGCAATGGCCGTATGTACCTCCGCCTGCACCGCCTGCACAGATTTCCTCATCTGAATTTCGCGGAAAAGCAGATGGAGATCTTTCCGGGTCAACGGAGAATGGTCTGAGTCTTCCGAGTCTGAGACGTCAGGTTGCGAGGGAGTCCCCTGTCCCGGAGATGCAGTATTTGAGTAGGCATATTTTTTCAGGCTCTGGCTCAGGTCTGTGCCGTGCTGCTTTTTGTTACCTCTAGGCATGGTGGAACATATGTGTAGGACAATGAGAGAGAATCACTGCATCACTGTGCTAGAAAAGTCCCGGTAGCAGGGATAGGACAGTGCAATTATTATGACATAGATGGTCCCGAGACTCAGGGCAGGTTCCAATGAATCACATTATGAGGAAAGCAGGTTCCCCCAAGCAGCTGAAATCAAACAGTAAAGCTACCAGCAGAGGGAGCTCCAGCCTCAAATATCATAGGTGAAGCAAGGCATAGAACAGAGATAGCAGAAGCCTTCGCAAAATGTAAAGAACGGGCCCAAGGGGTCCTACTTGGTCACAGTTGCGGCAGCCCCGCGTGATCTGGTCCCCCACAGTGGTAGGGTGACGTGGTGCAGATAAACAGTGTCAGGGCAGAATGCAGTATGAACGCAGGCACATACCCAGACTACCCTCCTATACAGCAATATTAGAGCATGGTGGGGGCAATAGGCAGGATCTAGTAGGTGGTGACCCCCAGCCACGGACCAGCCAGTGGCCAGGGCACCCCCCCCCCACCTACCTCCAGCTTCTGAGAGTGGCCGGAGCGTCCCAGATTCCGGATCCAATATGGCCGCCGTCAGCCAAGGGAGCTCCACAAGCTCCGGGTGCAGGACTCCCTGGGCGTCCGATATCAGGAAGCAGGCGGCCTCAGTGCGGCAGAGGAAAGCCGCTTCCAGTACAATCTACCCGGCGGAAGGGCCGGCCGCCGGCTTCCAGGGACCCGCGGCGGTCGCCCCGGCAACCACGAGTTCCGTCTCGCCAGACGGAAGCAGGCCGCCGTGCGCACCAGGTCCCCCGCCTCGCCGGGCAGACACGGAGCACCTCCTGGTGCACACGGAGGCCGCAGGCGGGACTCCGATGAGGAAACCGGAGCAGTGCAAGGTGAGGGTCGCTCCGCTGGGCCAGTCAGCTCATCTACACCACGGCCGGGTCTCAATGTAAATCCAGCCCCCGGCTTCTGCTAGGCGCACAGGCCCCAACCCGCAAGGAGGCAGGAGGCCTCCCCCGGCTCCGGGACCCGACACACCGGGTGCAGGGGGAACTGGGGCAATAATCAGAGGGCACGTAGGCAGTAATAAGGGCTGGAATGAGGGCCAAAGAAGGAACTTCACACGCTGGCAGCTGGAGCTAAACACAGGCACGTCCGTCCAGCTTGCCTGCCAGGCCACGCCCCCCCCTAAGGTGGTTTCTAAGTTCTACCTTAATGAAGAAATTGTAGTCCCGGCTTTCCAAGGGCCGGATCTTTTTGCTGGAGATGTATCTTTAGACATAGTCCGGGCTTTAAGGATCTACGTGGATCGTACCAGTGCCATCAGAAAGACAGACATTCTCTTTGTTCTCTATGGGTTCCACAAGAGAGGATGGACTGCTGACAAGCAAACACTGGCGAGGTGGTTTCGGATGACTATCTCAGAAGCTTATTCTCAAGCTGATTTTCCTGTTCCTGCTAATGTCCCTGCTCATTCTACCCGTAAGTGCCTCTGCGGAACAGATATGTAAGGCAGCCATATGGTCTTTCATTAACACATTGATTAGACATTATGTCTTTGATAGCTTTGCCTCTCAGGACGCTGCATTTGGGTGTAGGTTCTCCTTTTCAATGAGGAGCGACCCCTCCACTAAATTTGCTTTGGCATATCCCACTGTGTATTCTGTGGATACTACTGTAGACTCTATTTCTCCCAAGTACACAGTATCCACAGGGATCCCACCCTGACACACCTCATCTGGTCATCGGCCTAGCAGGGCTCTCATGCAAGTGCTGTGCCCCCCCCCAGCAAGTGTCACCCCTAGGCATATGCCTCACATACCTAGCGGTAAATCCACCACTGACTGCATAAACTGAATCTGCCTACAGTATGTGATCTCAATGATTATTGCCTATGTGTGACCTCTCTAACAGCCCAGTTATGCCTCCGTAAGCAGAGGTGTGACTAGACTGAGACGTGCTCAACCCTGTATCACATATAGGGTGTAATTCAGGCCTGATCGTAGCAGCAAATTTGTTAGCAGTTGGGCAAAACCATGGGGGTCATTCCGAGTTGTTCGCTCGCAAGCGGATTTTAGCAGATTTGCTCATGCTAAGCCGCCGCCTACTGGGAGTGAATCTTAGCATCTTAAAATTGCGAACGATGTATTCGCAATATTGCGATTACACACCTCGTAGCAGTTTCTGAGTAGCTCCAGACTTACTCGGCATCTGCGATCATTTCACTGCTTGTCGTTCCTGGTTTGACGTCACAAACACACCCAGCGTTCGCCCAGACACTCCCCCGTTTCTCTGGCCACTCCTGCGTTTTTTCCGGAAACGGTAGCGTTTTTTCCCACACGCCCATAAAACGGCCTGTTTCCGCCCAGTAACACCCATTTCCTGTCAATCACATTACGATCGCCAGAACGATGAAAAAGCCGTGAGTAAAATTCCTAACTGCATAGCAAATTTACTTGGCGCAGTCGCAGTGCGGACATTGCGCATGCGCATTAAGCGGAAAATCGCTGCGATGCGAAGATTTTTACCGAGCGAACAACTCGGAATGACCACCCATGTGCACTGCAGGGGGCAGATATAACATGTGCAGAGAGAGTTAGATTTGGATGGGTTATTTTCTTTTTGTGCAGAGTAAATACAGACTACTTTACTTTTACACTGCAATTTAGATTTCCGTTTGAACACACCCCACCCAAATCTAACTCTCTCTGCACATGTTATATCTGCCCCCCTGCAGTGCACATGGGGGGTGATTCAGACCTGATCGCACGCAGGCGTTTTTTTGCAGTGCTGCGATCAGGTAGTTGCTGCCTACAGTGGGAGGGGTAGTTATGTGCAGGGGTGCGAACGCTTGTGTAGAGAGCTGCACAAACAAAAGTTTGTGCAGTCTCTGCACAGCTCAGGACTTACTCAGCCACTGCGATGATCTGGCCAGGAGCTGATGTCAGGAATCTTCCCTCCAAACGGCTGGGCACGCCTGCGTTTTTCCGGACACCTCCCTAGAAACGGTCAGTTGACACTGACAAACAGCCTCTTCTTGCCATCGCTATCTTCGTTAAACCTGTCGCTGTCTGGTGATCGCCGTCACTGGGGTGTGATGCGCCTGCGCATTGTGGAGCATACGCATGTGTAGTTCTGACCTGATTACATCTCTGCCAAAAACTTTAGCGTGTGATCAGGTCTGAATGACCCCCACGGTTTTGCCCAACTGCTAACAAATTTGCTGCTACGATCAAGTCTGAATTACCCCCATAGAGTCTGAGTAGGACACAAAGTCAGTGCTGGGAGGTAACAGTGTGAATTTTCTTTAATGTGAATAAAATACTTCATAATAAGAGCTGCAGATGGTTATGTAGACACTGCTTCTTTATCACTGGTTACATATACATTGTCAGAGTAAATGGATTCTGGCTTAACCATATAAGGGGAATTCCTCTTTATAGAAAATACATGTCTGATATTTCTTCTCTCTGCAGCCATCTGAAGAATCATTGCTGTGCCTGGCACTGGGACAACTATTGCCACCTGCAGGATCAGCTGGGGACTTACACAGCTGTCACCAGGAAGAATTCCGTGGCTCCTCAGGAGTCAGAACATACTTTTGACCTCATCCAGAAGTCCTTTTACTTTTTGATGTGGCAGAACATCACCCATTACTTCCCTGTTGCTGCTGTGTAAAAACATCAAGGTAAGGTTACTGCAATTATCGGTCTTCTTTAAACTCTCCTTACCCTTTTGGGATGTCTGGTGAGTTGTTTAAGTTCATTAATAGACTAGGCTAAGGTGTTGATCTTTACCTAGGTAGCGGTTTAATCACTTTTGCAATGGCGGCCATAAGCCCAAGCGTTTCCTCCATCTATTATGCCTCTGCTTCAGTCTTCAGGAGCCCTTCCTCACTCCTGCTCCACCACAGAACTGAGCCCTGGTGCCTAATATTAGTCTGTACCAGGGGAAGGGGTGATGATGGGTTGTGTCGCGATTGTCTTGTTACGGCCATATTGGATTTGTTTTATGTTGAGTTCTGATTGGCTCGCTCACAGTTTTTTTTTTAAATGCAGTAGTGGGATTAGCAGGGCCTGAATCTCTGCAATTTAAGGCCAGATGCCATTGTGCACATGGGGCAGTGAACCTCTGCTGCTATGTTGCTGGCTTGTGGCGACTACATCCCTGAGAAAGACACTGGGCCCCTTGAGATGCCATCTTTCTGGAGACCAACTGCTTCAGTGGATAAGGTCATAACAATTCCAGATACTGTCCCCTCTTATTTTCTGCAGTATTTTCCGGACTATGATGGGTTGGTACCACATGAAGTCGGAATCTATGTGTCACTCCCCCTTGACGACCTAGGTTGGATCTCTGCAAGCGCTGAAGTGCTGCCCCAGTTTTGGGCCCCATCAAGGGAGCTGCTGCCTCCACTAATGCTACATATCTGTTATTCCAGCTATTAAAATTACCTATCCTATGGAGAGGGCTTGGAAGCTGCTGCTCACATTTGGAGGTTGTTCCTGATGGACCTGCCACTTCGAGTACACACTAAATGGTAGCCAGATTTCGGTGAGCAGCAGCACCGATTACAAAGGAGTGCTATCAGTGAGCTACCCTAAAATTACTGAAAATCTTCTCCCTGCTTAAAAAATGGTGATCTAGAGCGCAGCCCTTTGGAATGAAAAGAACTGAAGATTATATATACCAAATCTACACTGATTACTGGTGCAGGTGTGAACTAGCACGGACATTTGTTCACCCGAATACTGGATACTTACTCTAAGCTAATACATTGGAAATAGTTTTCCATTGTGACATTCAGCACACTACAGTATGTGATTTGAAAGACTATTACTTTCCAGTATCAAGTATGTTTTAAATTTGATTTTTCACAGGTCAGCGCATATCTTGTTTCTTCTTTGATAACTGGACCCAGTTAATGTAGGTCTACACAAACTCCAAAATCACTTCAGGACCATGTCACCTCTTTTCAGTCTCCATCGGTTGTACAGGTTGAGTATCCCATATCCAAATATTCAGAAATATGGAATATTCCGAAATACAGAATTTTTTGCGTGAGACTGAGATAGTGAAACCTATGTTTTCTGATGACTCAATGTACACAAACTTTGTTTAATACAAACAATTATAAAAAATATTGTATTAAATGACCTTCAGGCTGTGTGTATAAGGTGTATAGCAAACATAAATGAATTGCGTGTATGTACACAAACTTTGTTTAATGCACAAAATTATTAAAATTATTGGCTAGAATTACCTTCAGGGTGTGTATAAGGTGTATATAATTCATTAAAAAAATTCTGTGCTTAGACTTGGGTCCCATCGCCATGATATCTCATTATGATTTTTTCCAAAATACGGAAAAATCCGATATCCAAAATACTTCTAGTCCCAAGCATTTTTGATATGGGATACTCAACCTGTATCATCTTTAGTAACGTCTGATTTAATCACTCACAGGCTCCATTCCCTTGCGGATGATAGTGCCTGGCTCTCTATTGTGCCATGTCACACACATGGCACTACTTCTTCATCAGCCATCCCTGGGTGCAGGCTCTTTGATCCGAGTGGATGCGTTGCAGATATAGTTGGGCACTGCAAGTCGCTGGCTATAACTATAACTAATAAAGCTGGCTAGATATCACAATTGTTGTCCATCCATTTATCTAATACTATAGTATGATCACAAGCATCTGAGATCATATTAAAGTTAACACAGACAGAATGAAGCACTTTATTGTAAACAGACAGTGTAACATACATTTGCAAACTGTCCATACGTAGGCAATATGCCCCCAATCATTGGGATTATGGTGATAAATATCACACATATATATTTACTTAGACTACAAAATGCTGTTCACAGACATATGCTGTTTAGTATAAGTATTGATAGTACCAGAATGCAAAAAAAGAGTGCAATATCACAATTGTGCAAAGGCTGCTAACGTGTTTGGTGGAAAAGAGTGTCACCCACACTCCAAAACAAAAACAACTGAGAAGAGGAACCACCACACAAAAGTGCACACAATACTTAGAAAAAGGGTCACAGTCCTTCAATAATTTACAAGATTTCCACTTGCTTTCTTTGATGTTTTCTCAGTACCTCAAATAGAATAGATGAAGACACAACAGAATACTGAAAAACTTAATTCAGAGTAACATATAAAAGATCAATGACTTGTAACCCTCCCTTCGCTGCTGCCTAAACCTAACCCTCCATGCTTTGTGCCTAATCCTAAACCCCCTTATAATGCCTAAACCTAACTTCCCACCCACGAAGCAGAACTCGTACAAATGGGACATATAGGAGGTGGTGTTTTACAAAGGTTATCCCAAAGAGAAATCTACTGGATCTATAATCACCTGGAGGACTAAAGCAAAAGTTACAAGATTTCCCCTTTCCTCTAGCAATTCCAGTCTTAAAATAATTGTTTGGTTTATATTACCCCTGATTTTTATACTATTGTGGTTAAGGGCATTTCTAGAGAGGAGGAGGCCCATGTGCAGGCTCCGTCTGGGCCCCCTCCTCTCTAGCCGGCAGCTCTGTATAGCTCTGGTCACTAGGGTCCCAAGGGGACCTTAGCGCTGTCCCAGAGCCTAGAGCGCATGCACAAATCACTGGGAAATTAGGCACAGATGCCAGTTTCCCAGTGATTTTCCTATTGCGCATGCGCAAATCACCGGGAAAATGGTGCCGTGCCATTTTGCCTGTGATATTGCAGCGCTGCGGAACTTCGGAGGGTAAGTATTACAACGAATGGGTGCAAGGTGTGCGGTGTGGGCCCCCCTGGAGCACCGGTGATTGTGGTCTTTTATCAGTGGCTATACTCAGGTTTTATTCATGGAGCTGATAAGTTCATTATCACTTAGAATTTATGTATCTCTCCAACTAAATCTCGATATCCTAGTTTTACATACATGTATGAATATGAAGGGGTTACATACTATTTACAGGCAGACGGGATGCTGGCTGGAAAGATCCCAACAGCGGCATCACACCCACCAGAATGCCGGCAGTGGGGCAAGCGCTAAGAGTCCCCTTGCGGGCTATTGATTGCATCCTGTATGAAGCATAGTGCTCCTATGTGGTTTTTTATTATGTCGGTTCGATCTACCTTTTATATATTATTGCATGTATCCAATCGTACCAGCTAGGGCAGTGGTTCCCAAATTGTGTGCCGTGGCAACCTGGGGTGACTCAGAGCACTTGCAGGGGTGCCTTGGACTGGTGGTCCAGGACCAATTCCAATTATTTATTGTCAGTGTAATAGGTAAAAGCAGTGCTGGCGGTTGACAATCATAAAATATGTGGACAAACAGAAGCAAATCTTATCCCTCACCACACAATTGAACCTAAGGATAACATATAAACACAATTTACGTAATTGAATATTTATTTCTAAATTTCTCAATAAGAAACTTTTGGCCCAGGGGTGCCATGAAAACAATTCTGATATTCTAGGGTGCCGTGATTCAAAAAAGCTTGGGAACCACTGAGCTAGGCTACCAGTTAAAATCCTGTCAAAATGATGGACACCAGGGCTTTATTATACGGGGCAGTCGCTACTCACACAGGAGCTGCTGGGTTTCTGGAAGTCCTGCTGCTGGGAGCTGGGGCACTCTCACGCTGAATGTGTGTGTGTGCAGCATTAACCTTATATATATATATATATATATATATATATGGGAAGAAGTCAATTTACCCACAGTCAAAATCCAGACAACCATTGACAGATGGTCAAAATACCGACATGGTCAAAATACCGACATTTACAATATCAACAAGGTAAAAATAGACATTTAAAATGTTGACAGGTCAAAAAGTCAACATGAGTTTTTCATTGAAACCAACTTGTTGATACTGTACCATCCCAGTCGACCTGGAGGGGGAATATAAGTGTGCCGTGCGCAGCGAGGCACCATGCCCGAAGCATGGCGAGCGCAGTGAGCCATGCGAGGGGACGCTGTACACTTATACGGTGTCCATGTTGGCATACACAAAAAAATAAGAATTTACTTACCGATAATTCTATTTCTCATAGTCCGTAGTGGATGCTGGGACTCCGTCAGGACCATGGGGAATAGCGGGCTCCGCAGGAGACAGGGCACATCTAAAAAAGCTTTTAGGTCACATGGTGCGTACTGGCTCCTCCCCCTATGACCCTCCTCCAAGCCTCAGTTAGGTACTGTGCCCGGACGAGCGTACACAATAAGGAAGGATCTTGAATCCCGGGTAAGACTCATACCAGCCACACCAATCACACCGTACAACTTGTGATCTGAACCCAGTTAACAGTATGATAACACAAACGAAGTAGCCTCTGAACAGATGGCTCACAACAACAGTAATAACCCGATTTTTGTAACAATAACTATGTACAAGCATTGCAGACAATCCGCACTTGGGATGGGCGCCCAGCATCCACTACGGACTATGAGAAATAGAATTATCGGTAAGTAAATTCTTATTTTCTCTAACGTCCTAGTGGATGCTGGGACTCCGTCAGGACCATGGGGATTATACCAAAGCTCCCAAACGGGCGGGAGAGTGCGGATGACTCTGCAGCACCGAATGAGAGAACTCCAGGTCCTCTTTAGCCAGAGTATCAAATTTGTAAAATTTTACAAACGTGTTCTCCCCTGACCACGTAGCTGCTCGGCAAAGTTGTAATGCCGAGACTCCTCGGGCAGCCGCCCAGGATGAGCCCACTTTCCTTGTGGAATGGGCCTTTACAGATTTAGGCTGTGGCAGGCCTGCCACAGAATGTGCAAGTTGGATTGTACTACATATCCAACGTGCAATCGTCTGTTTAGACGCAGGAGCACCCAACTTGTTGGGTGCATACAATGTAAACAACGAGTCAGATTTTCTGACTCCAGCTGTCCTTGAAATATATATTTTTAATGCTCTGACAACGTCCAGTAACTTGGAGTCCTCCAAGTCGCTAGTAGCCGCAGGCACCACAATAGGCTGGTTCAAGTGAAATGCCGAAACCACCTTAGGGAGAAATTGAGGACGTGTCCTCAATTCTGCCCTGTCCGAATGGAATATCAGATATGGGCTTTTGTATGACAAAGCTGCCAACTCCGAAACTCTCCTGGCTGAAGCCAGGGCCAACAGCATGGTTACCTTCCATGTAAGGTATTTTAAATCTACCGATTTTAAAGGCTCAAACCAATGAGATTTGAGAAAATTTAGAACCACGTTCAAATCCCACGGTGCCACTGGAGGCACTATTGGGGGTTGTATATGTAGTACACCTTTGACAAAAGTTTGTACTTCAGGCACTGACGCCAATTCCTTCTGGAAGAAAATTGATAAGGCCGAAATTTGAACTTTAATGGACCCCAATTTGAGGCCCATAGACAATCCTGCTTGCAGGAAATGTAAGAATCGACCCAATTGAAATTCTTCCGTTGGAGCCTTCTTGGCCTCACACCACGCAACATATTTTCTCCAAATGCGGTGATAATGTTGTGCGGTCACTTCTTTCCTGGCTTTAATTAAAGTAGGAATAACTTCCTCAGGAATGCCCTTCTCTTTTAGAATCCGGCGTTCAACTGCCATGCCGTCAAACGCAGCCGCGGTAAGTCTTGGAACATACAAGGTCCCTGCTGAAGCAGATCCCTTCTTAGAGGTAGAGGCCACGGATCCTCCGTGAGCATCTCTTGAAGTTCCGGATACCAAGTTCTTCTTGGCCAGTCCGGAGCTACCAGTATTGTTCTTACTCCTCTTTTCCGTATAATTCTCAGTACCTTTGGTATGAGAGGCAGAGGAGGGAACACATACACTGACTGGTACACCCACGGTGTTACCAGAGCGTCCACAGCTATTGCCTGAGGGTCTCTTGACCTGGCGCAATACCTGTCCAATTTTTTGTTGAGGCGAGACGCCATCATGTCCACCTTTGGTTTTTCCCAACGGTTCACAATCATGTGGAAAACTTCTGGATGAAGTCCCCACTCTCCCGGGTGAAGGTCGTGTCTGCTGAGGAAATCTGCTTCCCAGTTGTCCACTCCCGGGATGAACACTGCTGACAGTGCTACGACATGATTCTCCGCCCAGCGCAGAATCCTTGCAGCTTCTGCCATTGCACTCCTGCTTCTCGTGCCGCCTTGTCGGTTTACGTGGGCGACTGCCGTGATGTTGTCGGACTGGATCAACACCGGCTGACCCTGAAGCAGCGATTTTGCCAGGCTTAGAGCATTGTAGATCGCTCTTAGCTCCAGTATATTTATGTGAAGAGACGTCTCCAGGTTTGACCACACGCCCTGGAAGTTTCTTCCCTTTGTGACTGCTCCCCAACCTCGTAGGCTGGCATCCGTAGTCACCAGGACCCAGTCCTGTATGCCGAATCTGCGGCCCACTAACAGATGGGCAGTCTGCAACCACCACAGGAGAGACAACCTTGTTCTCGGTGACAGTGTTATCCGCTGATGCATGTGCAGATGCGATCCGGACCATTTGTCCAGCAGATCCCACTGAAATGTTCGTGCATGGAATCTGCCGAATGGAATCGCTTCGTACGAAGCCACCATCTTTCCCAGGACTCTTGTGCATTGATGTACTGACACAGTTCCTGGTTTTAGGAGGTTCTTGACAAGTTCGGATAACTCCCTTGCTTTCTCTTCCGGGAGAAATACCTTTTTCTGAACCGTGTCCAGAATCATGCCCAGGAACAGCAGATGTGTTGTCGGGGTCAATTGAGATTTTGGAAGATTTAGAATCCACCCGTGTTGCTGAAGCACTACTTGTGTTAGCGCTACACCGACTTCCAGCTGTTCTCTGGACTTTGCCCTTATCAGGAGATCGTCCAAGTAAGGGATAATTAATACGCCTTTTCTTCGTAGAAGAACCATCATTTCGGTCATTACCTTGGTAAAGACCCGAGGGGCCGTGGACAACCCAAACGGCAGCGTTTGAAACTGATAATGACAGTCTTGTATCACGAACCTGAGATACCCTTGGTGTGAGGGGTAAATCGGGACATGTAGATAAGCATCTTTTATGTCCAAGGACACCATGAAGTCTCCTTCTTCCAGATTCGCTATCACTGCTCTGAGTGACTCCATCTTGAACTTGAATTTCTTTATGTACAGGTTCAAGGATTTCAGATTTAGAATAGGCCTTACCGAACCGTCCGGTTTCGGTACCACAAATAGTGTGGAATAATACCCCTTTCCCTGTTGTAGGAGGGGTACCTTGACTATCACCTGCTGAGAATACAGCTTGTAAATGGCTTCCAAAACCGACGTCCTTTCTGAGGGAGACGTTGGTAAAGCAGACTTTAGGAACCGGCGAGGGGGAGACCTTTCGAACTCCAGCATGTAACCCTGAGATACTATCTGCAGGACCCACGGGTCCACTTGTGAGTGAACCCATTGATTGCTGAAAATCTTGAGTCGACCCCCCACCGTTCCTGAGTCCGCTTGTAAAGCCCCAGCGTCATGCTGATGGCTTTGTAGAAGCCGGGGCGGGCTTCTGTTCCTGGGCAGGGGCTGCTTGCTGCCCTTTCTTACCCTTTCCTCTGCCTCGCGGCAGATAAGACTGTCCTTTTGGTCGCTTTTTATAGGAGCGAAAGGACTGCGGCTGAAAAGACGGTGTCTTTTTCTGTTGGGAGGGGGTCTGAGGTAAAAAAGTGGATTTGCCGGCAGTTGCCGTGGCCACCAGGTCCGAAAGACCGACCCCAAACAATTCCTCTCCTTTATATGGCAATACTTCCATATGCCTCTTGGAATCCGCATCACCTGACCACTGTCGCGTCCATAAACTTCTTCTGGCAGATATGGACATCGCGCTTACTCTTGATGCTAGAGTACAAACATCCCTCTGAGCATCTCGCATATAAAGGAAAGCATCCTTTAATTGCTCTAGAGTCAATAAAATACTGTCCCTATCCAGGGTATCAATATTTTCAGTCAGAGAATCCAACCACACTACCCCAGCACTGCACATCCAGGCTGAGGCTATTGCCGGTCGCAGTATAACACCAGTATGTGTGTATATACTCTTCAGTGTAGTTTCCAGCCTCCTATCTGCTGGATCCTTGAGGGCGGCCGTATCAGGAGACGGCAACGCCACTTGCTTTGATAAACGTGTGAGCGCCTTATCCACCCTAGGGGGTGTTTCCCAGCGCGCCCTAACCTCTGGTGGGAAAGGGTATAATGCCAATAACTTCTTGGAAATTAGCAGTTTTCTATCGGGGTTAACCCACGCTTCATCACACACGTCATTCAATTCCTCTGATTCTGGAAAAAATACAGGTAGTTTTTTCACCCCCCACATAATACCCCTTTTTGAGGTACCAGCAGTATCAGAGATCTGCAAAGCCTCCTTCATTGCCGTGATCATATAACGTGTGGCCCTATTGGAAAATACGTTTGTTTCTTCACCGTCGACACTAGATTCATCTGTGTCGGTACCCGTGTCGACTGACTGAGGTAAAGGACGTTTTACAGCCCCTGACGGTGTCTGAGACGCCTGAACCGGTACTAACTGGTTTGCCGGGCGTCTTATTTCGTCAACTGACTTTTGTAATGTGCTGACATTATCACGTAATTCCATAACTAAAGCCATCCATTCCGGTGTCGACTCCCTAGGGGGTGACATTACCATCATCGGCAATTGCTCTGCCTCCACACCAACATCGTCCTCATACATGTCGACACACACGTACCGACACACAGCAGCCACACAGGGAATGCTCTAATCGAAGACAGGACCCCCTAGCCCTTTGGGGAGACAGAGGGAGAGTTTGCCAGCACACACCAAAAGCGCTATAAATGTATATAAACAACCCTAGAAGGTGTTGTTTACTATATATGCGCTCTTAATATATAAATATCGCCAATTTATGCCCCCCTTCTCTTTGTTACCCTGTTTCTGTAGTGCAGTGCAGGGGAGAGACCTGGGAGCCTTCCTCACCAGCGGAGCTGAGCAGGAAAATGGCGCTGAGTGCTGAGGAGAATAAGCTCCGCCCCTTTTTCGGTGGGCTTTTCCCCGGTTTTTAAGAAACTGGCCTGGGTTAAAATACATACATATAGCCTTAATGGCTATATGTGATGTATTTATTTTGCCACTAAAGGTAATTATATTGCTGCCCAGGGCGCCCCCAGCAGCGCCCTGCACCCTCCGTGACTGAGTCAGTGAGCCGTGTGACAACAATGGCGCACAGCTGCCGTGCTGTGCGCTACCTTCAAGAAGACTGAGGAGTCTTCTGCCGCCTGCTTTCCGGACCTCCGTTCTGCCGTCTCTTCAGCGTCTGTAAGAGGGATCGGCGGCGCGGCTCCGGGACGAACCCCAGGCTGACCTGTGTTCCGACTCCCTCTGGAGCTAAGTGTCCAGTAGCCTAAGACTCCAATCCATCCTGCACGCAGGTGAGTTGGAAATCTCTCCCCTAAGTCCCTCGATGCAGTGATCCTGTTGCCAGCAGGAATCACTGAGATTGAAACCTAAAAAAAAAAAAAACTTTTCTAAACAGCTCTTTAGGAGAGCCACCTAGATTGCACCCTCTCGGACGGGCACAAAAACCTAACTGAGGCTTGGAGGAGGGTCATAGGGGGAGGAGCCAGTACGCACCATGTGACCTAAAAGCTTTTTTAGATGTGCCCTGTCTCCTGCGGAGCCCGCTATTCCCCATGGTCCTGACGGAGTCCCAGCATCCACTAGGACGTTAGAGAAAAAAATGAAAAACATGAGTTGACCTGTCGACATTTTTAAATGTCAGTATTTTGACCATGTCGGGATTTGGACCACTGGTCAATTGTTGTCGGGATTTTGATTGTAGGTATTTCATACTAAACCTATAGATAGATTTTATATATATATATATAAAATCAGGCTATAATGATGCTGTACTATATACACCAGTACTGGAACATGTAAGCTCACCAGTCCTCACAGAGCTACCGTCCTGTATGCGAGTAAGAGCCACCAGCAGCTTGCCGGAAGGTCTATGCATGGCCTGTGCAGGGTGTAGGAGGGACGAGCACAGTATATGTAAAGCAGCTGAGCCAGTTATCTGCCTCCTCCTCACCCGCATCATCTGCAGCGCCATTTCCTGGTTACTGCTGCTACTTGTTGCCAAGTCCTGAGATGGTAAGTAACCTGGGGTTGCAGCATAGTCGTATATAGAGGAGAGGCTGCAGAGTATGCGGTATATGGCTGGAGCAGAATTTGGAGAAAGGGGATGCCCTGTATATAGCGGGCACTATATGGAGGGGTATGGGGGTGCAGTGTGTATGTAGGGGCAATATATGGTGTGGGGGTGCAGTGTACGTGTGTATGTTCATGTCCCTAATGGAGCTCCGTCGGGCACCCTCCAGTGGCCTCTGGCAGCACCACATAGGTGACTATATTGAAAATATCTGTATTTCTCTCTCCCCAGTCCCTATGTACCCAAACCTCTCCCCAGCCCCTATCTGCCCATACCCCACTCTCTCTCCCCAGTCCCTATCTACTTCACCCCTCCTCCCATGTCCCTATCTGCACCTACCACCACTCTCTCCCCAGTCCCTACCTGCCCTACACTCCTTTCCTCTTTCTCCCCCAGTCCTTATCTGCCCCTACCCCACTCTCCACCCCCCAGTCCCTATCTGCTCCTACCCCTTCTCCACAGTCCCTATATATTTCAACCCCTCCCCCCAAGTCCCTATTTGCCCCTACCACCCCTCTCCCCAGTCACTACTTGCCCTACACTCCCACTCTATCTTTCTCCCCCAGTCCCTATCTGCCCCTACCACACTTTCCAACCCCTCAGTCCTTATCTGCCCCTTCCCCCACTCTTTCTCCCCAGCCCCCTCTCTCCATATACAGCAAGTGTGAAACAGTCAGATCAGTATTACTAATATTAGCAGCAGCAGGGAGGGAGGCTGTAACATCTACCTGCAGTATAAATTTCACTTTCAGCTGTGAGTCATTTGGTCTGTGTGGCGAGCTCTAGTGGCTGCCGGCACACACAACAGAAGTACGGAGCAGCCTTAGCCTTCATTTATATAGGATGGACCTAATTCATGTTTCATTTTGTCAGATTCGCAACTGCTGATATAAACAACTGAAGCTGTCGCCCTGGAGGAAAAAGAGAAGCCCACTGGAGCCATCACAAACTAATTCGCAATTGCGTACACATTCTCAACCTATATACAAAAATGAGGAACATTAGGTTTAAGAGTTGGCCTTTCACTACTCCAACTGCACACAGCAGCGAAGACGACTCCCAAGTTTTTGTACGTACAAGCCTGCAGCTGACGGCAGATACACGCCCCGAAAATGGCAATAACACGCCTGCATTTTTGCAACCACTCCCCGCTAACACCTCCAAACGGTCACTTCCTGTCAATAATTTTCCCATAAAATCCTCACTGTAAGCGGGATCGCAGCAGCACTTTGACGCATGTGCAGTGCAATCGCAGCACATGTGCAGTCTGCCAATAGTGTAAAAACATGAATTAGACCCTATATACACGGTTACACAAATGTAATTCCAACCCTGTGGTATTTGCACTAAGCACTATTTTTGCTCTACCAGTAACTTAGGCTTTAATACCTCTTTTCATAAATATAGAGGAATAAAACTCATTGGGCTGTATTCAATCTATATATTGTGCCTGGTCTCCCATCTAAAGTGACTTGAAATCGCAAGTCGATATTCAATTGTCCCCCGTTATCGCGCATATCGAACCAATAGTAGTCACACGGGTAAACCCAACTAAAGTAATGGGCGTAATCGCGAAAAGTCCCATTTGGGGTGTAAAAATGGGTCACATTTTGCGCATTTCAGCTTGCTACCCCTGGGGGAAGCAAGCTAAAAATTATATTGCGCCCTTCGGCAGAAACAATTGAACAGTTGCCAGTGGGCGCAAAGTGGTGCAGGAGGGGAGCAAACACTTGAATACCGCCCATTTTGTAATGGCTATTGTGAAGTTCGATTTACTTATAGGGAAAAGCCATACCTTATTACACTAGGGTTATAGTCGCTGCGGCCACAAACATATGCGTACACCCGCCAAAGTATGTATTTAAGTTGCATAAACAAGCCATGTTATGCGCACAATGCAGCGACACGTGTGGCTGAATACACCTTATCCCCAAACTAGAATGGAATGCGACACCAGTAGTTAAATGTAATGTTGTGGTCCAACGCATCAACAGTATTTACTCAGAAGATACAGATAAAAGATACAACAATATTACAGAGAAGAGATACAACCAATAATATATATGTTTGTTCGCAAGCGCTCCTGGATCCAGGTCTCAGTCAGTCTTGGCAAGATGACTTCAGAGAAAATAGGATTTTACTTACCGGTAAATCTATTTCTCGTAGTCCGTAGAGGATGCTGGGACTCCGTAAGGACCATGGGGAATAGACAGGAGATAGGGCACTTTAAGAAAGCTTTGGATTCTAGGTGTGCACTGGCTCCTCCCTCTATGCCCCTCCTCCAGAACTCAGTTAGGGAAACTGTGCCCAGAGGAGATGGACAGTACGAGGAAGGAGTTTTGTAAATCTAAGGGCAAGATTCATACCAGCCACACCGTATAACTTGTGATAAACTACCCAGTTAACAGTATGAACAACAACATAGCCTCGGTCCAACCAATAAAACTACAACATAACCCTTATGTAAGCCATAACTATATACAAGTCATGCAGAAGAAGTCCACGCTTGGGACAGGCGCCCAGCATCCTCTACGGACTACGAGAAATAGATTTACCGGTAAGTAAAATCCTATTTTCTCTAACGTCCTAGAGGATGCTGGGACTCCGTAAGGACCATGGGGATTATACCAAAGCTCCCAAACGGGCGGGAGAGTGCGGATGACTCTGCAGCACCGATTGAGCAAACAGGAGGTCCTCCTCAGCCAGGGTATCAAACTTATAGAACTTCGCAAAGGTGTTTGACCCCGACCAAGTAGCTGCTCGGCACAACTGTAATGCCGAGACCCCTCGAGCAGCCGCCCAAGAAGAGCCCACCTTCCTAGTGGAATGGGCCTTAACCGATTTAGGGAATGGCAATCCTGCCGTAGAATGCGCCTGCTGAATAGTGATGCAGATCCAGCGAGCAATAGTCTGCTTTGAAGCAGGAGCGCCAACCTTGTTGGCCGCATACAGAACAAACAGAGCCTCAGTCTTCCTGATCCTAGCTGTTCTGGTCACATAAATCTTCAAAGCCCTGACCACATCCAGGGACTCGGAATCCTCCAAGTCCCGTGAAGCCACAGGCACGACAATAGGTTGGTTCATATGAAAAGATGAGACCACTTTTGGCAGAAATTGAGGACGAGTCCTCAACTCCGCCCTATCCACGTGAAAAAAAAAGGTATGGGCTTTTATGTGATAAAGCCGCCAATTCTGAAACACGCCTTGCCGAAGCTAATGCCAACAACATGACCACTTTCCAAGTGAGGTATTTCAACTCCACTGTTTTCAGTGGTTCAAACCAAGGGGACTTGAGGAAACGTAATACCACGTTAAGATCCCAAGGCGCCACCGGAGGTACAAAAGGAGGCTGAATATGCAGCACCCCCTTAACAAAAATCTGTACTTCAGGAAGAGAGGCCAATTCTCTTTGAAAGAAAATGGATAAGGCCAAAATTTGGACCTTTATGGACCCTAGTTTAAGGCCCAAATTCACTCCTGTCTGAAGGAAGTGAAGTAGACGGCCCAAATGGAACTCCTCCGTAGGAGCAGCTCTGGCCTCACACCAAGAAACATATTTTCGCCATATACGGTGATAATGTTTCGATGTCACGTCCTTCCTAGACTTGATCAGGGTAGGAATGACCTCTTCCGGAATCCCTTTTTCCGCTAGGATCCGGCGTTCAACCGCCATGCCGTCAAACGCAGCCGCGGTAAGTCTTGGAACAGACAGGGCCCCTGCTGCAGCAGGTCCTGCCTTAGAGGAAGAGTCCACGGATTTTCTGTGAGCAACTCTTGCAGCTCCGGATACAAAGTCCTCCGTGGCCAATCTGGAACAATGAGGATTGTTCTGACCCTGCTTATTCTTATTATTCTCAACACCTTGGGTATGAGAGGTAGAGGAGGAAACACATAGACCGATCTGAACACCCAAGGTGTCACCAGAGCGTCTACCGCTACCGCCTGAGGGTCTCTTGACCTGGCGCATTACCGCTTTAGCTTTTTGTTGAGACGGGATGCCATCATGTCTATCTGAGGCAGTCCCCACCGACCCATGATCTGTGCGAAGACTTCTTGATGAAGTCCCCACTCTCCCGGATGCAGGTCGTGCCTGCTGAGGAAGTCCGCCTCCCAGTTGTCCACCCCCGTGATGAACACTGCTGATAGTGCGCTTACATGGCCTTCCGCCCAGCGTAGAATCCTGGTCGCTTCTGCCATGGCCACTCTGCTCCTTGTTCCGCCTTGGCGGTTTACATGAGCCACTGCAGTGACATTGTTAGACTGAATCAGAACCGGTTTGTCCCGAAGCAATTCCTCCGCCTGACGTAGGGCGTTGTATATGGCCCTCAACTCCAGGACGTTGATGTGGAGACAAGTCTCTAGATTTGACCAGAGACCTTGGAAATTTCTTCCTAGCGTGACTGCTCCCCAGCCTCGGAGGCTTGCATCCGTGGTCACCAGGACCCAGTCCTGAATGCCGAACCTGCGACCCTCTAGTAGGTGAGCACTGTCAGCCACCACAGGAGAGTTACCCTGGTCCTGGGAGACAGGGTTATCCTTTGATGCATTTGTAAATGGGACCCGGACCATTTGTCCAATAGGTCCCATTGAAACGTCCTCGCATGGAACCTGCCGAAGGGGATGGCCTCGTATGAAGCCACCATCTTCCCCAGAACCCGTGTGCAATGATGCACTGAAACCTTTTTTGGGTTCAATAGGTTCCTGACCAGGGCTATGAGCTCCTGAACCTTATCCATTGGAAGAAAAACCCTCTTCTGGTCTGTGTCTAGAATCAGGCCCAAAAAGGTCAGACGCGTTGCAGGGACTAGCTGGGACTTCGGTATATTGAGAATCCAGCCGTGTATTTGCAACGTCTTCATGGACAGAGACACGCTGTCCAGCAACTTCTCCCGAGATCTCGCCTTTATGAGGAGATCGTCCAAGTATGGGATAATTGTGACACCCTGCTTGCGCAGAAGCACCATCATTTCCGCCATTACCTTGGTGAAAATTCTCGGGGCCGTGGAAAGCCCAAACGGCAACGTCTGAAACTGGTAGTGACAGTCCTGTACTGCAAATCTCAGGAACGCCTGGTGAGGGGGGAAAATCGGAACATGAAGGTATGCATCCGTTATGTCCAGGGACACCATCCAATCCCTCCCTCCAGGCTGGCGATGACCGCCCTGAGAGATTCCATTTTGAACTTGAATCTCTTCAAGTACAGGTTCAGGGATTTTAGATTTAAAATGGGTCTGACCGAACCGTCCGGTTTCGGGACCATAAACAGGGTTGAGTAATATCCATCTCCTTGTTGGAGATGAGGAACTTTGACTATCATCTGTTGAATATACAATTTTTGGATTGCAGCTAACACTAGCTCCCTCTCTGACGGGGAAGTCGGCAGAGCCGATTTGAAAAACCGGCGAGGAGGCATGTCTTCGAATTCCAGTCTGTATCCCTGAGAAACAATCTCTAATGCTCAGGGATCCACCTGCGAGTGAACCCAGACGTGGCTGAAAAATCGAAGACGTGCCCCCACTTGATCTGCCTCCCCCCGGGAAGCCCCAGCGTCATGCGGTGGACTTTGCAGATGCAGGGGAGGACTTCTGCTCCTGGGGACTAGCTGCGTGCAGCTTTTTTCCCTTGCCTTTACCTCTGGCAAAAAGGACGATCCCCGTACCTTCTTGCTCTTATTGGAACGAAAGTACTGCATCTGATAATGGGGTACCTTCTTAGCATGCTGCGGAGGAACATAAGTTAAAAAATTCGATTTACCGGGCGTAGCAGTAGAGACAAGGTACGAGAGGCCGTCTCCAAACAACTCCTCCCCCTTGTAAGGCAATGACTCCATATGCCGCTTTGAGTCGGCGTCTCCCGTCCACTGTCGGGTCCACAAGAGTCACCTAGCAGAAATAGACATAGCGTTTATTCTGGAGCTTAGTAAACAAATGTCTCTTTGAGCATCTCTCATATACAAGGCAGCATCTCTGATATGCTCTATGGTCATTAAAATGGCATCCCTATCTAAGGTGTCAAGCTCCGTAGATAAGGAATCTGCCCATGCCACGACAGCACTACAAACCCAGGCCGACGCCATAGCCGGTCTAACAATAGTACCGGAATGTGTGTAAATGTGCTTCATGGTAATTTCCTGCTTGTGATCAGCAGGATCCTTGAGGGAAGCTGTATCCTGAGAAGGTAGTGCCACCTTCTTGGATAAGCGTGTCAGCGCCTTGTCTACTTTAGGTGAAGATTCCCATCGTATCCTATCCTTTTGTGGAAAGGGATACGCCATAAGAATCCTTTTGGGAACTTGTAGTCTCCTATCTGGAGATTCCCAAGCCTTTTCGCACAATTCGCTTAGCTCAAATGAGGACGGAAAAGTGACCTCAGGCTTTTTCCCTTTATACATGTGTACCCTCGTATCAGGGACAGGGGGTTCCTCAGTGATATGCAAAACCTCTTTAATGGCAATAATCATGTAACGAATACCCTTTGCCACCTTCGGCTGTAATTTTGCATCTTCATAGTCGACACTAGAGTCAGTATCTGTGTCGGCATCTGTGTCATCGACCTGGGATATGGTGCGCTTTTGAGACCCCGAAGGTCCTGGCGCCACAGGGACAGGCATGGTCTGGCTACCTGACTGATCCCTAGCTTCAGCCTTGTCTAACCTTTTATGCAGTAAATTTACATTTGCATTTAAGACATTCAGCATAACCACCCAGTCCGGTGTCGGCGTTGCCGACGGTGACCTGACATTCAAGCACTCCCCCCTCCACATTAAGCGAGCCTTCCTCATCAAACATGTCGACACACGCGTACCGACACACTTCACCCACACAGGGAAACTCTTTTTCTGAAGACAGTATCCCCTTTAAGGCCCTTTGGAGAGACAGAGAGTATGCCAGCACACACCCCAGCGCTATACCCCTGGAAAGAAACACAGAATGCTTTTCCCCAGTAGCGCTGTGTAGTAATAAAACGCCAATTATGTGCCCCCCCCCCCCCCCCCTCCTCCTCTCTTTCAAAACCCCCTTTCACCAAGCAGGGGAGAGTCCGGGGAGCTTCCTCTCAGCGGTGCTGTGGAGAGAAAATGGCGCTGGTGAGTGCTGAGGGAGAAGCCCCGCCCCCTCAGCGGCGGGCTTCTGTCCCGCTCAAAGTTATTAAAAAATGGCGGGGGCTCTTTTATATACATGTACAGTGCCCACCTGTACATGTATATAGTCTTTTGCCATCAGAGAGGTGTTTATATTACTGCCCAGGGCGCCCCCCCTGCGCCCTGCACCCTTACAGTGACCGGAGTGTGTGAGGTGTGTGGAGCAATGACGCACAGCTGCAATGCTGTGCGTTACCTCAGTGAAGCTCTGAAGGCTTCTGCCGCCTGAGACGTCTTCTGACTTCGTTTCTTCTGGCTCTGTGAGGAGAACGGCGGCGCGGCTCTGGGGTGAACGCCCAGGACGAACATGTGTTCACCCCCTCTGGAGCTAATGGTGTCCAGTAGCCGAGGAAGCAGAACCTATCATTTAAGTAGGTCTGCCCCTCTCTCCTCAGTCCCTCAATGCAGGGAGCCTGTTGCCAGCAGTGCTCCCTGTAAAAAAGAGAGAAAAAATCCAAACAAAAATGCTTTCTAGGCAGAGAACTCAGGGGAGCTCCCTGCAGTGCACCCATTTCCCTCTGGGCACAGTGTAAACTGAGGTCTGGAGGAGGGGCATAGAGGGAGGAGTTAGTGCACACCCAGAATCCAAAGCTTTCTTAAAGTGCCCTATCTCCTGCGGAGCCCGTCTATTCCCCATGGTCCTTACGGAGTCCCAGCATCCTCTAAAACGTTAGAGAAATAGGGACTGAAGCCTGGATCAGGTGACCTCTCTTTTATACAATGAGTCCATATACAATACAATGGGAAATGTAAGCTCTTCTTCCATAGGTCAAGGGGCAGGTCATTTACAGTACATGAGGGGTCATAGGTTGGTTTGAATGAATGGGCGATGCTTGGTCCAGGTGTGCTTGCCGGTGTTCGCCACTGGGTTCCCGTCGAATATCCTGAGTACAGTATCATAACAGTTTGCTAATATTATATTTTTGCGTATATCTACACGCAGAGACATGCAATCAACTACAAATAGCATCCGGAATGTAGATCACAAAGTACTGTACATCTGGATACCAAACACTAAGTCCTAACCTTGCTCTGTCCCCTCACATCTTGTAAAGCTGAATAACTCTGTTGTTCTACCTTTTGAGTGTATGTAAGTTGCTGGCAATGTGTATGGAGACTGTGTGTAAGTTATGCACTATATGAATAGAATATTGAATGTGTCTTTGTGGCTTTTCTGTGCGAATGCGTATGCTACCGGATATACTCATACCACGCGCCAATACGCAAGACTCGTGAACCAGTGTACGTAGCGTGCGTGTATGCGTACGCACGCCGGAAATGCGCACAGAGGCCACTCTGTTTGTGGTTTACATGCGGTGTGTATGTAATATTTTCGACTTCGACACTATGTAGATAATTAAAAATAAGAATTTACTTACCGATAATTCTATTTCTCGTAGTCCGTAGTGGATGCTGGGGACTCCGTCAGGACCATGGGGAATAGCGGCTCCGCAGGAGACAGGGCACAAAAGTAAAAGCTTTAGGATCAGGTGGTGTGCACTGGCTCCTCCCCCTATGACCCTCCTCCAAGCCTCAGTTAGGATACTGTGCCCGGACGAGCGTACACAATAAGGAAGGATTTTGAATCCCGGGTTAGACTCATACCAGCCACACCAATCACACTGTACAACCTGTGATCTGAACCCAGTTAACAGCATGATAACAGCGGAGCCTCTGAAAAGATGGCTCACAACAATAATAACCCGATTTTTGTAACAATAACTATGTACAAGTATTGCAGACAATCCGCACTTGGGATGGGCGCCCAGCATCCACTACGGACTACGAGAAATAGAATTATCGGTAAGTAAATTCTTATTTTCTCTGACGTCCTAAGTGGATGCTGGGGACTCCGTCAGGACCATGGGGATTATACCAAAGCTCCCAAACGGGCGGGAGAGTGCGGATGACTCTGCAGCACCGAGTGAGAGAACTCCAGGTCCTCCTCAGCCAGGGTGTGCCCCTGACCAAGTAGCAGCTCGGCAAAGTTGTAAAGCCGAGACCCCTCGGGCAGCCGCCCAAGATGAGCCCACCTTCCTTGTGGAATGGGCATTTACATATTTTGGCTGTGGCAGGCCTGCCACAGAATGTGCAAGCTGAATTGTACTACACATCCAACTAGCAATCGTCTGCTTAGAAGCAAGAGCACCCAGTTTGTTGGGTGCATACAGGATAACAGCAAGTCAGTTTTCCTGACTCCAGCCGTCCTGGAAACCTATATTTTCAGGGCCCTGACAACATCCAGCAACTTGGAGTCCTCCAAGTCCCTAGTAGCCGCAGGTACCACAATAAGCTGGTTCAGGTGAAACGCTGACACCACCTTAGGGAGAAACTGGGGACGAGTCCGCAGCTCTGCCCTGTCCGAATGGACAATCAGATATGGGCTTTTGTGAGACAAAGCCGCCAATTCTGACACTCGCCTGGCCGAGGCCAGGGCCAACATCATGGTCACTTTCCATGTGAGATATTTCAAATCCACAGATTTGAGCGGTTTAAACCAATGTGATTTGAGGAATCCCAGAACTACGTTGAGATCCCACAGTGCCACTGGAGGCACAAAAGGGGGTTGTATATGCAGTACTCCCTTGACAAACTTCTGGACTTCAGGAATTGAAGCCAATTCTTTCTGGAAGAAAATCGACAGGGCCGAAATTTGAACCTTAATGGACCCCAATTTGAGGCCCATAGACACTCCTGTTTGCAGGAAATGCAGGAATCGACCGAGTTGAAATTTCTTCGTGGGGCCTTCCTGGCCTCACACCACGCAACATATTTTCGCCACATGTGGTGATAATGTTGTGCGGTCACCTCCTTCCTGGCTTTGACCAGGGTAGGAATGACCTCTTCCGGAATGCCTTTTTCCCTTAGGATCCGGCGTTCAACCGCCATGCCGTCAAACGCAGCCGCGGTAAGTCTTGGAACAGACATGGTACTTGCTGAAGCAAGTCCTTTCTTAGCGGCAGAGGCCATGAGTCCTCTGTGAGCATCTCTTGAAGTTCCGGGTACCAAGTCCTTCTTGGCCAATCCGGAGCCACGAGTATAGTTCTTACTCCTCTACGTCTTATAATTCTCAGTACCTTAGGTATGAGAAGCAGAGGAGGGAACACATACACCGACTGGTACACCCACGGTGTTACCAGAACGTCCACAGCTATTGCCTGAGGGTCTCTTGACCTGGCGCAATACCTGTCCAGTTTTTTGTTCAGGCGGGACGCCATCATGTCCACCTTTGGTCTTTCCCAACGGTTCACAATCATGTGGAAGACTTCCCGATGAAGTCCCCACTCTCCCGGGTGGAGGTCGTGCTGAGGAAGTCTGCTTCCCAGTTGTCCACTCCCGGAATGAACACTGCTGACAGTGCTATCACATGATTTTCCGCCCAGCGAAGAATCCTTGCAGTTTCTGCCATTGTCCTCCTGCTTCTTGTGCCGCCCTGTCTGTTTACGTGGGCGACTGCCGTGATGTTGTCCCACTGGATCAATACCGGCTGACCTTGAAGCAGAGGTCTTGCTAAGCTTAGAGCATTGTAAATTGCTCTTAGCTCCAGTATATTTATGTGGAGAGAAGCCTCCAGACTTGATCACACTCCCTGGAAATTTTTTCCTTGTGTGACTGCTCCCCAGCCTTTCAGGCTGGCATCCGTGGTCACCAGGACCCAGTCCTGAATGCCGAATCTGTGGCCCTTTAGTAGATGAGCACTCTGCAGCCACCACAGAAGAGACACCCTTGTCCTTGGAGACAGGGTTATCCGCTGATGCATCTGAAGATGCGATCTGGACCATTTTTCCAGCAGATCCCACTGAAAAGTTCTTGCGTGAAATCTGCCGAATGGAATCGCTTCGTAAGAAGCCACCATTTTTCCCAGGACCCTTGTGCAATGATGCACTGACACTTTTCCTGGTTTTAGGAGGTTCCTGACTAGCTCGGATAACTCCCTGGCTTTCTCCTCCGGGAGAAACACCCTTTTCTGGACTGTGTCCAGAATCATCCCTAGGAACAGCAGACGTGTCGTCGGAGACAGCTGCGATTTTGGAATATTTAGAATCCACCCGTGCTGTCGTAGAACTACTTGAGATAGTGCTACTCCGACCTCCAACTGTTCTCTGGACCTTGCCCTTATCAGGAGATCGTCCAAGTAAGGGATAATTAAGACGCCTTTTCTTTGAAGAAGAATCATCATTTCGGCCATTACCTTGGTAAAGACCCGGGGTGCCGTGGACAATCCAAACGGCAGCGTCTGAAACTGATAGTGACAGTTTTGTACCACGAACCTGAGGTACCCTTGGTGAGAAGGGCAAATTGGGACATGGAGGTAAGCATCCTTGATGTCCAGGGACACCATGTAGTCCCCTTCTTCCTGGTTCGCTATCACTGCTCTGAGTGACTCCATCTTGATTTGAACCTTTGTATGTAAGTGTTCAAATATTTCAGATTTAGAATAGGTCTCACCGAGCCGTCTGGCTTCAGTACCACAATATAGTGTGGAATAATACCCCTTTCCTTGTTGTAGGAGGGGTACTTTGATTATCACCTGCTGGGAATACAGCTTGTGAATTGTTTCCAATACTGCCTCCCTGTCGGAGGGAGACGTTGGTAAAGCAAACTTCAGGAACCTGCGAGGGGGAGACGTCTCGAATTTCCAATCTGTACCCCTGGGATACTACTTGTAGGATCCAGGGGTCCACTTGCGAGTGAGCCCACTGCGTGCTGAAACTCTTGAGACGACCCCCCACCGCACCTGTTTGTACGGCCCCAGCGTCATGCTGAGGACTTGGCAGAAGCGGTGGAAGGCTTCTGTTCCTGGGAATGGGCTGCCTGCTGCAGTCTTCTTCCCTTACCTCTATCCCTGGGCAGATATGACTGGCCTTTTGCCCGCTTGCCCTTATGGGGACGAAAGGACTGAGGCTGAAAAGACGATGTCTTTTTCTGCTGAGATGTGACTTGGGGTAATGGACCGACCCCAAATAACTCCTCCCCTTTATACGGCAATACTTCCATGTGCCGTTTGGAATCTGCATCACCTGACCACTGTCGTGTCCATAAACATCTTCTGGCAGATATGGACATCGCACTTACTCTTGATGCCAGAGTGCAAATATCCCTCTGTGCATCTCGCATATATAGAAATGCATCCTTTAAATGCTCTATAGTCAATAAAATACTGTCCCTGTCAAGGGTATCAATATTTCCAGTCAGGGAATCCGACCAAGCCACCCCAGCGCTGCCCATCCAGGCTGAGGCGATCGCTGGTCGCAGTATAACACCAGTATGTGTGAATATACTTTTTAGGATATTTTCCAGCCTCCTATCAGTTGGCTCATTGAGGGCGGCCGTATCTGGAGACGGTAACGCCACTTGTTTTGATAAGCGTGTGAGCGCCTTATCCACCCTAAGGGGTGTTTCCCAACGCGCCATAACTTCTGGCGGGAAAGGGTATACCGCCAATAATTTTCTATCGGGGGAAACCCACGCATCATCACACACTTCATTTAATT